>NW_020825312.1:6000000-6600000 GCF_003286085.1 Drosophila persimilis
AATTCCCAAAACGAAGTAAACACAAAAATAAACGGAAACAAGAAATCGGACAGAAAGGCGATCTTAGGGATCGGGGCTATGGATGGGTGCATATGAGCACCCGAAGGTGTCTGGGAGTGCAGTCCACAGCAACGGAGAGGCGAAAGGAATTTAGATGAACGGACAGAACATAATGCTCGATACGGGTGCCACTGCAAACTGCATGCCTTCTCTGGGTTGCTGCTGCAGCGCAGATAAAAAGACAGGAGGATTCAGAAGACGCGGGCGAAGGTGTACGAAGATTCTGAATCTATCCTTGCTTCGGACATAGACCAGGACCCGGGAGCAGAGAAACAGGTTCGTAAAAAGGAGAGGAGATCGAACACTTGGGCTCGGGACCAAGGGAAGGAACACATTGATTCAAACGGGGACGATGACGAGGTCGAACCAGGCCAAAATCAATGATCATCCGTGCTGCAACCAAATTAACTGGAAGTCAGTGGTGGCCAAGATGTATCCGGCGCCATGATTATCGCCAATTATCCAAGCCAAATATATCAATGAGCTCTCGAGGCGTTGGAATGACGCCAGCAGACCTTTCAGGCGCCCGGTCGTCAGGTGCCTCAGCCGGGCTCCAGCCAGGCGTCCGAACGTGTGTGACATTTTGAAATCCGAATGGATGCGCAATGGACGCAAACACCGATAAGATTGTGCTGATCCGTGCTCCACATTTGAGCAACAAGTTTGAGGCTTCCACAGTCAAGTTTGAGCGAAGCACTGAGTCCGACCTGACCACCTTCATCAAGGAGAATTAGTAAGTGATCTCTTTTCTATATCGTCTCCCCAAGCACACTCTTAATTTACGTTCGTTCAATCTCTGCAGCCATGGCTTGGTTGGTCATCGTACCCAGGACACTTCGCGGGACTTCCAGAACCCCCTGATCACCGCCTACTACAGCGTCGACTACCAAAAGAATCCCAAGGGCACCAACTACTGGCGCAACCGTGTCCTGAAGGTGGCCAAGGAATTTGCCGGCCAAATTAGCTTTGCCATCAGCTCCGAGGACGACTTCCAGCACGAATTGAACGAATACGGCTACGATTTTGTTGGTGACAAGCCCACCGTTTTGGCCCGTGATGCCAAGAATCTCAAGTACTCTCTGAAGGATGAGTTCTCCGTGGAGAACCTACAAGATTTGGAGCCATATGTCAAGAGCGAGCCCGTCCCAGAGTCGAACGATACTCCGGTCAAGGTGGTTGTAGCTAAGAACTTTGACGATCTGGTGATCAACAACGGCAAGGACACGCTCATTGAGTTCTACGCCCCATGGTGCGGCCACTGCAAGAAGCTGACTCCCATCTACGAGGAGCTGGCCGAGAAACTGCAAGACGACGATGTGGTCATTGTCAAAATGGATGCCACGGCCAACGATGTGCCACCAGAGTTCAATGTGCGTGGATTCCCCACACTCTTCTGGCTCCCCAAGGACTCGAAGAATAAGCCCGTAAGCTACAACGGGGGTCGCGAGGTCGATGACTTCATCAAATACATTGCCAACGAGGCGACCACAGAACTGAAGAGCTTCGACCGTGACGGAAGGCCCAAGATGACCGAGCTCTAAGCTCCAGGCTCTAATCTTAACTCTTACTGCTAGCTGCGTCGTTAATGTGGTGTAGTGGCGGTGTAACTAGCATTTCCATATTTTTGTAAAAGTCGAATGCATTCTCTTCAAATTCTTGAAGGGACAAAATGATGATACCGCAGATGAACACAAATCCAACCCCATGAAGATGTCCCAATAAACTTAAAACTTAATTTATCTACTCAATAATGAAAAATTATTTTCTTTAATTCTTATGAAGTGTTGTGGGGGTTAGGTCCTCCATGCGCTCGTCCAACATTATGGGAAACCAATCGGGAATGAAGGTGAACGGGTTCCTGCCAAGATACGATGTGTACGAGATCTCCCCCTGGCTAGCATCAAACTTCATCAGATACACGGTCTTGGGGCAGTCGACTACCGACATAAAGCTGCGAATCTGGTCCACCAGCCTCACCAGGAAATTGACACAGACCTGCGGTGACCACACTTTTTCCTGCGCAAACAAATTAAAGTGTTATTTCAATCGGGGTATATTGTATATATGTACTAACGCAGTCCTTCCAAAGTTGGCGCACAGATATCTTGTTAATGGTGTGCGCGATGATGTGGCGGTTAACATTAGCAATGTAAATGTTTTCGATGCCCACCAGAAAGCACTTGGACCACCACTTGAGGGCGTCGCAACGGTTGTGCGTAGCCCATTCATCCACGCTCATACTGTCTGGGCGAAACTGCAGCTCCGTAAAGACATAATTTGAACTAGCATGCGAATAAGAGCAAATTTAAACCGATTTTAAATGTACATTCAAGGCCCCGTACTTACTTCCTGACACTTCCTATCCTAAAACCTTCGGCCAGAACTGGTGAATCGAAAATAAAACGTGTGCCATTTATGCTGAAGGAAAACACTCCGTTGTATTGTCCAGTCGGTTCCATTGGGTCGCATGGTTTCAGCATTGCATTTGCATTCTCTGGAAAAAAATAAATACTAAATAGTAATATTGGATGGTTAATATTGGATGGCCCTACCGGATAGGAAGTGCCTACGAAGCTTTGCGAGCCAATCAGCATTCAGTTCCTTCATGGGAGAAGTTTTTAGATCCTCAGGAACCACGGGGCTGATGTAAATCGTGTTTCGATACTTAGTCACGGCGAGGGTCCAGTTCACCATCATTTCGTAGGGAGTCCTCATGATTAGTTCGAGAACTTCGGTGGTGCACACAATGTCGTAACTGACTTCCACCTTCAGTTTGGCGCTTAGATGGGATGTCCCAGTGCTCTCCATGTACAATAGTATGTTGTCCAGGCCTGGCCGCGACAAGAGTAAGCTTCGCGGAGGACTCGGCTCAGAGTCCCCCAGGTGCACTTGGAATTTGTTCATTTCTGGAACGACTACGTAGCGCAATCGATTTTCGTTGTTCTCAAATTTTCCATCTGGCGATAAGCTGAAGCCCCCGTGAGCCACTGGCCTAGAAAATTCTGGAAAGTCACATCGGTCCGCTTGGGTAATAACGTGAGGTTTTATATTTAATAATATTTCATCAGAAATCATCATGGATTCATCTGAAAACGCAAGATTTAATTTTCCTACAATTGGTTTTACCGATGCTTAACAAAAAAACGTGGCAGCGTTAAATACTATGCGCATACTTGCAAACATATTAATGTTTCTTCCAATATACAACTTTCGTTAATCGTTCAAGGTTGCAATGTGTTGTGTAAACAGGCTTTTAACTTTTACAAATCACACTGGTTCAGCAATTATTTTCGAGGCTCTACTGGGCTTCCCACTTCCACTCACAACAATTTGGCGCAACGCCGGCTCTGGGGATGCCAAACGTAAACAAAACCGAAAGGTTGCCAGACTGCCGCACACAGCTGTTCGCATTGAACTGTGTGGCAACCATTGCAAGGTGCGCTGCACGTGTTTCAAATTCGCGTGTGTTGCCCGGGTAATTCCCCGGTCTGAGCTCTGAAATTAATTCGAAAGCAGTTAAAAGTATCACGAAAGAAATATGCAACTGTATCCGAATACAGTTGACCGACTACCAAGGCAATGGAGGTATATGCCAGCAAGCTACGATTTTATGCACAGCGACTTCTGCAGTTGACTGCCAACGAGCCCCAAGACAATTTGTTTGTTCAAAATGTACAGAAGTTCATCAGAAAGAAGGTAAGTGTATGATCATATTTTAATAAAAAACACACTTTACTTTACAAACCTTTGCTCCACGTTAGAAATATATGCCTCAAGACGTGGAACGTCTGTTCTGCAGTCTCAGCGAGCAACTTGCGTGTCCGGCCTACACCGTTCCCTTGTGAGCTTTGAGGAGCAGATGTTGCTGCTCCTTAGCATGGCCCTGCGATGGGAATCGCCTGGAGACGATATCCATCAATATCATAAGGAGTGCATCGCCCTGTCAAAGCTAATGGACTTCTCTGTGGATGCGCAGAGGTGAGTAGAGGTCCCTGTATCGGATGGCCAGTCTCAAAAGCACACATTCCCCCCGACATCCGTATAGGTTTGCAAAGAGCTACTTCCACAACAAGCCAGCACCGTTCGAGAAAAGCCAAAGTAATTCCAGCAGTGTCCCCAGCAAAAGGGAAAGAACGCAAAGGCCAGCCAAAAGTTAGATGAAAGCTCTTGAAATGTTGCTACCAGTTGCTGCGAAGTGACACGTCCTACTTCCGTGAGTTGTGGGACTGGTCCGGCACCTACTCGCACCTCGAGACCCCCTGCCCGATGATACAACTCTACTGCAACTACATCATGGCCATGCTCACGAATATGAGCCCAACACAGCTGAATGCCCAAAATGCCAAGATATCCACAGAAGCACAGCTCCGATTTGAACGCGAGAAGGAACAGTCATGGGCCGTAGCCAGGCAGGCCGAGGGCTGCTGCTATTCTCCCGAAGACGAAACGCCTGAACAGATGCTGAGCCTGAGCCCCAACCAGAGTGTGACCAACATTGAGGGCGTACTCTTGCCGACATTCAACAAGAAGAATCAGGAATTCTATGCCAGCACTGACGGCTGTTGCGATCGCATTGTAAAAGTGGATTCGACGGTTGTAAATCTGCGGAGCATTGCCCTCGGCCTCGCAGCGGCCAAGCCGATTTGCCTCTCGCCTTTCGTTTGGCTTCCTGGTGTCCTCACGCAGGTGAGAAGGAATTGATTAAACTGAACGTGGGTTCTATTATATGAATGATTATTTGCACTTTTAGGCTGTCATGCATGGCTACTGGCTGTTGCTGGAGGATCTGGATGCCGCCACCCAAGACACCTACACAATTCTGAGCAGTTTGCTGGAGAGGCAGTGCCTGAGCGTTCCCGGCTTTCGCGACTCTGTGAAGATTGAGCCGGGCTTCCAATTGCTGGTGACAGTGCGGTAAGAGTCCATGGAGCATTCGAGGCATCTTTATCCTAAACATTTTCTCTGTTTCAGGACCAACAAATCGGCCAGCAATTCGGGTTAGATATCGCTCTATTCGCTGCTGGATAAATATCTGAATACGATCAACGTTCTGCCTCTCTCTCGCAACGAGCTGTGCTGGGTGGTCAGCACAAACTATCCCAAGCTGGCGGCCGTCGCCAATCGAGTGGTGGACGTGTTCCTTACCTTCTCCAGTGGCAATCACATGGCCGCCGACAATCTGCGTCAGCGGGAATCGAGCGACAAGGCGGACAACAAGGAGAAGTACGTGGCGCTGCCTTTTGAGCAGGTCACACTCTCATCCAGTCCCAACTCGGGCCGCCTGGTCTCGACCCGGGATCTGATCAAGCTGTGCCAGCGTTCGAATGCCCAGTTCTCGGTGACCAGCGCCGAGTGTGCCTACTTTGTGTTCCAGAATGCCGTCGATGTATTCTGTTCGTATCTGCCGCAGAGCAGGGAGAAGATCACGCTGATCACGAGCATCGGCGCCAAGTTGGGCATCACTCGCTCCAGATGCATTCGAGCATTTCGCCAATGAATACAATCCGGATGTGGATTTTGGACTGGAGATTATCAAGATCGGACGTGCCAGTCTTCTGGCCAAGTCCGAGCTGCTGTCCAATAATGAGAATGGGGAGCCCAGGATGCCCAGGGGGTCCCGAAATAATTCCGTTAATATCGATTCAACTACAGATCCAATTACGGCTCTAGTAGTATATCTGCAACCAAGGCGACGCACCAAAGCAGATTAAACTGGAAAATCTGGAGGAGGTGGTTCGGAAAATCCTTGAAGTCCAGAAGTAACAGCAGATATTAAAGAATGAGCACCAGGAAACAAAGCGAGAGGTACTCCAGCAAATTACGAACAGCCAAGGCCAAACCAACTTCCAAACAGAGCTGCTGCACATTTTAAGGGAGTCCAAAGAGTACCGTTTATGGCTTTTTTATCTACATATACATAATTACATTAAAAACATTTAATTAATCTGGCCAACATGTTGCAATTCCATGAGTCTGCAACATGGCGAACACAGATATGCAATCGATCGCAACCTGAGTCTCTCTATCGCACATGAGCTTTCTTTTGAAGTTGCTCTTTCAGCTCAAGCGCTCTCTTATAGAGCACACACCGATTAGAGATCCCAAATGAGAGCTCACTGATGGAAGATCTAAGGGGCTATCAGCTCTTAATAAAGAGAAGAATGCGATATTCTCTTGAGGGACCGAGGTGCTTCTCCAGCGTGCGTGATCGCTGGGGCTCTTGCTTGTGTTGGTTCCAGCTGGGCGTATACCTTTCCGCGGGCGACAGGGACAGTTAGATGTTGGGCCGCTGCCAGCTTTCTTCGGGCCGGGTAAGCTCAGGAAAGAATTTGAAGAAAAATCGCATTGGGGCACATTGAATATCTGAAGGGCAGAGTCCCCGAACCAAGCGTCTCCCCGTACGCATATGCGCTTCAACGAGAAAAAGAGTCTGAAATGAAGGAAAGTCCGCAAGAGTCAGCATATTTGCAGGGTCGCTTAACCGATAAGAGTAAGAGTATGAGTAAGAAAATTGTGAACTAAAAGTGTGGGTTTTAGTATTTGAGTAGTGCTGATAATTTATTGTTTCTGCAACCCCTTATTGAGTTTCGTTGAGTTTCGGTTCATTGGAAGACCAATTCAGGGGAGAGTTTGGGGGGCCGTGTACGTAAACAGAGATGCAGCAGACATGTAATCTCAACAGCGACTCGAATTCCCAAAACGAAGTAAACACAAAAATAAACGGAAACAAGAAATCGGACAGAAAGGCGATCTTAGGGATCGGGGCTATGGATGGGTGCATATGAGCACCCGAAGGTGTCTGGGAGTGCAGTCCACAGCAACGGAGAGGCGAAAGGAATTTAGATGAACGGACAGAACATAATGCTCGATACGGGTGCCACTGCAAACTGCATGCCTTCTCTGGGTTGCTGCTGCAGCGCAGATAAAAAGACAGGAGGATTCAGAAGACGCGGGCGAAGGTGTACGAAGATTCTGAATCTATCCTTGCTTCGGACATAGACCAGGACCCGGGAGCAGAGAAACAGGTTCGTAAAAAGGAGAGGAGATCGAACACTTGGGCTCGGGACCAAGGGAAGGAACACATTGATTCAAACGGGGACGATGACGAGGTCGAACCAGGCCAAAATCAATGATCATCCGTGCTGCAACCAAATTAACTGGAAGTCAGTGGTGGCCAAGATGTATCCGGCGCCATGATTATCGCCAATTATCCAAGCCAAATATATCAATGAGCTCTCGAGGCGTTGGAATGACGCCAGCAGACCTTTCAGGCGCCCGGTCGTCAGGTGCCTCAGCCGGGCTCCAGCCAGGCGTCCGAACGTGTGTGACATTTTGAAATCCGAATGGATGCGCAATGGACGCAAACACCGATAAGATTGTGCTGATCCGTGCTCCACATTTGAGCAACAAGTTTGAGGCTTCCACAGTCAAGTTTGAGCGAAGCACTGAGTCCGACCTGACCACCTTCATCAAGGAGAATTAGTAAGTGATCTCTTTTCTATATCGTCTCCCCAAGCACACTCTTAATTTACGTTCGTTCAATCTCTGCAGCCATGGCTTGGTTGGTCATCGTACCCAGGACACTTCGCGGGACTTCCAGAACCCCCTGATCACCGCCTACTACAGCGTCGACTACCAAAAGAATCCCAAGGGCACCAACTACTGGCGCAACCGTGTCCTGAAGGTGGCCAAGGAATTTGCCGGCCAAATTAGCTTTGCCATCAGCTCCGAGGACGACTTCCAGCACGAATTGAACGAATACGGCTACGATTTTGTTGGTGACAAGCCCACCGTTTTGGCCCGTGATGCCAAGAATCTCAAGTACTCTCTGAAGGATGAGTTCTCCGTGGAGAACCTACAAGATTTGGAGCCATATGTCAAGAGCGAGCCCGTCCCAGAGTCGAACGATACTCCGGTCAAGGTGGTTGTAGCTAAGAACTTTGACGATCTGGTGATCAACAACGGCAAGGACACGCTCATTGAGTTCTACGCCCCATGGTGCGGCCACTGCAAGAAGCTGACTCCCATCTACGAGGAGCTGGCCGAGAAACTGCAAGACGACGATGTGGTCATTGTCAAAATGGATGCCACGGCCAACGATGTGCCACCAGAGTTCAATGTGCGTGGATTCCCCACACTCTTCTGGCTCCCCAAGGACTCGAAGAATAAGCCCGTAAGCTACAACGGGGGTCGCGAGGTCGATGACTTCATCAAATACATTGCCAACGAGGCGACCACAGAACTGAAGAGCTTCGACCGTGACGGAAGGCCCAAGATGACCGAGCTCTAAGCTCCAGGCTCTAATCTTAACTCTTACTGCTAGCTGCGTCGTTAATGTGGTGTAGTGGCGGTGTAACTAGCATTTCCATATTTTTGTAAAAGTCGAATGCATTCTCTTCAAATTCTTGAAGGGACAAAATGATGATACCGCAGATGAACACAAATCCAACCCCATGAAGATGTCCCAATAAACTTAAAACTTAATTTATCTACTCAATAATGAAAAATTATTTTCTTTAATTCTTATGAAGTGTTGTGGGGGTTAGGTCCTCCATGCGCTCGTCCAACATTATGGGAAACCAATCGGGAATGAAGGTGAACGGGTTCCTGCCAAGATACGATGTGTACGAGATCTCCCCCTGGCTAGCATCAAACTTCATCAGATACACGGTCTTGGGGCAGTCGACTACCGACATAAAGCTGCGAATCTGGTCCACCAGCCTCACCAGGAAATTGACACAGACCTGCGGTGACCACACTTTTTCCTGCGCAAACAAATTAAAGTGTTATTTCAATCGGGGTATATTGTATATATGTACTAACGCAGTCCTTCCAAAGTTGGCGCACAGATATCTTGTTAATGGTGTGCGCGATGATGTGGCGGTTAACATTAGCAATGTAAATGTTTTCGATGCCCACCAGAAAGCACTTGGACCACCACTTGAGGGCGTCGCAACGGTTGTGCGTAGCCCATTCATCCACGCTCATACTGTCTGGGCGAAACTGCAGCTCCGTAAAGACATAATTTGAACTAGCATGCGAATAAGAGCAAATTTAAACCGATTTTAAATGTACATTCAAGGCCCCGTACTTACTTCCTGACACTTCCTATCCTAAAACCTTCGGCCAGAACTGGTGAATCGAAAATAAAACGTGTGCCATTTATGCTGAAGGAAAACACTCCGTTGTATTGTCCAGTCGGTTCCATTGGGTCGCATGGTTTCAGCATTGCATTTGCATTCTCTGGAAAAAAATAAATACTAAATAGTAATATTGGATGGTTAATATTGGATGGCCCTACCGGATAGGAAGTGCCTACGAAGCTTTGCGAGCCAATCAGCATTCAGTTCCTTCATGGGAGAAGTTTTTAGATCCTCAGGAACCACGGGGCTGATGTAAATCGTGTTTCGATACTTAGTCACGGCGAGGGTCCAGTTCACCATCATTTCGTAGGGAGTCCTCATGATTAGTTCGAGAACTTCGGTGGTGCACACAATGTCGTAACTGACTTCCACCTTCAGTTTGGCGCTTAGATGGGATGTCCCAGTGCTCTCCATGTACAATAGTATGTTGTCCAAGCCTGGCCGCGACAAGAGTAAGCTTCGCGGAGGACTCGGCTCAGAGTCCCCCAGGTGCACTTGGAATTTGTTCATTTCTGGAACGACTACGTAGCGCAATCGATTTTCGTTGTTCTCAAATTTTCCATCTGGCGATAAGCTGAAGCCCCCGTGAGCCACTGGCCTAGAAAATTCTGGAAAGTCACATCGGTCCGCTTGGGTAATAACGTGAGGTTTTATATTTAATAATATTTCATCAGAAATCATCATGGATTCATCTGAAAACGCAAGATTTAATTTTCCTACAATTGGTTTTACCGATGCTTAACAAAAAAACGTGGCAGCGTTAAATACTATGCGCATACTTGCAAACATATTAATGTTTCTTCCAATATACAACTTTCGTTAATCGTTCAAGGTTGCAATGTGTTGTGTAAACAGGCTTTTAACTTTTACAAATCACACTGGTTCAGCAATTATTTTCGAGGCTCTACTGGGCTTCCCACTTCCACTCACAACAATTTGGCGCAACGCCGGCTCTGGGGATGCCAAACGTAAACAAAACCGAAAGGTTGCCAGACTGCCGCACACAGCTGTTCGCATTGAACTGTGTGGCAACCATTGCAAGGTGCGCTGCACGTGTTTCAAATTCGCGTGTGTTGCCCGGGTAATTCCCCGGTCTGAGCTCTGAAATTAATTCGAAAGCAGTTAAAAGTATCACGAAAGAAATATGCAACTGTATCCGAATACAGTTGACCGACTACCAAGGCAATGGAGGTATATGCCAGCAAGCTACGATTTTATGCACAGCGACTTCTGCAGTTGACTGCCAACGAGCCCCAAGACAATTTGTTTGTTCAAAATGTACAGAAGTTCATCAGAAAGAAGGTAAGTGTATGATCATATTTTAATAAAAAACACACTTTACTTTACAAACCTTTGCTCCACGTTAGAAATATATGCCTCAAGACGTGGAACGTCTGTTCTGCAGTCTCAGCGAGCAACTTGCGTGTCCGGCCTACACCGTTCCCTTGTGAGCTTTGAGGAGCAGATGTTGCTGCTCCTTAGCATGGCCCTGCGATGGGAATCGCCTGGAGACGATATCCATCAATATCATAAGGAGTGCATCGCCCTGTCAAAGCTAATGGACTTCTCTGTGGATGCGCAGAGGTGAGTAGAGGTCCCTGTATCGGATGGCCAGTCTCAAAAGCACACATTCCCCCCGACATCCGTATAGGTTTGCAAAGAGCTACTTCCACAACAAGCCAGCACCGTTCGAGAAAAGCCAAAGTAATTCCAGCAGTGTCCCCAGCAAAAGGGAAAGAACGCAAAGGCCAGCCAAAAGTTAGATGAAAGCTCTTGAAATGTTGCTACCAGTTGCTGCGAAGTGACACGTCCTACTTCCGTGAGTTGTGGGACTGGTCCGGCACCTACTCGCACCTCGAGACCCCCTGCCCGATGATACAACTCTACTGCAACTACATCATGGCCATGCTCACGAATATGAGCCCAACACAGCTGAATGCCCAAAATGCCAAGATATCCACAGAAGCACAGCTCCGATTTGAACGCGAGAAGGAACAGTCATGGGCCGTAGCCAGGCAGGCCGAGGGCTGCTGCTATTCTCCCGAAGACGAAACGCCTGAACAGATGCTGAGCCTGAGCCCCAACCAGAGTGTGACCAACATTGAGGGCGTACTCTTGCCGACATTCAACAAGAAGAATCAGGAATTCTATGCCAGCACTGACGGCTGTTGCGATCGCATTGTAAAAGTGGATTCGACGGTTGTAAATCTGCGGAGCATTGCCCTCGGCCTCGCAGCGGCCAAGCCGATTTGCCTCTCGCCTTTCGTTTGGCTTCCTGGTGTCCTCACGCAGGTGAGAAGGAATTGATTAAACTGAACGTGGGTTCTATTATATGAATGATTATTTGCACTTTTAGGCTGTCATGCATGGCTACTGGCTGTTGCTGGAGGATCTGGATGCCGCCACCCAAGACACCTACACAATTCTGAGCAGTTTGCTGGAGAGGCAGTGCCTGAGCGTTCCCGGCTTTCGCGACTCTGTGAAGATTGAGCCGGGCTTCCAATTGCTGGTGACAGTGCGGTAAGAGTCCATGGAGCATTCGAGGCATCTTTATCCTAAACATTTTCTCTGTTTCAGGACCAACAAATCGGCCAGCAATTCGGGTTAGATATCGCTCTATTCGCTGCTGGATAAATATCTGAATACGATCAACGTTCTGCCTCTCTCTCGCAACGAGCTGTGCTGGGTGGTCAGCACAAACTATCCCAAGCTGGCGGCCGTCGCCAATCGAGTGGTGGACGTGTTCCTTACCTTCTCCAGTGGCAATCACATGGCCGCCGACAATCTGCGTCAGCGGGAATCGAGCGACAAGGCGGACAACAAGGAGAAGTACGTGGCGCTGCCTTTTGAGCAGGTCACACTCTCATCCAGTCCCAACTCGGGCCGCCTGGTCTCGACCCGGGATCTGATCAAGCTGTGCCAGCGTTCGAATGCCCAGTTCTCGGTGACCAGCGCCGAGTGTGCCTACTTTGTGTTCCAGAATGCCGTCGATGTATTCTGTTCGTATCTGCCGCAGAGCAGGGAGAAGATCACGCTGATCACGAGCATCGGCGCCAAGTTGGGCATCATTCGCTCCAGATGCATTCGAGCATTTCGCCAATGAATACAATCCGGATGTGGATTTTGGACTGGAGATTATCAAGATCGGACGTGCCAGTCTTCTGGCCAAGTCCGAGCTGCTGTCCAATAATGAGAATGGGGAGCAGCTCTCAGAGCAAGACCTGAAGCGACAGAAACTAACCGAGCAGACCAGGAGGGCCATCGGCCAGACCAGCGTCAAGCGTGCCACCTTCTCGTTTACACGTCTCGCCAGCTGCATCTTGGAACGGATTGCCGTCTGTGTGAGCCACTCGGAGCCCATGCTGCTGGTGAGGGAGACGGGTGTGGGCAAGACCTCCTCCGTGCAGTATCTGACCCATCCAGATCCATGTTTTGGAGCATTTGGATTGCTTCAAGACACACATACCATCTTAAATGTTATATACAGCTTTTGCAGCACCGCGATTTGCAATCTTAAATTGTATTGGATCCAACGCGAACACACCTATTTTACCACCAGGGGGTCATTAAAAGTCTTGATAGACGTCATACTTTTGGCCCAGGATGCCTCAATCTCATGCCAATTACATGACGATCTCTCTCAATCATTTCGCGCACAGCCTCTATATTTTGTGGCACAACATTCCCGAAGTTCATCCTGCATCGAATGACGTTCACGATTATAGTGGTGCTTCATAATAAAAAATCGAATGCAAATGCCAATTGTGTCCTAATAATGCTTTAAGTGACCTAGGCCTAACTACAATATATTGTATGCTTATTGTGTTGATTATATGACGGCATTAGCTTTTGGCACAATGCATATGTAATATCGTATACCTTTTATACCATTGTAACTACAAAAATGGTACCTATTATCATCCTAACTATGTGCTCGAAGGTGTCATCTGTGCACCAAGGTCCCTTGCTGGACTTTGAAGCGGTGACGCTGGATGATGTCCAACTTGATTCATTCCAATTTGGCCTGATTTTGTGGCCAAGTTCATGTCGAAATGGTGGATGGTGGATGGTCGATGCGGGACTGCGTTAAAGGGTTGGAAGGAACTAGAACGTTTTCATTTGTTTTCCAATTTAAATTTATGTTTATAATTTATGATCCAGGCCCATGAACAGGAGCCGCCCACCCGCTCCCCCTAGTTATAATTATGAATTTCAGGTTTCCGTTCTTTGAGGTTATTAATTTTTGAGCACTTCGCCTGGCCGCGGATTTCGTTCGCGGTCTTGGATTAGTTTACAGTTCTTCGAGAGGGCAGGGGATAAGGAGGTGAACGAAACTTTCGAGTAATTGGATGAATGGAACTGGATTCCACGGGGGCGAATGAGTAATGTGGGTAAAAATTGACAGATTGGTAAGTGATGTCTGAATGATGGAATGGGATAGGGATATTTCTGTAAGCAAATGTTCTAAAAGTCTTTAAAGCCATTCCGACGGAGCTGCCATGAGTTGCACCTCATCCTTAACATTATTTGTATTTTTAAAAACCTTTCCAAATTGTTATTATTGTTCTCTCTTGCTCTGTCAACTCTACTTCAGATCATCTCGGATCATGGTATGCTACTACAACCAGTAATCGGCACCTTCTCGATCCATACTCTTCCTACTTCATGTCTCTCAAGCTACATGGTCTATGTGGTCTATTTATTATATTTATTAATAACAACTGCGGCCGATGTTTTTGCAGGTCTTGGGAGGCGGGAGGCAAAACCTTAAACCAGTGTCTGTTGTTGGGGGATGGTAATCCTCCAAAGATCTCTGTTATGGTTCTCTTCCGTGTTTTTTTGCTCTTGTGATTCTTTTCCCTCAATCGTCATCCCCTGCGCGGGTGTGGTGTCAACTTGTTAGTATAATAATTAAATAAAGGAATTGCTATGCCTTACCTTCAAACTGCATCCGTAATTTGGGGCTGTCACATTGTTTATTGTCTGTAGTGTTTCAAAGAAGTGTCGGGAGAGTCTACTTAAATCAATACTTATCCTATTTATCCAGCTGTCCCTGCTAATTCTGGTTCTCAGGCGCGCCATCATCGTCAATGTTCCTTACTGCTGTCGCGAACATTTTTGAGATCGTTAGTTAAAATACTCAACAAGGTTGAAATGAAGGCAGTGGCTTACTTTGCTTGGCGGCCATCCATAGTGTGAGGTTGTCGCGGAGCAGCTGCATGATGAGTGTCGAGTCTTTGTAGTTTTCTTCGCTCAGTTTATCCAGGTCGCCAAGGGCACTATCGAAAGCGGACCTTGCGAGGGCGATGGCCTGCTCGATTGAGTGCATGATCTCGTAGTGGAACACCGAGAAGTTCAGGGCCAGACCCAGGCGCAAGGGGTGTGTGGGAGGCAGATCCGTTGCCAGTTGCCAGGCTCTATTGTAGGAGGCCTGCGCCTTCTTTGACGCCTCCTTGAGTTCCGGGCCGGTGGTGAACTCGGCCAAGTAGCGACAGTAGTCAGCCTGCATCTTGCTGTAGAATACTTTGTTCTCGTTGTCAGTGTCTTCAAGCACCAGATGTGTGTGGACCAAGTCTAGTACGCTCATACAGACGTCACCGAGCTCGTTCTCCAACTGCTCACGGTAGGTACGGATAGCGGCCAGGTTCTCCACGTTCCCGGCGGCCTCCTCCTTCCTTTGGATCGAGTTTACGACGCGCCACGAAGAGCGCAGCTTACCAATCTGGTTCTTGAATGCCGCCGAGAGCAGGTGGCGCTCCTCCACAGTCAGCTCTTCGCCCATCTTAACGGTCTTCTTCATGGCCTCTGCCATGTCCGCGTAACGTTTGGCCTGGTCAGCCAATTTTGCCCTGTAAAGATTGTCCCTGCGCTCAGACATCGTTGATAAACTCCAAATTTTGTTTACTAAGAGTAACTGTTTTAGTGTTAAAACTAAATTGTTCTGTCTGTAGCTACTGCCTATGGTGTCCGCCTGTGTATGTTGTTTTTCCCTTGACTTCCCAGACTGCCACTTCGACGCCTCCTTTTTCTCCGAGTCCGATTCAATTTATTCCAAACAAGACAAAAGAAAAACTTTTTGGCCTACCTGATTCTTTGTACAGACTAGTACTCAGATCGGAATACAATTTTGCTAGCAAAAAAGCCATATATGTATGTTGTTGACAGCAGATTGTGACCAGGTGCGCATGTTCTACGGTCAATTTAATCGAAATGTTTTTTATCTTTAATGTAGATCAAATTAATCAATTATAATTCCCGTAAAATCTTCCCTCATTTGACTGCCTTAAAAAGACTCTTCATTGGGGGCGCGTTCACCAGCACAGCTTTCTCAGCGCTCAGTGTGATGGATTTCATACGATAGGGCCGATAATTAGTGATTCTCAGCGAAATAGTAGGCTTTATTGTCTTAATATAAGATGGATAACTTTTGTCTTTTATCGATATGATGGATAAATTATTTTCATCGCGCATAATAACACTTTTTGCAGCCGGCTTGCTCGCCTGGTTCCCTCTATTTTTAACATACCGCCTGTTCCGCGACGAAATATACAGAATATTTATACAGGACGCAGTACGGTTCCAAACAAATATCATTACTGACTTTGCTCGGCAAAAATTTGTTGGGATCTGAGTACTGGACTTAAAGCCAAGAATTTCTGAAATTTTTCTGGGCAGAGTATTGTGCACTGCTTTTAGACTCGCAACTTCGTTGGGATTCCGGCTGAATCATCTTTCAGGCCTAACAAATTCCCCCGTACACGTTCCAGCCGAAAACTATTCAATATTTTGATGGCATCTCTGTGATGATTCTGCTGATGCTGAGGCCGAAGCTGAAACAGCTGCTGGGACCACCTAAGGGTCCTAAAAGATGGCGAGGCCTGAAAACATTTCGGCTAGCGGATGGCGGATAGTTGGCCACAACAATATCGACATACATACATATGTATGTACTCTCGACATCTCTCGGAGCTCCTGGCCCGAACATCTCGCCTGTCCTACTGCTCTCCTGCTCTCGAAGGAGGTGGAAAACAAGAGGAGGGGAAAATTTCATTTATTATTAAAATCACTTTCGTTGCAATGAGGATTCCAAATGTCCCATCGTTTCGTTTCTTTTTATTGGTGTGCGTATGTACATATATACATACATATATGCATGTGTGTGTACTCTCTGTCTTCCTCTCCCTCTCCCACTCCCTCTTCATCTCTGTCCCCGTTCGCATGCTCTTACAATGTCCGAAACGCTGACGAGAATTGTCTTGAACTAGCCAAGTCTATGTGTAATGGTCCCACTGTCCCACAGATACGAGTCCTCAACCCCTCAATCCTACAAGTATCTCAAGAAGCGTCTCCACTCGTCATCATCCTCCCCCCTTGCTGCTGCTCCCACTCCTACTCCCACTCATACTCCTGCCTGTTGTTGCTGGGTTAACAAGTGTCATATGTGGTTGCTGAATGTATCTCCATCTGTCTATCTGTGGTAATGGCACAGCTTCTGTTGATGCTGCTTGCCATGCTCCCGCGCTGCTCCGCACCGCCCACGGTCCCGCTTGAGTGCCTCGTGCTCGTCAACATCCTTCGACGTGGTTGGCTCCGGCTGTGCGCTCGTCTGTGAGAGTGTCCTCCCCACCTGTCCAACGTGGAGCATATTCCTTGGATTTAACTCAAGTGTGCTTTGGAGATTTTGTAGTCGCTTTAAAACGCTATGCACCAGAGGCAACATGGTGGTGGTTGCCACCGACCCAACCCCACCCAACTACCACCCTGCTGGCACTTTTACTCACTCTGCCTGCCCCTTTGTGCTGCCTGCTTATGCCCTTACAGAGGGCTATTGTCGCGCAAATAGGCATAAAGAACGTGGCAACACCTACATACATACGTATATGGATAATATATTTATAATCAGAATACCTGATATCCGAGTCGATATCCCTCGGCCTAAAATGTTTATTTGACAATGGCCTTAATTAGCTCTTTGGGCAATTTTTTGCCTTCAAGATAATTGCTAAAAAGCCCGTCACTCGTAAATAGGATATAGAAGAATTTTAATCATCGATCTGTTTCTTACAGATGCAGGCTGCATCCTACGCAGATCCTCCATGATCAGATGACTACATCGATCAGGTGCAATATTCGTTTCTGGAGATAATCGAAGCAAACCCCAAAAGCTTAAACATTGTATACTATTTCTGAAACATAAACTATGGATTTGCAAGGGCATCCCCAGCGTCGGCACGGAATTTGGGCGTCCTTTCTTGTTTTTGTGTGTGTTTGGGCTGCGCAAAATGTCAACGAAAGTGCAAATAAAATCTAATGGCGAAATCATTGCAAAAGTTACGAATACAGACACAGACGTGGAGCCCACTCCACTCTCTCCGCTCCGGCTGACTACCTGTCAGTGTATCTTGTGTTTGCATGTGTGTGTTGTGTGTGCATGAGAATAGGTTGGCATACGCATACGCATAGGTGGGCGTGTATCTGAGTATCTGTGTATCTGTGTGTGGACTTAATGTGCTTGTCATTTGGTTTGTCGCACCCGCGTGAATTTGTTTTTATTCCAACATTGCATTTTATGAGTCGGTCGGCATTTTTGGAAAACGCATTTTCTCAACCTTTCCCATTCCCGTTCCCAACAGCCTCCCCCCACTCGCCCACTCTCCCACTCTTCCACTCACACGTCGACATTTCGGCCACGTTTAATGATCCCGTGGCAGGCAACCGTTTTCCATCCTCAAAGACATCTCGTTAGGGGAATGGTTGTCTAGGCAAAAGATGCCTGCGCCTGTGCCTGTTCCTGTGCTCTGGAATCTTTATGGGCCAAAGCATCGTCGAAAGTTTCGAGATTTTGATGGGGCCCACACGATGAGATGCACAAAAACAACTTGATCTTAGCCTCGAGTTCGACAGGGTTAAGTTATGGGACTATACTTTCATAGAATCGCGTACTTATCCCATCTCGAGTACGAGCACTAGTAGGAGTATCTTTCAACATGACGTACAATTCGTATTTCCTGGTCCGAATTCGAATGAGTAGGAACAATATGTAGTTTGGTATTAAGTCATGTCTGCCAATTATTTCGACTGTCAAGAGCACAAAGAAAATAAAATAAAGTATTTCTGAGTAGCTTTTCTTTTGTGGTCGGAGCGCACGATATATCGGCCTTGCATGCCTTTGTACACCCTCGATGGGCTTACGGGATGATGGGATGATTCGCCTGGATTCGCTATGGAGCAGATCTCGTTGGGTCTAATCCAATTCCTAATCCTTGCTCACACTCATACTTGATTCAATTTCAAATATTTGCCTGTGGCTTTATTCAGGCAGTAAGAAATGGAATAAAGGTGCTCAAATATTTATGCCTCTTGTGGTGGATGCTCGTATCTGAGGAAAGCACAATGAAACTAAATAAGAATATTGCGATACACAATAACCGACTCCAAAGCCCACTCCGCTGAATAAAACATGGATAGGAGGCGGCTCTGGCTCTGGCTCTGACTCTGTCTCTGGCTCTGGCTCTCGTTCCAGCACGGGATGGGCATATAATCAGACTCTGAAAAGGGCTCTGGTAAAGGAGGGGACACTGGAGCAATGAATTTCTGAATTTAGGCGATGCTCGTATGAAATCTCTCCCCTTACGAGCCGAGGACCACCAGTACAGAACAGAACAGCAGAACAGCAGAGCACAGAACAGAACAGACCATATCGCATATGAGTAGTGCACAATTACACACATTTTTCTCCTTCTGCGAGTATCTGTATTTCCATCTCTGTATGTGTACTTGTATCTGTATCTCCGTTTCTGTATCCGTGTATCCTTGTGTGGCATCAAATATTTATAGACGTGCCAGGGGAAGCCGCCAAGCAATCGCTTCATATTCAATATTCAGTCGTTACGCGCGGCAAGTGCAGCAAATTGCCAATTCGCCATTCCAATAAGCCAAAACCAAATGAGCAGAAGCCAAACAATGGCCCAAGTTCCCCCTCCAGAACCCAACTGGGCCAAGGGCCAGAGGCAGGCGGACGGGGCATAAAGCTGGCATTATGAGATGTGAGATCCGTTGCACTGATGCTGCAACAGTTTCCGAACTAATTATCCCAGGCAGCCAAACAAAAAAAGTCCAAGCCCACACACGATTACGCGACCAAATCAGAGGTCCGATGGAAATCTCTCCACTCTATACATGTACTTACATACTATAATTGTAGATTGGATTTTGAGCAATGATCGGCTAAGCTTATTTATTTTTTGAGTTCAGAAACTCTCCAATCGTTGGAACGCACTGTTCCACATATGAAAATGTTTCATGTGATCTGGGACCGAAAATTATTGATGGGCCCCACCCGCATGGCCATCCGCTTCCGCATCCGCGAGGTTAAGCCATTGGGTAAGCATGAAAATAATGACGACGGCTTTGTGGCAATCACAAAGTGTACAGCTCTCCGACCTGCCCCCTGCCCCCTGCCCCCTGCCCACAGCCACCTGTCCCCCGCCAACTGCCTGCCTTTCACCGAGGATCTGCATATGTAAATGCAATCAAATTTGCAACGGTCATTTGGCCAGCCAGCCAATCTAACGGCCATCATGTGGCATGTGGCACGGCGGCATGGGGACCCCAGGCATTTATGTATTCATAAAGAAGCCGCCGTCGCTGCATCTGAATGATGTTTACCTCATAAATAAATAATTGTTAAGCACAAATATGTGTAGCAGCAGCAGCAGACAAATTACCAACGGGTGGAAATCCTGCCAAAAATTCTTCAGCTTTCTCCAACAAAAAAATGTATGCGTATATGTATACACATATGCATGTACACATGTCTGTATATATACCTACAATTTATATACAGGAGTACTGGCAAAATGTTTACACGCCGTCGACTCGAATGAAATTCTACTTATTCACTGCCAAAAAGAGTCCATAAGTGGTGTTGCAGCTGCCAAAATGTGTTGCAGCATTTTTGGGCACAGCTTACAAGGAAATAACGGGCGAGCCTACTGAGAGATGTCGCATTCGGAGAATCTTCCATTCGAACTGCACTAAAAAATGGCAAAGCTCATCCAAAACTCCACTCCAGAATGCCACGGCTCCTTAGGCTGCTTCGAGTGGAGGACTCGACCCAACAACAAAGGCCGCGGCACCAATAACTGAGCCAAATATGTACATATGTATGTATGTGTGTATGGGTGTTTCCTTCTAATGTCCATAAGTGTGAATGTCTCACAGATGTTGCTGAGGCAGAAGCACAAGCAGACTAGACACACGAAACGTCTGTAGTATATCATTTTTTAGTGAAGTGCAGCCACAGCAGCCGCAAAACGAAAGAGAGCAGCCACATCTGGGGGCGCAAGGGAGTGTCGGCCTCGACCCAGACCCAGAGACGGAACCAGATCGAGAACCAGAGACAGAGACAGAGCCAGAGACAGACCCAGACCCAGACCCAGACAGAAGCTGGCCCAAAAAACACCCGCACTTGAATTAAACATCTCTCACATTTCGTATTTGTACGTTGAAGGAGTCCCGACGACTCTTCCGAATGCACCCACTCAAACACCCCCCTTCCACCACCACACAGACGCACACACACAGATGCACACAAATATGGATGCATTTGCAGCATGTGTGTGCTAAACCAATTTGTATGACTGCCCGCATGTGTGTTCGCGAGTGCAGCTGCAATGGAGACAGAGGTTGGAATATAAAGTTAACGAAAGTCAAAGATCCGATACTGAAGCTCTCGATATACTGAAAACTTAAGTAGTGCCTACATACTCGTATCATTTTACCCGATATGTTGCACAATTTAGAAGAAAATTCGCTAGTGTAATTTCAGTTTGAAAAAGGTCTTAAATTAATAAATTAATATAATAAATTGTTCTTGTTATTGGCAAATTTTTTGGACATAGAACCATGAAATATTTAATCTTAAAATTTGGTTAATTAATTATTTAAACTTTTAAATTTTGTATTGTCCGAAGCAAGGCAAATCATAAGCTAAAATTGATTACAGAAAGATTTTGTTACTAGGGTCCAATAGAGTCTTTAACTAGGTTTTTTTTTTTAATTTCCTTCCAAATATCAGTTTAATCCTGTGTATTGCTAATCAAATTACGTAAACGTAATTTCTTGCAGCTAATCTGAGCTTTCTGCTGCAGCTGCGATATCCCAATCTAAGCCAAAACTGTTTGTTCATAATGCCATCAATAGACACCAACGCGCACTGCCTCAAATCTCTCTCAAGTCTCAGCGAATAAATGTATTGGAAGTAATAAATTATTTACTGAATTAAAATGTATACTGGAGGATTCTAAGGATCCAATACGTTTTAACCTGCCCTCTCCCTCTGTGCTGCTGTGCTGAAACCCGAACCAGCAAAAGGGGGTGAAATATAGAAAACTGGAAACACCATTACAACTGAGACCCCCAGCTCCTGCCCTACACTTCGCTCTCACACTTGCTTCTACTTTTGCCAAAATTGCTGTTGCTCTTTTTTCCATATTTTTATACCCGGTACTCAGAGAATATAGGGGTATATTAGATTCGTGTATATTCTTGATCAGAATCAATTGCCGAGTCGATTAAAACTAAAATCTGTGGAAAGAACTAGACTTAGAACGTAATTGCAAAAAAAGATTAAGGGACAGAGAATATTGGTCATCAGGTGATATGGGAATAAATGGAATGCAAGAAGTAACACTAGAACATATGCAACTAGCGCTCTATCTTCCCCGATAACAAATGGAAGAACAATTGAGAGAGTTGAGCGGTCCCTTCCCACTCTAATCAACAAAACAACAAAAATACAGAAAGAAACAATGTGGCACTAATCGGCTTCGATATAGTGTATAAACTAGTACGAGTAAACATAGATACTACTATACTGTGTACGTACATGTATACTAACTGAATACTGGGTATTAGTAGCGCCGCGACTCACAGCGGACCGACTGGCTTGAAATTATCCTCGATGTTAACGTCGAAAGCGACTGCGACGTCGCGACGTGGGCGATGCGCTATCTTGCAGAAGGAGACGTTCTGCTGAACACTCATAAGAAATTCATAAGTATTTCCGCTTCTCTGATTTTTGATTCGGTAATTAAAATGCAACTGAGATTGCTCTCTCTCCTTACCACTTCATATTCTTTCTCCCTCTCTCTCTCTCTCTTTCTATGTCTCGTTTTCTTCGTGTGTGTTGGGCATGATACCAACATTTTTCATATGCGACCCGGCATGCACGCGTTCGAGATGTGTGGGGGGTGGGCCTTTCTGGCCTTTCCGGTAGGTCGTGTCACGACTTTCCTAAAAAAATGTTTCACTAGAGATCAAGTACATGTATCGGAATTGGAATACTTTTGAAGTAATGAATTATTTACTGAATTAAAATGTTTACTGGAGGATTCTAAGGATCCAATATTTTTTCCTCTGCTGCTGTGCTAAAACCCGAAACAGCAAAAAAAATACTTTGAGTTATCTGCGTTCGATTCAACTATCACCTGATGGACCCTTCCTTGCGCTTGAACTGTCATAAACATCTAATGACTGTTTTGTTCTCATAATTTTTATGAATATAAAACGGGCATAATTCGAAAAAAAGAGTAAGTCACGTATCTCATCTGTAGGATCATATGAGCTTGGCAGGTGTCACGATTCTTTGTGCTTCGTTGCAGCAATCTTGGACATCTTGGACACACATCAGTAGATAGGGACGCTGACGTCTGTCCTTCCATCCGTCGGATCAATCACTTCCTTTGGAGTCACGACCCATTGCACATCTCTAGCACACATCCACTAGTGATTGTTTTTGCTTATCCACTCACAGTACACATCGGGGAGGAGAAGGAGGATAAGTTCTACTCGCAACTGTTTTTCCAGGTGCTCCCTGGGCCCGACATCTGATTGCTTTGGGTGGCGATGCTTCTGATGCTATCTTGACTGGTTTGGCATTGTAAGTAGTCGAGCTTTGATTACTCGAATGGTTTCTAAGCACCTGGAGGGGACCCATACCCATGCCACTCACAGGCCCTCGACCTGACCGTCTACCTCCAACCATTTCAATCCATTCCACTCAAAACCCATTCTATTCGAATCCGTTCCGTTCCGTTCGGTGGCAGAGCAATGCAACAGTCGCAAAACGCATTATCTGCTTGAGCTGTCAAGTGGACGAAAAGAGAGAGTCGAAGGTGGCACGGGAGCAGACCCAGGCCCACCAGCAGCAGCAGTAGCAAAAGAAATATATTTTGCAATTTCATTTACAAAAGTTTATCTTGGAGAGCGCCGGGATACGGGCTACGGACTACGACAAATAGGTAAAGGCGGCTCAGGGACGACGGAAAAAAAAACATAAACAAGAAAAGCTAACGAGAGACAGGTCGAGGCATTAAGTACACTAATATTGAATATTCCGCTCATCCGAAAGTACTGATTAGTGCTGCGAAACAAGAATTTCCCCATTGTCATGCTCTCAAATTCGAACATGAGACACCACCAGAATCAGAGCACCACGAAAAAACTGTTTCTGAATTCCATTTGCACATTCAAGTCATGCTCTAAAATAACATCGTCCGGAGCAACAGAAATAGTTTACAATGTTGCGGAAAATGGCTTGCCTATTGGTAACTGCATAGATACAAAATATATCAGAAATAACAGATTGAAATATATAATCCTAATCTTAAGCAGGAAACAAGAAGACCACTCTGTTGCTGACAAACTGCTAGCAAAAGTATTACAACATAATTGAAAAGGGTATGAAAAACGAATGAAAGAAAAACTAATGGCATCAAAGAAGAAAATCAAATATTGCTCAAGTGCCACTGGCAGCCCAACCAACAGCCACAGCAACAACAACAACAACAACAACAACAAGCAGATTATCGTGGAAAACCGTGTAAGAAAACATGCAGATGGTCCATGCAAAGTTTTTGGCCAACGATAGACCGCAATGCTGCCAGTGCCACAAAGCCGCAGAAGCACAAGCAGTCGCGATTTGTGATGAGATTTACGAAGGAGCCGAGCAGGGGGTCTATGGGTGGAAGGATGGATAAATGGGTGGATGAGTGGATCTGATGGGATGGGATGGGATGGATGGGTAGAGAGAGCAAACAGGGAACAAGTTTATATGATTTTGATGAATTTCCGTGGCAACGACGCCAAAATGAAAGAGCTCTGAGCTCGATAAGTAGCAGTTAAGATTTTGCTACTCCTCTCAATATCCGCGGTCAAGGGATGCTCCGTCTTCGTCTTCGTCTCTGGCTCTTTGGCAGTGGCTGTGGCTGTGGCTCTTACTGCTTACCTGTCCGGAGTTTAATATTAGATATTGCAGTGCGCTGAAAGAGATGAGAAATACTCTGGAGACGAGGTGGAGTGGAACTGCCACTGGAAAGTAATTTCCTGCAATTTAACCTAAAGAAAAATAAGGAAACGTCTTTGATTTCCGCGTGAAATGATGTGCGCCCTGCCCTCCACGATTACAACCAGAAGCCACCCACTGAGGCTGGCAGCTCGCACTGGTATAGAGGAAAGCGAAGAGCGGAAAGCCGACACGAGAGACCGGAGCAATGTCGTACTCCAGAGAAGTACCGCCAGAATTAAATGAGAATTAAAGTTGATTCAATTTATTATTAGCCTCGGCTTATTTGATAACTGCGAGCGCTGCAAATTGCATTTTCCAGATGCTGTCGTCGCTGCTGGCAATCGAATAAATCGAATGTTCCGCTAATAGTCTTGTTCCGTTCTATCAAACTTAAAGCTTAAGCTTTAGTGTCGCCTTTTAGTGAGGTCTGCCTGTGGCTCCTCTCTTGGTTACATCGCAATGCAACACACTGTCCTCTGTGGTAGGAGCTGAAGGAGTTGTTCCGAACCGGCGGAAAGCATCGGCATATTCAAACATTTCTTCAGATATGTATCCATGATTTGCACTTATGTACAAGCTAAAACCCAATCCAATATATACATAGAACGAGTTGTGATAGTTATTTCATCTAAAATGATGTAGGACTCATACAATTCCTTTCAAAAGAATGGACAAAAATACTCGTTAATTTCTTGACCACCTCTTCGAATGGAGTTTGTCATGGAATGTTATCCCTTTACTCTAGTAGTAGTAGTAGTTGTAGCCCTGAGCATTCATAACTCTCTTCCTCTCGCCCTGGTCTGCATTCAGTTAACTAAGGAAACGTTTGTTTCACTTTGTTTTTTTCACATTTCGGAAATGTTTGCAGCAGGAGCGTATCGCCCCTCCTTCCACTGTCACTATCACTGCCACTGCCACCGCCCAAATGGCCGCGACAGCAAATGAAATGCCTGAGGACAGTAAATTTAAGGAGTCCCAGCAGCAATCGGGAGTGTTGCGGTGGGGTGTTGGTCCCTGGTAGTCGGTCAACGGAAGCCGACAAGGGGACGCGGTATCGGCCACGTGGCGTTCGGAGTATTTACCGCCATGTGCATAGTTTGCAAGTCTGCGCGGCGACACCTGCAGGAATAGCCACCAGCCAGAGCCAGGATAGACCAGGCCCAGACCAGACCATAGCCAGACCAGACCAGACTAGTCCGGGGAGGATCCACCCGACATGGCCACTAACAACATTGAAAAGTGTTTGCGTTGGTCGCCAAAAGCGGCCCAAACAATTTTTCCTCCTCTCCAGAACTTTTTGTCGTACATTTGTTGTGTGACATGTTTCGTACTATTTGGTTGAAATGGAGGATGGGGTCAGCCGTAGTTCTGGTCCTGATCCTGCCTTTGTCCCTGTCCTAATGTGGACTCGACTGGTCCAAGTTTCCTGTTTCCTCTTTCCTTTTTTATACCCGATACTCAAAGTGAGTATTGGGGTATATTAGATTTGTGGTGAAAATGGATGTGTGTAACGTCCAGAAGGAATCGTTTCCGACCCCATAAAGTATATATATTCTTGATCAGCATCAATAGCCGAGTCGATTGCGCTATGTCTGTGTGTCCGTCTGTCCGTCCGTCCGTCCGTCTGTCCGTCCCTATTAGCGCCTAGTGCTCAAAGACTATAAGAGCTAGAGCAACAATGTTTTGGATCCAGACTTTTGTGATATGACACTGCTACAAAAATATTTCAAAACTTCGCCCCGCCCACTTCCGCCCCCACAAAGGACGAAAATCTGTGGCATCCACAATTTTAAAGATATGAGAAAACCAAAAACGCAGAATCATAGATAATGATCATATCTATTAGGTCGCGGAATCTGGATCAGATCAGATCATTTTTATAGTCAAAGGAAACAAATCAATTTGCAATGGCTACGCAGCGCCCGTGACGTCAGCTCAGACTGATTTTCTGTCTCTCTCGCACGCACTCTTTGTCGTGTCGATTAATATTAGCGGCGTCTGCCGGAGGAGAGCCATACTGACTTAGTATCGGGTATAAATGTAGAGTTGCGGTGTACGCAGCAACTCACAACGTTCCCCCTCGTTCTTTCTTCTTTCATCGCTATGGACCATCTTTTTTGTGGAGTTCTGTTTTGTTTTGTTTCACTCACTTGTTGGCTACTATTTTATGCGCATCGATTTTCGCTCAGTGCTTTTTATTTGCCATCCTACGGGGCGGAGAACGGAGGACGAGCGCTGGACGAGGCCGCAGGAAGGTGAGACTGTACATCGGAGTTGTTTGTTTGGCACTGTTTGTTTATGTGCTGCAACTGAACGGGGGAACGGGGGTTTTTACTTTTTAAAGCGTCATTTCCCGATGCCCTTAAATTGAGCACAGACCTAGCCCTGGCAGCGGTTGCGATTGCCACATGAAAGCCTTCACTCTCACTTAGGATCTACGAAATTAGTGTGTATCCAATATTATTTGGTGCCGATTACTAGAAGATATATCCAGGGTGCAGGAACTGAAATTATGACTTCTGCGGCAGCTGCAGAGATGAAGAGCAGATCGAGACTGGGGCACATATTCTGGTACCTTCTTGGTATGGATCGCTGGCACTCTCTGCAGAATCGTCTAGACTTCGACGAACCTATAATATGTATAAAATATATAAAATGTCCTTGTTAATTGAATTAAATTATAGAATTACTGAAACATACGATTATAATCAGGGTACAACTCACTCCACTCGAAAACACTCCCATAATACTTAAGTGAATCATTTCACATTTTATTCCATTGTCTGACTCTAGCCGGAAGAGCAGCAGCAGAAACGGCTCTGACTGACACTGACTGGGATGGATCTTCGCCAGTGGCAATTAATAAAACTATTCCTGCGGCGGGTAACAAAGTTTGTCGAGCTGCGCACATCATAATACCAGGGACCCACCCCGCTCAGACCCCGCTTACAGTTGTAGTTGCAGTCAAGAGCCTCCGTTGAAGTTGACGTTTTGGGCAAGTGGCAGATGGTGGATGGTTCGCCAGCGCTTCGAGTACGGCGACAAATCGTGCAACAAAGTCAAATGCACTTTGCCTCGGCCAAGAGCACGCTGCAAAGTGGATGTGAGGATGCTGATGTGGATGTGGGAGGGTATGGGTATTGGGATACATGTATATATGTGATGAATCATTTTGCAATATTGCATATTGTGCGACGCACTTAAATTCAATTAAGCTACAAAGGCAGTTGCACAACACAGCACAGCACAAGGCAACGCCATGTGCCATCGCCTGGCGCACACATGGGAGCCAGGACCACAGGCGTCCAATCACCCGTCAGCCTCTCGGTTCTGCCCACAGACAGGGGACAGAATGTCGACGATGGCGATGGCCATGACGATGGCGATGTCGACAGTGGAGTACCGCTGGCTACACTTTATAGCAGTGCCCTTCATGCGCTCATTCAATGATTCATGCACCAATTCGCTGAACCATTCAAGCTGGCACTTATTCAGTCATTGTCAGCTCTGGCGGGTAAATACCAGGAAGCTCCAACATATAAATATGTACATTAAAAAAAACCTCTGTACAACTTGATGAATGTATGATTAATATTTAGGCATACAAAAAACTAGCGCCTTCGTCAGAAATAACTTAAGATTAAACAGGTACTAGACCTAAGCTAAGATCTTTCTGGATCTCGTCCTGGTCATTGGATCAGCCTGGGCCTGGTCCTGGTCATTGGATCAGCCTGGGTCTGGTCCTGTGCTCCTTTATAGATACGGTTATATTATAAACTGATCGATTGAAACATACTTCTGCGCCGGCGTTAAGAAAGCTTTGCTGGTGATTCTTAATGCTGACCAGCTCGTTGGAGAAGCTCCAGTGAATGTCGATGTCCAGATCCTTGGCCGTACGCCACATTGAGATAGTGCCAGATAGATGATTGCCTGCGTATACTGGCAGATGTTGGTCGACGTGGAGGACAGTCTACATCCATCGCGTGGTCATATGCCATGGACTGGTGTTGACGGTCATCGCATTGGTACCGGCAGGAAAGGCAAAGTCGAAATGTATGACAAACAGGTCGGCAATGTCCCTTCGCTCCGACAAAATTCGGAAGTTTGACGTAAAGCACACCTCCTCACGCTTGAGCGTGCGCAAATCCATTTGCCAAATTTCTTCGGGATTGGAAATCATCTGCTCGGGCAGCACTTCGGTCACCTTCGCTGTACGCTCCACGGCGAGAGCAGCCCGATGCATATCCATCCCCTCGAATTTTTTCCAAAAATACTTTGGCTTTAGGCTGTTCTTGTCGTCAGCGATCGAGAGATAGAGCTTGGCTCTCTCCGGAAAGAAGATATAGAACTTGGTCCAGGGTGGTGCTATACAGCAGACAGGCCCTGCAGAGCAACAAAATAAGCTTAAAACTTAATACCCGTGCCTGAATGGCCCTTGCACCTACCCCATCCACTTGGATATTATGACATCGACTGGGGGCAGCTCCAGCTCCTCAGTGTTGGCCTGCATAACTTCAATCACATGATCGAGGTGATTTTCGCGCACCACCTGCCGCGCGGCCTGCGCCACATCGCCAGCGTCCACGGCAAAGACGCGAGCGGCTCCTTGCTTGGCCACCCACATGGAGAGAATGGCACTGCCGCAGCCCACTTCGAGCACAGTGGCTCCTTTGAAGAGAATAGCATTCTCCTCATCCTGAATAGCATCTCGGAATGCCGTCATGACGACTTCGTCTTGGATAATATCCCCTGCGTGTGCAGGAATTCCACGTAAGCATTATGCGGAACCCACGTCCTGGTACTGGTCGGGTCGATCGTCAATTTTCGAAGCTGCTCCAAGATGAAGCTCCTTTTAGGGATGTTTGCCATCTTTCTCTTTCTATTGTAACAATGTAAAAAACATTTGCAAATGTATATCGATAGCCGCGATGGCGGAAGTGCTACCAGATCAATGAAATCTCTCAAGCTCGAATTGATTGGTATTCTTATAGTATTTTACAAAGTCTCTACCAACTGTATGGTCACGCTATTCATAAATATATACATATATTTATTTAATTGAGTCGAATTTTTAGAACTTTTAATCGTTGCACTAACTTGAGAAAGTGAATCGAAAAAGGCTGGAGCAGATTCTGTGGCTCGGATAATCGTAAGATTATGCCGTCAACTGCCTGGAAATATGTACTATCCTGGTTCCTTGGATCCTGAACAGTTGGCAAAAATGAAGGCTATACGAGTATGTAAGTAGATCGGTACACAGACTTGATCAGTTTAAAGCTAGCAAAGTGTATATGCTCTACAGGTTTCACTTCCACATGGTGGGACCATGGGTATCCATTTGCTGCCTTATCTTGAATCGTATCAGGGACACTGTGCGGAGGGGGTCTAAAATTGTGTTTATGGTGATGTGGATTCTGCGATATTGAGTTGGAGGGCTGCGTAACAGCGTTAGCGGATTGGGGGTGTTGGGGAGGGCGTTCCCAAGGATTGTGCGTGTTGCGGCGGTGCTTCTCAGAGGTTGTCGGCGTTGGGTTGGGCGTTGGGGCGGGCGTGGCAGCTGCAACTCTCTAATTTCATTTACACACTTTTCAACGCTCCTTTGCTCCAATTGAGCTGCATCTAAGTGTTTGCCTAGGTGTGCCCCACTCAAGCCCTCGACTCACTGACTCGACTCGCCCACTCACTCAAACACAAAGCCACCGTTGCTGCCACAAAGGTGAGTAAGTGGAAGTTCCGGAGTTTTATTATAAAGCCGGGGCCAGGAATGCTTTGCACAGATGTATTGCCCTCGCCTCGGCGTCTTTTGCATCTCGTCTGATGCTTCTCCTGCTGCTGCTCCTGCTCTTGCTCCTTCTTCTGGTGCTGATGCTGATGCTGTTGATGCTCTGGAGAACTAATTCCATTAAAGCAAGCTGTAACTTGATTTTCAATTGACTCCTCATTTGCAGTGGAGGGAAATGGAAGGTGGTTCTGGCTGCTAGCTGCTGCTGGTTGCTGGTTGCTGGGTGGTGGTTCTCTCTGTCAGCAATCAACATGTTCAATTGAGCATATCCTGCCGGTTGCAGGACACTGCCAGAGCAGCGCAATGTGATTACCCGACGCTATTTTGTACACACACGAGACTAGCATTCGCATCCGTATCCGTACTCCGTATCCACAGCAACAGGAGAAGGACCCAGACCCGAACCAGGACCAGGACGTAGAGAGAACCCGGACTAAAGCAGGACAAGCACAAGGACACGTAACGGAGGAGGTCAGGCAGGCGCCTGCCCGTTGGCTCCCTTTTACATTTCATTGGATTTTATGCGTTTCACTTTATGCTGATGTTTTTATTATTAAATTTTCTTGAACTTTCATTTACATTTTCTGGCTTTTCTTAGCGCTCGTCTCCTCTCCGCCTGGTCGTTAGTGCTCTTGCCACCGATGCTGATGCTGATGTTGACGCTGACGCTGATGTTGATGACTCCTCTTCATTTTCACACTTTTCATTCAATTTATTGCATTTCGCAAATTGAGTGTCGCTTTCCTTAGATCTACTCTGCCCGGTCCCAGTCTCGGTCCCGGTCCCGGTCTCGGTCCCGGCCTTCTAATTTACCAAAAACGGAAAAAATACGAAACCCAATTGAATTCCAGAGCTAAACGAATGGAAATTATGTACAAAAGAGAGTGAAGAGAGGGGGAAGGGATACTTCTTCCAAACCTATAGATATCAAAGGATCTACGGATTTCAATGTGAAATATCAATATGCAAAAAAAAGGAGCTTTATTACTGCCAATCAGGCAACCATATACACATCTGTCTCCGGTCTGTACAAATATCTGGCCAGGAGGAGCAGCGACTTGGAATAGAGTTCGAGCTGCCAGCTTGAGAGTCCAGATCCTGTTGGGGCTTCCTACCTGACGTCCAACGACTCGAAGCTACTGACAGGTGGGAAGGGAAAACTCTATGAAACATATGTGTACATATGTTAATAACTATATGCTCTCTATTCAAATAGTAGACACATAACATTTTTGAAATAGTATGAACAAAATTTAAGAGAAAAACTAGAATTGATTGGGCTTACATCAGACGTCATGTCTTCCCATCGGGGCATCACAGCCACACCTGACATAGCTTCGACCCCAAATTCCAATCCAACATCAACGCCAACGCCAAATTCAACTGATACTGATACTGAACCTGCAACTGCAACTGCAACCTCAACCACAGCCGCAAGCACAGAAACAACCGCAGGTGCTCGAGCCGTGGTTGAGTGTTCCTGCGACACAATGGACCCACTGGACACTCTGGACGACGACAACGTTCCCAGCACCAGCGGTCAACAAAGGGGATGCAGCCCAGTGGGGGCGGACTCTGCCACTCCGGTCAGCACCTGTGCGTTCCGGGTGCGACGGGAGCTGAACGAGATCCGCAAGAATCCGCCGCCCAACTGCAGTGCCGATATGTGCATGGACAGGCTGCTCCACTGGACGGCCACCGTGATCGGTCCCACCGGTTCCGTCTACGAGGGCGGCCACTTCAAGCTGGACATCCGCTTTCCCCTGAACTATCCCTTCCGGCCGCCGCGTATCCGCTTCACGACCTTCATCTACCACTGCAACGTGGACAGCGTGGGGGCCATCTGTCTGGATGTGCTGAACGAGCGCTGGTCACCGGTGATGAATGTGTCCAAGGTGCTGCTCTCGATCTGGCTGCTACTGGGCGAGTGCAATGCAGATGACCCGCTGGTTACGTGCATTGCCGACCAATACAAGACCAATCGCCAGGAGCACGACAAGGTCGCTCGCTTCTGGACCAAGCGCTTTGCCATGCCCAAGGAACCCAAGGATTCTAAGAAGCCTAAGGATCCAAGCGAGCCAAAGGAGATGACGGGACCAAATGATCCAGAGCAGAAAAAAAACAATAGGGAGCCCACGTAAAGGATGCAACCTCATCGGTTTCAAAGCATGGCTTGCCAAAGCAGATTCGTCAAACAGTCGCTGATCGAAGTTCTGTCTCTCCTGAAAACCACTTTATCGCCTGCTGTCTTCGCGGTCAATAAACCATTTGGACATCAATATGTAAGCCTCTCTAGAGCTCTTCTCCGTGAATCAGGAACTCAAGGCAACCCACTGGACCACTCTGTGGGTTAGTCTTTCCGCAGCCTCTGCCCCGCTCAGGTCTGACTCGCTCAGATAGCCACGCGGTCCTTTGGCCGCTCATGTCTATGAATATTCATGAGCTGCCAAAAAATGAACCCCGCCAGAGGCGTCGGCGTCGGTAAAACGTCAGAGAAGGAGAGAAGACTCGGGTGGGGCAGAGGCAGATGGCAGATGGCATTGAAAAATGAATAGGAACGCGAACGAACTAAGGATGAGGCGATGGTTGGGTGGCTCGGGAACCACTTGCCAAGCTATCAACAACACTGGCCCACAAAAGAAGAAATCTTCGAGAAATCCGACTTTGGGGTACTCTTTTTATACTCCCTTTTCTCCAATTAGGGAATGATTAGATATCCGATCCGAATTCATTCTTTTTTAACATACTTTTAAACGAACTTTAACTGCAGGAGCCTTTCTTGTTCTTGGCGCTTTCCAACTATCTAGATAAGAGCTCCTTAACCCATTTGCTTAATATGGGTTCCCATGGATAAGGTAAGTTTCCTTTCCGGCGAAGACTTTAATCTGGCATTCCGCTAGTAAAGAAATGTCCTTCTGGCTGCAAGCACCGAACGACTCAACGACTGAACGACTGGGGGTGGAAAGAAAAGAAATTGTCTGGCTGACAATGTCATCAAAGTTGCGAGAGAACCTTTCAATATCCCATGCTTCAGGCCCATCCCCATTTCCCATCTGGCATCTCCACTCCACCCATTCCCTGTCTGACGCTCTGCTTCTCTGTTGCTCTGTCGCTCGTCCCAACAAGTCAAACGTTAATGAACTTAAAGAAATTAATTAAAGTGGCAAGCAGAGTCATCCACATACTCGTATGCGTACGAGTATGCGTACATATGTGTACACTGTACAGCTTAACGCCCAGCCCCAATGCCTTTATTGAAAACGACATCCGGGCTGGACATCACCCGGCAACTGCTACGGCAACGGCAGCGGCGACAGTGACGGCAGCAGATCGGATGACTCTGCCAAAGTAAATGCAATAAAAGCAAGTTGCTCTATGCTACGACTGTGCCATGGGTGCTACGAAAAGACCGTTAAAAATGAGGAAAGCGGTGGGTGGAACTGGCTGGGTGCCCGGCCCGGACCGATCCGACTGGTAAATGCCCTTAACTCATCAGCGGCCAATCCCGGAGGTGGTGAACCACAAAAGTGATGACTCCATCTCTGGCTGTGGTCCATTCCCCATTCGACTGGCTCAAATATCCGGCGGCCCACAGAGGACGCTGCCTCACGCAGTGGAAAGCGCGGTGCGGTGCCAGTGCCTCACTGGAGCTGCACCCAGGGGCATCGCCTCATTCGCACCCGGGCTAATCGCAGAGTCGGAGCGAGGCGAGTCAATGCCGTTTGGCAGCAAACAGGCAAATAACTTGGACAATCCATCAACTCCTGGCTCTGGCTTTAGAGGGGATATAGCTGGAGGGGCAGCTCGATTTTGTATATGAGCAGCATTGGGCAGCATCCACGGTGACCTGCGTGGATAATCGGATTGGGTAGATAGTCGGCACTCCATATAGTCGTTAGCCGGACAGCCTGCAGCGGAAACGATTTGGTGTCGCCATAGCGGAGGATTTGCGGATGGGGCTGGGAATGGGAATGGGGACGGACTGTAGACTGAATGTAGCACTGCACTGCTCGTACAATTCTCATTTGCTTCGACTGCAATTGGATTGATTTTGGCTTGATTTGGGCTTGGTTTTGGCTTGGTTTTAGCAAAGTCAATTAGGGTGACCATTACACTGGGCCTCGTGGGGAGACCGTAGTTAAGAAAGCGACCGGCCGTCCGTCCATGCTACTCTTTTATTTGATTGAATGTCCCACATAAAGCCAGTCACCTACTAGGTTAACCATTGGCCAAGTCCTACTCGCACGAGTGTCCTCGCCTGTGACGCTCTTCCACTTAGCGAATATGCCCGCTAGCTGGTGAGGACTTCATGTGTCACATGGCAATAAATATTGCCGCATGTTAAATGTTTTGCTCGCCTCATGGTCGTGTCCGTGTCCGTGGATGCCCGGACGAGGACCAGGGCCACTCGCCGATATTGCAGAAAATTACCAAATGAGCCCGAGAAGTGTCCGGCTGATGAGCTTCGATGCGGAGTGAAGCATCCAAACGCCCAACCAGACTTAATACCCCTGTCCAGGGCCAGGTCCAGGTCCAGGCCAGGACCAGGCCAGGTCCAGGGCCAGAGGCAGGGGCAACCTCTCTTCGATTGAATGCCGTATCAAACGGTTTCTGCACTCTCAGCTTTTATTGAATTCCATTACAGTTTCATGTCCATCAGAGGAGCCAGCCTCCGTCATTGGAACGTCATCATAAAAGCTGCCAACGTTGCCCGTGGACCCAGGAGACGAGAGACGGGAGCCTGTCCAGGATGGCCAGGGACAGAATGGGCCTGGGCTTGTTTGCCTTTTTGGAGAGCAACATAATGAAGATACACGGAAATGAAAGGGCTGCGATACACAATCGATACACCCACCAATTGCTGTCATCAACGTTATTAGCAAATTGATTTAGATCTCCGACACATTATTCTATCTCATGCCCGGCAACGGTGTGGTGTTCCCAACTTTTGGGTGCGTCAGAGTACTGACTTTACCTTTAAAAAATAACACAAAATTTAAAAATGTAATCTCCAACTCCAAAAAATCTTCAGTGTCTAAAAACGTTTAGTAACTAAACTGATGTATATTATTGCAATTGTTATTTAGAGGCGGAGATTTTTTAAGTCAATTACTGCAACTTCCCTTCTAATGGCTATCCATTTGGAAGTTCCATTCCCACATTCCACGCCATATTCCATTTATCGGCCATTTATCAATTCCTTTCAATACATTCATAGTTCTTAGTAAGACTTTTCACTTCAACAACAATTTATAAAGAAAATTTAAGAAATTCCGTTTGTTTCAGATATTTCTACGGTCAATCATCGTGACGGGAGTGCAGCCAATGATGGCTTGGCCTTTCACGACTACTTCGACGTGTGGGAGCGCTATGATCTGGGGCGTATGCCGAGCTGAAGGATCTTACTGTCACATTGGCCCTCTATCACCAAACGACTATCTGGAAGTCGCAGCACTACCGTTTCGTCTTTGAGTTGCTGCTCTGGGCAGACAACAATTCTCGGGCATGCATCTGTTATATGAATCAAGGCGAGAATAACTTGGATCCCGAGGCAGTGCAGCGGGACCTGTTCCTGCTGAAGGCCACAATTCATTCTGCAGCATGTCCTGATGTTCTGATCTGTTCAGCGGTATAAACTTCACGATTCCTATTAGATTCACTAGAAACTATACACCGTTTTTTCTTCCACTTTTCAGATCGAATTATTCCTTGCATGAACCTACCAGATCATATCCACCACTAATTTCCTTCCTCTTATTAAATTACTAATACTCACATACCTTGCTCGTAATTAGTAATTGTAGTGGTATTTGTATTATGAATGCATGCTTAGTTCTTCTAGTAATTTTTAGTTCTAATTTTCCTGGCATATTAGTCTAACAGCTATATTTCCTGCATGTTCGCGTTCGGTTTGGTTAACGCATCGCGCGTCATCCGGCAGCGCCCCTCGGTCGGTTCGGCGGGAGAAAGGGATCCGCGCGTAACAGCCTTCTGCTGGTGTCACACGGGCCACTTGATGGTGCAGTAATTGCATCGCCTCTTGAAAGATGTAGTCATTGCATGTCAACGTCCAAGGCTTTACATTATAGTTTTGCTTTCCACATACGAAAGATTCGCATCTCGGACTTCGAGAATCTGCTATAGGATGTAGCGATCCTTTACGACGATTTGAAGAGATGACAAACCACAAAAGGACCAGCTAAGCGGATGATGGAGTTTCCGAGAATGGGTGCCTGGACATACATAACTTCGATGTGGCCAACAAATAACCACAACTTTCACTTATTTTGACTCTGCTTTGGTTCGCTTTCTTCTGTACTGTGATTCTTGTAGCATATTCTTCATTCTTCAAGGTCAAATAGGTACGCTCTATGTCTGAAATAAACCAGTCGTAGAAACCGATCGTCTAGTGAAAGTGTTATTGCATTCAAGATTGCCAATGCAGTGCCATCTGCGAGGGGCAGGAGATGGGACTCCTTTGAAAATTTCTTCAGCCCAAACTATGAACAAAGTTCGACCTCTGCCAGTGACAGAGCCATGCGCGTTTTATTCCTGGTCCTTGGCCGGAATCCCTGGAGTACTTTGTCAGTGCCTATCAGCGATTGAGTGTGGAGTGAATCAGCGACTAGGGCGAGTCCTTTCGAGAGTCTCTTCTGAGACTGTTGAAATATTGCTTAGCTTTTGTTTTGGCTAGCAATTTCCTTGGGTCTTCTCCTCTTTCCCAATCGAAGGCCAATTAGTTCGAACTCATAGAAATTCAACAGAATTACTGTCTCCAAAATCAGCTCGGATTGTGGCGGGGAGAAAGGAGTTGCCTCTGTTCTCCTTGGAACTGGGGGGAATGGAGTGCCAGCAAGCTCCAGACTGGATTATGAGACGTGGCTGCTCGACTCAAAGGCTTCGACCTCAAAATTCCTGTATACTTAATAGTGGATACAAGCCTGGAATAGCTGTCGTTTGCTTCAATACAGTCGTCCGACCTCAACAAAGGGAAATTAATTTCGTCAACCGGCTGCAACTGAAGAATGTTCTAGGGCTTCCCCGAAAACCCCAAACCAGAGACGAAAGCAAAGCCAGTCAGCAGCTAAAGCAAACCTGACCCTCAGAGGCTGGCGAGTCTCAATTAATTTAAGATATTTTCACAGAAACTCAACCGTTGATGAAGCCGGAGATGCAGCTGGAGATGGAGATGGATCTGGAGGTGGAGCTGGAGCTGGAGCTGAAACTGAGGATGAAGCTGATTCTGTGGCTGAATTGCTATGGTGCCACTAAAGGGACAGGGGATTGGATTTATGGTACTGGTGCCCCGGCACTTGGAGGTCTTCACACGGATTTTTGGTACTCTCGAAATTTAATTAAGCCAGGGGACGCGCAGCTCCAAGGACTGGGCCTGGCACTGAGCCTGGAGTCTGGGGTCTGGGATCTGCCAGTGCTCTCCACTCCATCTAAATATTATTTTACACGCAGCCTTAACTGCAACTTGTGCATGCCCCATCATAATAATAATCGTCACAATGCCGCTAGGCAGCAACTGTTTCATTAAAAGAGAAACAAACCGGCAGGAAAATCGTAAGAAAATCGCAGGCGCCGGATATGAGGGTGTGGGTGTGGGTTATGTTGTTTTATGCGTATGATATTTTGCCAGTACAAAAGTTATGGTTTCTATGAGGAAGCTGGCAAAGAGGCAAAAAGCTGCTGCTGCTGCAGCCGAAAGAAAAATGAGAATCCTTTGCCTCGTTTTCTTTCTCTTTTTTTCCCTGGTTCCCTTTTTTCCTTCTTCCCGTCTTGCCCCTTTTTTCCCAGCGTGCAAATAGTGGTTGGAGAGGGGAATAGGGCATGGGATGGGACGCACTTGCTCTTTTAGTTAAATGTTTGAAAAGAAAAATTAAAAACTTTTTACAACACACACAACATGCGCGGGCTCCGCTGCCATAATATCCTGTAAGCGGGGCCAAAATGCAAGTGGAAAAAGTTAAGCGGCCAAGTGGCGGCAGACAGGCGGGTGGGGGGTTGTAGGCGCTGTTGGTGCTGTTGGTGCAACAGCAGAAGAAGATTACGACAACCCCCTTTGGCCAGATCCAGCTCCTGCCCCCGCCTACTTGCATGAATTTTCTCTGAAAAGCGTCTTAATCCCGGCTAAGAACAGCCGCAGGCGGTGACACCCACATGCAACATGCTCTATACCCGTACTGTGTGCTGCCTGCTGCCTGCTATATACTGTACGCCGTATGACGTATGCCGCCTGCCGCATGCCACATGCCACATGTCAGATATTCTCGTTTGAGGAGTCCCAAGCTGCTCATCTGTGGTGTGTGCCCCCCTCTTATGCATCTCTTTCAGAATCCCTTTCACTAAACTGAATTCGAAGCACATGGAAATAATCAAGAGGTCCTGAGATACTAGGGACTAGTCGTTTCTGTGAGATATCCTGAATTGCTTTCGAATGGTTCGACCCATTAGGGCATACCCGTCTATGCCTCTTGTGTCTGTAAGAAATCAACAGATCACCATTTAAATAGCACGGTATTGGAGTACTTGTTCGACCAAAGTATGAATGACTCTCACTTTATTTGAGAATTAAAAATCATTAAAATCAATGCCTAATTCCGCCTATGCAGCGCTTGTAATATCAGTGTATCAGTGTCTTGTCTTTAAATGGATACGAGAATTTGGATTGTAATTGCCGCTCAGAAGCACTTGCGGTGGACTATGGAGGGGCCAACCTCCTCGTACTCCTCCTTGGATATCCACATCATTTTGAACGAGGGCAGAGAACTGAGAATCGAGCCACCCATCCAGGAAGCGAACTGGCGATCGGCTGGCGCCAGAATCTTGACCGTCGTGTTGGAGCCAGCCAGTTCGGAGAGCTCCCGCTCCAGGCGCTCGGCAAAGTAAGGAAGCGTCGTGGTGCCCCCCGACAGCATGATGTTTTCGAACATCTCTCGCCGGATGTCCTCGTCGCACTTATTAATGGACTGGTAGAGCAGTTGGTGCAGGCCGACGGGAGCTTTGCCCATGAGGGTGGGGTCGAACAGTGCTTCGGGGCACTGCATGCGCTGGGCGCCAATGGAAATGACATGTCCATCTGGCAGAGTGTACGGTTTCTCGGGTTGGGTTTTAAACACCTCCAACTCCTTCTTAATGTCCCTGGCCACAAAGCATAGCTTCTCCTTCACGTCGCGCACCATCTCGCGATCGGCCGGGCAGGTGCAGGAGTAGCAGTAGCCCCGCTCCGTTAGCAGCTTCATGAGGTACTCCGTGATATCGCGCCCGGCCCAGTCCAGAACCTGAATGGCGTGGGGCAGGGCATAGCCTTCGTAAATTGGAACGGCGTGGGAGTACCCGTCGCCAACGTCCAGAACGATTCCTGTGGAGCGACCCGAAGCGTATAGGGCCAGCACTTGCTGGCTGGCCACATACATGGCCGGCACTTCCAAAGTTTCAAACATGATTTGAGTGGCCTTTTCGCGATGGGCCATGGTCGTCCTGGGCGCCTCTGTCAGCAGGATTGGGTAATCCGCGGCAGAGATGCGCATCTCGTGGAGTGCATGATTCCATACCTTCTCCACTCCTTCCCAGTCGGTGACGAGGCCGTGCTGAACGGGATAGCTGAGTTTCAGCACAGCGCGCTTGGTGTAGGCCAGTTGCCCCACATACGAGTCCTGCAGGCCCATATTCATCTTCAGGCCCTGACGGGGAGTGCCGACCACCGTGGGGAAAACCACTCGAGGCGTTTGATCACCGGAAAATCCGGCTTTGCACACGCCAGATCCGCAATCGAGGACCACTGTCGAAATACAGTCGTCACTCATGGTGTCGAAATTTTATCATTCGATTTCTATTTGAGAACGGAAGAAGCGGAGTTGGTTAAATTAATAAAATACATTAACAATACATTACATTATTTTTTAACCGATAATCATTACAGCTACCTCCCACAGACCCTCCAAACGATCTGATCGGATTGCAAAAAACACAGATACAGAGTCTTCAAAGAAGTTTTCTTTCTAGTATTATCGGAGGCGATACCTTTTTTATACAATCTAACAAAAAAGATATGTACCACCATAGATAAGATAAGACCATACCATAAGATGCTGAATAAGGAATCGTTTCGCCCCCGTCTGTTCAGCTGAGTCGGTCCCAGAGTCCTACAACGTAGGGTCTTTCGGACAGATAATTTCCAGCGTCAAGTACACCGTCTTTGACGACAACGAAAAGTCGAGCGGACCGACTCAAGCCAATGGTTCAAAATCGAATGCCCAACAATACAATAGCAAATTATGTATACATCTTGGGCATGACGAGGCATACTTTCTACGAGACTGGGACCGACTGCGGCCTGCCAAAGACTGTGTATTTATTGTAGAGTTCTGGTACAAGTTCAGAGTCAAGCCGAGTAGGCAGAGGAGCCGTGGGCAGAGAAGAGTGATAGCCTAAAAGGCTATGGGTATTTTTGGTATCATTATTATCATTACTTAAGTTAATTTTTAGTATACTTTTCCTCATCATAATTTTCCCTACACTTGGTATACCCTTGTAGAGAGTATTATGATTTTGCCCTCATCCAATGCACATGGACAATTGATCCTAAAAATCGATCGATCCTTATTCTGTGTAGATTTTGTGTCCGATCCGATCAGAATCGGATCACTACACCGTATGTGCCATTGGAGTCGATCTGGAGGTAATACGAGAGCGAAGGGTTTCGTTATTGTTGGATTTTGGTTTCCTTTCTGGAGAGGGTGGCGTAGAGAGGGAGGGGGAGAGGCATTTGAGAAAGAAAGCGAGGAAAATTAGAAAAAAGAAAACTTGTAGCAACTTTTTTCCATATGTATGTGCTGGCTTTCGTTTGACTCGAGTTGGCTGACTTCGGCTGTTTCTTGGCTTGGCAGGCTGAAGAGATGGTTGGCTGGCAGGATGGCTGCATCGGTGGCATTGGCATGTCTTGTGTCGGCATGTGTTCAGTGGAACCCTGAGCGGGACACCCATGGCGGGGCGGGGCGCAGTTCCCTCCACCTGCTGCCGTTCCACTGCTGTGCCACTTTCCACTTGCCGCTCCCGTAACTTTTGCTACTGCGGCGACATCTGCCAATGTTTTGAACATTGCAGCACACAGTGCCACCATCCACCAGTGGGTGTATTGTCGAGCATCTGTGTTTCGGTGTCTGTGTGTGTGTGTGTGTGTGTGTGGGGCACACGCAAAAGGACAAACTCCCTGGCAAAATAATGAAAAAGTAACTCAAAGTCGTATTTGTATTTTCTTCAGCTTCAACTTGCTCTGTCTGTAGGTCTGTCTATCAGACGCTCTGTCGCTCTGTCGCTGTGTCGGCCTGGCTCTCCCACCATCGCTCTTTGGCATCTCAAAGTCGAACTCTTCCATCATGCTGCATATATCCATGTTCGAGCAAGTTAAAGGCAAGTCAGCCTGTTTTGGAAATTGGTGCGAGTAATTGGTTTGTTAGAACAAAACTTATGGCACAGAACCCACCGCCATCATCCCTGCTCCCTGCTCCCGGCTCCTTGCTCCCGGCTCATGGAGTCCCGATATTCCCCCCCCCCCCACTGGACCTGGACATGGGCAAAGTTTGTCGGGGACTCACCTGGCAAACGACAGGCAGAGAAAGCACACGGAGAAAACGGAGACAGAGTCAGAGCAAGAGATGAACGAACGAGCGAACGAACGGACAGACGGACAGACAGACACACAGACAGACGGACGGACGGACAGACAACCTAATAATAATCTGCATGCCAGGCTGAGAAACTTAAAAACATGTCACAGAGTTTTCGGTTTACAGATTTTCGCAAGCTGCACAACTTTGCTTTTGCATTCGGTACGGGTACGGGTACGGGCAGGAGTCGGGGTCTCTGTCCGTGTTCGTGTCCGTGTCCTCGTCCGGGTCGTGGGGCCAGGCCACCCATGGTGAGTCGAGATACAGATACACGTCTAACATGTCACTGACACACACGATGTAAGCTGTAGCTGGAGGAGAGAAGAGGGAAGAGAGGACCTCAGCACAAAGGTTAAAAAGCAATTTTTCGAAATGTCAGCATACAAAATTTCATTACAAATTTTCTTTTTTCCTTTTTTTCACTACTACTTTTCTTTTGTTTTCGGATATTTGTTTCTCTTCAAGTTCATTGTAGCCGTGGCACGTTTATCAACAGTTGCCGCAATTGCGGTAACGTTCCGTTCCCACTGTTGGACAATGCCAAAGAATGCTGTTGCCAACATGGAATAGAGGGCTTAGGGTAGTACCTCCTAGCTTATAGTTCAGCCAGTGCTGTCCTATGGAAGAAAATAAAGAAATGAGTGGTCAAAAACGCGCTAGCACATCAACTACTCCATCAGTTCAGTGCACATTGGGCCAGGCAGCCGACATTTTTGCATAAATTCGAAAAATTAGGTTAGAAACTTGAAACTAGGTACAGTTAATTGTGTTGATATATATGGGAACTGAGATAAATTTCAGACCGATACGATTACCCCTACCAACCATACAACGTGCACTTTTTACTAGATGTTTTTTTTTGGGTAATATAGTATTATTAACGTGAATATTTAATGAGTATTTATATATTTCTTCCATTCATTTTTAATATTTCTGCATCGTTTTGGAAACTCGGTGTTTTGTATATTAGATTTGTGGTTAAAATGGATGTGTGTATCGTCCAGAAGGAATCGTTTCCGACCCCATAAAGTACATATATTCTTGATCAGCATCAATAGCCGAGTCCATTGAGCCCTGTCTGTCTGTCCGTCTGTCCGTCCGTTCGTCTAACCGTCCCTATCAGCGGCTAGTGCTCAAAGAGTATAAGAGCTAGAGCAACGACATTTTATATCCGAACTTCTGTTATATGTCACTGCTACAAGTATATTTAAAAACTTCGCCCCGCCCAATAAGAGCGAAAATCTTTGGCATTTCAAAGATACGAGAAAACAGAAAACGCAAAACGGTAGAGGATGACTATATCTTCTGAACCAGACCGTATAATTATTATAGCCAAAATAAAGAAAAAAATTTCATTCTCTCTCGCTCTGTCTCTCTCTAACACACAGGTTTCATAGTCGGCTTTGCCTATTGCAAAATGTGAGTTCAAGGATCTCGGAGGCTATAAGAGCTAGAGCAACCGAATTTGGTATCCACACTCCTGTGATATCGGACCTTGACAAGTTAGTTTCATAGTTTCGACACACCCTTTTCCGCCCCCGCAAAGGACTAAAATCTGGGGCATCCATAAGTCTCAGAGACTATTAAGGCTAGAGTAACCAAATTTGGTATCCACACTGCTGTTAGATCTCACTATTAAACGTATATTTCAAAATTTCGTTCTTTTTTGAGTTTTATTTTAAGCAAAAACAATACAAATCAAAAATAATAATTATACAGTATGAATCCAAAATAATAATTACTCATTAAAAATCAAAAATTATCATTATTCAGTAAAATTAAAAAATAATAATTATTCAAGAAAAATAATTTTACGATACAATTTAAAAATAATAATTAGTCAATAAAAATCAAGAATAATAATTATACAATAAAAATAATTATACAATAAAAATAAGAATTTTAATTATAATAATAATAACTATTTAATAAAAATAAAGAATAATAATTATTCAATAAAAATCAAAAATAAAAATAATACTATAAAAATCAAAATGATTATTTTTGATTTTTATTGTATAAATTATTATTATTATTTTTATTCTATAATTATAATTAATTAAATATAATTATACATTTTTGAATTTGTGCCAGAATATCCGCCGTCTGGCCCAATGTGCACCGGTAGAAACCACTCACACTTGGCAGTGTTGGAAAATATCAATCATAGACGGTGCTAAGCAACAACTTAATCTCGTGTTTTTAGGGCAAAAACATGGGTTTTCAACGAAAGAAAAGCGAAGGAAAATCGAAGAGAAGGCGAAGCAAACGAAACGAGATTCTTCTGCCCGACTAACTCTCAAGAGGGAAAACCAAAATGAAAAAAGAAACTAACATAGGAGTAATTTATGGATATTAATAACAATAATAGGGAATACGAGTATGCATATGTAAATGCAAAGAGCCCAAACAACCGCACACACAAGAGGGTCAAGAGGCGGTCATGGGCACAGCCATAGCCAGGGATGCGGAGACGGCCTCAGACTAAGACGGAGCCGGAGCCAGAGCCAGAGCCAGAGCCGGAGCCGGATCCTGATGCTGGGCCTCGAATTGGGACTGGGGGTCGAGACGGAGTAAGGAAATCGACGTTTAAAAAGGATTTGCCTTGCTAAACATTTTGAGACGCCTTAAGCTATTCAAAAATTACATCACTCGAGTAAATACTAGAGAGGGGGAGAACAGGGGAAAGGATGTTGGGGATGGGGATGGGGATGGGTATGGAGATGGAGATGGAGATGTTGGCTGAGTTGGGGGTTGGAAGTAGGACCTGAGATGCACGATTAATTGCAACGAGGAATGTAATGTAGCGAATATGCGAGTTGCCGTCCTGATTTCAAATGGGATCCACAGCTCTCCTTCATTCTTTTTCCTTTCCCTTTCCCGTTCCCCCAAAGAAAACAAAAACAACGCTATTCCCCGACATTACAGAAGAGAACAGAACGGCACGGAACGGAACGGAACAGTTCAATGGTCGACCGCTGGCACTCGCCTGATTTAACCATGCATTGGGTCAACCGGAGTCGCAGTCTGAGACGACGACTCAGACACACACTGAACCTGTGCCTGAGACTGCGGTCTGGTCTGGTTGGGCTCTGGGCTCTGGGCTTGGGCTTTTCCTGGGAGTGGTTTGGCGGATGGCAGACGGCCCTCGACATCATCGAGAAATGAAAACAACTCAAGCGAAAATACAATCATATTTTTATTGCCGGCTGGTTGGCTGCATGTCGATGTCGATGTCGATGTCGAGCTGGGCCCAAGTAAGCGGACAGGATACATCGTCCAATGGCGGATATGGCTCAGTATGGTTCTGTTCTGGGGGCACAGCGAGGCGGGCGTAGAGGACAACCAATTCCCGTTTGCTCGCTCGTTTAGTCGATTATTCTTGGAGGCGTTTTTCTTAATAGCAACAAAAAAGAAGGAAACCAAAATAAAATAACAAAAACAATGGAAGAGCAATAACAGTCAGCACTCAAAGGGCGCTCCAATGGGTTGCTTGTGGATGGGTTTTGGTCTGGCACGGGGACGGGGACGTGGACGTGGACAGGGACTGAGACCGAGACCGAGGCTGGGTTGGGTCACCAAGTGAAATGAATTAAAACTGAATCAAAACATATGGACGGACGACCGTAAGACAACAGACAAACAGAGAAGGGAGAGAGCAGCAATATTTATTCGCAATCGAAATGCCGAAAGAGTGGGTGAATGGATGTATGGATGGATGAGTGAGGGAAAAAGTTATCCAGTGAGTGAGTGAGTTCTTGCGAAGAGTGTACATGTGTGCATAGGTTAATGATTAAATGGAGATCACTATTCTTCGCACAATTCGCATCGCTGTTCACACGTAGTTAATCCCATCAAAGGTATGCTTTACAAGAAGCTTAATCGGCTGAGTGGTGCTTGAGAGTATGTATTCTATAATTGAGGATTTCCTTAGCTGATTGAATCAAACCCATCGAATCAAAGAGTTGGTTGGCTTTGAGACACCAGCCCTCGGACTTCGGAAATTATTTCCAGAAAGAAGCCACTTATGCACTTGGCTCTGGGATGCCTGGCCGCACTTTAGCTACATCAGCTCTATTCATATTCCTATACCTACATACATATACCTATACCATCCAGCCACCCATACCCATACCCACCTGTCTTTGTGGAGGTAGAAAATATGCAAGCCAAGCAATTTGCATTTGCACACCGCAAACGGTGAAGCAAAACTTAAGAGCACAGCAGACAACACAGAGAGATGAAAGGATGGGACAGGACAACAAGTGCTGCAAGGAATATGCTAAATTACGAAAAGACAAAAAACAAAACACGCTATAGCCACAGCCACAGCCACAGCCGAAAAAACCCAAAGAATAAACTTTGTTAGACTTCCCTTCCCCGAAACCCCGTTCCGAAAAAGACTATTTTCAAGAAGTTGCCCAAAGTCGAGAGGGAACCAGCCCCAGCAAAGACAAAAACCATCTGCAGGTGCAGCCAAAGCCAGAACCGTAGACAGAGCCGAAACCCGACTCTCTGAAGCGGTCCGGACACGAGCAGGCGAGGCGATGATTCCCTCCATAGTTCCCTCCGTAGCTCCCTCCGTAGCTTCCACCGTAGTTCGCTCAAGACCCATCGTTCGTCTCGGACAGCTCTTCTTTGGGTCGTGTCGTGTCAGGGTAGAAGGCAAATAATCAGAAACCTCAGCTCCTAGGAGCATCCTTGTTGTGTGCTGTTATTGAAAATAGTTTTACAATTTATAGAGTGCCATGGAGTGGCACTGGGAGACTCTCCCCGTGGCCGCCCTGCGGCACCTGGCCTTTGTCAGCTCAATGGGCGTGGCAATGCGGCTTGGCTGCCACTGCCACTGCGCTTTGCATCACAAAGGCCGCTCGCTGGTTGCGGTTGCTTGGTCCTCCAGATTGTCAGTTCAACTGTCAGTACAGCAGTGTGCTGGAAAAATAAAAAAATAAAACGTACGAGGAGTACGAGGAGTGCCCTGGACAAAAATGAGACTAGTAAGTGGCCGGCCAGTCGTTGGCCTCCTGTCCCTTGCATTGCAGTCCAGTTCATCTAAGCTGATTTGTCGGCTTACAGGGAAATCACACAAGTAAGAGGTTGTGTCCTGTCCAGAGCATCACATCAATAATGGTGGTTTCAGTGAAGGTTTTTTTATTTTTTAGGGTGAAGAGTGACGCTATCATTGTGATAGAAGAGCGGAAAGAGCTCTGAGGGGTTAGACCTTTAGATGGAATCAATGTGCAGAAAATAACATTACGCTCTTCGCTAGAATGAATGTGTCATAAAGATCAGAGACTTGGAAAGCCTTTACTAATCGTTTCTATAATGAAGGTGAAGGTACATCTAGCCGTTAGGGACCTGGATGCTACTCTTATTTGTCCCTTTTATTACATTTTTCAATATATTTATAACTGAGCCTGTAGCTACATACATACATATGTCTCAGGCTTCTCCCATCTGTTGCATTCATCTGAAAACAGAATCTGAAATTAACATAATTTATCGCTTATTGAATCAGGCGAAACCTTGTTACGGCTTGACAGCCTCTCGCAGCGCACCCTAGCCCGTCATCCACCCACCATGACCCACCTCCCATCTCCCGTGGAGTGTTTGCCGATTAAAAAAGCGACCCACGTAGAAAGATTACATGAATTCGTAAAAAGAAACTACTACTGTCAGCTTGAATCAGGGAACTTTCCATCATTTCCATCGAACGCGGAACCGGGAGCGTCGCCAGGGCTCTACGGAGAGCAGAGAGGAGGAGAGTGTGGAGTGTGGGTGCAGATTTGATTTGGGTGTTGGCGTCTAGTAAATCCATTGGGGATATCGCATACCCTGACACACAAATACACAGACAGAGCCAGAGCCCCCCAACCAGATCTAGAGGAATGTTTTGCTATTTTGCGATTGAGCTGTCCAAATGCGCCTTTTAATGTAATCTCTTACGGATTTGTTTTGACAGGAGTGCCGTTTCCCGTTCCCCGTTCCCGATGCCGTGCTCCACCCGACCGAACCGATGTGTGCGAATTCCTTTTTATCCAATGCATATGAAATGGGTGTGGATAAGTCCTGGATATGTCTGACTTGGCTGAGGGGAAAGCACCCCATCGGTGTGGGGGCTGCAGAGCCCTTCCGGGGAAGGGCTGCTCCTGCTCCTGCCAGTTGGAGGAATTGGTGTATGCTTAGGTATATTTTCATCATAAATATTAAATTACTCAAGCGTATGTAATTTATTATATTAGATTTGAAACGTTTCCCTTTCCCGCAGCCAACGCTTTCGATGGGTACCCAAAAGCTGAAGCCGTCTTTAAGATATTTGCTAATCAAATGTATCTATTGTAAACGAAGGAGAATGTGATCTGATTGGCACCTACGAGAGTGTGACCTACTTACGAGTATTCAAACTATTTCGAAGGGCCATTGGCCATTGGCCAATCAGTAGCTATTGTTCGTCTTATTCTCGAATAAACAGTATGCGTTATTTCATCGGGGTGTACAAGGTCGGTTAAGCGGAATCCCACCTTCTCCTCCGATAGATCTCTTCTAAATCTGTTCGCGGACTATAACCTCTTGACTTTTTATATTAACCGTTCAATTTTGTTCGAAACAGCGGCTTCTAAGAGCTCTTCCTTTATCTCTTTTAGTAACATCTATCCGACAACTAAAGCGTCCGTTCAGCAAATGTTTATCTCAGAAGCTTTCGTAATCCAAGGACTTTGTCAGCTTTACAGCGAGGGGCTAATAATAAACCCAACCAAAACCGTCCTAGTTACACAAAGAGGGAATTTATTCCTTTAGATGCTTTGGGAGTGAGAGGTGATAGGTACATATATGTATTTGCCTCGATGAAATATTTGGAAAAGGAGAGAAGCCATTTAATGAGCACTACGGCTGGGAATGGAGACCAACATTCAATCTAAGAGTCCTCGAACTTATCTTATGATGAACTTATCTTGCGAGTCTTGTGAACCGACGATCAAGAACAGACTCCATCGCTATGCAAACTAACAGCTGAACTGGGACGGATCTCTGATCTGGCAGTGTAGGACCAGGGCTTTACCAAGGCCTAGTCATCTTCCAGCCAGGAGATTCATGCATTAGAAGTATGAGCTAGTGAATGTCTACGCAGACGAATGGGAGGCCTTCATATCCACGCAGCGCTTTTAGCGATCAAATCAAAATTAGCTTGGTGCACACAACATCCTCACGTTAGGGTGAGGCTCTGCCATTGCCGCCGTTAAAAGCGCGAAAGTATTACAAGAATAGGAGAAGTCAACACATCGGCAGGTCAACCCATTTGATCTATCCCACCCCCGAACCGTGTGGGAACCCCCGTACTCACCGTAGAAAGAAGAGGTAACTCTCAGCACAGCCAGTGATTCTAACAATGGTTTTGTATTGTAGATTTATAAACACACTCGTGACACTAATAACTTTGAACTGTTATCAATTAAAAACAATTTTGCTTATGGTAAAATCAAATGACAGGAAATGCCAGTACTCTTGTTTTTGCTACCGAAAATACAGTAATGAACAAAACATACTCACTCGTACGTGCATTTCGAATGCGTCTAATTAGAAGGAGAAATGATGGCAAAATACAGATGTATACCTCAATGTTAATAACGGACCCATCAGGGTACTTATATGTCTTCTTAGCAACATTAAACATCGTAGTTTGAATAGGTTCAGTGTTGGTAAACCTCTAATCGAATCAATGGGGTTGGAGGGCTTCGAATGTTGCCTTTGAAAATCTACAGAGAGCTTTCTGCTTTGCTTCAGAGAGGGCTAAAAATTATATTTAAATGCTCAGGATAGCGACAAGTGGAGGCGCTGATGCAGATGCTGGAGAGAACGAGAGAGTGTACTCTCATTGCACCGACGGCTCTGTGGATGCGATTTACATATTACTAAAGGGAAAGTCTGCTTTGAATAAACTTCTCTGGAAGTCTCTATCTCTGTCTCTGCGCTCCTCCTGCCTTTATCGGGTGTGTGTGCAGTTTTTAAATTTGCAAACATGAGCATGTAAATTTGCAATGAATAAATTAACCAGAGTCAACTCCACTTCAGCACCTCTCCAGCACTGGGATGCGTTCCTCTGACGTTGCTCAACACTTTCGCTATTTATTAAAATATAAATTGACTATGCTCTGCCGTCTCCCAAGCTCATCCCATATTCCTCATCCCTCATCCTTCATCCAAGTGAGTGAGGTAAGACAGGGATTCGGGCTCGAGCTCCAGCCCGAGTTCGAGTTTTATCAATAAATTTACTGCAGAACTTATTCCAGCCGCCTCGTTCTTGATTTCCTTTTTAATCACTTTTTATTATGCGCTGTTGGTGGTGTGGCGGTGTGGGGGTGTGGTGTTAACAAAGTGTTTGCCAGAGGCTCGGCAAAAGAAAACAATCACGTGGCCAGGAGATAGACAGGCCGGCCCTGGCAGCCTGACAACAGAAACTCTTTTTGCAACATCAACAATAACCAGACCAGCGTTAGAGCAAGAGGAAGCCAGCAAACCAGAAGCAACGACTAGCATTTTGGTGTCGAAGCTGTAGGCACCCTTGAACGAGCTCTCATGGCAGCGATCCGCTGTAGGAAAGTGGGTTTCCAAAAATATATTTTAGGATGCAAAAAGAGTGGTGTAAACAGACAGAAGGCCCCATAAACGTTGATATTATAGTAAAATGTTTGCAATTGTGATGGGGATATGGGAATCAACTTACTCGCTGCTGAAAAATAGGGAAAAATATAAAAAGGTTAAGATGAAACCTGTTGTTGCCAGAGAATGGGGTGCCCATGACTATGTTCTCACGGTTCGACAATTATATCATTAAAATTATTAGCCTTAAACAATTACATATACTCCTGGCAAAGGGTATGGAAAAATACGAGTATCTGTGGAGAGGCGGCTGATAGGAGACAACAGACATCAGACAGACAGATGGAAGACATGGCCAGAGTAAGAGTCAGAGTCAGAGCCGGATTCGAGATTGGGATTGGGGATGGAGATGGGATTGGGATTGGGATCGGGATGGTAAAACGTCAACAGCAGGAGTAGCGGCAGTGGCAATGGCAGTGGCAGTGGCAGCAGCCACGGCGACAACGATACGACAACTTCAGGACGAATGCTGGGGAAAAACTTCTGCCGCCCATCCCACACCCACAACAGCAGCAACAGCAGCAGCAGCAAAAAAGAACACAACGAGCCGAGAAAACTCAATTAAACTTTTGTAATTACAGCTAAAACGGAAGAAGATATTTATCCAGTATAATTGCATTGAAGGCAAATGAAAGAAAAGGAAAGGAAAGGCGGAAAAACAGAAAAACACACACACACACACACCCACACACTTGGAGACCATACACCATAGACAAAGTGTGGGGGGGAGAGAAAAAAGAAAGACCAGAAACCAAAGCGAAAGCGAAAGAAACCAGAGAAAATAAATAAATAAAGGATGCCAGGAGACAAGAGACAGGAGACAGGAGAGAACAGAACGAAACAGAACGGAAAAGAAAAGAACAGAACAGAACAGAACAGATAGATGACGGTAATAGGGGGACAAGACAGGAGACAGGACAAACACTTAGATCATTCCATACCTCCCCATTGCAGACAGAGAACAGAGAGGACACTGTGGAGTGTCCCTCCACGAATGAGGGAAATCCTCAATCAATTGTTATGACAATTGGAGTTCAACTAGTGTGAGAGGAAGAGCAAGGACAAGGAGTCTGTCACAGAATTAGACATGAATGGTTACAGTCCATCAGCATGCGGATGGATGCGGTGTGTCTCAAGGTTACTACGAGTATCACTCCTCCATGTCCTTTCTGCCTTTACTACGGGTTGCGACTAAGAGTTTCTGTCAATTTTTTATGAGTTTACACAAGAAGAGGAGCATCGCTCTTCATCCACTTTTATTAGTTCAGGCATTCATTTGCAGCACTTATTATTCATTTGTATTCTTAACACAAATGAGTGGACAGTCATCGCCTTTATTCATCCCGTCCACTGTCTCAGCTGCTTCAGTGTTGCCATCGCTCCTTGAGCTTGACGACTCCTCCAGTCATTGTCCTCCAATCGTTCAAAGTGTGCGCTCAATTAATTCCCAAGAGTATACAGATATAAGTTGCTTATGCTCTGAACAGCAGATTCATTTCCATTCCATTCCGTTTAATTGCATTCATTTATTGTCCCTGTCTAACTAAAGCAATTAATTAGCTATGAAGGCATATAAAATAAAGATCAATTACAGATTTTCAATCCTTAAAATACAAACTTGTCTTCTCAAGACCAGTGGTCGGCAAGGTCCCATCTGATGTGCATAGGAAAGTGCGTAGTCCGTAGCCTTTTAGGTATGAAAAGGTCCTTCCATTTAAAAGTTTGACATATTATGGTCGAATCAGGCTTGAAAAAAAAATTGAATTAACAAATGAACATTTCCGTGTCATCATTTTCTACGATCCAAGACAAGAATACGTCGATCAACTTAGTGCAAGTTATGGTGATGAAGGAGCAGGCATTGTCACTGCGACAGAGGCTGTAGTGGTTCCTTCGCTGCAGAACAAATTTCGAGAGGATGGTATTGCAATAGTTATTGTTATATGATATACCATGAGAAGAGGCATCTTTGGGCATTAAAGGGACCAAGGTACATTCATCAGTTGGCCGTTCTCGTGAGGTGTTTTGACATTTGACATTTTCTTCCAAAATATTTGTTTCAAAGGAGTCGAAAAAGTACTTTGAAGATTGGTTTCAGACGACACAAACCGTAAAAGAAGACTCGCGTGCCGTCCTCTGATCACATGAGGAAATCGTATAAATTTCAACAAAACCCTTAACAATCCATTAACAAATTGCTTTTCTCTAACAAAACAAAGTCACGAATGAGTGGAAATACTTGGTTTTTCAAGTAGTTGTGACTAGTTTCCCCAAGGAAATGTAAGCAAAATTAGCTAGAAAGATCCATTGCGGTATTAAAGCCTTCATTGTGCCAATACGAATCCAGGTACTCTCTCCAGCAATGACACGGTTTACTTTGTTTTTGACTTCATTCAACTTCTATTTTCTTTCGGTGTTGGCCGCTGCTCTGAATGCTATTCAGAGCCCCATGCCTGCAGTCGGTTTGTCTGCTGATGAAAACATTAATTTGATGCAAATCGCGTCAACTGAACACAATCGAAGTGCTAATTGCGCTTCTTTCAATGCACAATCCGACACCGAGAGACCCACGAGCCTCCACCCTCCACCCTCGACCCTAGACCCAGGAGTCCGGAGTCCGATTCGAGTCCTCAATGAACGCTAACAAACAGCAGGCAGCAGCCAATCACCTCCCTAGCATCCTGACTATTATGATTCTGCTTCTGCTGCCCTCAACTCCGGGTCCTACTCTTTCTACCGACGATGATGATGACGATGATGAGGTGGCCAGGTCAGGTAAATGCAGTGCTCGCCCAGTCCAGTCCACTCCAGTCCAGTCCAGTCCAGCTCCGAGCTCGGGTCGGGTCGGGTTCGCTTCATTATGTATGCGCGACACAGACAATGGGCCACTGATGGACGTGCTGCAGTTGCATCAGGAGAAGGAGCAGTTCTGGGAAGAGGAGCAGCAGCAGTAGCCATCCCAGGGCCACCGCAAACACAGACGTTCCATTTCTATACCATCCCATGCACGAACCAGTGCTGCTTTTGTGGCTATACCCTTGCGGAGGATACAGCAGATTTTCCCTGTGGCTTAAAGTCTCCCACCTAATGAATCTTGACCGATCTACGTACGAGTATTCCGGATCAACATCGGCCGCTGAAATGTTATTTTGCCATCACTTATAGATATAACAGACTTCACTTACCGATCGTGCATATATAAATCGAACAACTATGAACAGAGAATTGTATTATACAGAACCCTGAAAGGTTTCGGTACCTAATGAGCCCAAACGATTCCAGATTTGGGCTCTGCAAGGGTATCTAGGGAAGCGGCCTCACAACATAGATGTTTTCTCCTTGTTGCTGTTGCTGTTGTTGTTGTTGTGACATTGACTGAATAAAATGTTTTGCAAATCTGAAACGTTTGTCCATGGCTCTGGAATGTGTGTTCGCCAATCGGTCCTCCGATTCTCTGTCCAGGTACTGCCACGGCACTGTTCACCGTGCCTCCTGGTCAGTTCCGTTGGGGCAACACCTTGCATGTACATGCATGTAGAGCGGAGTCAAATTGCCGAGCATGCGGTGAAAGTTTATCTATTTACCTGCCTGACCAGCTTGTTAAGTTTCCTCTTCAGCCGATGCCTGCAACTCTTCCCGCTCCACGCTACCCTCCTTCCGCTCTTCCTGCCTTTGAGTACTGGTATTTTCTTGTGTGTGTGTGCGAGTACGAGTACGAGTATGTGAGGCTGTTGTCCCAGCCACAAGTGACAGGAAGCGTTCCTAAGAGTGGTCCGGTCCGGAGCAAGCCGCAAAGCGAACGGCCTGCCACTTGGTAACCACTACCCCCGCTCGCAACCTCTTGCTGCGGTTCCTGTTCATCCCATCCGCATGTCGCAGCACTCCGCACTCCGCACCCCGCACACTGACAGTGGAAATGAAAGCGCCTGCAGTTGTTCATCTTCAAAAAGACGCCGCATTATGCCACTACTCCCCACCACTCTCGGCCTCGTCTACGTCCAGATCCACATCCACGCTTCAGGTTCCAGGCGGCAAATGGAAAACGGCATCATCAAAGTGCCATTGGCAAAGTTATCTGACCGCTTGTAATTTAATGTGGGCGTTACTATAAAAACTCGAACATTTTGTGTTCTCTATCGCCCATTCCGAGGCCCATTCTAGGTACAGTCATGCCGCTGTAGCATGCCCCATTCCCTTTCGCATTTCGCATCTCCGTGCCTCTACACAGATTGGATTTGTAAACGCAATTTTCGCTTACACAACATTATTTTAATGTCATTTTTCCATACGTACATATTGTGGGGTTCTTTGGGCTGGACCCAAATTGCATGTGCCTTCGGCATAAACTCTGCAACGAGTGCATTGGATATAAAGTATGTTTTTTGGCAGAGAAATCGCTGATGAAATCTTCAAAGGCGGTCGCTGATATAATCTTAGAAAATGAATCAAATAATTAAAAGGTTAATAATTGAACATAGGCTGGGATCTACTCGTAGCCGATTGGTCTTTAGCGATACCTCAGAGCGAGTACGTGTGCCAGTGCCGCAGCGAGTGCTAGTGCCACAGCGAGTGCCAGTGCCAGTGGTCACCGAAGAGCAAGCTGCGATCAGAGCCACCCTAGGCAGAGCCCATCATTTATATGCAACTTTTTTATACGTTCTTATATTATATATTTAAGTGCACGCATTAAGCCCTACACTGATACGCAGTTATGTTGTGGACCGTACAGCGCAGTCATTACGAGTATTATGAATACGCGGCTCTATTCAATTTTATAAGCCCGTTGCATATAAAACAAAACAATGCCACAGAGGACGTAGTCCAGAACCTTTCGGCCTAAGTGCAACCGCATCGCCAGCGGCGGACATCGGCAGCGACTTTTATCCATTCGCACTTTAATGGGGCAAGGGAAATGTTTTCATAAAAGCGGCCCCAAGCCTCGGCGACGACCCCGCAATTTATGAGGCAGTCATGTCAGTTGCCTGCTCATTAAATCCCTGTTCACTTGCATGGGGCCATCAAAGTCGATTACCTAGAAAATGCTCTGCCTTCTGCCTGCCACAATGCCAATCGATTACGTTGCATTAGCCGTCGGAGTCGCACGGAGAGCCTGGAGTTCAGAGTGCAAAGTCCAGGGACCAGAGGCCAGAGCCTCCGTGGCACTCGGTTGATTGTCAAATTACATTATCATCCTGGAGGAGCGTCTGTGTTTTGACAGCTGTTTTTGGTTATTGACATTCGCTTCTTGACAAAACACCCACACAAACACTCACAAAGCACCCATATGTCGAGTACTTAGTTCCGACCCAGACCTAGACATCCATCCACATCCCTGCCAGCCTCTACACTGAGAGAAAGAACACTTCTAAGTAAGGCAGAACTTTCCTCCATCGCGATGAAGTATAGTATCGTATAGCAAAGTATAGTTTCTAACATCGAACACATCGAAAGTCTGCATTCGTTTTTCCATATATACATACGTAATATGTATGTAATATTATGTAGTTCCTGTTTTCGCTCAGTGCACTATGCAACTCTGTCTGCGGCGGAGTGTCTCGGAGTGACCTCCTACTCCTCCGTTCCATTCCATTCCTCCGCCTTATCAAACGGGATGTTTAGGGCCAGCCAAATGGGCTGCGTTTTTATGGCACCAGTGTCAGGCATCAAAGTTAATTTGAGGCAAGAACAGGAACAGGGCCAGGGCCAGGAACAGGGCCAGGTTCAGGGCTTCAAGGTTTCCAAAGAGAACGAGAACTCTTGCTCCCGACTATTAGTGAAGCTTACAAAGTTCTCCGGCTCCTGGCGGCCCTAAAAGAGGCAAAGTTCCTTTAGAGGCTTCTGGCCAGGCAACGGCCACCCTCTGGAAAAGTTCGCCATTTGCCTGGACAACAAAATCAACTGCAAACGAGTACGAGTATGGGTAGGAGTATGTGACTACAAGAGCCAGTGCCACTACCTATGAGTACCAGAAGTTCAATAATAAAAATCACTTTTATTGCTCAATATATTCTAATTACGATCATTTCCACGTAAACGCAACAAAACTTGACTAATTTCAGGTGATTCTCATGGCAGACGCAGAGGCAGAGGCAAAGGCAAAGGACCACAAGGACTCACCCTTCCGCTGTTGTTAATTCATGAAGTGCTCGACACTGTGCTGCTCTTCGCGTTCTGATAAAGTGTAATTATTCCATGAATATCGAAAAAGTGTTCGCCCTGCGGTCCAAGAAGGAGGCAGACTTACTTACGTCTGCGTGGATGGCGTCTGAGAGGAAGAGGAGGACTTTGGAGGAGGAACTTTGGTTGTGGTATGTGATTTTATGGTAATTTGAGTATAATGAAAACTAATAGCAATTGATTGTACGACGTGTACGAATGCCACACAGCACACAGCTGATGACGCTTCTGTCAGCCAGCCCCACCAGTCCACCAGTCCACCAGGCACCAGTCCACCCCCAAGCCATACTCAAAGCCAAACCCAACCCCAAACCCTGGACATTGTCCCTCCATCTGGAGACAAATGGAATTTGCAGCTGACTGAGTAAACAACGGGTCTGACACTTGATAATGGATATATATTGTACACACTCCATTCCCGAGAAACCCCCATGCGTATGGCAGTGCTCCCCCTCTGTTTACTGAATTCGAGAACCCTTTGAGACCGCTCTTCCGCAAAACGGCCTGGAAATTTCTGGCGATTGCTTGAGGGACAAGAGAATGCTGACTCATTAACATGCAACCGATCATCGCGGATCGGGCCCGCTTTGTGGATGATATTTGGTGATCGTATCTCGAGAGAACAACACGCGTCCCGGCTGTATAGCCGAGAGCCGAATACAAGTCCAAGTCCAGCCTGAGTTTTAATCCATTGCGACTGCAAATCATCCCACATTTTTGTGGCCACTTGGACATTCCTTTGTGTTTGTTTGTGCCTAATTAAAAAGTGTTTGTGTACTTTATGTGCGTCTATGGCATGCAATATATCCCAGTGTGCAAAATTCAATCAAAATTGCAGGACAATCTAGCGAAGTTGGCCGCGCTTCGCGAACTCGTGTTTGTTCAACACAAGTTGACATCCCCATTCTCCAGAGGTGGACAGCGCTCAAGGTTCGTCAGCGAAAGCAGCTGTTGGAAGAAAGCGTCAGTTGAGAAAAGTCATAGTTGGTCTACAGGTGCTACAGTCGCTGCAACTGCCAAGAAAAGTATTTAAAGTATTTATTTAAACTTAAGAATATCACTTATAAAATATATCCGTTTTTGGAATATATGTTGTAGGAGCCACAAAAAAAATGGCAGGAGCTAGAGCCGCTTCGCAGAAGAATTGCGAAAGACGAAAGAGGGTGCAATTCCTGCTGCCGGAACCCCGGAAGAAGCCCACCCTCGGGCAAATGATCTTCGATCGCGAAAAGGGAACCTTCCTGGGCCGTACTCCAAAAACATGGGCCCAGTTTATGGTATTCTACGTGATCTTCTATGCTTTTCTGGCAAGCTTGTTCTGGATTTGCATCCAGGTCCTGCTTGACGGCATCAGCATGACGGAGCCCAAGTTGCAGCTGGAGAGGTCCCTAATAGGAGCCAATCCGGGGCTGACAGTGCGCCCGCAGCTCATTCACGTCGAGGGCCCCATGGTCATTGCGATTGATTCCAAGAACCCAAGCAATAACGACAACTGGATCGAGCTCATTGATGATTTCCTCAACGCGTATGACAACACCACTGTGGACCGTAAGAATTGCGAGTTCGGTGATATCCACAGACCCAGTGATGTGTGCTTGGTGGATATGGAGTCGTTTGAGGGCTGCTCAAAGGCAAATAGCTATGGCTACAAGACGAACGAGCCCTGCGTATTCATCAAGCTCAACAGGATCTTCGGCTGGAAGCCCGAAACGTACGATATGCCGCTCGAGGAGATGCCAGAAGATTTGCAAGCCCACATCAACGAAACGATCTACGAGGAGCGTAAGCAAATCTGGCTAAGCTGCAAGGCAAGTCTGGTTGAGGCTCTGGATCAGGGCCACAATAAGGATAACTTCGATAACATCAGCTACTCTCACGGCCGTGGATTCCCCGCCTACTACTATCCCTATCTGAACCAGCCGGGCTACTTGAGTCCCCTCATCCCCGTTCAGTTCAAGTCCCTGCCCCAGGGTCAGGTGCTGGACGTCGAATGCCGCGCTTGGGCCAAAAACATCATATACAAAGCCGCTCCTGGCGATCGCATGGGTTCGGTGGCCTTCCAGATAATTGTGAACTAACTGAACCATGTATATTATTCATGATATGCCCAACAAATAATAACTTTTACGCTCAAATTCTGAAAAAACTTAGGTAAAAATTGTTACCAAGAGCGAGTCGTGGCAATCTGTAGTCTGTATCTTGAATCTTTGAAATGTTTAAAGCAAAAACATCCAAAACCAAACATTTTGATTGAAAATTATATGCTGAAAATTGTGTTCGGTACGTTTGGTAATACATTAATGGAATGCAAGGGTTAGAGCATCAATGTATCTTAATAATATCCTATAAATAAATATCTAGTGTTTTGCACAGCTAAATGTACGTCTTAAGGTATTTTAACACCTTCCCCAATAGGTTTATTGAGCGTTGCAATAGTTGCATGTATTGCTGCATGCACTAGTAGGTACATGCCCCTAGTTGTACGAGTAATATGTACCATCCATCAACATAATTTGTAGATGTCTGAACTTTCGTTTTCCTTTTGGCAAACCCAAAGACACAAAACTGTAATAATTTGGTCGATGCCAGGTGCAGGACTCCAGTGATTTTCAGTTGCTTTGTGGGTTTGAAATCTATGCAGCATGCAAGCGGCTAGGGACAGGGCCAGTGCAGGCCAGGCAGCACCTTGATGCGTTCCCATAACTCGCGTGGCATCCAGCCGGCATTTGTTACATGCCACACGAACCGCACATGCAAGGATGCACAAGGATACCGATACCATACCCCGAACATCCCTCAGAGTATCCCACTGCAGAATATCCCACTTATAAGCGGATTGCACGCGACTATCCATTATGCTGTGGGCCATTATGCCCTGGACACGAATTTAAGCTTAAAGATTGCTGCTGCGATGAGACACGTAGAGAGGTACAGAGAGAGAGAGAGAGAGAGAGAGAGTGAGAGAGAGAGTGAGAGAGAGCTCTTAAAGCAGGACTAGACTGGAATAAAAGTTGCAAACATTTTTGCTTGATTAACTTTTGAGATGAATATCAATATACAATATAGAATATCCGAACAACATAACAATACTCGTCCCCACACACAGAACGGTGAGCAGGGTGGCAGGGGGGCAGGGGGGCAGGGAGGACAGGGCAGAGATACTCACATAAGTGTGGCAATATGGCCAAGGCATTTTCATTATTGTCTGGCCAACTGATTTATGCCATTCAATTCGCTTTCAGCAGACAAACCGCCGGAAAATGAAACCCATGAATCAGTAGTGTGGCCAATTCGGAATACAAATGCCATCGAGCACCAGCTGTTGACCCTCTCACTTTGCTTCTGGGCCATCCTCAGGCCCAGCTCCAGACCCAGCTACAGCTACAGTTACAGGCTACCACCTCATCTTTGCCTCACCCCCAGCTCCGCCGGCAGCAAAGTTAAACGATAAACTTTTCCCAGTTTGGCCTTGACTCCAAACTCAATCATTGTGCGGTGTTTGACCAGGGGCAGGGCTAGGGCAAAGTCACACCCAAAGTCACTGGCAGTCAAACGAGACGACCAGAAATAAGTCCGAAGGGGTGTCGAAAGAGTGTCAGGGAGTCTAACCAGTGCTAACCAGACTTCAGGTTTTAGATGGTACAGAGTTGCATCTGAAGGAGTCAGAGAGGGCCTTCGAATTTTCGATAGAGTTGTATAACTATTTGAAAATATCCAGACGGAGCTGAAAGAAGTCTAAGAAATTGTTTCTTAATCAGCGTCTTGAAATATCCTTCGAGAGTCATCTGTATATCTTACAAACGGAGTGCATTATCCTGTGCATCTTAACATTTGAAGATTATTATATGGTTATACGGCAGGCTGCAGTCGATTCAACAAATCACAGCCCTCAGTCGGCCTACACTTTCCAAACAAACATTTGTGCAACAAGTGTACCCTATGAGCCGATGACGGGGCGCCACCACTCGATAAATCCACGACGGAGCTCTCGCTGCGATAGAGCCCCTAAAGCGAGGCTAATCGCCAAGCCAGTAAATCGAATCAGTCGCTTACAGAGCTTCGTGGCAAACTGGTGATACGAGTACTTGTCAAGATAAGATCAGCTTTTCAATGGGCAACAATTCTGCTAAATCTGACTACCTCCTGTTCGGAGCCGATCTGGAGAACGTGACTGCTGGCGTGGCCATCTTTCGCCCTCCGCTCTTCGAGCGCGAACGCGTCCCCGAATGGTTCGCAGACATGGAGCAGTACTTCCAGACCTTCCATGTCACCACCGACGCGGCCAAGTGCGACATGCTCATCGATCAGTTGGACTGGGAGTTGCTGGACGTGATCGGCACAGACTCGTCCTGCTCGACCGCAGCCGAGGGCCAGCGCTACCAGGCCATCAAGAGCACTGTCCTCAACTACTGCGGCAGCGATGGTCAGGAGAGTCAAGAGTGGCAGCAGCTGACCCTGCAGAGCAACTGAGTGCGATCTGGATCTGGAGCTGAACAATGTGCCCTCCTCTTGCATTCACAATACAAGCATCCATCTCCCCCATTTGTTTCGTTCGAAAACTAAAATTATAAATTTCATAAATAAACTTTGATGGGCTTTAAAAGCGTTGGCGTTAGGAGGGGGGAAAGCTTTTGTTTTTTCCGAAAGAGAATATGGGGCGAGTCGACTGCTGGACTCCCTACCCAGATTCTACCCTTCTGCTAGATCATTCTTAGAGCGTAACCAAACTCTTTGGGATCACTTTTATGATTAACAGACAATCGCCAGATACAAATATAATTCACAATTTTGTTGTTTCAAGATGGCTCCCTGAGGATGTAACAACTTATCGGAGTCCATCAGTTCAATACATATATTCATTCTAATGGGAGCTTCTATGATCACAGCATTGACTTCTCTCTCTCTCTCTCTATTTCTCTTTGTATCTGTTATTTCCCCAAATAAATAGCTGATCGATGCAATGGAGCTTTCGGCTTTGGCATTCTCTCCCCCTTCGTGTGTAAGTATTCAGCATGGGGCAAGAAAACAAAACAATATAGGCACAAATATCAAGAAAATAATATGGAATACAGTACATGATGGCAAGCCCTGCATATAAAGAAAAAACATACACACACCCATACATATAATCGAATGTGCGAGTATGTTCTATTTGGAAGAGCAGCATCCACATCCACATCAACAGATATGAAGGCGTCGAAAACAAAAAATAACAGAAACGAGAGCCAAGTGCGTTCCGCTCTCTCGCTGTCTCTCCAAAGATATCTCTGTGCACGGATACAGACACAGACACAAATGCAGGTGCAGATACAGGCACAGATACAGATACAGATACAAATACAGGAACGGGGCTGAGATGGAGCTTTGGTATATCACTTTCAGATACGGATGCTGTGTGATCCCGTGCGAACGCAGCGGGCAAACGGAGCGGAAGAATTCACGTTGGCTTCTATTCTGTTCTATCTGGCAGATACTCGGCTCGGCTGAAAAGATATTCACTTCAAATCCTTCTATATTTTCCGCTTGTTCGCATTGTTCCACGTTGTCTCTTTTCGTGTGTTTCTTATACATATATCTATATATATATCCCGTTGATTTCGTTGTCTGCCTTCTCGTTCGTGGTCGATCCGCACGAAAGTATATATACACATTTGTTGTCGCGACTTCGCGACTTCGTGTGTGGTGTCCGTGGGGCAGTACAATAGCATAACAAACCGAATGCTGCAACGTGGCGTATACGTATTGCACTCAAGTGAAAGTGCGTGTCATGAAAGTGTACACAAAAGTGTAAGAAGGCTTCTTCAAGTAAAAGTGTGAGCGATCCCCAAGAGTGGAGATGGTATATGAAATGAAAAGATGTCCCAGTACCTGTCCACCTGGCTGGGGGCTGACTTTTGCATGGACAATATGACGTCACTTCTGGCATATATATATATATGTACATACATATATCCAAAGATATATATACATATATATATATATATGTATGGACATCTATATAGTAAAATCCAGAGATAGAGAAAGAACGAAATAAAGATGAAAAAAAAGAAAAGGAAAAAGAAAGAGAAAGAGACCGCACAATCATACAGTCAATTTTCGCTGTGTTTTTCGGGGCATTAAAACAAAAGCATTTCACTACGAAATATTTATTATTGTGTGTACCAATGCGGAATGTGTTTATAGAAGAGACCCCCAGTCCAGTGGTCCAGTGGTCCAGTATCCAATATAATGGGCGCAGCACCCGAAATCCGAAAAATTCACCATCCAATTTCCCATTTTCTACCAATGCCCCCTCCACCTCCCCTCTCCTTCACCGCTCCTCCTCACTCGACCCTTCCTCCCCATCGACACAATTGTTTCTTATTTACCAATTCACCTTATATTACTGTGTTTTTCTCTGTGTGTGTGTGTGTGTGCTTGTTGTTGTTCGAATAGCGGGACACGTGCTAAAAGTCCGGGCTCTCCTTTGGCGCCTCAAATCAATCAGTGATCAATCGGTGAACTTGAAATCGGGGGATCAAAACGCTTCATGTAAACTACGTGTCATTTCTGATGGCACACTCGGCAAGTACCCATGAACCAGCAGCAGTGGAAGCAACGAAAAAGCTGAAAAATGGATCTTCGGATCGGTTGGAAATCAGTTGATTAAGAAAAAAGACCACGTGAGTTGAGATATTTGTATTCGCATTCAAATTCCAACACTCCATCACACCAGGCACTGATCACAGACAAAAAAAAAAAGAACCTGAAAAAGAGCATGATCAGCATTTGAATGAAGATTTTTCTGAAAAAATCTATGATCCGTTCTTAATTGATGGGTTCGATTTCTCATTGATAATTTATGCTTTCCTACTCTCAAACTGTTTACGCATTTATGGGGAAGACTTCTGATGAATGATCAATTCAAGGCTTTTATATCTTTTCTGAATAAGCTAAAGTCAAGAACATATGTATGCATGTTCCTACAACAATTTTATACAATTTTAAATGTCTAAATATAAATAATACAATCTGCACTCCAATAGGAAGGAGCCTTCATCGATACATAAGTTGGGATTAGTTGAAGTAGAGTTCGAGTTTGAAGGTCATCTAACAATATCAAATAATATCTAATGTCTAATCAAAACCGATAATCAAAATCGATAAAAAGAGCAAGAATAAACTTAATCTTCTGGTCGAAAAATGGCATAAGTTTTCAATGTGTATCAATCATCCGTTGTTCAGAACAAACTTAAGCTGCAATCAAACACAAAAGATCTGGTTACGGCTTTGGAACTTAAGAACTGAGGCATCGTCGAACCTCAACCCCAAGACAAGGCCGGGCTCGCGGGTTTTTTTGCTTTTGTTTTTTGTAGGGGTTGGCTGTTCTTTTGGCACATCGTGTTGGTGTTTGGATCATATCCGGCAATCAATTGGCACGCAATCTCGCACAATTTGCCACTTAATTTCTATTTTTAATAACATTAACAACAACAATCGGGCATGGAAGGAGAAGCAATGCGAAGAGGCGGACGGGGACGGGGACGGGCACGAGGACGGGCCTGGGGCTGGGGCTGAGGCTGGGATAAGGGGGTAGTCGAAGCATTCACAGCAAATTTTTAAATGAATCAAGAACTTATTTTTGGTGGCGCGTCAAAGGCAATACCAGCAAGAGCCAAATTCATATTTTTAAACGTTTGCCAGTGGATTCCCTGCACAGCATTCAGCAATCAGCATTTTGTGTGTATTTACGAGAAAATGTAAAAACACTCGAACCGATAATGATTCTGTTATTGGACTCTACAATAAACTTCCCAGAAAAACCCACAGAAATATCGAATCAAATCCAAACAAAGGAAAAACCCCAGGAAAAGGGAAAAACATCAGGAAATTGACATCTATCCGTTTTGAAGGAAAGATAAAATGAGAGACATGGTCGTATTCCATTAGCTGTCATTTAATTCCAAGTATGCAGATTTAAATTAACGTTAGGCAAAAAATATTAAACGGCAAGAGAGCAGAGTAGGAAGAAAAAAAAACTTAGGAAAAACTAAGATTTCATTCGGTACTTTTAGAACTTCTATGAAAATTCTATCCTATTGTCGAAAATTCCACAAAAAAGCCAATTTTTTGTGAGAAAGTCACAAAAGATTAAAGATTAAACATCCATCAATTATCTGAACGTTTTCCGGGAAAGGAAATTAACACCCGCTTAGAAAAAGTTTAAGCCTGTGGCATTAAAATGTATTTTAAACCATTAAGCTTCCAAACCCGCCTTCAAAGGTTTTTTTTCACTTGCATCAGTATGAGACTGGACTCAATCGAATTTCAAATTATGAATCAAATTTAAACAAAACTTTGAGCAAAACTCGAAACTAGAGACCTCTTCAAGAGAAATCCCTCGCATCACATTCGCATTCCGCAAGCAACAATGAACTTAAAAAAAAAAGAGTTAATAAACAAAAAAAATTCAAGCGGGAAGAAAAAACCCAGAGGGTAATTTGAGCGGGTAATCACACATTGTGTGATTTTTACAAAATGAGAAGATAACTTTGATAGAGTGGAAAAACCCCATTTTTATACCCGGCACTCGAAGCGCCTAGGGATATATTTGTGGTGGATTTGGATGTGTGTAACACCCAGAAGGAAGCCTTTCCGACACCATAAAGTATATATATTCCAAATCAGCATCAATAGCCGAGTCGATATAGCTATGTCTATCTGTCTGTCCGTCCGTCCTTCTTGATGAATGCCTGGATCTCAGAGACTATAAAAGCACCATAAAAGATCATTATTATCCCCCTTCCACGCGCTTACTCATTTTCTCTCTCTCACACACAAACGCTCTTCCTCGTGCAGTGTGGCTCTATGGCCGAGGGAAGCGCGACATAACTGTTGGTGTTAGCGTAGGTAGAGAGAGAGGGACAGATATAACGGAATACAAAACAGTAGCGAAAAAATGGAAAGAAATCAAATAGTTTAAACTCGAATCAAATAATTTAATAGGTGGAGAGAGGATAAATGGTGTCCAAGAATTAACATGCGAACAAAACTAGGGGTTGTGGTTCCTAAGCGTAGAGCTCCGCCTTTGCCACAGCTCACTAAATTCCCGCTGTTTTAAATAAAAGTTCATCAAATGATAATCAAAATGAGTACATAACCATTACAAATCAGGATTCAAAAAATAAATAAAAATAACCTAGATTACGCATTTATCGCTTGAGTGTCTCCCCCATCCTATTTCTTTTACGTGTGCAAACGTGACACAATTCTCTTGAGGTTGGAGATCCAGATTGAGAAGGCGGAGAAAACTCGGGGGAATTTGGACATGAGATACTTGTACAAACAAATACAAATCAAACTTCTTAAATAAATTAATTCACAATACAATAAATAAGTTGAACAAAATATTCCCGACCAATCTTGCACGATGGCAAGGAACAGAATCGTCCTAGAAGATGACAGCGTCAGTATGGGGAAATTGCTCCTCTAAAATAGTTTTGGACGTGACTGCGTTTACCCAACCGTCAATTAGCCAGACATCCCCAAACCATCATGCTGCCTCCTTGCCACACCGTTGGTTTTAAGCCCTAACTTTTATAGCGTACTCTGACTTTCCCGCGATCAGTCGTTATACTGTCCCAATCAGCCAGTGGATCCATTAAAACTATTAAAAACGTTTCTCTAGTCATTTACAGTGCAAGTTTTGTTTACTTTGGACCATTGGCGCCTTTTCTGAAGCTAGTATCGGTACCTACTGACTGTGCCAGCTCCCTGCTAATATTGTATGCCATTTTGAACTGATTTTCGATGCTCAAGCGTCTTATGGATCTTTGGGCTGGTCTTCCTCTTACTTTCTGGAGAGGGGAGCAGGTCTTCACAGAATTGTTCAAAGAACACTTACTAATTCCTAGTTTGGTGCTTTTAAGACTTTAAATACGCACGAGCAGTTTAAAGTTAGTTAAAAAGAGTGTCCACATTTCACTGTCCGCTGCTGTATGTACGAGTATATAAATAGTTAGTTATATTCGATTGCTCCGCTTGAGCGGTAGCCATGCCGGCCCCAAGGCATGATCCAGTGCGCCGAATTCAACAAAATTTGTGCAAAATTGTATATTCTTTTGATATTCGATGTTGTTTTCGTGTTTTTGTTTCAGATATCCATCAACAAGGCTTTAAACTGGCAAAGATGCCAGCACAGAAACAGCAACGGCAGCAACAAGAACAAGATATAAAATACAGCTGACTGAAAAGAGAAGGCGAGCTGTTTGTTTAATATAAATATAGGAAAAACGCCTTGTACTCGCCATAAACCCGAACGAACATATAAGAGAGCACAAACCACACCTCCACCTCCACCTTCACCTGTACCTGTACGCCACAAAAAATCGGGAGCATTTCGAATGTGGATGTGGATGGGTATTGGAAGACCACAAGATGATGTTCACACGCGCCCAGGTGCGCAAGCAGAAGACAACCAACACGAGCAGCCAGCGACCACGCAGCTCTGGGGGATCCTCGCGACATCAGGGACTCCAAAATCATGAGGTGAGAAAAGTCAAGGCTCGAGGGACAAGTGTCTGCCATAGCAATTTACTAATGAGCCTTATTTCACTCAAACTAACTCCATATCTCTTCCCTTGTCTCCTCCTCAGACCCGCTTTAAGCTGAGCTCGACCAGCAGCAGTGGAGCCGGCAGTGGGATGAGTGGCAGCAGTGCCACAGGTGGGGCACGACGCGATCGGGACAGGGACAGAGATCACTATGGCAAGCAGCATTCCTTCGAGCTACCACGCCAGCACTCCAAGGAGGAGGGCTATCACCGTGACAGGGATCGGGACAGCGGCACCAGTGGCTGTGGCAGTGCTGGAGCCGGTGGCTGTGCCGTTGCCGCCGGCGGGGTCACAGGTGGTGCAGTCTACGTGGACAGACGGACGCGACCAAGGAGCATCACCAATCGGCGGGGAGCCATCAAGCATCAGAAGTGAGCTTCATTACGATCCCATAGATGCCCTATAAACCAACTCATTATTTTATATCTTTACAGAACCCATGATATCAATGGCCATCGATTCGTGGCAAAATTCTTTCGTCAGCCCACCTTTTGTGCATTCTGCAATCTGTTCCTTTGGGGCTTTGGCAAGCAGGGATATCAGTGCATCAGTGAGTGCCAGTCCGGCATTGTCCTTCGGCATATTAAGTAACTTCTCTCGTATCCGCAGTCTGCCAGACGGTCGTCCACAAGAAGTGCCATGAGAAGCTGTTGGGCAAGTGCTCTGGTTCCGTCTTCACCTCAGCCAGCACTATTGTAGGTCCACCCATGCCACAAGAATCCGCAGGCCTAATCAGAGCTCTCCTTCCTTCCACCATCTAGCTGCTCCGCGAACGCTTCAAGATCGATATGCCGCATCGGTTCAAGCCGCACACATTCATGTCGCCGACATTTTGCGATCACTGCGGTTCACTGATGGGCGGCTTCTTCATCCAGGGTCTCAAGTGCGAGGGTGAGTCCATACGAATGCCAACCGAATCCCCTCCAGATTCTCTGATTCTATGTACAAATTGTATACATATGTCGAGCATCTTATTTTATATAAATATTTACATTTTACTCAATCCTTTTGCGATTTATTGGTTGCTCGAGCTTTTACCGGGTGGCGCCATCTGTGCGAGAAGTATTCTTGGGAGCTTTCGCGGACATTCCATCGGTTAGTGCTTAAAGCATTCGCTGACTTTCACTGAAACGTAACGGTCAGAAAAGAAAGCTTTCGAATTACTGGGATTCAGTGGGTCGATAATGGGAAATACCTAACTACATTTGAGAACAACAGCTATGTCCTGTAAAGCTAATACGCTTATCTACATTGAAAAATACTAGGTAGAAAATCATCAAATCGGAAATAATTATCTGAATCGCTATGAAGATTTTCCTCGAATATAAATACATTTATAATATACTAGCTGTATCCTGCTACGGCGCACATTGTGCTTGTACCGTTAAGAAAAGAGGAACCTTTCAAATAAGTTTCATTCGCAAAATTGTGGGTATAGAATACTTTTTGCTTTGCCGAAACGGAAACACACAATTTTTCGTTTCCGCTCCCGCCATCTTCATTGTGATTTTCTTCCGTTCTCGCCTCTGTTCTTCCTTAGTGATATTGGAAAGCCGTATCCTCGATCCTTCTCTATTGCTGAACCCAGCTTAGTCTGTTTCCCTTTTTGATTAATAAGAACGAAAGGATGCGAGGCGTGTTCAATTGAACAATACAAATCATTCTTCATGCCTTTCTTCTTGCGCGTCGAATAATATCTTTCCTTCTTCACCCCGTGTTGTGCTCGAAGATTTATTCTGCTCCTGTGTTTGAGAAGCATAACCATCCTGGGGCAGAATTTTTTGATATGTCAAAATTTCAGCTCAATCGTTGCAGGACTTTCTGAATTCAACATTAAGAAATATATAAAAACCGATCTAAGCTTAGAATGGTATATTTATGCTCTTGACCACGAAAGCTATGTTTAAACCTTCAGTAAAACAAGGACCCTAATCGTTTATTCCAAAACTATTTGCAATATCAATTTGATATTATACTATGCACCGCTTTTCCTCAGCGCGGAAATCTTTATACACTCGTAAAAAATGTATTGCTCCAGAATAAGACGAGTATACTTGTATAATGTGTACAGATGTACATGGTATTTTCACATTTCGTTTATGGACTACCTTCGTTGGCAATTAATTAATGCGGCCCACTTTACGAGTGTATTTATAAATTGAATAAATTGTACTCCCGGGCACAAAACACCTTAAATGTGTCAGCGAATGTCTTCCTGTTGTGACCAATTCGAGCTGAAAGCCAAACCAATTTCGACAATTTTGAGAAGGGATGCTACAAACAATCAGCCTTGTTTATCGAGCAAACGGAAGCCGTTTGTATTTGGAATTGCAAGAAGGCAAGAGAGAGAGAGCCAAGAATATATCTATGAAAACAATTATTTTAGTGTGTGGCACGACGAGTAATATACACACATATTTATGCATGTACATATGTATGTATGCACATACATATATCAACCGAAATTAGCGCAATGTATAAATACTCGCACAATGTACGGATACGAGTAATTGCAACTTTTTCGCCGCTTTTTGTAGAGACTTTCACTTGCTGTGCGTGATCGAGGCGGAAATGATCGTAACGCCCAAAACCCAATTAATCTGAGAACGCTTTATATAGCAGATGAACGGACAGATAGGCGGACTGCATTAGAAATCAATTTATTGCGACTTTGCCAACACAGAGGAAGCCCAAAAAAGAAACATGGCGAAGCGAGCAGCACAGAAATAACAGTGACAGGAGGAATGCAAGAGCGAGAAACTACTCGTACCACAAAAAGACCGACAACTGGGATGCCCTGTAATTAACCATTATGCTTATGGAATGGAGTCTCGACTGGTCCCCTGCTCTGCTGCACCGAATGCCAGTTGGGAATCCGGAGCCCATCTACTGCAGAGCGACGACTCTGAGGCCTGGAACCGTCCTAGGCAGTCTGGGATGCCCTGGCCGCAGGGCTCTTCAACAACCGCTATGGCATCTAGTGCATGCCCCAGTGGCATACCCTGGCAAGCGATGCAAACAAATGTTCTTCAGAGTTCTGGGCACGGCGAGTGCAGCGTCCGACATGACAGGAATGCAGGCGCAAAAATATCCCATAAAAATATCCCCAAGCCAGCTCGCTGCCTCTTCCCACTTTTGCGACTATAAATCGCAAAGATTAAGTGCTGGGACGGCAACGGCAGCGGCAACAGCAACAGCAACAAACAGACAGAGCACTCGTAGAATAAATACTTGCGGTGCATGTTGCAGTTCTATTTCTAGTGGCTTGGCGCTTTCCCACTGTCACCCATGATGTACCGTCTCCCCATGTCGGCACTCGCGTCGCCCCACGACTGTGAGTGTATTTTGCGGAACCAAAAAGCGTCACCATTAGCCTCAGCATTGGTCGAACATCGCCGCCATCCTACGTGCGGCATTTCTGGCATTTGTCATACTTCGTAATCGTCTGATGTAAGGGTAGATCTATGCAACAGGCAACAACCCCATAAAGTACAGATATCCTGGCCTCATGGCCTATCCATCCATCTACTGCCGATCTTTTCATAAATACTCGTATCTTATTCTTTACTATTATCAATTACTTAGCCTAAAATATGAAATGATTAATAAACAATGGATACGTAAATAATTGCTAAATGCTGATTTCTGCATAAAACTTTCAAAATGATCAAACATATGTATGTAGAGCAGATAACCATAATCATTAGGGGGTATCTCATAGTCGGCGTACTCATCGTTCGAAATCGTTCTTACTTGTTTTCCGTTTTGGTCTATTTTGCTCTTGTTGGGGGATGGACAAATTTAGCAAAACATCTTCACAGCAGGTGCCATAAACAAGTAGATTGATGATCGGTTGATGATGTACTTGGATCGCTTAACGCCCATCAAAAAGGATGGTACTACTCGCGCACTAGGGGCATAATTTCTTGCCGGCCGTGAAAGTAGCTGGACAAAGATCTATGGTGGATTTCGTACTTCCTATTGTGCCGGCAACGTCCGACAGCTCCAATCATCAGTCAACACATTTAGTGGGGAGGATCAACGCGTTGAATACATATTTACATATGTTTTAGCTAATTATTCACACGATTTCTGACAGCTTCTCCCCCTTGGGGGCTTACTGCTCTGTTCTCCCACACTAAGATCTCTTTGGCGTCTCCCGCATTGAGCTCTCTGCGGCTCTCCTTACTCTCGCTCTCTCTCTCTCTCTCTCTCTCGTCTAGGAGGCTCTGTGCTCTTTCGCTTTTACTTTCGCTGTGCAAAAACTGGGAACAAAAATTTCTATCAAAACAAAACTCAAAAATAATTTTGATGTTTTTCGAAATTCGAAAATGCTCGCCTTCGTGTATAATTTATGGCTGTGTGTTTGTGCCGTTGAGGGGCATATTTCGAAATTGGCAGGCACACGGTCACTGGTGGTGTGTGATGTGTGGTGTGTGGTGTGTGGTGTGCGGTGTGCGGTGTGTGTGTGCGGGGAGAGCAGCAGAGATATAGCTGCCGAAGAAGACGATGATCTGGGCCTGTGCCTCTGCCTATGCCTCAACACCCATATAGACACACCACACACCTCAGATGATGCTGCTTCTGATGCTGCCTCTGTCTGTCATCATCGGCGAAGTTAGCCTCCGACAGAGTCTCTCTCACACACATACAACAGACCGCAGAGACATGGACTTCGAAATGGGATTGGGGTGTGAGTGTGCCCGTTTGTGCTGTGCTGTGCTGTGCTTCTGTGCTGCTGTGTGTTCGAGTGTGACCGTTTCTCTAAGTGTGTGTGTGGTGTGTGTGTGCGAGATCAGGAATCGACTCCGGCGAGGCGCTTCAAGATATTTTGCGATGCTCTTCACATTTCAGTAGTTTCCGTTAATGCGTTCGGCTCGTCGAGGTGGTGGTTAGGTGGTCCTCATCTCATCTTTTTTTCTGGTTGGTTCTGTGGGGATACCCTCTGCGGATATCCCCCCCGCTCGATCTCGTACGATCAGTGTGGTCCCAGTGCAGTGCAGTTCGGTGCGGTACGATAAAGGGGACTGTACGGGGATCGGTACGGTACGGTGCGGTACATCTTCCATCTAATCCATTCCGAAAATCGTGAGAAAGTTCTTGGAAACAACGTGTCCGCCGCGAACAATGGCAATAAAAAATACGAAAAAAAAATAAAAGACAAAAGATTAGAACGGAACCAAATTGAAAGAAATTTATGCGTGGACAGAAATCGCAGGAAAATCGCAGGCAGACGATTCGTGAGCGCTTACGTCATGCCGAGAAATTTATCTACTACATCGGAATATATACACACATTTATCTATTTCTATATGGCACATGCGGGGCAAAGCCAATAATATACATTAGATCAGGAAGAACATCACGAACAGATATTGAAATCGCCATTCGAATGCGTTGATTATTGAAGAATCTATCGATGCTAATGCTAATTCGAATTCGATTGCGTGTTCAATTTCCCTTGACCTTCAGCTATTTTGTGGTCAAATAGTTGCAATATAATTGATCTTTTATGGGTTTCCATTCGAGCCATTTCTGATTTTGAGCAGCACTTGCTGCAGCAATTTTGAATGCCAAATTCATTTAATTCAAATTTTCAATATTTAAGTTTAAAATTTACTCAACTTAAAGCCACTACTTCGTGTATTGCTGGACCTTTCAGCACCTGTGCGAATTTCCTCGTACATTCGAGTGGATCCATCCAATCCATCCAATAGCAAAGCACTTGCTGAATCACCTGCTGAACAATTACCATTTACAAGTTCAACTAAATGGTTAAGAATTGTCTTTGTTTTAGAATCATTTGACCATTTCGTTTCGGCTTGATTCGCTGGTTGGCTGGCTGGCTGGCTGTCTGCTCAATCACTGGGAATTAAATCTTTGGGCCAATTACGCTATAATTAATGTGCTGCCCCGCGGCAGCACTGATGGTGCTCGGTATTGCCAAATGCTGGCACATTATGACAGCAGTTTTGAAATTTCTAAAAATTGTATAATTAAACGACAAGAGCATCGAAAAAGACAAACAGAGAGACGGAAAGACAGACAGCACCAGCACTAGGGAGAGCCGAAAGACAGAAATATATACATATATAATTTAAGCAAGCGTTAACCTGTGAAAGAATCAACTGAAGTGCCCACGAATTTATGGGAGAATCGTTCTATTTCTAGATACAAATATCGTACGTGTATGCTCGTAATATTGCCCAAGCAAGTGTAAAATTCGACTAAATTGTGGCCAAAATAGCAATCAAATTGAGTTATTGACATAGCCCCAAGACAAATTGAGTTCTTTTTGGCTGAAACATGAATTAACAAGATCAATGGGCAATCGAATCGAATCGAAGCGAAACGAATCGGTTTATTTTAATAGCTACTCGGAGAAATAGGCAAACATTAACCATACAGTTCCACATGGTTTCACAGCTGTGTGTGGCTCTGTGGCAGACATAGTATTTAGAAGACTCCCAGAACAGTCCAAGGGACTCCCAGAGTTCTGAAACGCAATTTGCCATTTAGGAATAGATATCTTCAGTGTGGAAAACAATATTGAAAGAACAATTCGCACCCGATAAAAACGAAATATTCAAACAGCAGAAAAAACCACAGCGGAAAAGCCACGAAAATAAACCAAACAAAAGAAATCGGAGATCGGAGATAGTTTTTGAAGTTTTTCCTGTGTGTTAGATTGGTCTTTTTTGTTTAAATTGTTGTTTCGTTGCCTGCCGCAAGATGCCTCTGTACTCGGACTCCACCAACTACTACTACAGCGGCGGCAGCAGCCAGCTGTACTCCCCGTACTACAGCTCTGGACTGGGGCTGAGCGGCGTCGGATCGGGAGCCGGATCCAGTTACACGTCCAACTACAATCGCTCGTATCCGGCCAGCTATATGGTGCCGCTGTCGCCGTCATCACCGCGATCCCCCAGCAGCTATACGGGCGGCAGCAGCAGCGCCAGCTCCCTGCACAGCCTGGGATCGCGCTACCAACCGAAGCTGACGACGATCACGGAGAGCTCGGGACTGGTGGGACGGCATGCCGGCCACAGCAGCTTAATGCCCCTCACCAGGATACAGTCGCCCAAGTACGTGTCGAGCCCGAGCCCCTCACACAGCTATAGCCACAGCTCCGCCAACAGCAGCAGCAGTCGCTATATACCGCCACGTCCGATCGCCATCAACACGGCGGACATCGATGTAAGTTCGGCCCGGTATCGGAGACCTCTGGCCCCGAGCCGCAGCACTGAGAGGGAGGAAAGGGACAGGGGGAAGGAACCATCCAAGGATAAGGAAAAAGAGAGGGCCGAGCAGGTCAAGGTGCAGGTGCAGGTGGATCTGGCACAGAAGGAGGTGACTCCACCAGCGGCAGTGGAGGGCCAGGAGTCCGTCCCAGACAATAGACAGCCGCGTCGATCCACTATCAGACGCAATCGGGCCGTGGTTCGGCTCTCCACCATCCGTAGAAAGAGCAAGGACCGCACAGAAGCCCCAGCCGAAAAGAGTCTCGCGGCCAAGGAGGAACAGAGGACGGCACTTGCACTGGAGCACCAGTTTCGGGACTTGCCGCCGGCCACCGAGCCGAGTCTGAGTTGGCGTCAGAAGCTGGCCGAAGACCTGGCCGCCTTTCCCGCAGTCAGCAACAAGAAGTCGCCCGGGGAGCTTCTACGGGAGCGGTTCTTCATCCACGACGACAAGGAGCTGGCGGATCAGCAGCCTCAGTCAAGGGCCAGACAGCTACGGGTCGAGGAGGTGGCCCAGCCACTGCCACAGAGTGGCCGGGAGAGCCTGGCTCTGGAGGTGAAGACAAACACAAAGTTGACACAAGAGAGTGACAAAGAAAAGGAGGAGAGCGAACAGGAGGAGATGGAGGAGATGCATGAGACAATCCGTCGGCTGAGCCTTGTCCAGTGCCCGACCTTCCATGATATCTGCGAGGACATCTCCTCGGACAAGATCGATGACGATCTGAATGCCGGAGAACTGCGACGGCGCGCCTCCATCATCCAGGAGCAAGAGCAGGAAATACTCAACAAGCTGCAGAAGTCCAGCTCCGGCAGCTTCCAGTTGATTAATCTGGAGCGGCGATCGAGCCACGACAGCACCACGGCCGACGAGTCCTCCAGCGGACATCGGCGAAGCTCCAAGCAGCGCAAGAAGAGCAAGAAGCAGCGCCACAAGATCACGGCTATTGTTGAGGTGCAGAATGCACCGACCACGGTCCAGCTGGAGCACATGCCCAGTGTCCTGGAGCTGAACGAGGACACCGGCACGTTGATGCCGCTGCAGTCAAGCAGCTCCTTTTCCACCTCCACCTCCGCATCCAGCTCCACGCCCAGTCCCAGTCCTAAGCCCAAGTTCACGGTCAACGTGGAGGTGGAGGAGCATACCCAGATACACAAGATATTCAAGCTGCCCAAGAAAAAGACAGTACCCAAGTCGGCAGAGACCCAGCCAGCGCTGGAGGAGGAAGGTGCGCTGCCCGAGGGCTTCATGAAATCCGCTCCCAAGCCGGCAAAAACATCGCCACTGAAGAAACCGAAGTCCGCACCACCACAGGTGCAGTCGCAGGAGCCGCACCAGCCACAGCAGCACGTGAGTGTTGCTCAGATCTTCACCTTCAATGAGGCGGCAATTCAGCAGGCACAGCCGCCGGATACCAAAATAGAAGGTGTGGCCACGCCCAAGCCCATCCGGAAGGCCATACAGAAGTCGGAGAGCGGTGATGATTTCTGGTCGCAGATCGGATCACGGGAGACGCTCTACATGACCAATCGGAAGAAGGCGATTACAGAGCGGCAGGAGAAGGTCCAGGAAGAGAGTGGCGAAGTGGAAGAGCAGCTACAGTCAAGGACTACACCAACGACACCTAAGCTCAAGTCCGAACTTCTTATTGAGCTCAAGACAACAGGAGAGAATACAGCTTCTACAACAGCTGCTAAGACGACTACACCAACTTCACCAAAGATTACAGCAGCAACACCACAAATAGGCGGAGTCAAAACCACTCTGGCAAGAGCAAAAAGCCCACCAAAAGTTGCCCCAGCAACTGATTCAACAGGAGGAGAAAGACGATCAAGTGCAGAAACTAAAAAGACTTCACCAAAGACAACAACAATTACTACAACAACAGATCTAATCAAATTAACACCAGCATTGACAAAAGATTCGCCAACAACGGTTCTACCCAAATTGACAATCGTTGCAAAGCCTAGAGACTCACCAGTGGCTACACCAACAGCTACACCAACAAAAGATTTACCAACGAAAAAATCCGCAAGTGCTTCAACAACGATAGATGCAACAAAATCAAAACTAACAACTACGCCAAAAGCAGATTTAGCAATACAGAAATCAATAATAGATTACCCAACGAAAGATTCACCAACAAAAAAATCCACAGCAGCTACAACAACCCCACCCATAGATTCACCAAAAATTACTGCAACACCAACGGAAGACAAAAAATCAACACCAAAAACCACGAAGGCTTCACCAACGATTTCACCCAAAAATTCAACTACAACGACAACATCAAAGGTGAAATTACCAAAAACTACAACAGAAAAGATATTATCAACAGCTGTGTCAACAACCAAGACGCCAACAACACCAGAATCGCCAACACCAGCACCAACAACAGCAACACCAACATCAGAACCAACAACAACGACAAAAGCAACAGGAAAACCAACATCGCCAAAGACAAAGGTGCTGGCATCTGGCAACGCTGCACAGACGGGCATCCCAGTTGTCATGACAACGACAAATGCTGTGGCAAAATCTGCAACAGCAACAACAACAGCACCAGCGACGGGAGGGCCAAAAATAAATAGCGGGCAATCGGCCAAGTCACCTGAACAACAACAGGCAACAACAGCCGTCGCCGCCGTCGGCAGCGTCGTCTCAGTGCCAGTGGCAGTGCCTGCCACGAAATTAAATAAAACAACGCACAAGGAACAGAATCTGCAGCAGCAGCCACTGCAACAACCAGCAGAAGGAGCTGCCGCAACAACAACATTGAGGCCAACGGAAATCAAACCGAAATTTGCGGAAACTGTTGAGCCAACGGGCAAGTCAAAGGTCCCATCACCGAAAGCGACAAAGCCAAAAAGTGCCGGTAAAACAAATAATGCGGTAAAAAAGAAGGCAGCCACACCAACTACTGCAGCTGCAGCTGCAACAGCCACTGCAACTGCAACTGCAGCAGCAGTAACATCCACAGCAGCAGCAGCAGCAGCAGCAGCAGCAACATCAACAGCTGAGAGCAATGTGACCCCAATCAATGCCGATCAATTTATAACGCTGGCCCCCACAAAGGCGGCCAAAACATCGCCAGGGAAGCAGCAGCAGCAGCAACAACCACAGGCGAAATTGGTGGCCACAAATGCGTCATCGCTGGCGGCAGTCGCTGCAACGACAACGCCAACGCCAACACCTACAACAATTGCTCCTGCTGCCACTGCCACTGCCGCTGCAGCAACAGCAACAGCGATAACAATAGAGCGATCTGTGGCCAGTGTTGATGTTGCAGCCGCAGTCGCTGGGATCGGGATCGAGATCGGCATCGGCATCGACACCAACATCGGCGATGACCGAAGCGGCGACGGCAACGGCAACGCCAACAGCTGCGGCGAAGGCGTCGGCAATAATTTATCAAAGTTTGCAACAGTATCGAATTTGGCACAGTGTCTGCGAGACGTTGATGCCGAGCTCGAGGACTATATACCATCGTCTGCGGAGAATAGCGACGACGACAGTTCGGACGATTACTCCAGCGCGGCCGGTTGTGCGAATCTGAGCGCCAGCATGAAGAAGAAGCAGCGCAAGGAGAAGAAGAAGCAGAAGGCGAAAGGGGCCGCTGCAGCGCCGCCCCGTTTCGATCCCCACAAGAAGGTCAAAATCGATACGACCAACAAGTGCTATGTGAAGGAGGAGGCGCCCCGGTACCCACTGGTGGCCACGCCACGGCCCCTGTGGAAGCGCGAAAAGATCGTCTACTCCGACGAGAACACAGACGACGAGAGCAGCGAGGAGGGCAGCGAGGCCACCGCCGGCTCCCTCGACGAGGACAGTGATGACGAGAGCGAGGAGTGCAGCTCCTCCAGCAGCAGCGCCAGCTCCGTGGAGTCCGAAGCGGCGGCAACCAGCAAGAGAAGAACGGACGAGGCCGATGGAACGACACCGGCTGCCGCTGCTGGGGGCAGCAGCAGTACAGTCACCTCAGCGGCGACTCTGAGCGTGGGTGCGGCATCCACTTCGACATCCAGCTCGCCATCGATCATACGGATGAGCACGTGCAGCAATGATTCCGGCTTCGAGGGCGGCACAGCACCCTCCAGTCCCAAGAAAATGCTAGGTAAGGATCCTTGGTATCCCAGCCCCCATTTGGGGCTCCCTGTACGATCCGACCAGATCCCAGACGGAAAACACTTCTTTCAGACCTCGCCCCCGCCCCTGATGGTCACTTGAGTGCGGCACGTGTCGCCTTCGGGTCAGGGCGTACAAGTATTGAAAATGCCAGAAATTTGCTTTCATTTTCAAAATACTCGCACTCTCACGCACACATCGGAAAACGTATAGACAAACGATATAGATATCGTAGACTCGTATGTAGATAGAGACCTCAGGCATGCGGACTATGCCGTAGAAGAAGAAATACAGCAAAAACATATAAACAAGCCATTATATATAGATCTGAATGCGGCATTTCAGCATTATGCGATCTCTAGAAACCATTGTCCGAATGCTCTGATCGGCGGAGTACTCTCGTGTAGTGGCAGATCGCAGAACTTCCAGGAAAATAAATGTCACATGCCTGGGTTTTGGTGTGTTCTAGATGGGAACAATGGAAAGCGTTCAGTGAACCCAAACCTGTAGGAGGAACAAAAAAAAAGCAACAAATTTCCTGTTTTCTTTTTTGGTAGAAGTTTTTCGGTAGTATTGGATCTGCTATGCAAATTTTGAATGAACAAGGGGATATTTATGTGTGTTCCCGTTTATTTTTTGGAAATTATGAATTAACCATTGTTCTCTTCTACATATTTTCTGATATTTTGAAAAAAATGTATATTATTTTATAATGTGTTTTGATTCGAAGAAAGCGCTGTTCAAGCAGTTTAATCTGTATTTTCTTGTGGTTTGTCTTTCGTGAGATGTTTTACGACTTTTTTGTAAATTTTGCAAAGAAAGTACCACGTCAATAATTTTTTTTTTTGATTCTCGTATTGCCAGTATTTTCTTCTCGTTTCGAGAAATTCTTCGTCATTCAATTTCATAGTAATTCTTATGTTATACAGAATCTACCAAGGGTTTCCATTTGTTTTTTAGTTTTTCCAATTATTGAGTATAGTTCAGATTTGTATTGCCCTGTTCTCAAGATTTATCTGTTATTTCTGATGATTCTACTGCATAAACGTTTGTTATTTTTCTCCAGGTTTTCTAGGGTTATCTAGTTTTTCAACCATTTAAATCCGCATTGTATCATCTCTTATTGTATCTTATTTGTAAGTGTTTTCCAAAGTTTGCATTTTCTGAGATTTAAATACGATTCGCATGGACTTTGATTGCATTCAGTATTACATCTGCATTCTTGCCGCATCGTTTGTGAATAGCTTCTCAGACTTCCTCATCGAGACGAAAATTTTACCAAATTAGCCATAAATTCGGTTAATCGGAGGCAATTTATCTACGATGGAAAGATATTTGATCTTATCCGAGTGGATAACCAATCAACTTCCTATATGTTTCGATTGATTCTCCCTTTATGTAAGTTTTTGCAGAGAAATTCTTTGCCTTTGATTACTGTTCGGTTCAGTTCTGTTCTGTTCCGTGCTTGCGTTGCTTCGTTTCCTTGATGTTTGTGCGAGAATTTGCCAGAGATCGGATGCCAGAAGATCCCAGAGAAAGGGAGGTAGAAAGAATCGACAAGTTGGCATTTTACTTTTAGCCGAAAAACAACAAATGAAAACAAATTGTTTAGGTCATCGTTGTGTCTGCCTCTGCCTCTGTCTCTGTCTCTACCTCTTGTCTGCGTCTGCCCCTTGTCTGTCTCTGCCTCTGCCTTTGCTGTTTAACGAATGAAAGCGCTCTCTAGAATGATACAAAATCATATGTATATGTGGATGTGATTATGTATATAGTACACAAATCTCTCCAATCTGCTGACTTAACTATGAGCCCAATACAGTTATGAGCTAGAAAGGCAATTTAATTGTAGATTATATAAATAGTTCGTTCGCACTGCGTATACGTGCTGACTACTGGATGCCGCTACAGATATCACGTATACGCAGGGTGTGCAATGAATCCCCTAATAAGTGTGAAAAAACAAACACGATTTCCCAATCCACCCACAATCTCCAACACTAGCAATGGGGAATGGGGAATGGGGAATAGGGCATTCGGCGGATATGCGTTGGATCTCCTAAATGAGGAGGAGTACTACGCACAAGAACATTTCTCGAGACAAGAAAGCGTGCAGCCAATAAATCGCATTGAGTAAACCTCTCCACCTGCTCCCCAAATCAACAATTTAATAACCATTTGTATGCAATTAATTCCCAACACTCTCTCCTCGGATCCAATTCTATACTATGCGATGCGATGCCATGGGATGCGTGGGCATATACTATATACTATATACAACCCGATCCAAATCCGAAACGCACGCGAACCAGAATGTGACGTGAATTGCCACAAGAAATGCGAACGGCTCACGGCCAATTTATGCGGCGTCAATCAGAAACTCATCGTCGAGGCGCTCACCTACGTGAAGCGAGGTAAACGACGGTAAAATCACCTCAGCAAAGCACAGAACCCTGAAGGACATTGAATAACCAAAAAATAATATTCATAAATTTGTGGTTAACCTTTTTTTTTGATTTTGCCCAAACAGAGTTCAGCTGTGGAAATGTGTGGAAGATCTTTTCATCCAATGGGGGAGCATCATTTAAAAATATAGCTTAGGATTTCCATAAATCTTTAAGATGAGATTTGGATTGACACTGAAGAAAAATTTGTATAGCTTAAGAGAAAAGACAAAAGTCAAAAGTGAATTAGGCAATTAGGCAATACGGAAGAAAAAAAATCTATGAAACCATTAGAACAGTTGAATAAAACCGAGAGTAGAGAGGTCAAAAGAGAAGGATAGATTATAAAGTATGAGGGAAGAATGAAAACAGAGCTAAGATAGGTACAGATTTAAACCCTACTGAATGAAATTATCTAGTTCACACATTCCCACCGAATCGGTGGGCAAAATCAATCAATGTTAACCTCAGAGCCATAAAATTAAAGATCAAAACCTTGAATTCTCGTCTCGAACTCTCGATAAATTAGGCGCCCGCGAAACCCGTGACTCGCCCAGCACGCCGCCCAGCCTGAATCCAGCCTATAAGATCGAGGCCAGTGATGAACACGATGGTATGGTGATCCTTTTAGTATATTAACTACCTCACAATCGATACAATAGATAGTAAGATAAGTTCCACTCAAGTGACCATCAGAGATGACCCCCAAGCACTACATAATCTCTAACTTCTGTACTAATTTGTATCTTCAAGTGATTTTAACTAACTTTTACTTTACTTTTACTTTGATGCTGTTCTACTCTTTGCTATATCCGCTATTATCGCACAGAAACATCATATACATATTCACAATTCCAAAAATCCGGACGTTTCACTGCGCCAGCAACAGTAATACCTAGATTTAAGAATTATTCGGTAGATGATTTCCACTTTCTCGCCGTTCTCGGCAAGGGAAGTTTCGGCAAGGTAAGCAACGCATTTTACAATATCTATATGTACGATCTTTATTCAAGACATTCATCTATTTTCCATTGATTGGGATAGGTTCTGCTGGCTGAGCTGCGTGAAACCACATACTACTATGCCATCAAGTGTCTGAAAAAGGACGTCGTTCTGGAGGATGACGATGTGGACTCGACGCTGATCGAACGCAAAGTCTTGGCCCTGGGCACCAAGCATCCGTATCTGTGCCATCTGTTTTGCACCTTTCAAACGGAGGTAAGTTGTCCTTGATCGGGCTCACTCGCTTCCGGCGCGTATTCGCCTTCGCTGTAAATATTTGTTTTAACGGAGGTCTGTGTTGGGTCGTGGTCAGGGAAACATTATAAATATTTGGAGCGATACACAGAAGCAATAAATGCTGTATCTGTTCCGTAATTATAAGCTATTAAAAAAACAGAAAACGGTTGTGGATCCAGAGAATCCCTTTTCTTGGTCGTCCGGTTTGCTCCTTTGAAAACTAGAACCCGATCGGGGTCACCAGTTTGAAATGATCCTTAGAATAAGCCGTGCGATATGGTTACACACCCAAGTTATTTGGTTTGTCGTTATTCTATTAGGCATCCGTGTGGGGATCATCTGTTGTACACCATTCGATCGGAGATGCGCCCCCGTCGGGGTCACCGTCACCCAGTGCGCTCATAGGTAAACACATAACCGATAAATAGATATACCAATTGATCGAGTGGTTGTGCCGGCTATAATTAGCCAGAGAAAAGGTAAAACGTTCTATAATTACTGCCTCTGGGTGTGACCATCGATTGGGGCACACGACGTCGGTCGGACATGACAGAGTCAGTCAGCTCACCATGTAGATCAGGGTGCCTGTCCGTCCCAGCTGTGCGTTCAATAAGTTTCTGTTTTTGCTCTGCACTGCTCTGCTCTGCATCTGCATTTGCTTCTGCTTCTGCATCTTTCGTCTTGCATCGGCGTCTCTTGCATTGACACCGATTAGAAGGTATTTTAATTATTTATGACTTTGAGGATACATTCTATTGGGGGCCAGTGCGCACAATCTCTCTTTATCTGTATCTCTCATCTCTAATCTATTGATAAAAGTAATCATCCGATCCGATCCCATGCTTTTCAGAGCCATTTGTTCTTCGTGATGGAGTATCTGAATGGCGGTGATCTCATGTTCCACATACAGGAGAGTGGACGCTTCTCCGAGGAGCGAGCACGATTCTATGGCGCTGAAATAATCTCTGGCCTCAAATTCCTGCACAAAAAGGGCATAATCTACAGGTTAGCATCACATATCGTATATTGATTATGGCATTGCCAATTATTTCTCGTTCAGGGATCTCAAATTGGATAACGTTCTGCTGGACTACGAGGGGCATGTACGTATTGCCGATTTCGGCATGTGTAAGCTGCAGATCTACTTGGACAAGACGGCCGACAGTTTTTGCGGCACACCCGATTATATGGCGCCCGAAATTATTAAGGTAAAATATCCCCCATTCCTTATAGTATTTTTTCGATACGATTATTTCATATTCGTATTTATTCCTAAAATTCTATTGGTGCTTGTTTTGCGTACAGGGTGAAAAGTACAATCAGAATGTGGATTGGTGGTCGTTCGGGGTGCTGCTCTATGAAATGCTGATCGGCCAATCGCCATTCAGTGGCTGCGACGAGGACGAGCTCTTCTGGTCCATATGCAACGAAATTCCATGGTTCCCCGTCTACATATCCGCCGAGGCCACGGGCATACTCAAAGGGGTAAAGTATATTTATCTTCTTCGAGGACTTTCCAATCTAATTTCGTTGGCTTTTTCGCAGTTGCTGGAGAAGGATTTCGCGAAAAGGATTGGTTCACAGTACAGTCCAGCTGGTGATATAGCCGATCATATATTCTTTAGGCCCATTGACTGGAATCTGCTCGAGAAGCGGCAAATCGAGCCTCCCTTCAAGCCCCAAGTGGTAAGTGATCCCCATGTCTGGCTGAATGGATCAGGAATGCACTCGTATTTTTGGTAATCTCCATTTTCGCGCAGAAACATCCCCTGGATACGCAATACTTCGATCGAGTGTTCACCAGGGAGCGGGTTCGGCTCACACCCATCGACAAGGAGATACTGGCCTCCATGGATCAGAAGCAGTTCCATGGCTTCACCTACACGAATCCCCACATCACATTGGACTAGATCTAAGCCTATCCTGAAACCAACTACACCTGCACCTACACCTAAATCTAAAGCTAAATCAATATCTTAACTAATTCTTTAGAGCAACAGTATTTGTATATGTAAATATTCATTATGAAACCATATTGAAACCATCCATTTCGCTGGGGAGGAGAGCCGAGCCACGAAGGTAGAGGGAACTCGAGGATCGAGGATAGTTTTGAAGAGGGTCTAATTTTTAGATTAGTTCGAATGTGAGAGTGCACAATACATGGCTCTCTCGAGTATAACTCTAGTCAATACACCTAGCCATACACCTATTTCTAAGTCTATAAATTCTACTATAATTGTACAGATATCCTTCTCTCTATCATATACATACAACACACACAAACACGTTCACAAATACACGCATACTATATACATACATACATATATATATGGACAAGTTTTTTTTTTGGCAACTTTTTTGTTCTTAATTTTAGTGATACGCCAAAAAGCTCTACGTCTATGAGAAATAAAAATACAAATAAAAATCAAATGAAAAGCAAAAACAAACAACCAACAATGCCTCAATCAAATTCGATTGTGATCTGTGGGCTACCGTTAGCGGTACAGTGCGTTTCGTAGACATCAGACAGTTTGAAGTCTCAATCTCACTTACTGTTTGGTAATAATTCATTCTCAAAGTGCGGGTAGAATATCCTTAAGCAGTGGGACATTGAATCAAAGAGTCGGAATCGATCCCTAATGAATTTATTATTACCGTGTATTACTTATCGAAGAGATTATCGATTACTGTGAGAATACCTATGGACAAACGAGTATCTTAGTAGTAAATAGCTTCACTGCCGCCTTACAGTCCCGAACCGCAACACCGCCCCACCGCATACATGCACCCAAAACCCCTAATACTACAAATGCGAAGCAGTGAGAGTGGACCCAGTGGAATGATTAGTCAACTGGCAGAACCTGGTTCCAGTGAAAATTTAACAGCTTCACTCCCGCTTTTCCACCGGCGCTAATTTGCATAGAGATTTTACTTTTTACCGGTACCGGCATACGCTGGGGCGGACATGACATCGGTCTTTGTTTCAATGCTAATGAGCCGCAGAGATGTGTGCGTGTGTTTGGGCTTTGTTTAGGCCACCATTCCAGGCCGCAGCGAGAGTGGATGGGTCGTTTTTTAATGGGCACTTTAATGGCCTGCGAACCAGTTTGATGGCAGGCAGAAGGCAGCGGCAGCAAAGAATTATTCTTGTTAACTCTGGCATAAATCAGTTATAAGCCAACACATACGAGTGCGACATTTTATTAATTCTTTCTGTCCATGTGCTGTGTTGCTCATAGAAATGCGAGTAATACTAGAGGAAATAATAGAGGAAAGAGTCTCTGTTGTGCTCTGCTCTGGCTGCTCCTCTGCTGGCCGTCAAACAACAAGCCCCCAAACAATAAACGCCATAGCTCGCGGGCCAGTTATGTTTTTATTTTCAATTCAAAGTGTTGGCCAAGCTCATGTACAGTGGGTCGAAAGTGGGCTATAACTTAACCAGAAATATGTACAACAGCATGGTGCAGAAAATCCTCCACTTATAACATATGAAAGCAGGTGAATTTGGTTTGGTTTAGCTGCGAATTTAGGGTAATCGAAGTGTTTCAATTTAAGCCGATTTTCATTTACTTGCATTTTCACTATTTTTTAAAAATATATCTCTTGAAAGATACTAAATATCTGGTACGATTATTAATATAATGTAAATACCTGGCCCCACAGTGCGGCTGTGGCAAACGGTATTTTCTCTAATTAATTCGTTTTTATGAGCGCAGTGCACAGTGCGCCAGCTCCACTCAATCCGACTCGACTCGGCTCAGGTCGGCCTGGCTGCCCCGTCAGTCGGCGTGTCGCTGGTCAGTTGGTGCAACACGGGCCTAGAACGAGCTCCACTGGCTCTCCACAATCCCTGCCCTGATCCCCGATTAAATATCAGTGTTTTTTGGTTTTTTATTGTGCTGTTGTACTGTTGTACTGTGACTTTTGTGAGTGAACAAAATAGTTGGCAATCTAATCAGGGATTGCAGAACATGATCCATAACAAACAGACAAGGAATCTTCTACTCGTAACTGAAAAACGTTGAAAAATGCTAAGTGTCAGCGCTTTGAGCCTCGTCAGTCTTTTGGGTCTGGTCAGGGGCTACGGCTATGGCCCACCGCAGCAGCCGCTGCTGAGGAACATCATCAAGGTGCGGGCCAGCGGCTTCATGCCCTTCGAATCAGATTTCCTGCTGCCTCTGGGTATCCTGCGGCAGCTGCAGGCAACCGATCGCGCCTCGCGCTTCATCGGCCATCGGCCCAAGAGCAAGCCACAACCCAAGCCCAAAAAGCCACAGCAGGTGCGCCTGGAACGGGCTCATCCTAGGGGTGGCAAGACCCAGCATCCCGGCACCCAGATGTACAATCTCATCGACGATGATGGCGAGCTGCTGCTCAATCTGAGAGTCCACAACGAACAGCAGCAGGTCAACCCAACAGCCCAGGGCAACCTCCCAGGGAGTCATCAAGCTATCATTCCGGGGCACCACCAGCTGGAGGAGCCATCGCCCTACGACTCGCCCTGGCTGCCATCCAAGTGGCGGCCAACGACAGCCAGTAGCCTGCTCCTTGGAGTCACCTCATCCTCGCCACGACCGCTGCCCCTGCACCAGTATCTGCGAGGCAGCGGCAGCAGTGGGAATCGGCTCGAGCAGGACACGGCCAAGCGACGACGATATGACTGGCCCCACAAGTGAGGACCGGCTGAAGCCCCAGCTGAACCGAGCCGAATGCTCACCCAAATTTATTTATTCCATTTATAGATATGCATAACACACTGAATCACCCAAAACACACACTCGTACGAGCTTACACACAGATACAATACACAACAACAATAAACTGTAAGATACAAAATATACACATATAACAGCGATAAACCAATCCATGAACGGGTCGTTGAGCTACCGCTAATTTGGCTTTGATTATGGTAATTTTGGTCGATTGATAGTGTTGAAAGTGAAACTGAAGCTGAAACGAATCGAAAGTGCCAAGGGTATGAAGGCAATCGAACGAATTCCACCGTGAATGAAGAACATTCACATTCAATTTGCGAATGGAGAACTATCTGAAGCCACTTGTTCCACATATTCCAGAAAATTACTAGTTAATACATACATATATCGTTTTCTTTAAGTACAGAATGTCGCTCTGCTTCCATTCCGAGTGTCTCTAGTGGCCGTTAATATGTGTGCTCGGTGTGAGGACTCCTCTGAATATATTTTACTTAAAATCTACATTTTATACACATTACATATGTTAGCAGATCTGTTGACAGAGACTGATTTGATTGATCAAACATTATGCAATTATGTTAAAGTTTTCACTTTCAAGAAAATCATATACTATCCAGGTAAAAAAAAACCCATCAACCGGTAAATCGATGAATACTGAAGCTCTTTCTTTCTCTTTCCCTAGCATAATGTGTATAAACCATTTACATAAAAACTAGCAAACCATTTGCAACAATATTGTGAACTATTTCTGTTGCTCCGCACGATGTCGTTTGGAGGAATGGATTGAAAGTTTTAATGGTTTTCAGAAACAGGTTTCAGGTAGTTGCATTTTTCCTGATCCGCAATACATACCATCTGACTCATGCTTGAGTTTGAGCACATGCCAATAGGGACATTCTTCATCCATATTAAAAATCAGCACTTTCGGATGAGAATATACATATATATATTTATGTATGTGAGCTTATGATTTATACAACTTGTACAATATATTTTATATGTCGTTTGGTATCGCTGCTCTCAAAAGAAACGATTTCATAAAAATCGGTCGAACCGTTTGAGAGATTTCATCTGGTTCCATTTTTCCTTCTTTTCTATTCTAACACCAACACCAGCCGTTACATCTCGCTTCCCTCCGCTAGGGGCGCACACTGCAGTATGAAGCGTGCGTGTGGGAGAGAGAAAGAGATGATTAAGCCGTGATTGGCCACTGAAATTTAATTTGTTCCTTCTGGCTATAATATTGACCCGATCTGATTCAGATTCAGCAGTCTGGTAGATATGGTCATTGTGTGTGACTCTGGGTTTCTTGTTTTCTCGTATCTTCAAAATTGTAGCTGCCACAGATTTTCGTTCTTTGTGGAGTTGAAGGGGGCGTTGCAAAAGTTTGAAACAAACCTGATTCAGTGGAATATCTTGAGTCTAATCCAGATTTCTAACCAAATTTGGTTGCTCTAGCTCTTATAGTCTCTTAGAACTTGGCGTCAACCAACACGGACAGCCGGACTGTCAGACATGGCTATATCGATTCGTCTATTAATGCTGATCAAGAATATATATACTTTATGGTGTCGGAAACGCTTCCTTCTGGCCGTTACACATATCCACTTCCACCAAAAAGCTAATATACACCCATGCTTATTGAGCATCGGGTATAAAAACAAGATCAAAAATAAATTATGGCTGACGGAAAAGATATGTACACATAATCCTTAAAGCAAATTCTTTATACAAATTGTATCATTAGATATGGCCATAAGGTCTAATAGAAACTGCATATATATGGAAGGAGACCATCGATGGTTGTCATGGTGTGGGCAAGAACTCTGCAAAGAAATAATAAATAAATATGAGCATTAGGTATCTTTTTGTTGATTTCCAAAAATTACCTATTTGCAAGACGCAACCACCTTCATCTGACAGGGTAAACACATGCTCTGGGTAATTCCGATATCGATAGGAACCTCGCGGGAGTGTAAAACTGCTATAAAGGTGCTTCAAGCGCTTCAATCGTTTGCCACTTTATCGTTGACTTAATTCCCAACCCGAACGGATGCCAAATTCTGAATCATTATAATTTACAGATGATTTATTTTCTCCTTGTGGGAACGATTTACAACTAAAGTGAGAGGTACAATGGATATTCGTAGAACAGTGTAAAAAAATAACAAATGGGAAGAAAAAAATGTCTAAAACTACTTAACAAGGGAGGTGGAGGGGGGATGGGGGACTTCGGGATTAGTTCGGGATCAGTTCGGGGGCTATGACACAGGCCGAATCACAGAGAGGGCGCGCGGGGGAGAGATTTATTTCCAGCCACCGGATGGGGGCAGGTAGCCCGGCTGGGGAGCCGACAACACAGGTGGCAGGTACTCGTTGCTCAGAGGAGCCGCACCGTGTCCGTGCGAGTGTCCCTCTTCGTGGATCACCTGGATGGTCTTGATCTCCTCCTGACCGCCAGCGAAGCCGCCGTGGGAGTGTCCGTGATCGTGGCTGTGACCGCCCTCTTCGTGGATAACCTTAATGGTCTTCACCTCCTCGTGTCCGTGTCCATGTCCTCCGAATCCGTGGTCGTGTCCGCCGGAATAGCCACCGCCGCCGCCCAGAGCAAGACCCTCCTCATGGATCACCTTCACAGTCTTGATCTCCTGGTGTCCGCCGGAGTAGCCGCCGCCATGACCGCCGGAATAACCGCCGCCATGTCCGCCGGAGAAACCGCCGAGACCACCAGCCTCCTGGTGGATGACCTTAACAGTCTTCACCTCCTGGTGTCCGCCGGAGTAACCACCGCCGTGTCCGCCGGAGAAACCGCCGCCATGTCCGTGGGCGCCGCCCTCCTGGTGGATAACCTTGATGGTCTTGACCTCCTCGTGTCCGTGTCCATGTCCGCCGTATCCGTGGTCGAGTCCGCCGGCATAACCGCCGCCGCCGCCCAGAGCAATACCCTCTTCGTGGATGACCTTGACGGTCTTGATCTCCTGGTGTCCGCCGGAGTAGCCGCCACCGTGTCCGCCAGAATAGCCACCGCCGTGACCGCCAGAGAAACCGCCGCCGTGTCCGCCGCTCTCCTGGTGGATGACCTTGATGGTCTTCACCTCCTGGTGTCCGCCGGAGTAGCCGCCGCCGGAGTAGCCGCCGCCGGAATAGCCGCCGCCGTGTCCGCCGCCCTCCTGGTGGATGACCTTGATGGTCTTCACCTCCTGATGGCCACCACCGCCACCACCTCCGCCAACGCCATAACTGTAGCCTCCACCACCGCCGCCGCCACCGCCGGAGCCGCCGCCGATGAAGCCAGCCGAGCTGGTGGCGACCAAAGCAGCCAGGAGACACACGAAGATCTGCGAGTAGGAGAGGAGAGGAGAAACATGCTGAGATCACTCCTTGGATGGTGAGAACAGACTAGGGGACTCACCTTCATTGCTGGAAGTTTCTTGCTTGGGGGGACGAAAACTGTGGAACTTCACGAAGCCGAAGAAAGCGTTGAGTTAACTGATGACCAACTGCCTGCAGTCGGTGGCTTTTATACAGATCTCCGCTCGATCGCTCTCTGACCGCAGAGATCCAAGGGCTGGCAGAGCAGATGGTTACGAGACGATCACCCGACGATGCTCCATCTCCATCTTTGTCTTCGTCTCCGGCTTTCGCCTGCAGCATTCGGTGGCTCGTCTTGCTTTCGTCATCGACATGGGCATCCCCCACACCTGCCCCGTTCTCTTCGGGCTCCTCTGGAGCATATGGAGCATACGGATTAGAAGAAGTTGCGACAACAAACCAGTAACCAGTGGGAAATGCAAATGAGTTCAACCCAAAAGGCAAGCGCATTTCCATAATTAGGCCAAAACCAACGACTCTGTTTATTGATCCGCCAGGCATGAACGAATCGGCGTCGGGGCTCTTACCGACCTAATGATGGCCCCCGGCCCTGGGCCCGGCCCCCGCCAGGTATTGCAGTCTCGGACCGCGAACGAGTAGGAAAGGTCAGTGCGGGTCAGGTCAGACTTTCTCAATCCCTAAATGACGACGAGGGCGTCTCATGGAAGGTAGAGAGTTGTGGAAGCGATTCAAATTTCATACCAAATGATCATGATCAGAAGAAGCCACCAAAGTTTTCCTTTAGAACATCCATCTGAATGGCCACGTGATCTCAAGCTCATCGAGAGGAATACTACTCCGAAATAAATCACTAAATCCTGGTGCTTTAATCTCTTCATAGGCAATCTATACAAATCCTTAAGACCGGACGCATACTTTTAGACATACATATAATCGAGATGAATTTCCCAAAACATACGACACCTCTGAACTTCTTCGATCTTTTCAGTTACAATACGAATATTTTTAACCTTTCTTCTCAACTTTCTTGCCCCAAAAAGATACAGAACGAGGGGGAACGTTGTGAGTTGCTGCGGACACCGCAACTCTACGGTTATACCCGATACTAAGTCAGTATGGCTCTCCTCCGGCAGACGCCGCTAATATTTAACGACACGACAAAGAGTGCGTGCGAGAGAGACAGAAAATCAGTCTGAGCGTGACGTCGGGCGCTGCGTAGCCACTGCAAATTGATTTGTTCCTTTTGGCTAAAAAAATGGTCTGATCTGATCCAGATTCAGCAATCTAATAGATATGGTCATTATCTATGATTCTGCGTTTTTAGTTTTCTCAAATCTGCAATATTGTGGATGCAACAGATTTTCGTCCTTTGTGGGGGCGGATGGAGGTGGGGCGAAATTCTGAGATATACGTTTTATAGTGACATCTTAAAGGAGTGTGTGCACCAAATTTGGTTACTATAGCCTTAATAGTCTCTGAGATTTGTGGTTGCCTCAGATTTTCGTCCTTTGCGGGGGCGGAAGGGGGTGTGGCGAAATTTGGACAGGAAACGGTCAAGGTCCGATATCACAGGAGTGTGGATACCAAATTTGGTTGCTCTGGCTTTTATAGGTTCTGAGATCCTTGAACTCATATTTTGCAATTGGCAAAACCGACCATGAAACCTGTGTGTTAGAGTGAGACAGAGCGAGAAAGAGTGAAATTGTTTTCGTGATTCTGGCTGTAATAATTATACGATCTGGTTCAGATTTTGCACTCTAGAAGATATAGTCATCTTCTACGACATATCACAGAAGTCTGGATCCAAAACATCGTTGCTCTAGCTCTTATAGTCTTTGAGCATTAGGCGCTGAAGGGGACGGACAGACGGACAGACAGACAGACGGACGGACGGACAGACAGACAGGGCTCAATCGACTCGGCTATTGATGCTGATCAAGAATATATATACTTTATAGGGTCGGAAACGATTCCTTCTGGACGTTACACACATCCACTTTTACCACAAATCTAATATACCCCAATACTCATTTTGAGTATCGGGTATAAAAAGTGACTCCAAACATACATCAAAAGCTGTACTTGAGATCTCTTAAAAAGCTTTAAATTATTGAGTATTATTATTTGGTTCAGTAGAATTCCACCAGAAAAACCATAAAAAATTACAAAAAATATTCAAAAGCATAATACCATGAAGCTTAGAATGATCTTCTGCCTCTTCTGAATATGCGTAAAGGATATCTCCGAACAGAAGACCAACTCTTAAAACGAAATCCATGGCATGCAAACTTTTGCCACTTATTTCATATCAAAATTTATTTTTTATTTACCCGAAACTGAAAGAAAAAATAAATCCAATAAAAAACTAAACCAATATCTATGCAAATATGTTTGCAATAATTTTGCTTTAAATTTCGCATTCAAGTCAGCGGCTCTTCTCTCCCCATCTCGGTTTTTTGGATCACTTTGCCTCCTAAATGCTTTTTGATTGGCCAACTGAGGGAGTTGTGTAAAACAAAGCGCAAAACAAACAGCAACAGAAATCGAAACAGAAACAGAAGAGAAAGATGGTACAGAAGATGAAAAAGCCGTAAAATGGTTTGCCCGAAAGGGCGAACCCAAACCCAAACATAAGTCCCAGTCCGACCGAAGCAAAAGCCAAATTGAATCATTTAAATAATATTACGATACCAAATTGGCTCTGCATTCGGGCTATTAATCACATCTGACAGGGACAGCCCCCAAACAGATGTTGAAAACGAAACAAATCGTAGAAGAAAGGCCCCGTTTCATTGGGTCGAAGCCTTAAATACCTCTAAATAAATAATAGAGTAGCTAAATGTTATCATATTTTCATGAACATTAAGGTGGTTTATCTACATACATGGCAACATTTTGGCAGTCTATTTGCATAGTTACATAGGAGTTTCGTTGTTCTTTTATGGGAGAGATCTTCGCCAACTACAGGGTATAGTTCCCTAATTTCCCGTATCTGCTTTGGTCAGTGGAACCATTGGGTATTATTAGCCAATTATTAGTTAAAGTTTTCTTAAGAGGTTTGCTCACCTTGAGGTTTGAAAAACGTTTGACTGATTCGATTACCAAACTTATATCTATAAAAAATGCAATATTTGTATGCCCTTTACTCAGTCTTTTTTGGTTCGTATTTTTATAATGCACTTCTGTATCGAATTTCGTAATATGGTTGGAAATTGAGTAATGTTTCGTGCCTTGGAAATATTTGAATACACTCTTCAATTTGTTTTTAAAACTATTTACAGAATTTACAGAAACTCCGTTATGCAGCAGAATGAAAATACATGCTAAACCTTCTTAAAGCTGATTGATTTTCTATATAAAATGCTATCTTTTCATTCCCCATTAGGTGCGTGAACAAATGTAGAAATTCCATGCAATTTTACTGGAATTATATCAGAATATATTGCTGAAAACTTTCTAAACTAAAACGTTTTCTAAAATATGCCATCAACTTTCACTAGTCCGCTCCCGATCCCCAGCTCCAAAGCGAAAGAGATGGCAGACAGGAGCTAGAAGGAGACAGAGAGCAGAGCGTACGCGTGCAATACGTGGATGAGGCCATGAGGTAAAGAAGCGAAATAAAGAGACAGAGAGAGTGTGTTTGTTTCTTGGTTCATTATGAATTATCTTTATCAATTCGCCTTTCGTGTGAGTGTGTGTCCTCCCGCGGGATTCGCTCCCGAATACATTCATCTCTAAGAATAAGTTTAAATCGATAGTAACCGAACAAAAAAAATGCAAAAAAATATAGTATGATTCAATAATGGATAAACCGGCAAACGATGCGATCTTTCTGATCTTTCAGTGTCATTTCGGTTCGGTTCGGTGATTGGTTGCGGATGATGTGGGTGTTGCGGTGGCTGTAGTGTTGTTCGAGTTGTCAGCACTTTACATATTATAATTATACAAACATAATAATATTAACAACATTAGAATAATGCAAGGGATCGGAAAATACAGGGTGTATGGGATATGGGGTATGGGATCTGAGATGCGAGATGTGTGTGAGATGGAGCATTATAATTAACTAAAATTTAAATTTTACTGTGTAAAAAGTAAACCTTGTTCTGTTTTCTGGTGACAATAAATAAAAACATAGTATATCAATCTCGATGGAAACAAACAAAATAATAGTAATAATGTGAATCGAGTTATGGAGAGAAGTCCACGTGCGTGGTGGGGTGTATGTGTGTGGTGTGGTGTGTGTTAGCCTAGAGTACATAATTATAGTTGAATTATAGTTAATGTCGGATGGGGAAGGGGGGCTGTTGTAGGCAGATGTTGTAGGCAGCTCGCGTGGGCCGTGGGCCTGCAGCAGCGACCTACAAGGCAGCGATCACGCGATCGCACAGCTGTTCCGACTGCTGCTCGTCGGCGTCTTGCAGCGGTTCTTGCTCTTCGAGCTCTGCGTCAGCGAATTGTAGCACTGCGACGTGGTCAAAGCGTATGACTTGAGCGTGGACTTCACCGAGGGCGGCAGGGGCAGCGAATCGATCGCGTACACGCTCGTCCTTCGCACAATCGTCCGGCAGCACAGCTCCTGCAGCGAGAGCACTGTAGGCAGGAAAAGAACATCATTAGATATAAGGCATTTCATGTGGATACAAGCTCCTCTGGGCGCCAGTGCGTTTTTCATCTATCAGACAGTTGCAAACGTATGTACCGAAGCATAATTCTACCCACAAATATATTCCACCTCCCCCACAATTCCTACATTACTTCAGTCTTATAGCTTGTGCCTTCGAGGGACAATTAATCCATTGGCATTAACTCAATACCAGTCACTATTCGGACACCGAATATAAGCAGTGCAATAAACAAGTATGCATTTTCCAATCGTTAGCATTTTTCGAAGGCTCTGGTGATATCATATTTGATCACACAATAACTAGAATCTGCATAACATCTTAGAGTTTTAATAGGCTTCGACTCGCTCTGCAGCGTACCACAAATTGAAGAGCACAATTCACTTCTTTATAAGGAACTTCAACACAAGGAAAACATCAAAGTTCTGGATTAAAAAAATTAATTAACAATTAAATTAATGAGAAGGCGAAATAGAACGGTGTTCTGTGCGAGCGGCCAGCTTTTTGCAGCGGGTAGGAGCACTTTCTATAGAGCCCCAACTGTCAGCAAGCTACCTATAGTCAGGGTGCAGATATTGTAACAATGAAATGGTGAAATAGGTTCCTAAATTCTCTAAAGGCTTTACTTATTATCATCGATCAACAATGGAATTGGCTAGTTCAGTTCATAGAATAAATAATTCAATGACGGCTCTTTTCTAACATTTTCCTTGCAGCGACTTTTGGGAACTTTAAATTACATATTGCACCATTTATTACTCGCTCTCCAAAAGCACATTATAGATATGATCACTTTTTCTGGGATAATATATCACACTGATTATTGGCACGTTCTGAGATGGCTGATACGCATGTCTGCCTTTCGCTTTTAGTTTAAAAGACGCACTGCGAGCAGAAGAACGGAGTATGAGACTCAAGTTTACCCTTATTGCTCCGCCAAATGTGCTCCATGCCGTTGCGATGGAGCGCCATGCGGGCCAGCTCGCAGAAGGATTCGCGTATGTTGAAGTCGCAAAGCGGCGATATCTCAAAGCAGGACATGTTGTTGCGACTGGCATAGGTCTCGGCCTGTTTGGCGGCCACCTGCCGCTTGAACGCCAGATGTAGGCGATTTCCCACCAAAACCTTGGGTATGCCCGGAGCGTGCTGCCGGATCGGAAGAGAAGAGGGAGAATTATACATAGTCTCGAGTATTATTCGCAATCCAAAGTATTACTCACCTCGTCGACCTCTTTTAGCCAACGATCGATGCCATCGAAGCTCCATTTGTTGGTTATATCGTATACTAGTATAATACCTTGAGCGCCGCGCGAATACGACCGAATGATTGTACAGAATCGGCCCTGGCCGGAGGTGTCCCACAGCTGGAGCTTCACCCGCTTACCCTCCAATAGTATTGTGGTTGTCTTGTATGCTACCGTTTGGAGGATGTGAGAGGTGCAATCTGTAGGATTCGAATTGAGGATATTTTTGTGATTTTGGTCTCCAAGTGCCTCCGGTCTAAGTCTCTCTCTCTCTATTTGTCCTCTGGTCCACTCACCATTTCCGCTGCAGAAGGGACTTTCGGGGAATGGATCCTCCAGGTTCGAGAGTATCTCGTGCTTCCCCACATCGCTGTCACCCACCAGAAGAACTTTCAACAGATAGTCGTAGTCTTTTGTCATGGTTCCCATGTGGCTGAAACAGAACAGAATGGAACAGTGATTAAAGTTGAGCGACACTATCATCGGAGGGAGCCCCGATTAATTTTGACACAATTTCTAGATTATATACACCTTATAGGGCCGGTCACCTCCTCTGCCTTGCAAAAGAAAATGTAATTAATTTCTACAAACTGTTGGTCAATCCTTCAAGTTCTAGCTATTTTTTCTGTAACCGGGCTAACCGGTGTAAGCCACAAAAGTTTCGAGTGCAAGGTGCCAAAGTCGAACCGGCAATAGGCTATGATTATTTCTATAGCTGGTATTCGTAGGGTATCTGGAACTCCAAGAGCTAGAGGCCCAGAAAACTCCATGGCATTCATGGATGCGCAACGAAAGATGGTTTTTAACATGTACAATTCGAAACACACGAACCTCAAATTTGGCATATTGGTAAACATACCTATTATCTATCTGTATAACAAAAATAATTTCAATCGGATAAATATTACAGCGGCAATGGGTCAAAATTCATCCGAAAAGCGTATATCCCATAGTCGACATATGGCCTGTAGCCCTCTCTCATTCCTTCACGCGGTGTTGCTGTTGCTTTTGTGTTTGCCGTTCAATGACTCATCCATCTCACTCGCTCACACACAGCTAGGCGGGGCACCCACGGCGGCACGAGCGAGATGGAAGACAAGTGCCGCAGTGCAAATGCAAATCGAAAAAAAGTACGTATGTAAGCTAATTTATTATTTTGCATTTTTCGACGACACGCGCACTTGCTGTTATGTCGCACAGCTTAGTATTAGAGATTTTCAAGGGGTTAAGCTGCTGCGGAGATTTTGGTGGGTTAACCTGCTTCTGCGCTGCGGCGGGGGCGCCGGAGGGGTTTGGGTGTGTTTTTGTTTTGCAACAGAACGAAACGCACACACATACTCACACGCGCAAGCACAAAAACACTAACCTTTATTAACCATTTTGTTATGAATTATTTAATTATTTATTTTCTTTGACCGCGCCTGTAGTTGCATTTTTGCATTTTGTTTTTAAATTCACAAAAAAAATTCGCTTTGCTCATGAGGGGGTGTCTGTCGCAGTGTGGGTGTCGCTGTGCGTGCGTGTTTGTGTGATGCATGCCTTATTTTGATTGTTTTTCCTGCTGCTATTTGTTCCTATACTACACCAAGCTGCCCCAAAGATTTGTGGCTTCGTTTCGGGGTTCAATTAAGGTTTGTGGAGCCCGGTTTTGCATATAATCAGCTTTTTACCATTTAGAATGCACGCAATTTCATTTTTGGAATTTTAAATAGAGATGAGAGCGATATGCTTCGCCCTGTGGCCCCGTGCAGTGGTATTTTTGCGAATGTACTTTGCCAGGCAGCATGTAATCAACGTATAACTTTCAAAGCCATTAATGCAAGCCCTGTTTCCGCTTAATCGTTCGCTTTTTGTAGAGTTAGTCACTTTAATTGCATATTAATATATGCTTAAAGAAAAATGGTCTAAGATTTCCACAAATTGAATTGAATTAATTTTGCTACATGGCAACCCGGTGAGTATTATCGCATCTCTAATGGTCGCACTACACTTCAATTGGGTACAGTGTGACCAGCACTAAAAATCTTACGGGGGAAATCAGGTAGTGAGAGCGAAATGTATATATGCGCCAGTGTGAAATTTGTATTCAAGTTGGTGCCAAAGCAACAGCAAAGAGACCATAAATTCATACTCTGAAATATTTTGTATTTATTGTTGTGCTTGTTTTTGATATTATACCGGTATTGAAGTGTAGTGGAATATGACCTGAAGGAATTTGACGATAAGCTTATCGATACCATCGTCCCATCTCTAGGAAAGTTTCAAGGTGAGTTACATAGAGAGGGAAACGTTTTCGGGTGCTGCCATGTATGTTGCTAACAAATCCAATTTAATAATCAAATGAATGTTAGTGCAAATTTGTATTACTATAGTATATATGTATCTTGTTCCAATACATGCGAAAAATGGTTGGACTTGTTGCGTTGCTCAACACCCACACTGCTGCCGTCATTTACCAACACTCCCCATCCGCAATCAGCAGAGCAGTGTCGCAGCAGAGCAGCAGAAATTCGAAGCGCAGCCAAATATACACACACGAAATTATTGTAACGGCAACAGAGCAGCAGCCACAAAGCCGCAAAACGAATTTATTAAATGCACATTTATTTATAAACTTGTTAGTGCCAAGAAACGTGTTAATGCAACAGCAGATATATAGCAGTGCAGTCGCGTCGTCCTCGTCCTCCACCTCTGCTGCCGTTGGCTCTGCTGCTGCGGTCACCGTTGCCGCTGTTTTTGTTGCCCTCCATCTCCCCGCTCGACGGTGGTGCTAATGTGTTAATATTCTTCTTGTTTTTTGTTGCGGAAATTGTACTCGTGTGCTGTGCGTGTGAGTGTTTGCATATCTGTGTGATATGTGAAAGAAGAAAAGGTGAAACAAAAAGGCAAAGAGCATTCGTATGCAGGAATTGTCGTCATCGGTCGCCGTTACCATCAGCCGTCAGTCGCTGTCGCTGCTGTCTGTGTTCTCTGTCTGCGTCTCTGTCTGTGGCCGCTGCGTCGTACTGCTGCGTCCGGTTTAGATTCAATCAAGCGTCAAGAAATAAAGCACTCAAAACTCAAAAGCGCTGCCAACATTCTACCAATCCCGCATTGTCCCCTCCCCGCCGTTCACTCGCCTACCATTGTGTGCCGTTATTCTGTGTCGGCCGTGCCGTGTATGTGCGTGCGTGAGAGAGGGTCACACGGAGAGGCGACTACTGCAACGATCGACGCGAAAGAAAGGGGGGACCCACACGCACGGTGCGCGGAAAGTGCAGGCAAAAAGGCCATAAGAGCACGTGAGTGCGTGTGAGAGCAGGATACGCAGAAATCAGTGCTGCTGCATGAGAGCGGGACACCCAGAGAGAGGCGGTGCATCGCTTACGATCGGCGGGAGCCAGAGAGAAACTGCAGGGCTTGCGTGCGTGAGGCAACGGGTGCATTCAACTCCTCACGCACATATGCTGGCCCTAGCCAGACCCAGACAGCCGCCGCCGCCACCGCCACCGACAGCCAATCCCAGTCCGCGTCCAGCGTCCGCGTCCGCGTCCACGGCTCTGACAACAGCTCGAAATGCCTCTTCAGCTCCTCTGCTGAATCCCCAACGGAAACCGAATCTCGTTGAAGACGCCTCTGCACCATCCGCAACCGCAATGCTCGCCTCGACGTCAAACGGTGCCGCTGTCTCTGCCGGCGCCACCACCGCCGCCGCCAGCGCAATGGATGCCTGCGACGAGCGAACGCTGCTGCTGAGCGGGTCACCAAAGGAGGATGTCGCTGCTCTTGCTCCTTCTCCGCCCACAACGCTGCCACTTGTCCATACGACAACCACGACGTCGACACATCCGTCCCAGCAGCGCCACCAGCAGCGGCAGAACATTAACAACAACAATACAAGAAACGAGGCCAGCGCGAGCAGCGGCAGCAGTTGCGGCGCTAGCGCCAACGCCAGCAGCAACAACAACAACGAGAACAGCACGATATCTGCGGACGGCGACGCTGACGGTGACGTCGAAGCCGGCGCTGGCGCTGGCGATGATCTGTCCAGCGATCTCAGCGATAGATTTCCACGCCCACCCGCCACCGGCAACCCCAAGAAAGCCGGAAAACTGAGCAAGTTGGGAACCAAAAGCGTCGGCTTGAAACGGTGGGTTACACTCTACCGTGACCCTGACAATGTTTCCCCCTCGCTCTGCTCCTCTACTCCAATCTTTCCCTCTCTATCTCTGTCACTTCAGCGTTTCCTTCGGCTCCTCCAAGGGATCCATGGTGGAGACATTGGTCTTTGAGACGCCCACGCCGCTGTCGGAGCACGTGGAGGCGACCTTTGGCTTTGAGGCGGCGACCTCCGCGACAGATGGCGTTGCTGTGGCCGCGGGTCAGCTGCAGCAGGCGTCGCAGTCGCACCTTCCGCTAGCCGGACACGGTGACTATGCAAAACTAAATATGGACGACAGCGGCATTGAGGTTCAAGAAGAGTAAGTATCTGTCGTGTGGATATATGTACATACATAATTGCATAGTTCTGTAAACATCTGTGGAGGGTATCTGTAAAAGTATCTCAGAATCAACAGGAAGCACATAGCCTCTGGGTAGCTGTCTTTGGAGATTCATTCCTTCGGCATGAATAGGATAAATAGGCAGTGTCTTCATGGGAATATATATTTTAAATCAGATATAAGATGTGGAGGCTGTGGCATCCACAATTTTTGGTAGAATTATGTATCTAACATTCGACTGAAACTCCAACCCAACCCAACCCCCTCCCTCTCTCTCTCTCTCTCTCTCTTCCAATTAGATCCGTTTCCACTTAATCTGAGTTGGAGTACCTACAGTAGACATTCGGCGAATGAATCCCGCTACTGCTGCCGCTCCCCCTTCCTATTGTGTCTCATTGCATGGTTTTATGTGCCCTGAATTAGGGCCTACTTTTACCTCATTAAAAAATCCGTCTAATGACTTTTGGCAGCTTTCACTTTTGTTTCGCTCGGTTTTTTATGTGTACCCCACATTCTCTTCTTTTTTCGGTTTTTCGGGCCAATCCATAACTAAGCTGCTGCGGCAGATGGCTGATCCCCTCCTTAGCGGCCCTTTTTCCCATGCAAAAGAGCTGCCTTTTCACCCAGAAAGCATGCAATGAACTCTGTGCCACTCCCCCCCCCCCCACGCTTCTCTAGCCGCTTCCTGGCTTAAAACACACGAAAAATATTTTTTAAATCGATAATTACGCTGGGGGCTGGCAGTTCCGTTTAAAGAGACATGCACAAGCCATGCACACATGCAAACGTTAGACGCTGTGTGTACCGTTATCCCATTTCCACTCTCTCTCTCTCTCTCTCTCTCTCTCTCTCGCTGTCTGTCTGTGTTCTTATCATTTCAATTGGAAGATGGTTTTAGGTTTGTTTGGTATCCATCGTCCTTTTGCATGCCCTCTTGCATGTCGGGTGCATTGCAGGCAGTGCTTGTGGTATAGTGATTCTGAACAGAGATTTGTTTCTTATAGCTTGCAACTTTTCACAAAACCCCGAGTTCCATTCAAGGTGGTACTCGTATTATTTCAAGTGCATTCATATTGATTATATTTCAAAATTGCAATGCATATTAAAGGTTTTCCCTTAAACCTTCCCTTCCCTATTGATTCTATTGGTACCCTTTTTCGTGGTGTTCCTTTCGCATCGTGTTCCACCTCCACCTCTGCCGAAGCAAACTCCAATTGAAGTTTTTAATGCGCCGGCGCTGCAGCCGACGTCGTCGCGACATCGTTATCAGTTGTCGTCTTGGGGACTTGGGGCTGCGACTTGCTACTGGGATACCGTTAAGCTGCTCTGCGTCATCGCTTTATTACATAATGACTTGCTGTCTCCGTCTACCTTTCACCCTCTCTCTCTTTCTCTCGCTGCGTGTGCGTGTGGGGAGTGTGTGTGTGTGTGTGTGCATTTTAAAGCAATATAAATGTGGGTCAAACTTCGTTTGGTGGTTGTTGACCCACATCTTTTTTGGCTGCATTTGTGTATCTGTCTTCGGGTCTATGGGCGCGGCAGCCGGCACCCACCCCCTCAGCAATTTATCGTTCTCTTGTGTGGTGTTTAAAACCTCTCATCGCGCCATTTGAGCGGGTCTATCGATTGCTATCTTCATTCATAAAAGCGATAACTCACGCACTTATCGAAAGTACAATAAGTGGGGTCTACTACACGGATTTTTATTTTTTTTGGAAAATGTAATTTCTTTTGGTATTTTGGTAACCATTTTCTTTTCAAAATATAAAGCTGTTTAGTCAAACAGTTAGTTTTTTTTCTGGAATCAAGTCCGAAATAATTGTCGGAATACCACTTGCGTTTCTTGACGAATCAACGCAAATATGACAATCATTTTCGCTGTCTTTTCTTCCACTTTTGGTGAGATTAGGCCACACATTGGTGACCTTTTTGTTGAACGGACAACGGATTCCAGCGTATTCTCTGCGCACCCCACATGCTTCCGAATGTGTGCTTGTGCTTTGTAGAGAGCTTTAATTCGCCGGTCGAGTCGTCGAGTCGTTGAGTAGAGCGTGATGTCATCCAGCTATGAAGCTTAGAGAGCGGTCACCTGCTGTAGAACTTTCTTTCTTACAGTTAGTTAGCCACAGAGGACAGAGGAAGGGAATTAAAGAACTACTATAGTCGATACCCATTCCCAATCCCCCAAATAGAATTGGAACATTCTTGGGAATGACTACTGGTTTTGTTGTTGATATTTGATCTAAAAAGCTGTCGAAAAAGCGCTCTTAATATCTTGGGATGTGTGGATAGCGCGGAGAAAGGGAATCGCTAAAACTATCTCTTCCTAGCTGAATGGATTGCCCAGCTTGCTTAAACTAAAATCTATGACTGCAACACTGCCTGAATCCGATATACCCCTGCACACCCTTCACCCTACGTCGTGGAACATCAAGTACTCGTAGAATGGGTTTGTGCTGTCGGTCTTCGTATTATCGATTATGTGGTGAGGTGTTGCCCAAGGAGGAGGGAGGCTGCATCAACAGCTGGCCTCGGACTCGTACTATTCCCCGCCTCGCCTCGCCTCCCCTGACATGATTCTGTTTTGGGTCTGTCTTTCAAGTGAGCGATAGAAATTCGATCGCCCCATTGTGCTTGTACATGTACATGGCACCTATACCACATCTCTGTCGCTGGGGCCTTGCATCTATCTATAACCATTGTGAAAGTACATCTCGAACTGTCCGTCAATTGATTTTCCGGTACCCACGGACGACCGAGCCGGGCACACTCTTGACATGCATAGAGCGCCCATCATCGTCATCATCATCATCATCTGCGAGTACATACATATGTATGAATGTGCTCCTCCTCTCCTCCCATCATCAGAGCTTCCCACAGCCGAAGCAGAAGCCAAAGCAGAAGTAACGGCAATAGCCACCACATCGCCCATTGTCACTCTGTTGTAATGCCTAACGGTAATTGTGCCTCTGGTCAGCAGTGCGTTGCTGTGCTACTGCACTCTGCCTGCCCGCCTGCCTGCCTGCCTGCTGTTCTGCTGCTTCTTGCATTGTTTTTGCCGCTGCCAGCAGCATTACAGTGGGATGAAGTAGAAGAAGATCGCACATAATCCACAAATGCTACAGGTGCCTCTCCGTTTGCAGATCCTGCGATCGTCGTGTAAAACTTAATCTCTTGGTAAAACCAAAACACATGTGATTTCATTTTCGCATAATGCTCTGTCCGCCATCGATCTTCGATGCGAGCCATTATCAGTGGTATTGTAGTCATATGTACGAGTACTTATCAAGCTTTTTAACACTCAAAAATAATCTCAAATCACTTTAATGCCCAAAAATATAGGAAATCATAAATCAAGGGGAGTGAGGGTTTTAGGCGGTGAGTAGTAAGTGCTATAAATAGATGGATTGGGTCATGTGCGCCGTCATATTTAAATTGGTAGCGCTCTTTTGTACCACTGTGCCCGCAGCCCTATTACCTATTTACGTGAGGAGCATCTCTCTCTCTCTCTCTGTTTGCGTGCACATGTATGAGTGGTTGAGCGATCTACATAGTTTCGTGAACAATAGAATGTGGCGGAGGGGCCTCCGGGAGCCATAGACGTTCACCTACGCGGGACCCCAACTTTCAGCATCAGTCAGTGCCAGCCGACCCCACTGTGCGCCAGTTAGCCGCGGGGCAGCCCTCTACTGCTGCTGCCAGTGGCAGCCCTGTTAATCAACTGACAGTCCCCCCCCCCTATATGCATGTCCTCTTCTCCCTTTTTATCTATTTCCATCTATCAGCCAGCTTCCCCCTTCCCGCCCCCTTCACCCGCACCATACCTTTATGCGGTTACGTGTTTATGTTTTTCCTTTTCAGATTTTTTTTTATTTTGTATTCTTTTTTTTTATTATTTTCGGTTTGCTGCTGCTGTGTATAACAGCATGAGAGACGAAGAAGTAGAGCGAGAGAGAGAGCTTACTTACGCTAGCAGCAAGAGAGACAGCTGTGCTTGCTCTCTTTAACTGACTCACACTCCTCTCGTCTCTCTTCCATTACTTTGAGTGCGCAAAAAAAGTGATGTCATGTTTGTTGGCTTAACGACGTTGCCAGATGTGGCGCACACAGGTTTTGTTTGCTTATTATACCCTTTCAGAGGCTATGATGGTTTCAAACAAATGTTTGGAACGCTTCTACGTCTTCCACGTGGGTTAGGTCATGGTTCCGCAGTGTAACTTTGCATAGAGTCATATCTTTCCTACACGAAGAATACAAGTGAATGCATACACAGTATACATGAAGCAATAATAACATATTAATCGACGTCTTTGCAAGGGTATTAAAAGCTTCGGCACCCGAATCTATCCTTTTCTCTCTTGACTGTGTTTTTGTTTGTACTGTATTACACGAAATGTGCGTTGTTGTTGCTTTTGTTTGCTATTGCGCATCGTAGCTTACAACAAAACGACGCAAATGATTTCTGGTTTTCGCTTTTCCGGATGGGCTGCCTTTGTGATTCTGCCGCTAACACCACAGCAGCTGCCAAAAAAAGAGATTGCCGGCTGCCGTTTCGTGTTTGTTTTTGTTTGTCCGAAAACCAGAACTTTTTGCGCGCCGTTTTCGCGCCGATCCGCTTCCAGGCCAGCCAGGGAAATGCACGAATATTTTGGAAATGGAATGTTTTTCTTTTCTTAAAATAGAACGCATTAAATACTCGTATGTACATGACAGGCGGCTGAATGCTGGCACATTTAAAGTATGAATCTTTTGTTTATTTTTTGGGTGCCATGAAATGTACGGAAATCGTAACGTCCAGCCAGGCGGAGCTGAGTAGAGTTTTTGTGTGTCAGAAATGCAATGAGGAAATCCAATATATATTTTTGTTTTTACAGGTGTAAATCCGAATTAATAAAAGATTACTACGCGCTACCTTAAATCCAGCAACCAGGTGGCAACGCTGCTTGAACTTCAAATGAAATCAGAGAGAGAGAGCTAAATGCTGCGCTCTGCCTCCCACGAAGGTATATTTATATAAGGTGTGGCATTTCTACGGAGCTGCTCCATTAAGATAGTTCCATGTATAGTTGGTCGTGCAGAGCGTGAAAGAGTGTGGCAAATCACTCCACCTTTTATAAATATGCCTTGTCACCGTGCATGTTCGCTCCAAGGGCTGTCAGCTGGCAGGGCAGGCGTTCTGAGAGCGATTACAGGATTATTTTTCAAAATAGTGCGCGACCACCGTCGCGTGATATAAAGAAAACGTATCAAAAAAAAAATGTACTCTACAGAGTGCGACTGCCATACCTCACTGTCCATATAGCATGTGATAGGTCGCACTCCAATTCTCTCTCAGCACTCTGCCGCCTCTCTCTGTTGGTGTGCTGCTCGTTCGCGCTCCTGCAAACATTCATGCGCTCACGCTCGCGTCTATGTGTGAGTTTTTTGTATCTTTTACTTTTTAGCAGCAAGCATCGCCAAACAGGCAGGCATTCCGCTTAGTCGCAGACCAGCACCAGCAGCAAAGCAAAGCAAAGCAGCAGCCAACAACAAAACTCGTGTGCGGGAATCGTCTTCCTCTACGAACTGTTTTTTTTTTACGCCGTCGCGAGAGGAACATCACACGTACGTAAAACGCGCGTAGAATCTTGTGTCGTCCCGTGCTCGTGCCCTTTCCTACCCAGTTGGAGGAGCAGCTTGGAGCATCCCCTCACCTGTCAAGTGCGTGGAAATTGGTTTATAACAAATGCAAGATTTGACAGTTGGTGACAGTGCAAAAGAGGGAAACGAAGAACGAAAACGATAGAGGGCTGCCTTGCTATTTCTGCTTGAAAACCAATCGTGCGTGCCAAAGAGGGACACACACACATACACTCTCAAAACAGTTTGATTAAGGGGGGAGTGGGAGTGGAAGAGTTTCAGAGAGTGTTCGTTGAGGTAGAGTGCGAAGAGAGTCTCTGTATTGGGGGAGTGTGAAGAGAGTGTCGGGCCTGAGGTAGCGAGAGAGTGGCACACACGCAAGTGCAAGTGGTTGGTGGAATGGGTGGTTGTGGTGGTGGTATAAGCAGTAGCAGTATGCCGCAGTGTTGATTAAGTCCAAAACCAAAGAAACAATATCGAAAAGACAAAAGTAATTTAAACAGCAACAAAAATTGTACGATTCGAAAGTAATTCGTGCACAAACAGACACACAAACAAACGGACACAGTCGTACGTAGCGGCAGTATTTGTGTAATTGTTGGTTCCCCCTCCACACGACAGTGGGTTGGATGCGCAAAGTGAGTTCATCGCAAAAAATAATACACACAGAGAGAGGGAGATGTAGAGAGCGGAAGAACTATGCCGAGAGAGCGAGAGAGAGACAGAGAGAGAGCGACACCGCCCCGCACCCTGGGTCCCACTGCTAAACGCAATTAAAATACTCTGCCCGTTTGTCCCACTGTGCTAGTGTGTATGTTAAAACAGCGCCTTGTTTGTACATAAATTAGCTTTAGCCGCTGCGCCGTTTTGTTATTTATATATTATACAATACACAGTGTGCGAATGGGTGTGTGTGGTGTATATATTTTGAAATTATAAAATGAAATGCCATTCCCCTGCAACCCCCAATCCCGCCCAACAACAACAGCAACAACAAAAACAAAATCAAAGGAATAGGAGCTCCGAAGCTGTTGATACCCATTGTTCCTATGTGTTTGCCATAACACACATCAAATGAGAGCGGTTTCAGAACCATAAAAGCTTTCCGAACAAAAACCAGATTTTTAAATTTCGCTTAGTTATGGAAATATGTATATCTGGGGCTCTTGTTTTGGATTTTATTTAACTAATGCAAAGATTTTAATCCATGAAGGGGATTTTGGACCGACACATTCTAAAACAGAAACGTAATTTGGGTTGATCCTTTTAAAATCCGGAGACCTGGAATATGCACAATATGCACACTCTATAGAGCCTCTCTGTTTTTATTGGAAACATCTGATCAGAATCATTATGCCCCCCTCATGCCAAGGGGTATTTATGACCACAAATCATCCTCGCATTGCAGTTTCTGAGGAGAGGAATTCTCCTCTCCTGCTGTTTATTTCATTTTTGATTTCGATTTTCAAGTGCAAAAAGTAAACCAAAAATTGTTGGAATATTTCTTGCTGTTGTTGGGACACGTTTGCGCGGGTGGGGCTTGAGAGAAGAGAGTCGTATAATTTGTTAAATTAATTTTCACTCTCTTATTTAAGCTTTGGCCCGCTGTGACGTCGTTCTTCCTCTCTCTCTCTCTCTCTCTCTCTCTCTCTCTGTGTGTGTGTGTGTGTGTTTGTATGCCCAAAACTAATTGAAAAGCCGCTGCGCTGCCGGCGTCGCTGCTGCTGCGGTAGGAGTGGTGGGTGGGAGGGAGGCGCGCGTTGGCGGTTCATTTTTGTATGCGCTCATCATTGCTGCTGACGCGCGCCGTCTCTGCCGACGATGCTGCCCGCTGCCACTGCTTCCCTTTTGCTGGTCTTCTTCTCCAGCTTCTTCTTTGCTCCCTCTCACTTCTTCTTAATGGCAACAAGTTTTTATTTCTCTTTTAATTTCCCATTTTTTTTAGTTGTTCAATTTGTTCGGAGCACTCGAAAATGGAGTTTACGAGTTAGCGTTAAATCCGCTTGCCCCCTAGCCCCCACCGCCCTCCCTCCAGCCAACGGCCTCCCTTTTACTTCGATTCAACAACCTTTGCTCTTCTCAAAAGCCAAATACAAAAGTTACTTCTTTAGTACCCTATACTCTTGGATTAAGCAAGCATATGTGATGAGAGGAGATTGAGATTCAGGCATTAGATGAAAAATCTACTAGCTATAGCTACCAATCGGCTCATTCAGTCGGATTGATGAGATATTGAGACCAATAATTGAGTAAATAAAATACAAAGCACATTCAAAAAATTCAAGAATGGTTTCCAAACAAATTCTACAATTGGAAGATAGTCCAAAGAGTCTGCAAAGAATTATATGAAAGACTGTGTATAGCCCAGTTATGCGTTAGTTTCCCAACATCTTAAGAATATATATGTATGAACTTTCCACCTTTCCTTGTTCCTTGTTCAAATACTAGTACTACCTGTGTACATATGTATGCATGTATATAGCCCGTACCTACTGCAATTAGTATTGCTTGCTTATGGCGACATGCGGCAGCGACCATCTGCCTGGGTATAGTACTGCTTAGCTTAAAGGGTATCCCGTACGTCCACTGCTTGTTCTTGTTGTTCATTTGGGAAAACTTGTTTCTGCTTGTAACTGCTTGCTGGTGCTGTTACTGCTTGCTGGTGCTGGTTTGTGTGTTCTGTTCTTGTTCTTGTTCCAGTTGTAGAAGATAGTCGTCGCGACGCGTCGCTGCTTTTGTTGTTCCTCTTCGCATTCGCATATCAATTTCGGCACATGACGCAATCGTTCACATGTTCAATGGGTTGTTCGAACAACAGCAGCAACAAGAGCAGCCAGAACATTGAGTTATGAAGTGTACACCGTCTTTGAAATGCAAACAGATAAAACAACTAGAGAGAAGGGGTTGGGACCAGCGACACCTAGCTGGTAGAGGGTGGAGCGGGAGCTTTTGTGCCTTATTTGAGTTTTGATTCGACTCCAACCTCCGCCTCCATCTCCACCTCCACTTCCACTTGCTTCTGTCTTCATGTGTCATCGTTGTGTCTCTTTCGATAACTTTTGACAGGTTTCTTCTTCCCATAGAATATACGAAATACCACTATCATGTGTGCTTGTGTGTGTAGGTTAGGGTCAAAGTTCTTGAACAATAAACAGCCGCCACGAATGATGTACATAAGTATGTATGCATGAGATGGCAAGTGAATGTTCATGAGGGTATATCGTATGTATGATAGGGAAATGGCAAGGGGGGAGAGAGTGTGCCACAGCACCTTTTAGATACTATGTATATTTATACACCATGGGATGGAATGCTCATATTTTCTTGCTCCATTTCCATCCATATTCCCCATGCGATGGCTCTTTCATCGCCCTCATCCTCATCATAATATACAATGGGAATTTATATCTACCATGGGATACATTTGTGTCCACTCAAGAAAGCCGTTTCCCTACCATATTATCCACACAATTCAATGAAGCTCTTTCTAGAGAAGTTCTCCATCACTCCATCCAATCCACCCGATTCCCATTTCCATTTAAACAGCATACAATTCGTTTAGCAATACAAAACTGGCATCCATCGAATGTACATATCGATCGAGTGTATAGAGTGTATGGAGTGTGAGGTCATTAGCCATCAAACAGAGCCAGTTATCAGTGTCTTTTATGGAAGCAGCTCTACATACAACAAAATGTTGCATAAACGATTGATCAATCGATCCGGAATGTCAGATGTTGTCATGATTGAAATAGGGTGATTCTAGGGGGAAATACGTGTGGTAATCCAATATTAGATCCATTGATCCTTAAGGACCATTGGGTATCATATGTAATCAGTTAGGATCTTGTAGTTCTACAAATCTCCAGATATTTGAATTAAAATTAAACAAAAGAAAGCACTTCTCCTCGAACGCTCTGAATAATCCATGCACTTGAACAAATATACGATGCTGGGATCGGGGATCGCGGATCGTGGATCGTGGATGAGGCCAAGCAGAACGTGATAGAGACATAAAACGGGTTTCCAGTCCATTTTCCAAGACATATGTGTGTACATACTTCACGTCCATGGGCTTCATGGGTGGTCAATAGCCCCCGGTCCATATCGGGAAAGTGTCCCCGCCCCCCGTATCTGACGGGCTGTTTGGCTGTGGGGCTTTATGGGACCCGGGGCGGAGGCTTTCAATCAATTGAAACTGAATCAGATTCCAAAATTTGCTGAAAAACCAATTGGCAAATGACTTGATTTAATTGACATTGAGGTTGAGGCGCCGTGACGCACTTGCTCGACTATTTTAAGGTCACAAGCGACGATGCGTGATCTCTCCCGTGACCGCTCTCGCCGAATATAGAACCGCGTACATACGTACATATATCGTATAATGTATTGAAAGTGTAATTAGATTTTGGTCTCTTTTGTTTGCAGATCGGAGCGTTCAATTGTGCGCGTTTCCATATACCAAAGCAGTCAGCCGCAGCAGATCTGTCCACCGGCGGAGTATATCCTGGGGCCCTATTCAGACGGCCTGGATCTAACGATCGGTAGCTATACAATCGACCCAACCACAATGAGCACGACAGCGGCGACGATGCAGCAGCACCAGCAGATTGGCCTTGGGGCGGCCTATGATCGTCAGCAGAGGTGCGTCGGCAGTCAGAATCTATCCTAATGATCTATTGACTTATAATTTCATGTGTGTTTGCAGCACTGATTCTGGCTGGGACAATCCCTTTCGTCCTGGCGGCGATCTGTCCAGAGAGGCTGATGAAATTGTCAACATGATTCGCGGTTAGTCCTGAGCTCTTTCTCTCCCTCTCCCTCTCTCTCTCTCTCTCTCTCTCTTTGACTGTGAATTACTAAAGTGCCCTTGTTTATGCAGGTGGCAAGCCCATCACACCCACGGAGGATCGTACAATAGGGAATGGCAGCGCACAGCATGCCGATGACAACTGTAATGGCGGCACAGCAGTCGGAGAGAGCGTGACCAGAACCAATGTAAGTCTCGATCGGAGTCGGAGTCTCATGGCAGACACTTTCTAATACTCTCTCCCTCTCTTTTGATAATACAGCTCTCGCAGAATCAAGCAACAGCACAAAATGGTACAAATTCCCACGCCAGCAAGTCGGCGGCAGTGGGCAATGCAACTGCTGGCGGCGGCGGCGGACGTCCCGAGGGCCAGAGCAACAGCAGCACCAACGGCGTCACCGCCTTGGGCCAGGTGTCGAAGCAGGTGGTGCCGGGACCAACGTCGGCTAGTCATGTCGTCATCGATGAGAAGAAGAACAAGAAGAAGGGCTGCTGTGTTGTCCAATAATCATGGACATCGCTGGCATACGCCATGGACCGATGGGCCCGTGAGGTGGGGGAATTCGTAGGGGGGGGATAAAAGGGATAGATCGTGTTTTTTTGGATGTTAATGTTTTTTTCGATTTGAGTCCGAACCCGAGCCCGGGAGCTGATGTTGATGTTGATATTTTTCATGCCGCATAAATCGCTTTGCTTTGCTTTGCGAATACCGAAACGAAACAAAAATAAAATCAAACAAAACCAAACTAAGAAAAATAAAAGCAAAAGAAAAGAAAAGGAAACAAAACTCAAAGCTCTCTGAACAGACCAGCAGCAAATGCAAGAACGAGAGCATCAGCCGCAACAGAAACAACAAAAGCAAAACGAGAGCAAGGACAAGGAGCACAAGCAGAGCAGCAACGCTGGAACGAGAACAAAAAGGACAACGCCAAAGCGAGAGGAACAGGAAAAGGAGCAGCAGCAAGAGCAAGAGCTAAAGCAATAAAACAACGAGAAGAAAATGGTAGCATCAGAGGCAATAGAATAACGAGTGGCAAATGGACCAGCAGTAGCATCAGAAGCAATAGCACTAGAATAACGAGAGTGGGAAGAAGCGAGAACAACGACCACGAAAACAGCTGCACTCAGAGGCTGCCTTTACCCGTTGGGGACACTGGCACTGACACTCGCTGTCGCTGTCGCCTCACCTCACCTCGCCTCGCCTCGCCTCAATCCATAAGTAACTGCTGTCCCAAAATCCTGTATGCAGTCGCTGAACGCAGTCCTTAAACCTTTAAGCAGTCGCTGTCCTTAGAAAACCTTAAGCAGTCACTGTCCCCGCCGGACCCCCGAGGGACAGTCGCTTCAATCTTCAATTTGAAACGGAGTTACCGTAAACACGAATTGTAAATCTAAAATATATATAATTATACAACTTATATTTATATATATATACTTGTTAGTCTGGAGCCCGATGCTAAATGTTGATTGTAGCAAAGTTGTACACAAAAGAGTGGAAATGGACCTACAATTCAACGGATTTATCTATATATACATTTTTTCCTTGATTTTTTTTTTTTTTTTTTTTTTATTCGACGACCTACATATATGTGTATGCATATATGTATATCTAAAGAAATATATCTGTATATGTATACATGTATACATGGAATTTTTTTATAATTGTAAAATCTAGTGCGGCTTTTTAAACAAGATGACATTTAAAGAGTAAAAACCGAAGAAGAATCGAAGAAGATGAGGAGAAAAATAATAACAAAAAAGAGAACGTTTTGCTTGCATGCATAATGGGTAAAACAGAACAAAAACAAAAAAAAAACCATAAGAAAACGAGAAAAAAAGGAAAAAAAATCTAACATAAAGAATAATGTATTTATTTTTATTTATATAATGACGATGACGCTGATGACGATGATGTTTAGGAGGAGAGTAAATTAAATGTTATACCTTAAAACAAATATACACACACACACATGCATACACTTATACACACACACACACACGAACACAGTTATATACGAAAGCATAAATACATACATGCAATATTTATATACAGAATGAAATGTATGCCGCATAAAGCAGACGACAAGTGGAGCCCCCAACAGATGACAAGAACAAACACGAGGTCCCAATACTATACAGTTATTTTTTAACATCATATACATACATATACTATATACATACATGCATATGCCATGCAAGTGCCCCACCACCCACACACCGCACAGTGGGGCCCCATAAGTACTCGGAGCCGTAGCTTGTGTGGCCCACTGTGGCGGGCCCAGTGCGAGAGAAGCCACAGCTGATCAAAGACGCAACTACAGTTAGAAGAGCGGTGCTGTCGTCAGGAGAGGGAGAGAGATAGAGAGAGAGGAAGAGAGCAGAGGTGAGAGGTGAGAGGTGTGCGGGAACGCCGACGAGGGAGAAAGGAAGCCAGGAAGAGAACCACCGTTGTTCAGCTTAGTTGTAAACACAAAAAGAAATACTCAGTCCCTCAATCAGATCCCTCTCCGATCCGAACACCCATGCTTTTGCATCTATGTACATCCTCCCAGCCCAGTCCAGCCCAGCCCAGCCCACCCCACCCAGTCCCCCTCCCACAAACACAGTATTTTATCAAAAGAAAGCAAAATAACAAGCAGGTAACTAAAGCAAAGCGAGGTACAAGCAAGTCTATACAGGAGCAGCAACCAAATAGTAAACGAAAGTAAAGAGAACACCGATACGGACCGCCACACAAACAAATGTACTCTCCCTTACATCCACACAACCAAACACACACACACACACACACGCATACACACATGTACAGCCTAAGCATCAATGTGTGCTGCATTTGATAAAAGTAAATGAAATTAATAAATCATACAATACCAATACTATATTGTACTATATGTATATGGAAATAGCAATATTGTTTCAACCCAAGAGTAAAAATTACAAATTACAAATTACAAATCTGAAATGCTATGAAAGCGAGCAGCTGAGGAGGGAGCCGAGCCGCCACAACAGCAATAAAATCAATATTTAATATTGTAAATTTCCGATTCCAAATGAAAGCAAAACGTAAATGAAAACCAACAAAAATGTTAAGTTATTGTATAAAAACAAATCCTAAATAAAAAATGAACGCAAATACATGAAAAACTATCCTCACTATCGCCATGAAACCAGCCGTCAGGAAACCGTCAGGATTGCTTTGCGGTGTTATTCTGATATTTTCTGGTAATTGATTCCAACGGACTAGGGAGATATTACCCAGATATTCCTAAATAGAATGCTGTATTGAATGAGAATCTTCAGTTATCCGAAGTTTGTAATATGTTGTTTTTTTGTTTTATCTGGATCTCGATGCAAATTGGGAATATGTATGGTTATATACGCAATAAGCAATGGTAATTTCGCCCGACTCCATATTAAAATGGCAGCCTGAAAGTTTGCTTGGAGGTCGAATTCTAGAAGGGACTATGTGCTGATTGCCAGTCACCTGTCAGTCCGGCAAAGCCCTCTTTTGAGCGCCACTACCCCTCAATGATGGATCCATATGGACACACAAGACTTGGACTGGGGTACCGCTTATCAAGTATTAAATAACTTTCCAATTGATTGTTCCTTCTCTGTTACATGTTAAGCCATCCCCACAAGAATGCTCCAATCATCCACTGGTTGTTTTCGCTAAAACAGGCGCGTTCTTATAGCCTGAAAAGCAGACCAGATCCCTCAACTCGCAAACCGACTGCTCTGAGTTGCTGGAGAGATCTATGTTATGAGTAACCCTTGGGTTTAGTCAAAATCAAACGGAACTTCATTCGTTACAAATTCAGATATATTTGTATACCAATTATTCAGATTATTCGGAATGGAAAGACTCGCCATCATTGGATTGGCCACTGTGGTTACTGTCCCATTGATCTACGCTTTGAAGAAACACCTCCAGTCGTCCGAGCTGGCTCAGGAGGAGGAGGAGGAGGAGGAGGATCTGGATCTGGAGAATGTGGAGATGCCTGAGTATGAGGCCATGGAGCTGGCCCGTTTCATTTCGATTGTGTGCGCTGCACTGGTCGTGAAACGGCTGTATTCTCGTGAAATCTTTTATAAAATCATGATTATTTTCCTCGAGCGTATGCAGCCTTTGCAGTAATGCAAACTTCAATTCCGAGATGCCATTGATTCAATCCACCAATCAAAATGCAAGTCCTGCTTTTCACTTGCATGTTTCGATATATTTTTAAGTTGAAGTGGAAACAGGATTAACAAAATATTATTTACACGTTGCATTTTATTGGGGGGGGGGGGCACCAAATACTATAGGGGCAGTATTTCGTTAATGAAGATGAAGTACTTCTTGGGGCTTGATATCGGAATGTGGTGGAAAATGCCCAAACATCGCATGGGACCTGGTGGTAACATATAATTGATGTGCAGCTTTGGCCTGAACCAAAAGTCTGTGGCTCCTTTGACAGACAATATATAGTCTCCCATGCCTACTGATTGTTCAGTAATTCAGGAGGAGCTCAAATTCGTCGTCAGATCTCGTGAGGATGATCGCTCTTCAGTACCATCCGATCAAGCGAGAGCAAAGAGCTTCGGCTGTCATCGGATTGCCAGGTTAATTGCCGGGTCGGACCAGGGTCTCTCTGGTCTACGTCTGTGTCTAACTCTGCTGCTACAGAGAGCACCAACTATAATATAAAAGGCGGGTAGTACACGTAGTACCTCAATGTGGGGAATACTCGTACTTCACTGGGCCAGGGGCATGCCACTTTATTGTAGTTTGATACATGCTTATGTCAAAGCACTGGAACTTCAAATAAAATAGTCCCATTTGATTTTTGGTATCAGATATAAACCTGTCAGTATTTTTCCATTGGGATAATTCTAAAATTTTGGAAATTTTAAAAATTAAAGCTAAAATCTAAGGACTGAAAACGCGTCGAGAGAGGGGAATACGAATTAAGTTCGGGAGTCGATTTATCAAGTGAAATCAACGGGATCCCCCAGGAAAAATGCCTAAGGCCCGCCGAGTTCTCGTGAGCGGGACTCAAGAGCCCCAGAGAGCCAGGCGCTCTACCCCAATGAGCCAAACGACAGAAGAGCCCGTTGTCGTTGCCCCAGGGACAGTGAATAAACAGGAGCTGGCGGTCTTTGAGGTGGAGATGATCATAGACCAGCGCAGACGAGGCGGTCGCACAGAGTTTCTTCTCAAGTGGAAGCACTACTCCGAGGAGTTCAATTCCTGGGAGCCACGGTCCCATTTGATGTGTCCCAAGCTGGTGAAAGAATACTTCAAGAAGCCGCGCCAGATTGCCCGGCGATTGATCTACTACTAGGCCAGCTACCTACCAAGATCCTAGAGTCCATAAGCGATGACCAGAGCTGAGACAAACTACCACATATGTACCTTATATTTCTACACGGTCAACTACAGATACCATCGCTCGCATGGCAGACTCTAGATTCGTACACTTTACACTGCCTGCAAATATGCTACGTTGTTTGGAAAAGTTGCACACAATAAACGAGACGCCAGCGGATCTAATGGGATGGGGTAGGAAAAACGTCGCCTGACAGTTGCCTGCACAAGTTGGAGCAGAATCCTACCCCCCTTAATGGGCAGAAAATGCTTTAAAATGTTCCTTTTCGTTATTAAGGTATTCCCCTTTCTGAAAATTTCAGCTCCCGCTTGGACAAAGGCAAGGAATGCCTCTGCCACATTTTGTGTGGGCGATACGAGGCGAGAGACACAAAGCGGGTCGATAGCTTCGCCACACGCTCCACTGATTGATGAATGCTTTTAGCCCATGCGATCGGTCCATAGTTGATTGCAATTGTTTAAGGCTAACAAATCGCTTGCTGCTTCCGCATTGGCCAAATAAAAAATGACAAAAATAAAAACAGAATTCGCGGCAGGAGCACCTTTCACCCCATCGCCTCCGATCGATTCAATTAGCCAAAGCAAATCTGTAGATCTCCCAATCGCTGCTCGTTAATTAATCTCATGACGCAACTGAATAATTCAACGCGTAAGAACGCCACGATGACGCAGATCCAGAATGTAGTTTCGAGTGTATGTATCATTTTGGGTGACGAAAGAGCTGCCATCTGCCATTGCCATGTGTTTGTAACACATCCTTGAACAATCGACGTATCCATCCACTGCTCCACTGCGTCTGCCCCTTATTTCTTAACCCTTATGGAATAACAATCTTGAAAGGAATGGAATTGAAGGCGAAATAAGGAGGCCTCATCATTTCGACGGGTTTCTTCTTTGTTTGATGTGTGTGGGCTTATGAACGTACGTAGGATCCGCACAGGATGTTTTCAGTTTAAGTTGTAGCACCAGTAGGCTAGTACTCTCATTTCTGTGAAAATAAACGAAAAACGAGAGGCCTTTGGGTTCATTTGTGACAAATTCAAAAATTCATTTGCGCATTCCTATTGCTCAGAATGGATATGTTTGAAATCGTATGTGCTGCAATTATCTACGTCCTGATGAAGACAATGCTTCCAGCTGTTGTCGTACAGGAGGAAGAAGAAGATGAGGATGTGGGTGTTCCTGTTCCTGTTCCTGTGCCTCTGCCTGTGCCTGTGCGTGTGAATGTGCCTTTGGGTGTGGAGAATGAGCTCGGGAATCGGGCCAATCGGCTGCAACCTGAAGACTGGGATTATATGTTTAGCTTTGTATACGTTGCACTGATCGTCCATAACGTGCTGTGCACTGAAAAGTTTTACGAAATCATTTTTTCTTGGCTCGGACCGGCAGAGTATCAGTATTTGCGTTTCTGAGTGAGTTCTGACTTTGATGCGCTTTTTAGTAGTAAATCATTGAGCCTTAAATGTTTGTTGCAGCTTTGGTTTCAACAGCCTGGCTCACCGAGATCTGAAAGATGCTGCAGTCCTGTGTTATAGCCCTGTTGAATTGAGAGATGCCATCTAGCTACCAATTAAACGCTCAGAGCTGGTTTCCTCCACCCTGTATCGATATCTATTACAGTGGCAGAGGAAAACAGAGTTACACAAAGAATATTATTTGCTCTGGTCTTTTTATTAGAAGGGGGTGTAAGGCTATGCCACGTACAGTATCGTATGACAGGACTTTGTGGGGCACGAAGTTCCCCCCCAAAAAAGTCTACTTCAACGCACTGGGAGAATGGGAAACCAGAATCTGACTTCTTCTTCTGGTTTGTGGCCTCTCTCGATATTGATTCGAGCTAATTTATGAACTTGACTCGAAAAGACATTTATAGCAATTTATCTGGATTTGGTTTATGGGTTTCTGCCATCTGATTCAGTTCTCATTCGCATTCGCATTCGCAATCGGCTTCGGATTGGGGGGGATTGGTATAAAAAGATTAATTGGCAATCGCGGAGCTGTCAATTTTTAAATTGTTGCGCCTAAGTAAGCGGAAATGTCTCTGATCTCAGCCAGCTTGGATCCAAATAGAACTCGGATTTAGATTCGGGCTTGAGTCCGATGATGACGATGATGATGATGATGCTACCTATGGCACCCACTCAGTAATGGAGAAGGGGAACTGGATTTTGGCCATCTATCTAATGAAAGTCAGCCATCGTTAATGGTCAAACGTGTTTTCTTCTCATTGGACATATGGCCTGACGTCTACAGTGCCGCATAGAAGTCTCATGACCGCTTTTGTGATTGACGATTGATTCGGTGCTTATTTTTGTTAAAATTATTCCAATTTGGCAAGCTATAGGCTCTTTAAGTTTTTCCCTTTTCGCTTTTGTTTCCACTGTATCAGAGCTTCTATCATCAACTGCTCGCCAATTTTATCCTGAAGCCTAGGGAGTTTTCGGAATTCTAAGCTAAATTCGAAGTCTAAAAAATTATTATTTGCCATCAGTGTCCCGCCTTTAAGTTCCCACTTTAAGTAGACTTTTGACCGATTTACATCCAAGTAACTCTGTGGTTTCTAGATGAGTGATATTGTTGCAGATCTGTAAATCTAGAAAATATTTCATGTCGCAAATTCCCCCTTGGGGGAACGAGTTCTTTGTTTTCATTGTGTGGTGCATACACTTTTTGCTTTGACTGTTTTGCCATCCGTTCTCCAGCCTCGACGTTTCCCCCAGAGCTAATTTGCGAGTGCGATTCTCGTGCAGGTGCAAATTATGATGGGATCGAAACAACACAATCGATACCCAGAAAGGCAGGCATTCGGTTTTCGGGAGCCGAGGCATTTGATACCCTTGCACACCGGACGAATGATGAGAGACACGAGTAGGATATTGTAAATATTACAAAATTAATCAAATTACAAAATGTTGATCTATGATACAATATGTGTGCATAAATATATGATACAGTTATCCATATACCATAATCACTCTGTGACACCATGACAGTCATAGCACCCTCTTCTGCAAGGGTATATTTACATACATACTTTTACTAAACAGATATTAGATTAGGAGAGGAGTAGAAAGACATGAAGCGGTAAAAACCCTATCCCAGCCATCGCCAGTTACCTCTTACCGTGTGCTAGATGGATACGAAGATGGAGATCAAATCAGTATATAAAAACAACACAATCAATCGACAAAAATAAAACCAGTCGGTCGGTTGTGATTCGCGACACACGTCCACGACTATACTAATACCTCGTACTCAGTCGGAATAGATGCATAAAGATATATGTAAGCTTATAATTTATCTAGCTTATGTACTTTATACGTAATTGTACGTAAACGCCGCTCACTCCGCCAGGGGGCGCACGCTCTTCGAGGAAGAGTGTGAGCGCAGGGAACTCTTCAAATGGAAATCGTTTACTTCATTCTAGCTATAATAAAGATCCGATCATATCCAGATTCGGATAGTGCTTCCTTCAGGCTGTTACACAAATCTGATGTAGCCTAATATGCTCTTCGAGTGCAGGGTATACAAAAACGCTGCGCATGCGCCGCACGCGTCGCTGGACCACACAAAGCACACGCACACTGTCACACTCTTTAATCAAAGAATTAGTATTGGCGCATGTCTGTCTAACTGTACCCCGCAGAGACGCGCACGCGCTGCCACTCTCTCACGCCTCAACCTCATCCTCTCCCGGCGTCACAGTGTGCCAGTGCGAGAGACTCAGAGCCAAGGCAGAGTGACGGCAGTGAGACAGCAGTGGAGTCGCGCAGTCTGCGCCGTATGTAAGCAGAAGTGGAGCAAGTGTCTTCGATTTGTCTTTTGACTATCTTCTCGCTCCGCGAGGCGTCTTCGCCGACTTCTTCGGCTTCAGAGTCAGCGTTAGCGTCAGTGACATTGCCATTGCTGGCAGCAGAAGCGTAACGGAATTATTTGAATGATTCCCAATCCGATTGATCGGATCAGATCATCAATGTTTCATTCATACATACCATGTTTCGTTGGATGGGTAAAGGTGTCTGGCATGGGCATGGGGGATGGCTCATCTCTCGTATTATTGGCAGTAATGGTTTGTATTTTATCTAATTTCCCACATAAATAGCTCCAGTTCCCATGTCCACCTATTTCGACCAACAGTAGTTCTACGGATAGTACAGCGAATGTACCACCTTAATCGATACCTGTTTCTGTTCTCACTAAAAGTTAAGCTAATTTTTCTATAGAGTTTTCAATAACTCCGATTGATAGAATCATTTGTAATTCTATTGTTATATCTAGTCCATGGATACGTGAAGGGAATGTTGCCTTCTCCATGTTGCTGACTGACACAGTTCTCAGTCGTTGGTTGCCCTTGGCGCGGCTTAAGCTGGACCCCAGCTGGACGAAATCTGTTGAATTTTTAATTGTACTCGTATGTATATTCCATTGGCTATTTTTAGCTTTTCTACACACAAAATGCTAACAAGACAGAAAAAACCCGCTTAGCGTTGACCGGACTGATCGTTGCGGAAAACTCAGATAAATTATTAAATAAACAACTCGTAAACTCGAAACTCGAATGGGAATACTATGAATACGAATACGAATACGAATACGAATACGCACACGTATACGAATAGGATCTATTAATTTGATGGATCAACAGAGTTCTATTGACTTTTCTCGGCTCGGATCGGGATGTAGCATCGAAATCGGTGATTTATAACCCCCATAAAACTTTTAATGGAATTAGTGAGCCAGAGTTAATTGAACGACAGCCTTAAATGGTGGCAGCGACAATCGGGCCTCGTTTTTATGCGTTTTCTTCCTCCCAAGCCAGAACTCGAATTCTGGTTCGGCGGGACTTCGATTTGGGTTCTGGACCAGCATAGTTTAATGGCCCACAGTACACCCAGAGAAACTTAGATTTAAATACATATATATGCCATTAAATAAAATGCTCCGAGAGTGAGAATATCACAATACGAATTTATATGTATGTATTTCGTATTTAAATGAAATATTGTCAGTGTTTCAAATGGTTTCATGTTTATGTAGATTCAATATTGGCTGCATTCCGTTTACTATGAAATTTTCCTTTCAGTTTATCAGCACAGTGCCAGTGTTTGTAACTGTAGAACAGATGTTGAGTGTTGAGTAAGCATCTGGTTACTTTACTAAAAATCGTAGTACTTCATGTCGAAGTAGGCTGGTATTTTAATGCACTAGGAAACCTTTGGTTTTAGTCATACTAATCATCGGAGCTGTTTCGTTACAAATTGAAATATAGTTGTTTAGCAATTACTCTACACAATTATTCAAAATGAAAAGATTTGTGATCATTGGACTGGCCACAGCGGTTACTGTCCCATTGATTTATGCCTTGAAGAAACGCGAACGTCGGACTGAAGTGGTGCAGGCAGAGCAGGAGGAGGACGAGGAGGTGGCCCACGAGTGCGAGCAGGAGCCCCAACTGGTGGAGGAGGATGAGGATGAGCCGCGGATGGTGGAGTATGATCTGGTGGACGAAGAGGGTCACCCGCAACCTCAACGTGAAATCGGCGTTGGGGAAATAATTGTGGTTTTGTGCACTGGATTTTTCCTGTCGAAAATATTTTCGCGTGGCGTGTTCTATAAAATCCTGATGTCGAGGCTCAATCTTGTGCAGTAATGCACTTTCCTTCACCTGTGCTTAATCCTGTATCTCGTATTCTGTTTCCTGCTTCTTTCTTCTGTTCCTCCCTGAGTGAGTACTGTCTTTGTTTCGCTTTTTGACATTCACATTCATTAATAAATGTTTCTTTTAGCACAAGTATCCCCAAATTCTCTTAGCTGCCCGATCAAATCTGGAACATCGATGTAGTCAAAGAAAATTTGCCTAAAACTCGCCTTGACAGATGCATAGCCCTGGTTCCCCCTTCCATGTTTCGAGGTATATCTAAGTGGGAGTGGAAAACAGGGTTACCGCACAAAAATATCTTTCTAAAGAAAGACAGAGAACCCTTGAAACGAGCAGCTTGAATTGGACGAGATTCAATCCACGGAGACTTTAACCAAATACATCTGAAACACTTAAGGCAAATATTCTTCATTTCATTACTGAAACGCAGTGTATGCATACAAAATGTCAATAGATACGATATTACGATCGGGAACTTAAGACTCCACTGAGCCCAAAATAAAAACTACAATAAAAACTGGTCGTAGTTACTATACTTGAAGAAATTCAGCAGAATCTACAAAGATCAATAAAAAGAGTCGTAGGGATGGATCATCAGACACGATGGACAAAGACAATCGAATAGGGGGACAACAGGAAACCAGGGAACCGGGGAACCGACTGACAGAGAGGCAGAAAACTTTACGTTTTCGGGGTAAAAGCAAAACGTGTTTAGCTTTCTATTTAAACTATGCAAATTTGCATTGATTATTTATTTGTTGGCCATAACACAACACACAAAAAAAATAGAAAAAATGGAAAAAATATAAAATAAAACTGAAAAAAACTGAATAAAAACCCCTAAAAAAAGATTGTAGAAAAGAGCCATAAAAAGGAGCGTTTGCTCGATAGGCAGTGGTGCTGAGCTGGTGCTGGTGCTGGTGCTGGTGCTGGTGGCTCGGGGAAATATGCATAACCGGTCAAAGACCACAGAGAACCTGATCGCAACTCGATTTAGTTGGAACGCCCGTCCGGATTGTCTTGTCGCTTGGCTGGGATGGGACTCGGATTCGGATTTGGATTCGGATTCGATTCTCGACGCGAAGAATGAATATTTGGCAGTTGCCGAACTGTAGCTGTGCGAGTATTTCCTTAAGTTGGCCATAAAATATGATTTAGCCACTTATTATTTATGGCTTGGAACTGCTGTCGACAAAAGACAGCAGCAGCCACCCTAGCAGGTAACCAGATCTCTAATTCACATTCAGATTCGGAGCCCCCGTTGGACTCAGGGGTGGGCTGGGAACGGCAGCGGGGCACCACATGCAGCCATAACAGATCGCTTTTATGATTATTCCATTCAAATTCAATCATCGCCCTGGACATGCTCCAATAACGACAACCCGCACTCGCCAAATCCAGAATCGCTCTGTCACCTCCGCCACCTACAAGAAATCAAGATGCTCCGATAAGACAGAACGCTTGGGAGGGGAATGGGGCTCGTGCATGTGTCCCCATGCAAATGAGTCTCGGACGGATCGGACAGCAATACGGACAGCGTCAGAGCTGAACCTGTGAACCAGCTCCAAAGTGTGAGCATGGGAGTATAGTGTTCCCAGCGATCGATATCATATCAGATATGATTTAGTTCTAGAATCAATGGGATACACACTAAAATGTCTGTCTAGGGAAAAATCCGCGGTTAGCATTCCAAAAATCTTGACCGATTTCTTGTCAACGGAAAACCAAGGCTTCGGACTTATCCGATGTACTGCTTGCAGGATAATTTCTAGGAATAATCTATGTTATTCATGGATATACATATGAGATCTTTATAAGGCGGCCTCTCGTCTGGCATATTTTGATGATCAGAAGAGCCATTGCGCAGTTTGACGCTCAATGATCGTCTCCGCAGATGATTCTTAGTCATGCTGTTCAAATTTAGGGCCTGATTTCAGTGTTTTCTTCATGCCACAGCCGCAGCCATAGCTCTCGAGCTAACATGATTTTAGCATAATGGATCCCGCAGTGCCTCCCAAGGGCAGTTTATCGAATCGTTTCCAGTCGATTCCGCAGAAGAAGGAGAAGGGAGTCTTAACTGAATCAAACAGAACAGAACCGCACAGAGCAGAACAGAACAGAACAGAACAGAATAGAGTGTTTTGGTTTCTTGGAAATCTCGTTTCTGTTTCCTTATAATTGCTAATTTATTTATTTATTTTATACCTACTTTTTTCTGCTCTTTCTTTATTTTTTTGGAAAAATACACACGAAAACAAGAAGGGAAGGGTCGGACCGAAGATTTGAATACTCTCTGCCAGAGACAGATCAAAATATTCAAGTATTATGGCTTATTCCTATGACAGCCAATGATATATGATATATGTAGATATATGCGATATTAATTTGAACGATAAATTAGTCTCCAAATTGTGGGAATACTTACATCATTATCGTTAAGTACTGACTAGCGAACTAAGGGTTAGGATTAACAAGGGTACAGATCAGGTACAGAAACATCAACCAATTGGCTGTCAAAGCCAAAATACTCTCAAATCGCAGGTGGGAACGAATCTGAAAATCGGCAAAATTTCAAACGGACTGCGAAACGAGGGAACTGGGGGCTGCGTAACAAGTTGTTCGATCTGTTAATTTGCCAAAGATATACTCGTAAAACAACGCACAAAAATCGATAACAATAAAAATTAGGGGACAAAAACAAGACCAAATGAAACACTTTCTTTTCGCTATGCAAATCTCAAAATGAAGTAAAAATTGATGATAATTTATCCGGCGTATGCAGCGACACAAAGGCTTTTACCGGCGACGGGACTTTTAGGCAACAGCCGCAGCTGTTGGCAGATGATACCGATTGAACACGACTTTAACGATGATGTTGATGAGTCAGGGGCCACTGCCACTCCCCTGGGCGGACAGTGAGAGAACTCGTTTTGGGGCTAAGTGAGACATCATGTCTAATCACTCCACTCCACTCCAATATTTGTTTTGGGGCGTGTATGCAAGCGTGTTGCATGCAAATCCGATATCAAAGACATACTACATATAGCATGAATACAGATATTTTCCAAGGCAAAAGCCATCATCAACGGACGGACGGACAGACACTGCTGACAAGCTGTTGAAATGGCCAAAACGTTTTCATTAGCCAAGCAGATCAGCGCGTTACCAGAAGAAGAATCTCGCCACGGCACAGAGCCGGAGATCTCTGCTTCTACTTCTGCTTCTGCTGGTGGGGTTGGGGCTTTTGTGCTTTGACGCTCTAAGGCTTTTGGGGGTTTCGTCGCTTGTAGACGAAAAATGAATGCCGTGCGGCATTCGTTTAAGTTATTAAGCATAAAACTTAAATTAGAGGCACCATTAGCGATTATCATTAGAGCTGCGTGTCCGGTCCGGTTTGATTCCAATCCCATCCATTCGATTTCTGTCTAGTTCCATTTCTGTTCCACTCTCCATCGCTGTCCGATCCGAAGCCATCAGATTTTGATGCCAAGGACTCACTCCCTCTGAAGAACCCAAATGTACCCCCCACAACAACGAATGGCTATGGTTTTAAGAGACTTGAAAATTGGACATCAATTGGTATGGTATTACGGCCTATTCATAATTATCAATGAAACAGGAATCCACATACATGTATTTATGGCCAATACTGCAAGTACAACAACTAATATTCAGATGATTTAAGAACTTGAATGAATCCCCAGACAAAGGCCAAAAAGCCTCTCCAATGAACGTAGCATACTGGAATGAATTTGACCCTGTGGGTCGGTTGCAATGATTAGCGGTAGCCAAGACTTAGGAATTGGCATACTCGTAGAGAGACTGTCGATCCGATATGAGAGCCGCCGGATTGTAGAAGAGAACCGAAGTGTTGATAAATATGATAAGCCCGAAACGGAACGGCTAATTAAGCGAAGGCTGAACGAGATTTGAGACCATTACCATATGAGAATAGTGTCTCTTGGACGCTGATCGTAATCACAGTCACCATCTGATGATGATGATCCTCACGATCATCATCACGATGATAGATAAAATATGCTAAGTGTACACAAATCGCCCATCTTCGATCTCCGATCTCTTGCTCAGAATTAGAATCAGCATTGGAACGCTTTGGTTCATTCAACAGAGTTATCCGAAGTTTGGATCCGCAGGAGGGGGTCCACGGTCCACGGTTTACTGTTTACGGTCCAGTGTCCGCTGAAACTGGTACCTGGGCTAATCGTTAATCGTGAATCAACGCATATTTTATCAGTCTCCGTGCAGGTTCCACTCCACTCCACTTCACTCTGCTCCACCCTAACCCCTATCTCCGTTAGTATGTATGTGTCTTATATTGACTCGTATTCCATGCTTTATAAAAAATTAACGTAGATTTAAATTTACGCATATGTATACTCGTATTCGTACGGATTCGGGCAGATAGACGGCGATACTCACGCCAAAAAAAGAGGCGAAAAAAAGCCATCATTAAACGTGTATGCTAATTCGATGATGGCGGTTTTCTAATTTTGTTGTCCGAAACCAGATTTCCATGCGGGGTCCGTCGGAACTGTCCACGGTGATCGAGGCACACAAAAACCGCCCAACAACAACGATGGCCGGCCCTAAACAGTTACATCTTCAGGTCCGATTCATAGATGGATGGATGGATGGGTGATTAGCCCCCCAACCCCCCTGCCCGCCTGCCAGCCTAATCCCTCCCTCCCCCCGTCTCACTGACAGATGACAAACGACAAACGCAGACATCATTCTACGAGTGGCAGAGACAGGGCGACGCGTCGGCATCTGCCAAGCAGAATTGATAGCATTGACAGAAACGGAAAACAAGCAGCACAAAAAGTAGTGAGAGCGACAAAGCATTGATAAGAGAAGCATAAGAAACAGCAAGCAGTTTAGGATAGAAATTTCCCATTAAACAGTAGAAAAAGAAGTACTTGCAGAATTAGCATAACAGCAAGCAGTACTGGCAGCACTAGAAGCAGTGCAAGCTGCAGGCAGAAGAATGAACCAGTTGATTAAAGAAGGTAATCAATTAAACATCGCTATCAACATCATGCCACAGCAGACGCGTCGCAGAACAGAATCACATGCAGCATGAAGACGGCGTAGAAAGAATCACAAGAAGCACAAGAACAAAGCTCTGGCCAGCATCAACAACACAAGCAAAACATTCAAAGCAGAGGTAATTCAAGCAGCAGAAAAGCAGCGCGAGGCAGCACATTGTCCGGTTCGTCTTCGCTTGCTGCTTGCTGCTTCTGCTTCGCCACTGCTTCTTTTTCGTTTTCTCGTTCTCCGGCAAACCGCGCGCCGCTCACACGAGTATAAAAGGAAACGAGACGGTGCCATCGGTTGTATTTATTTGCTAGAATCTGTGCGCACCGGAACAGCTTACCAGCTGAAAGTGGAATTTCTCTCAAAGCCAGATCCGTTCAGCCTCCGTTATCCTCGTTTTGAATTTTTTGTTCTCAACCCGCTCAAAGAAACATGAAGAGCTTTGTAAGTGACCGACAAAAAAACAAGAAAATAAACAGAATCAGAAACAGAGACAAAATTAATATAAATAAGAGATGCTAAATCGAGACATTTTTTTATGGTGCCGCATGTGAAAAAAGGATGCAGTGAAAGTGTAAACGCAAAAGATTTATTGCATTGTCCTTCCAAATGGAACTCCATGAAAAATTATATATGTAATTGAGGGAAGACTGTGGTAACAGTATGGAAGGCAACAAGGATGAAAGCTTCCATCTGAATGGAATCTGATAGGTTCCACAGCTTGCAGTGCCAAGCTTACTGGTGGAAAGAAGGCTTTCCATTGCTTTCCATTAAGAGATCGATCTATCAACTTTGAGGTGCTACTGCTCTGTCCCCGTTTCAGCGGTCAGAAGAGGCGAAATCATCGAATGACAAATCTTGAAGCGACTAAAAACAGACATATAACCATTACTGCCTCGTCCCAAAACTAAATCAAATAAATCAAATAAACGTATTAGCTGGCGCTCTAGCAACAACAAGGAACCCCAAGAAACGCGCGAGACAATGCGACGACTACGACGTCAAGGCAAATAAAACAAAGCGGCCACAGCGCGACTGATGCGCGACTCCAGCGCTGGCAAAGCCGCCAGCAAAACGCTGGCAAAGCGCACGCCACTTTGATTAATTGGCCGCTAATGCTAAATGCAAAAGACTTCGTCTGAAATTAAAACATTAACTGCAAAAAGCGCCCAGCTATTTTGTCAGTGATTTATGCCGTGCGACTTGGACATGTGTTTAGATATATCTGTGGATAAATGGAGGGACTTGTCCCGATCGATTTCCTTTGACTAATTTCCGTTCCGTTTTCTGCTCTTCATTTTTCAGTTGTTGTTGTTGGCCTGCTTTGCGGCGCTGGCGGTGGCCGATGTGAAGCATCTGACGGACCGGAATCTGGATCTGTTTAAGTACGATCCCAGCGATATCTACACCCTGCCGGAGGACATTGACGACGACAAGCCGGCGGTGCACTTCAGCGGCGATGTGATGAAGGCCAAGACCGAGAAGCTGCAGAACTACAATTCCGGCAAGAAGTTCAAGTTGGAGTGAGTACAACGGCATCATTCGCATCGGTCTATCGCTGCAGCTGTACTAAGTCCGCGATGCCCTTTCCCCATTCCCTATTCCCTCCGCAGACTGAAGACGCAGAACGGCATTGAGGTGAGCAGCGTGGGAAAACTGAAGGACGACAAGACCTTTGTGGTCAGTGGGTCGTACTCCTTCACCGGCGCCGATGGCAAGCGCTACAAGACCCGCTACACGGCCGACGAGTTCGGCTACCATCCCATCACCGAACTGGATCTGGACATTCCCGAGTAAGTTTTGCACAACATGCCGGAGTTCCGAAGGAGATATCCTTATCGTGTGATCTTTGTGTGTGTCTGCAGGCCCCAGCCCCTGGTCGCAGCTGGCCAGAGGCCCGCCGTGGATGCCAGCAGTCTGTTGGGCAACAAGAACCGCTTCCAGTTCCTCCAGCAGAGCCTCAACCCTGAGCAGGCCGGTCCCCTGCGCGGCAGCGGCCAGAGCGGCGACGACTACAGCTACACGCCCCAGAAGGATGGGGCCAACGGCCCGCTCTTCAGCTCCCCCAACCTCGGTGGCCAGCAGACACAGTCCAGCGACTACTACGGCAATGCTAATGGAGCCTTCGGCAATGGCAATGGCAATGGATTCGGCAATGGATTTGGCAACGGAAATGGATTTGGAAATGGAAACGGCAATGGATTCGGCAACGTGAATGAGTATGGAAACGGCTATGATTACCAGGCACCCAAAGTGCCGTTGGTGACGCCATCGCGCCAGTACCTGCCCGTAGCATAGGTATCCACCCGAATCCCCCTCCCCAGTCCCAGTCCCAGTCCCGCTCCCCTGCGCCCCCGCTTACAGCTGCAAGTATTTAGGTTTAAGTGCAACTCCAACAGGAACCACACATCCAACAACAACAACCAGAGTAAAAAGATAGTGAAATTTTGTTTTTGTTTGTATCATTTTTTAGTGTTATATACAATGCACAATATTGTATGATATTATACCTCTATATATATATATTGATATATAGTATAATATGTATATCTACACCACACACGCACACACACAAGCACACAACAACACACACACACGCACACACGCACACACAAGCACACAAAAAACACAAACACAAACACACCAACCCCGACAAAAGACAAGAAACGAATCTATGTATATACACTGAGTGATATTAGTAGTAAATAAAATGGCTAAACTAACTCCGGAGTGTGTTCTATTCTTCTGCAAGGAGTATTACCAGGGGACGGTTGGTCCCCTCCCCAAAGGTCTCACCTGAGATACCGCCTCAAGAAATTGAAAATCTCAAAATTGAGAGAGTCTACTGACAGGATTTGGGAAATAAGTCCCACCAAAGTGCTGCTTAACTTCCATTAAAAGTCCAAACATACAGGGAGAGGTCATCCACATATAGTAATAATAAGAATAATACACTAGTAGTGCCAGGAGAATGGTGGCTGCAAAAGGTGCTCTGGTGCAGGTGCCTTTGGAGATAAATCCATCCATATTTTGGGATCGAAAATATATCAGTTGTATCCTTAAGGAAAGCCCGGATACATAAGTCCAGGACATAAGTCCTTTCAAAGAGCTATAAAGTACGATAGGACTGGTATAGACCAGAATATAATGGCCCACATTCCATCTACGACTCCATCACAGATGAATTATTTATAATCTTATATTATATTTCTTAATGCTGCTACGAAGCGGCTAACTCAGTCTAGTTTTCGCATGGAAGGAAGCGGAAGAGTGCAGAGGTCCTATCAATACGAGGCTTGGTGGCCCAAGAGCGACCGAATGCGCTCCCTGGCCTGCACAAAGGCAGCTATCACCTCGTCCAGCGTGCTATTCCTGTCCGTCTCGCTTTCCTCGCTGCTGTTCGGGCCCATGTCCATCTTCAGCTGTACCAGCATCTCCGGCTGGCCCTGCTGTAGCTTGCGAATGCGGAAAACCAGTGAGCCAGTGTTCCGCATGGCCTTTGCGGTGTCCAGACTGAGGCGCGTGTGGAGACTGGATTCGGGCTTGGAACGGCCCCTGAAGTAGGCCACAAAGTCGAAGTTCTGGCGTCCGCCAATGAAGTATCGGTTGAGGGTGTCCAGCCAGCTGCCCAGCGGACGGGTGCACTGCAGTCGCAGGCCTTCGCCGGAAGACGGTGGAAGCGGGTCCATCAGGGAGCAGGCGAAGTGGGCATAGCCCTCGCAGCGTTCGCGCTGCCATCCGTCGATGCTGATTACCTCGAAGTAGACGTGGAGCAGGTGGACGGGATCGAACTGCTCCTCGCAGAGCAGCGTCAGCTGCCAGCAGTGCGCCAGGTGGGCACAACGGGAGTCGCCCGCGCCCAGGCATGTGGCTGTGGCGCCGCGCAAAGGGAAGGGATTGCTGCCGGTCGCCATCGTCTCCACCATGGTGTGGGGAGGCGGCTGGATGAAGTAACGCACATGGATGTTGGGGTGCTCGAAGTGCTGGGCCTCATGTATCTCCAGCAGCAGCGAGACGCGGCGCATCCGCTTGGGCGGCATCTCGAAGTGGCTTAGGATACGTAGCTCCGTGGTGAGGGACCGCTGTCCCTGGAAGTAGTCCAGTAAGTCCTGCGAGCTGGCATTCGGAGGCACAGGAAACTCCTCATCTGACCCCACGCTCGTCTCCTCACTCTGCTGGTGCTCTGAGCTCCCTCCACTGAGCAGGCCCTCCATCCGCATGTTCCACTCCTCGCTGCCCACCGCCTCCAGCGGCGTGACGCTCTGGAAGCCGTAGCAGTAGAGCTGGCGGCAGTCGTCGACTCTGTCGATCACCACCTCGTAGTCCATGTCGTCAGCGCTGCAGGTGAAGTCCGGATAGACATAGACCAGCCCCAGCGCAGGCGAGTACCGGATGGTCACCAGCAGAGTGTCCTCCTGCAGGTCGGCAAAGACGTACATTACCTGGAAGCCGTCGGCGTGGAACTGGCGCGCCTCCTGTGGCAGGTGCTCCTCGCCGTCCGCTTCGATCAGCGTGTGGATGAGGCAGGTGCGGGCCGCGAAGTTCGGATCCTCTATGACCGACACCTGGGACATGGACGCCGAGGAGCTGCCCCCGTTGGGGAACCACGTCATCGTGTCCGACCCACTGCGACAGCGCTTCGATTTGTGTATCCTGCGGTGCACGTGCACCAATTCCTCTTTTGCCAGCTCCTGCTGCTCCTCCTCCAACAGCAGATGGTTCTGCTGCAGCTCTATGATGTCCTGGGCCCAGCGGTGGTAGCGGCGCTGCAGCTGCGTAGTGTAGGTGTCCGCATCCTGGCTGTAGGTCTCTAGCTCTGCACGACTGAAGTACTTTTGCTGCCAGGCAATCTGCAGGTTTGCCGTGCACCCGTTGCACAGCTCCTTGTTGAGGGCGTAGAAGGCCCGGCTGGCGTCGCTGATTTCGTTCCACATGTTCAGCTCCTGGGGCTGAGCGGCCTGGCTCTCCGTCTCAGTGTCCGCCTCCGCCTCCGCCTCCGCCTCTGACGGACGATCCTGCTCCAGCTCCGTCTCCGTCTCTGGCTGGAGCGTGAGGGCTCCCCGGGGATTGACCAATGTGCTGTAACTACGTTGGGAGCTCGAGCTCCAGCGCGTCGAGCCTCTGCCCAGATTGTAGTAGTTGTAGTAGATCTGCTTGCCGAAGCCCTCGCTGAAAATGGGATCGTCGCACATCGGCACAAAAATAAAGCAGTCGTCATAGAAATTCCGTTCGGTTACTACGGTGCTGGCGCTGGGCGTGCTGTAGATTCCAGCTCCGGCGTAGTCCAGCTTCGGGACTGGCAGCCACTCGCTCAGGTGCCGCAGCTTGATATCCAGCCGCAAGTCGGTGATTTTCCCACTGAGGCGGTAGATGCCCGTACGCTTAGTGTCTCTGCATTTTTCCGTCATCTCTCTTTTTCTGTTTTCTGCAGAACTGGACAATTTTCGATATTTTTTTGTTTTGTGTTCGAATTTCGCCGGTCGTTATGACAATACGTCGTTCATGAACGAACTTATCAACAAAGAACTATTCACTACAGTGAACGAACTAAGTTCATTTTTATCGGAAATTGTATTTCCCAATTTATATATTCCGTTTCGTATTTGCAGCTACCTAGGCCCCTCAGCACTGAAATATAATTTTGTCCGATAAATTAATCCATTTTCCATTCCATTGTTGATGGAATATGGATCGAACAAATAAGGTCAAAATGTCCACAAAGCTGAGTTCATATCGCTACATGGCAACTGCACAGGTATGAAATGATCTACATGATTTCTACATCGCTATAATAATACCGATACTATTGAAGAAAGCTGTGTGTAAAGTGTGTAAGCTGGAGAGGGAACATAATCGAACGAACTCATTAAGAACATTAATTCTTTAAATTACTCAACAAAGAAAACAGAAAGGTAGAGCTTCGCCACATGCCATCCAGTAATGAATATTATCTATAATAAAATAATTTAAATTCATACATCGATACCGCCAGGTATCGATAACTGCCGAAACTCATACTTGGAACGCAAAACTCATATTTGTGTACAAGCCCTGTAAACATTCATGGTAAATTAAGTATCGGGGTGGATTTTAGCTCTAATGCGTGCTATTTTACTCGTTTTACTCGTGCTCCAAACTTGTTTTACCTTGCCGGCAACATGTTTTCTAGCCACATGTGGCCGAGCAACATCTGAAAGCGGGTGTATTTGAAAGCACGGGCCTTGCCTCCCCCATTTCCCACCATTTTCAAAAAAGCCGCGGACAAGAAAACAACAGAAAAATAGTGTCGAATTTTTTCTGAAATCGGAAAGTCCGCTGATATATCCCTGATATATATATTGTCGAAAAAATATATATATTAATATTTGCCCTTGCGTGCTGGTCGTGCTCTCTCTTCCCGCGTTGTTTTGTCTTCTGCTTTCTGGAGCTTTGCGCGCGCGCAACCACGGATCGTCCGAGAGAACATTTCCCATCGAACAACAGCAATCATTAAATTGTAATAAATAATATATAATAAACTTAATCTGCTGCCGCGACAGTGAAAGTGCACTCTGCGGCACACTCGCTTCTTTTTTTTTTTGTCAATTTTGTTTTTGTTGAGTGACTTATTCCGTACGATTGTAAAATCAACCGTTTATTTGCAGCTTGCAGCGTGACACCAACGAGACACTTAATCAACTTTGACCAAAATGCAGCAAAAGGTTGAAGAGGTTAGTACCAGTCCCTCGTACACCGTATATCGTACACCGTACAGTGATAAATGCTAAGGAAGAACAGAACCCTCGCTGGGGCCAGAACCAGTACCAGTACAGTGGTAGCTGCTTGGCACCCACCCGTACAGTGATAAGTGATAGGGGTGACCCTGTGAAAAGTGTGAACGAAAACAAATGTATCGCAAAAGCTCTCCTCGTGGACACATTTGATCGAAGATTCTCCTCCATGGGGCCTGTTTCTGTTCCTCCCGTGATCGGGGATTCTCGTTCTTTTTTTTTTTACTAGAAAGAGCCTTCTATTTGGGTCTGTTTTCCTGGTTTCATTATGATCGGGATGATCCTTCCGTTTGTGTCTCTCGATCCTGTTTTCATGGGCTTTCCTTCTGTACCTCCTCCTCCCCTGTGCATTGAACTCTGGCGCACGCCGCCCCCGCATGCTGCCGACGTCGACGCTGAGGCTGAAGCTGAAGCTGAGGCTGAGGCTGCGCTGCTGCTGTTCTTGTGCTTCTGCCGTGACGTTCCACTCACTGATTCTCCACTATTTCAACCCACAAAAACAACAAGAACAACAACAGCAGCGTAAAGAAAGGGAAGAGGAAGAGGAGAAACAATAGCAGCACCAAAGAGAGAGACAGAGAGAAACAACAACGTCCTCATTGTACATCAAACGATTTTGTTTGGTTTTCCATTTACATGTTTTTGTTGTTCCTTCTCATCATCTTCTTCTGCTGCTTCTTTCTTTCTTTCTTTCTTTCTTTTTTCTTTTTTTTTTTTTGTACTTTTATGTTATTTGCTCTCCTTCTCCCACTCTGCAGTCTTCAACCACCCCCTCTCCACCCACGCGTGTACCATTGTTGGTTTTGTTTTTGTCTGTTTCTCTGTTGTTTTGTTGATGTTGTTGTTGTTGTCCTCGCTATTTGCACAGTTGCCATTTTCAGTGCCGCCGCGTAGCCCCCATCCCCATCCCCATCCCCACCAAACCTACGTGGAGTGTGGAGTGTTTTTTTGGGAGCCAGCAGCCCCATGGTGATCTTTTTTGTACGGAGTGCAATCGCCCAGTCATGGCCGCAGCAGTGAAATTTTCTTTTCTTTTCTATTGTTTTGTTTGCACCCCCCACCCCCCACCTCCCGACTCCAATCTCCCTCCTGCCTTTAAGAAGATCTAGCAAGAAGATCTGCTAAGAAGATTGGAGAAGCTGCGGACGACGGCGTTACCTCCCATCAAGCCAAAAAGTGTGCCAGAAATGTCAAGTTCGATAAACAATCTGTTTCAAAACGATTAGGAAAGACGATTAGGGAGACAGAGAGAGAGAGAGAGAGATAGGGAACCGAACTATTAGATACCCTAATTGATAGAATTTAATTTAAAAGATCAACAATCCACTATTATCCAAAATTTGTTGGTTTTTCTGACCAACCGGAAAACATCAATTTCCCAATAATAGATCTCCCAAGGAAGGTGTGCGATATAGGATGATCTTGGACTGCCAGAATATGTGAGGATAGAACGACAGGGACTCAGATAGGGACTACTTATAGTCTGTGCAGACTGTGCATATGGTGGAAGGGATGATAGGGAAAATGCACGGCGTCCAAAACCTTGTCTTATCAGGTGACAAGTGACAGCAGAATAACACGACAAGCGACCAAAAGACAAACAGCCAGACAGCCAGACAGCCCGACAGCAGCATAAATATAACAGCTGTTTTTACAGCTTAATCAACAGCATGGCCGAAGTGAGATGAGATGAGAACAGCGAGGAAAAAGAAAACAATTAAAAAATGAATTTTCGGTTTTGTTTCAAGAGAAGAAACACGGAACCACCGACATCCAAAAGAGCCAGCCACACGACAGTCAACATTCAACATTCAATGCCAGTTCCCAGTTGCAAGTAAAAGTCGAAAAACCTGTAGAGAACACACTCAGTGGCAGAGGCAGAGTCAGAGGCAGACAGAGTAGAGTGGGGCAGAGATGACTGTCCGTGACCCAAATAAATGGAAACGAACGAAAAATGCCTCAAGAATTGCAATGGACAGCGGTTCCAAGATGACGACAGACGATGGACGACGAACAATGGAGTGGAGCGGAGCGGAGTGGAGTGGATTGAGGGGGCAGGGGGCAGGGGGCAAAGGGGCAGACATGGTCAAGTGATTGAGACCGGCTGATGATTGGCCATGGCAGAAGATTGAGCTTGAGGATCTCCCCGATGCGATTCAGGCCAAGCTGAAGATCACTCCATGATGGGATCTCGTGGGTCAGCCAGCCAAACGGATGGATAGGTTAGGCCTCAGTTCCGTAAAGAGTAAAGGCCAGGGAAAGGGCCAGGCCTTGGTCCTGCTCAACTTTTTCCTCCGATTCGTTTCGTATTTAGAAAAACCCCCAACTAAAAATAAAAATAAGAAAAAACGCCGAAACCGAGACCGAGATCGTAATCGAAACCGAAACCGGTTAGAATTTGACGCATCATTTTGTTGCAGTTGTTTTTTAGTCTATTAAAATTTTGCTTTTTTCTGCATTGCGGACACAGCGGACACCGCGGACACCGCGGACACGCCGGACATGCGACGGGAGACGTCCGACAACGGCATTTTGTCGGACTTGTAGTAAAATGTTCACGTTTTGCTATTGAAAGTAAAATGGCCGGGACGGGCAAACCGGTACACAGAAAATGCAAATAAAATACACAAAAACCGACACCCAAGCGTTGATCCTGGAAGCCTGAAAGCCTGAAAGCCGCTTTGTCAAATGCCTAATGAATGGCTTTATTTAATGCACTTTTCAGTCAAACAAATGTACATAAATCCCACACCAAAAACCCGAAAATAATGACCATAATTATGGAGGAAAGGGTACAGAGTCTGTCTGACAGACAGACTGACAGACAGACGGACAGACAGACAGCTACCTGATCTTGTTAGAGCCCCAAAGCCAAGAGATACTTATGATAGAAGATATTTTGTGAAGAGAGAGGGCTGGTTCTCTTCCTCCCCCACCCACCGTCTGACTGTAATTACATGCATCCAAAAACCAAAGGAAAGGCAAAGAAAAGATGAATAAAAACCGTAGGGAGTGCTTCAGAGCGACTGAGAGACGGACACACACGCAAAGTACGCCAAAAATGAGAAAAAATAATAAAAGAAACACCATTGAAGATACTCTTAAAACAAACAAAAAACAAAGCTCGAAACTTGTCGTTCGACGATCGCCGCGGGCCTCGCAGAAGGTGGGGGTCAATGTCTGAGGGTCGGTGACTCCTGACCTCTGGCAAGCGCTCGAAAGAAAATAATTAACACAGTTACTGGTTACTGGTTGGAGCCACCAAAACTCTCCCTCCCCACCCCACGGAAAGCCCACCAGAAACCGAAAAAGATGAGATCTTTTGGGCCGTGAAACTGAAACTGGAGCAAGAAAGAAAGAAAAACCCTGTAAGAAGCGCTCCGAATGGAGGTTGTTCCTGGAAGCAGATGTGTGTGTGGGTTTCGTATGGAAATCTAACGTAGGGAATCCATCATTCGAGCGATTCATTTGTCTGCTCCAAAGTGGAGCTCCATTCGAATAGTCAAGTCAATCATCTTTCGCCCTGCAGAAGCCTCACAGTGAACCCTAACTTCCAAGTGTGACCTTTGACTCGAAGAAAACCTAATGGGATGGGCAATAATCTGCAATGAATGGGTGAACCCACGGATGAACACGGATCGGGTGAATTTACTCCGTTTACTCCCCTTTCGGACTTCGAAGTGGGATTCTGGGAACCACTTGGACTGTGTTTTCTTGTGGCTTTCTGGGAATTGCATCTCCTCCGTGCGTTATCTACGAAAACTCTTTTCGAAACTCTTTCCCCGGAGTGCAGCCCACGAGTGCGTACATGTATATGGGCGCTATGAGCGTGAACAATGGCAAATAAAACAAATATTATGCATCATAAATTTCACCGTCAACCGTCAACGAATCAAACAACAAACCGGTCCGTCCAAAAGTCACTCGGTCGATTCTGACAATGAACCCGAAAGGCAAAGACCCAGAGATGGAGATCGAGATCGAGATGGAGATGGAAGATGGAGATTGGAGAGACACCAAGAGATTCCGAGGTGTAAAAGCGAAATGCTCACAGAAAAAACAAAAAAAAAAAAAAGAAAAAGATTACGAAATCGTTTAAGCTCCACAAATCTGAATAATGATAATAATAAGACGACCATAAAGCATTTGTTTCGATTAGAAATTCAAATTCGACTTCAACTTCGACTGAAGTTTCGGGGTTTCGGGGTTTCCTATGAAAAGTGAATGGGGGGAACGGGGCGAGAGGAGGAACCGTTAGGATTTTGTGTCTGTGGCAAGCGATTAAGTGCCCCACAACAATGCAATGTTTTCCTTTAGTTTTTTGTTGTCTTTCTTTTATGTATTTTTGGTATTTTTTTGTATTTCTTGTATTTTTTGTATTTGAAAGTTATCTGAACTATATTTTATGCTGTAATCCCCGGTGCCTGAGCCAAAAACAACCGATGGCGATATGCCGATGGCGATGCCGATGCATTCGCCCCGTTTCTTAATTAATTGATCGGACGGTGGACGGTGGACGATGGACTACGGACGATGGACGACGGACGATGGATGGTGCGCGCGTTTACCGTTGGCTGGCTGATATAATTGCCGGCCCGGTCGCAACTCGCATTTTATAACTCACTCGGAGAGCGAGAAATAAAGAAATCAATTTGCCATAACCCAAAAAGCATGTCAATCAAAGTGAAAGAAGACAAGTCAAATCGAATCGAATGAAGTCAGGTCGTGGTGTCGTCGCAGGTGTCGATTATCTCATAGATACGAACACACGATGGATATACATATGTATGTAGATATTGACCCGCAATTAGTTGATCGTTTGATTAGAGACTCCGATCGCTGATTGTCTTGGGAAATTGATTTTCTGTGTGTGGATCGGAAAGTCTACTCGGAGATGATAGATTAGATGCCAGTTTCCTCCTATTCTTTTCTCATGGATCTGATGGATCTTCGCTTTGAAAGTTGTTTTCTCAAATCAACTTCATCTTTCATCCGATGCCGATCCCCGATCCGCTATCCGCGATCCGCGATCTTCGATTGCCGATCCCCAAAGACATCGATGAAGAACGTGCAAGAGAAATAATGAGATTTTACATTTTCTTTTTCTAGAAAGTTTCCCTTCTTCTTCTTCTTTTCTCGTTTATTGTTTTTATTGCTTTTTTTGCTTTTTTGTCTGGATTCAAATTCATATTTCCTGCGCAACGTCGCGTCGGAAGAGGCAACTTTGGGGGCATACGAAGTTGCAAGTTCATCATGGGAGCTGTCATGCATGCCACATGAAGATTTTCCTGGGTTTTCCAGGTTTTTCAATTAACTTTTCGACTGTTGCATGTCGGAGAGATCCGCAACATGTGTGAAAATGGAAAATGGGTAACAAGATCGCAGGGATCGCAACTGAAAATCAGGGAATGGAATGCCATTACTGGCAGATAAAGATGACAGCTTTATAGCATGCCAAAATATTTCATTGGAAAGGCCCTCCGCCGCGAAGGCCACCCCCGACTCAAAAGGTGATGGAAAATACATTCACACATACTCGTACAGACATTTGTCGAAATGTCGAAACTTTCCCCCATTCGGAGGCGGAGGCCCCATAAAGTGGGGGATGGAGCCCTGCATGAAACCTTTATGTAGTTCCCTCACTTTCCAATACTTTTCCATTGTCTGGCCCCCATTTGGATATTGATACTCGTGCTTCAACTCGTTCACTGTAGGCCGTACCCGTACCCGTACCCGTAGCCGGGGTTCGGCGGGTGGCGGGTGGTGGGTGACCTACCGCAACATTTGGAGGCGTCTCCGTCGCGTTTCTGCAGCGTTTCCATATCAGTGGCACTCGCTGAGCGATTTGCATGGCAACCTTAACCCATTGGCACATATGAGCATACCCGCACGCACCTCCCCCCATCGCACACTCCGCTCCACACTCCACTGCACTCTCTCTTTCAATTAGCCATGGCCGTGGATCCAGCCAAATCGCAGTCCCAAACCCGAGCACGAGTCTACTCGGAGCGGAGTGTACGCGAGTATCAATTAGCCGGAGCAGAAGAAGAGCAGGAGAGGCAGATGTGGAGGTGCCTGCTTTCGATTGCATGTCGGATTCCACTGCTCCTCCATCGGAGTGGAGTGGAACCCCTGCGGATGCATTTTGTTCGCTCGACTTGCAAGCATTTTGTGCTACTTTACATTTTCCCCGCACACCCTGCCCACACCCTCCCTCCTCCCTTCTCCCTTCTCCCACCTCCCTCTTACTCGTTCAACAAACAAATAACTCATTGAGGCCTTTTTCGCACAGCTCTTTGAGGCATCATTTTCTATTGGGTTTTGGCCACCAGGGCTGCCCTGCCGCACTGCAATGAATGAAATTTGAATGAAAGTGACAGCCCCAGCCCCAGCCCCAGCCCCAGCCCCAGCCCCAGCCCCACAGACAGTCTCAAAGAGGTGCCTAGGCGGTGGCTGTCTCCAAGTGTCAATGGCAGACGATGGCACCGCACCAGCCAATGCCAACGGGCAATGGAAATGGAAATGCGGCAAAAGCGTGTCGCAATTTTCATCATAATCAGCGTCATCATCAAACACCGACTAGACAATAGGTCTGGGGCTGTACTTTCTCCGATTCCAATTGAATTTTGGGCCCAAAGTGCCACCCGAGCTCGCCCCGTATGTGGCAGTGGAAGAGGCAGTGACCGTGAGAGTTGCCTGCGAATTGCAGCAAAGCACAGCACAGCACAGCACAGCCGCCACTTCTATCTGCCGCCCATGTATATAGTAAGTCAAGGTTCTATTGGCTTATTGCGGCTTATTGAATGATAACAGAACGATAACAGAATGAACCGGCATTATCAGCACGAAATTCTAGCGATAAGGTTCTTCCCCGCACACCCACCCACCCCCATACCGTTATTGCAGTCTCGTATATGTCCCCTATGCCAAACCAAATCGGTGGGACATATAACTCTCTGGTAATTCATCATCCGAATGCCAAGGCGGGTTGGCTCATTACCATAATTCTAGGGCTGGGCTCTCCCGATAAAGTCCATTAGCTGAAGAATGCGGCTTTTTATTTGGAAGTTGGAAGTGCAATAAGCGTACCTATAGTCGGTGCCAATATAAAATACACTCCCAAATGGCAAATGAAACGAATGGAAATAAACAAATAAAGCACGGGTGTTATTAGTGGAAATCAGGGACTTTATCTAATCGGAACACTGCTCCATTAGCAGGCAATGTCTTTCCAAGTAACACTCACAAAAAACAGTACCAGACGACAGATTTATTGGGTTTTAATTATAGGAATGATACGAGTATCGCTCATCGTTCATCGTCCATTCCATTCCATCTATGATGATGATGTCTTCATCCTGTTACATCAGTAGGCAATATGTACCTCTGCTGACATCAGTAATGGCCTGGAAATGTTTTCGGCCTTGTTCTCAGACGATGACTCAATTTCTGTTAACTGAACTTGAATGTTGGCCTGCTGTGTGTGTGTGTGTGGGGGTTCCTATATACTTGTATATCGATAACGGAATGATATCAGATAGCGCCTATCAGGAGCGTATACTCGATACGTTACTGGGTATGGGTGAGTGTATGGGTATGCGTGTGAGTACGGGGCATATAAACACTTACGAAGACACCTGCTAGTGGCGCCAGGCACTTGTAACAGGGTGTACCACTCTCTGACTCCCTTAACTGCCTCCATGGGGTGTTGCTGCAAGGGCTGGCATTGATATGGGTGGTGTCATTCTGCTGCTGGTACAAATGAAGACACCAGCAGGGGAATGTCGGCCCAAAGTCGGCGCAAAGGAAACCAGAAACCAGAAACCAGATAAGATTCGTCGCTGCCTCGAAAGTAATTGAAAACTAACAAAAATGCCCCTTTGCTAATTATAAACGCCTGGAGCACAGGGTGACTCATTCCGACCATCGACCATCGATCGCATCGACCGCATCGATACTCCGTCGCCTTTCGATATATTCGGTACTTTTTCGAGAAGTATTTATTACTTGATTCCGATTTGCATTCCCAGTCTGTGTGGCATAACAGGTGTCGCTGTCTACGAGTATGTATGGCATAGTCATTTCGTAGTATTTCTCAGTGTGCGATGAAGCCATTTCTCAGAGCACTTCCGCTGCCGCCTGCATTGGTACTCGTATACTGTGAGTGTGACAATGCATTGGGTGTTTAACGGTCCCCGCATTACCACTAAGTAGCTCCATCATCTGTCTCACCAACATAGTAGCATAAATAAGCCACCAGAGACAGTTGGCCCCCATCCGTTAGCCCCCATCCGCCATCCGCCATTCGCCCGTTCGCCCGTTCCGAGTGGAGCACAGAAGAAGAAAAAAGAGTCACCATTTGGCTTGGACTCCACCGCCGTCCACTGTCTGTCCCTCTCTCTCTCTCTCTCTGCATTTGCATTGGAAATTTATCTCTGACATGATTTGGCAATTGTCTCCATCTCAGTTCTCAGTTCTCAGTTCTCGGGTCTTGGTTTTAGTTTTGATTTTAGTTTTAGGCGCTCTCCATCTTAAAGTCTCTTAATCTAGTGCGAATCGTCAGGAAACAGCCTCCATTTTGTTCCTAAAGCGTGGGAAAGCACTCATCACATTTGTGATGCTTGTTATACATAGGTCTCTCGACAGTTGTTATACTTTTGTGTCCGAGCGTACACCCCATCCTAAGTAAATTAGCGTAAGATATGGCTTTCGTTTCGTTTGCTTTTGTTTCGCGTTTCGCGTTTCGCGTTTCTTGTTTCTTGTGCAAATTGTGTGCAGGTGTTGGCTGTTTAGCAATTTAATTTCGAGCATAAATTTTGAACTGTCATACTAGTGTTATACAAGTCTTATGCTGTAATAAAACTGTTATATCTGCATTGAAGGAAGTCAATGCATTGAATATTAACAAATTAAAATAACTGTTATACATCTGTTATATTATTGTATCTGTATTGTAAGTCAATGCAGTGAAAGCTAAAAGTTACCACTGTTATACTAGTGTTAGACAAGTTTGATAATGTTAAAACTGCAGTAAAAGTCAATTCATTAAAAATTAAAAGTTCAAACTGTTATACAACTAGTGTTATACAAGTTGTATATTGCTATAATACTGTTACATCTGCACTGAAAGTCCATTCACTCAGAATTAAAAATCGCACTGTTATACAACTGTTATAAGACTGTTATATAACTGTTATACCTACATTGAAAATCAAGGTTTTTCCATTGCACATGAAATGCATTACAATTTGTATTTTGTATTTGTTCTAATCTACTTTTGCTAATCAAGTAAACCTTATACGACTGTTATACATGTGGTAGTATCTTGTCATTGATATGGGGATCCGCAAGACCCGCACTTCTTATCATTATCAGTTCTTCAGAGCTCTCTTTAGAAATGCATACTGTTATATGACCGTTTTCCACCGGCTTCCCCCTTCGGCCCCCAGCAACGAATGACTTTCCACTCGACGCGCGACCCATGCCATGCCATGCCATGCCATGCCATGCGGGTGAAAGGCAGCCCCGGCTCCAGCCCCAGCCCCAGCCACACGATGAATTTCCATGGCACTTGGTCTTAATAAGTATGCACAACCTTTCACAAAAAGAAGAAAAAAACAGCAACAACAGGTGCGAGCACGTTATACTCGTTAATGTGGGGGATATGGGGATGGGAGATGGTGCGGGGGGGAAACATAGAAATAGCCCAACGACGATAATGATAATGATAATTTTTACGATCCATGCCAACTGACGGACAGCGACGGACAGCAGCGGACAAAATATGACGCTTATAAAGTGCAGTTAGCATGTCTTAAAGACGTCTAAACAGTTTACCGTTGGCTGACTGACTGACTGTCTGTCAGTCTGTCTGTCCAACCGTCTGGCAGTAGCTAAGCGGCCGCTAAATGTCATAAATGCGGACAATGGACGACGCATCGTAGCACCTCATGGACATGGACGGTGACCACAGCAGACTGCAGAGCAGAAGAGCAGAAGAGCACGGGATCCATTTACGATGATGGACAGCGGAGCATTTCATTCACAAAAATCACAAAGAAATGAAAATTAAGAAAATACCGCTGTCCGGCTGACTGGCTGACTGGCCGCCTGGCCGCCTGGCTTTCGGGCCATTCATTCAAGATCAGCTTAGCGGTGGGAGAGTGGGTGGGAGTGAATGGCTAACGGTTAGGCTGCTCTCGCGGGAAATTACCAAAACCGTTGGCCAGGCCCGGGATCGTAGGCCAGGGCTATTGTCACGTTCCAGGCGTGCCACCACCTTGTTGGCACTCTCCGGAAAGCCGAAAGCCGAAAGCATTAACTTAATGCCAGCTTTGGGGTGTGTCTGGTCGGTCGGTGAAATGGTTTCACTTTTAATCAATCACAAGTCAGAGTCGTAGTCGAAGCTAATGCCAGGCCATGTCGCGAGGATCTAGACAAGCGCCGGTTACCCGATTGATCTGTGGACCAGAGAGACCAGAGAGACCAAAGAGTCAACACCGATGCCACCGATGAAGAGCGGGCAAAAATTCGAACAAAGCAACTCAATTAACTGTGGCCCGTGTACCGCCAGAGTGTATCTTTAGAAACAAGATCTGAATCGAGTGTGCTTGTCGGTGTCCCCGTACCCCGTACCCCGTGGCCCGAACCCCTGCCGCCGCAGCGTTTCGCAAATATTTGCCATTGTTTCGTTCGCTCGTTCGCTCGTTGTACATATTTCAATCAGCCAGCGACAGAAAACAGAAAATATGAAACAGAGTTTCAATTACAACAGCAAACAAGAGGCAGAGGCCCCCAAAAACATGGCAATTACCAACAAAGAGATACATAGATACTCGCTCAGAAGAAGAAGTATCTGTATCTGTATCTGCTCTATACTAGTCTATATACTTGTGGTTGTGTGTGTGTGTCTGTGTGTATCTGTATCTTTTACGTGCTTCGTGTAGCGTGGCTTTGGTGCGCCTCAAGTTCAAAACCCAGCGCTCTGCGGCGCACGCAACTCGAACTGCAGCTGCAGATACAGATACATGTGTATCCATCAGATGCAGCGTGCGCAGTGCACTCGTAGGTTGTTCTCTTCTGTGGCGCCTCGCGCAGTGCATGTCAATGCCCCAGCTGTCACTCAAAGTTGCCTCAGAGGTTGGGCTGGTCGCAGATGACATAATGTGTGGCCAAGCAACCGACTTTGACTTCCACAGCCACAGCCACAGCCCCTGCGACTGCGACTGCGACTGCGGCTCTTCGGCTCTGACTCCATGTATAATGCGGTGCACGTTTTGTGGTCACATGGCCATCGGCAATCGGCATGCAGCGCTGCTCCACTCCACTCCACTCTCCTCTGCACAGCACTATTTCTGTGACATAATTTGTCTCTCGGCTCGCTCCGGTTCGGTTTTTGTCATTGTTTTTTTTAGCCATCTCCAAGTACCGAGTAGTGCGAATCGCATAGCGACTGCGACTGTGACTTGGAGTGGGACTGGGACTGGGACTGGGAGGAGAGTCGACTGGGTGACTGGGACAGTGGTGGCTCCACGGTGCACCACTTGAGTGACCAATACGATTACGAGTACGAGTACGAAGTGTGTGTTTCCTCGAGTGGGATTATGTCGCTTGAATGGCTTGAAATTGCACCTGTTATACAACTCTTGTGCTGTTTGTACAACTGTTATACACACCACCAATCGGTAGCACCCATTACGGTGCGGGTTTTATGGAGTGCTTCATTCTCCCACCTCCCCAAGGAAGATCAGAGGGTACCCCAAGATCTGTCCCCAAGTGTTTCTAATGAGGAAATCCTCCTACGAAAGAAGAAACTCAAATGCGTATGGAATTTATTTATTTCCCATGAAGACAAACAAACTTGGAAATGCCGGGATCTGGATATGGATCATTTTGGTTACAGAAATTCTAGCTTTGAGGCAACATTTTTACTGGTGGCGGGGATGGTGATTGCAGGTGCGTCGTGTGGCGGGGGACCTTGATGGGCGTCGTTAACTATTCACTTGAATCCGGATGCACAGCATGTATCTATGTATCCATCCTCTCATATTGGATGTTCTTGTGGTGCAGCTGCAGGCGCATAGCCTTGAAACCGTAGCGGGTCATCTTGCCCAGAAGTCTCTTTATTTTAATAAGAAAATCTTTGTTTGTAGACATTTTGTTTTGGAGTGAGTTCAATCCTAATGCCTGTTACGATTCTCTACACAATCTTGGGTGCTTTCCAATAGAATGATGACCCACTGCGATGACATACTCGTGATCTTCTGGGAGGGCTAGGGGCTCACCGCGGTGAATCATGCGTGCCAAATGGATGGCTACCACTCGTATCTCTCCCATTGAGTGGTGGACTCCCCCGTCATCGGGCACTTAATTTAATCACTGACTAACAAAACCAAATGACTACGACCCCCATCCCCGAGCCAATAAAAACCAAGACCGAGCCGAAAGCCAAAGTCAAAGCCAAATTAATGGCCAAACAATCGGCAATCAAGTTGTGGAAAGTAACGAGCTGAAATTGAAAAACAAACTGTAGTTCGAGCCCCTGATTTGGCCAGGTCACGCATCGCAGCCTTCCTTCTCTTGGCCCCCGAAAAACGAACTGAACGCCGGAGCCGCAAGGAAAATTCTCGCACTCTCCTAAGTGATCCAATCGATGTGTGCTGTGTGTGTGTGCTTTTTATCAGCTTTTAGCCCATATTCCTTTGGCCCCGTGCGTTATCGCGAATTCATTGTCAGTAAATGCCCTCCTCCTATACCTTCCGTCTCCGCCTCCGCCTTCGCCTCCGCCTCCCACTGACACTAGCCCCGTCCCGCCGATAGATAAGGTTCGAATTCAAAGGAAAAGCCACGCGAGCTAACAAATTGCGCACAATTTCATTTGGCCTAAATTCGCTCTCGCTCTCGCTCCGCCTACTCCCACAATTCCCTCACCATTTTCATATCCATTTCCACTTCCATTTCCCCATCTCTTTCATCATGTCTCTGTCTTTGGTCTTCGACCAATTTTCGTGGATTTTTCGCTAATGGAGCGCGCCCTGAGCGACCTGAACACGACGTGACTTTGGCCATAATTCTTTTGGCCAAGATTCGGCATGGCTTGGCATCTAATGACAGACATCGCCGTCCGTTAACGGTCCGCTCCGGTCCGGTCCGGCCCGGTCCATTCCTAATGGCAAATAGCAAATGGTAAATGGCAAGAGTATTGGTAATGCTAATGCTAATGCTAATGATATGGCGTCATAATTGACACATGCTTCAAGTGCATCCGCCTTAGATTTCTCCCAACGATTGTCTTCTCTTCACTTCTCTTCTCCTGTCTTGTCGTCTGCGGCTTTCTGGTGTTTCTGGTGTTTTTGGTGGTCTGCAGAGATCACGATTCTTGTACAAAAAACACAACAAAAACTAGGTCTATCAGATCGTGGCTCTGCTGCTGGCTCTGGGAAGCGGTAACGCTCAACGGCACAAAAGTTGAGCAAAAAAGGTAATGGCATTGGCCAAATACTTGTACTTGTACTTGCAGATAATTCCATTCTCGAGTTGTTCGAGCAAAAGTTCTAGAGCTATGGATGGCAGTGTCTGCAATGATCGAAATGGGGTTTCTTTTGATTACTTTTCAACATTCGAGTGTTTTTTGGAGGAGTATCTGCTGATCATATGATGGTTCAATGTAAAGAAGATATTTTTCACTTTCATATCATCGTGGAAGCCTGCGGAAGTATACCAGCGAATGCTACAATAGTATGTGTTATTTATCTCGAAGTATAACAGAAGTATAACTTGGAAGTTGAGTTCGTTTTTGGAAGAACTTTCCTGATGGTGGAACGTGGTATATGCGAGTGGAACCCCTTGGATTTCTGCAACGAAATGTTTACGTCTTTCTTTGAAGCCGAGAACCATGCCCCCAAAAAATGTATAACAGGACGAGTATGACAGTGAGGCCAGTCATGCCGATGACTTAACCTGCAGCTTAACACGATCATCTTCGGGTGGTATGTACTTTATTGTTGGATTCAAATTGAGGTGGTCCCTGCCTCTGTCCCTGCCCCTTGACGGATGACCCAAATGGCAATATTTTTTGGCAACGCCCCTCTTTTGCATATTCCCATTTATTCTGTTGCACGCTTCAGTTGCAACCGACACTGCCACTGCCACTGCAACTGCGGCGGTGGTCACTGAGGAAAACGCTTAACGAATTGGCCCAAATACGTGTGTTATACTACACGATCATCGGCGTGATCATCATCATGATGGGAGCTAGTGATGATCGTTATGCTAATGCTGATCGCTCGCCTGGAAACGACAGCAGCACAGCAGCGCAGCAGAGCAGCAGCAGCAGACACCCAAGCAGAGCAGAGCCGCAGCAGAGCACCAGCTTTGTATTTGGATCAGCTGCTAGAGGGAGATGGCTACATGTGCCTAGAGAGAGAGGGAATGGAAGAATGATCGGAGAGCGGGCGGTGAGGCAGAGGGAGCCCGAGTCACGGTCACGTTTCTTGTCACGTTCACCCATTGTTGTTGCTGTTCATTTCTTTCTTCATTCGTTTCTTTCGTTTCTTTCTTCATTTCATTCTGCTTCGCATTTCGTACCCATTAATTCTGTCCAAGAATGAAGGGGTATATATGCTGACTGAACCCTCTCAGACCTTCGATTGTGCTTCTTGTGGTTTCTGTTCTCAATATTTCCAGTTCCACTTCTGTTTAAGAAGATCATTGTTAGCCCCTGTTTCTCGACCACTTGCGAAATTCCAGACTAGTGCAGGAAGAACTCATTTTAACTGAACAAAATAATACATTTGAATGTTTCGAATGAATTTCAATCAAAAATGCCGAAATGCAGCGATTTTGTGTGGCCTAAAAACCCTCGAAACATTTGTAAATACCAAGATCTAAAATTCTAGAAAGTTTTCGTTTTATACAAATTAAAAATCCTAGATGTTCGGTAATTTAGCGTAAGATTGGAAATGGCTTAGAATAACTTGTTGAGTGCAACAGAGAGATGGGGAAAATGGATTTTTACATGTCATAGCATTCTTAGTACTCAATGTGTGAGAGAGAGTGGTCAAAACGGAGTGGAAAAACAGGGTATCGTTCCGTCTGGACACTCCGCAGTGGGTCTTTGGGTGTTGTTTTGTTGTTTTGATGCTCGTCGCTTCGTCTCTTCGTCTCTTCGTTTTGCCAATTTGCCTTCGGTGGACGAGTACTTCTGTTGTGGCTGTTGGCTGTTCTTTTGCTGCTGATCTTGTCAACAGGCAGCAGGCAACAATTTGTGGCCAGGGGTCCGTGCTCTCTGTGGTAGTAGCGTCTTGTCGCGCTTGTATCGCTCCCTGTGCCGTTGGCTGCCCTGCCCCACCTGCCGCTTGTTCATGCGGCCCATGGGAGGTTTGACCCCGGCGAATGTGGCATGTGGCATGTGGCAAGCACAGGCTCGGGCTCTGACTTCCACTTCCACTTTGACTTTGACTTCCATTTGCATTTGCATTTGCATTTGCATTTGCATTGGCATTTGCATTTCCAGTTGCGGTACATTTCGACCGGGAAACGGGAAACGGGAAAGCAGGCAGACGTCGCGATCGCGCGCCAAAAGTGACAGGCGGGCGAGGAGCAGCTGTCGAGCTGACTTTCGGCTGCCAGCTGCCACCGCCGATGGTGGCTCCCACTGGGGCTCGTGTTGTTGCTGTTGCGGCTAATGTTGCCGCTGTCATTGCACTTGGACGGCGGCAACAAGTAGCGGCGGCCGTGGCTGTGGCTGTGGCTGTGGCCAACACAAAACGGAAGTTTTGTACAAGTTTTTCGTTGCTTATTATTTGTTGTTGTTGTTTTTTTTTGTGTTTTTTTGGTGTGTGTTTTGTATACCCTTGCCTTGCCAGAGGTTAATATCATTTTACCAAAAAGCAACCACACGAGACTCTATGCACAAGGAATGCAAACATATACATACACTCGTATTATTCCAGAGATTAGGTTAGATCTGGCAGTTCTGAAAGAATCCAACTCCATTTGAGGAATATCAGGGTCGTGACCTTTAGAGCAGCTTCTGACCACAGCCTTGGGGCGCAGTCTGCAGTCCGAGAGAGTATTCAATGCTTCGGCGCTTCGGGGGCTTACAGTCGGACTTCCTTTCTGGTTTTCTCTGCTTTTATCTGTTTGCGGCAAGTGAAAACGACGTCGTTAAACGCACATTTCGATTCGATTCGGTGTTTTGTGCCGCTGCTTCTGCTGGCCCCGGCCTGCCCCAAACAATTGAGTGAAAATCTGCATCGAATCGATGGGCCACGGTGGATCGGGGCGCTGACACGGACAGTGACAATCACTGCGCCCTCGACTCGAACAGTGACTGCAGCGGTAGCAGTGACACAACAACAACAACAACAACAAAACGGAACAAAAGAGGCAACAATTGCTCATGGCGGGGCACTTGTCGCGGCACTTTCTAATGTGACGGCAACGGCAGCGACAGCGACAGCGACGACAACGCGGAAGCCACAGCGGCGGCAACAACTGGGCGACAACGCACCCACATGGAAGAAGTCAGAGACCTGGGAGACCCTAAGCGCCCTCAGAACGGCAGAGCCCGAACGCAGTGACCCGCAAGAGCAGAAAGCACTCCCCTCCCCCAAGCAAACCCCAGTAGAGACCCCCTGTAAGGGCTTGAATTAGGAGTCCGACTGCAGGGGAAGTATTTAGCCATCAAATGGATGCTGATTGCTGTGTGAAAGATGGCTCTTGGGCTGAAGAGGGGGTTGGATGCCGGGAAGTGCGAGTAGACATGGAAGTTTAAACGAGGCACAGGGAGAGGGAGGGAGCAGCTTCAATTGCATTTTCCCAGAAAAGAAAGGATCCTCCATCCCCACTCCGCACTCTGCACTCCGCAATCCGCACGGCACTGCCCCTTCGGTCAATTAGAGTGGCATTCAACAGAAAGCCATATCTCAAAGCACGAGATTACGCAGAGGTACTACAAGTGCGAGTATCTACAGACATTCCTGCTAATCAGAGCCATCAAATAATTATGACCTAATCGATTTGGTTGAACAGCAAATTCAAAGAATCTTGACAATTGTAGATCTCTCGATCTAAAGCCACAAACCTTTCATGGCCAACGATTTCTGGGATTGATTCCCACTGACAGACAGTAAAAATGGTTGATAGATTACAATTTCAATTGAGAGTTCGAGTAGATATTGCATTCGAGCTTCGGAATGTTATATTTTCCCAGTCATTTCCTTGAGGAAAACTTTCACTCGAAGAAAACGGCATTCCAATTGAGCGCCATTCGTGGGTGTTCACTGTACTCTTCTTAAGAGATTTATTCTTTGTTCTCGGAAAATGCATATTATCCAGAAATACTTGATGGGGTATTTCCATGCCGTGTGCCACATGCCACATGCCACATGCCACGAGTATTTGCCAAAAGAGATGTTTAACAAAATATACAATATACGAATGTTTTGTATTGTGTTGCAACAACAACAAACATCGTGTTAACTTGACAGCAAATGCGAAAATTTATGCAACAATGGAAGGCACATAAAAGCAGAAACAACAATTAACAAAAGCCAGCAACAAAAAGCCACACAAAATGGAAAAACAAGCCTGAAAGTGAGACTTTCAAACACTTTTACTCTCGATTTGTGTTTGGGTTTTGTTCGGGTTTTGGGTTTAGTATTTTGAAACTGAACGAACGAACCAACCAAGCGAGGAACCTCCCACTTAACCCAAGCCATCCATCTATCCACACATCCATCCATCCATCTATCCATCCATCCATCCATCCGTCCATCGAGCAATCCAACAGCAAACTCTGCTGTCGATGGCGATGTCACGCACAATAGTCGGTTGGCTTGGGTTACGCTCCGATCCACCCTATAGACCCCACCTCCCTCCACTCCCTGGCACTCCCTGGCACTCGACGCGTGTGGTCTGCGGATTGTGTAAGCATCATATCGGGGATTAGGCTCCTCCGATTTCCCTCAAAGAGTTGCAGCCCTCAGACACGATTTCGATTTCGATGCTGCGGATGCGGGTGCGGGTGCGTGTGTGACATCCACCGAAGCTTGCACCAAAGCGATCCGATCCGATCCGATCTAAACTGAACTGAATTGAACCGAAAGTGAATGGCGACAGAGAAACGCCTGCCCCCCGATCGGCACCCGTTTGCGGCATATTCGATTACACATCGCAACGAATCGAATCGGATCGAATCGATCCGTCACTCGCTTGGTTAACGGTTAATCCGTTCCGATGCGATCCGATCGGACGAACACTTCCTCCTGCCGGAGGTCGTCGCACATCTCGGGTTTCACCCATCCATGACGAACCCGTTGACTAAAGACTTTTTTCGTTTATTTTTTGTATTTTTGCTGCTTGCAGAAAATCGATCCCCTGACACGCATTCAGGAGGAGATCAAGGAAGTGGTGAGACGCGAGGAGGAGTACCGCCAGCTGGCCACGCTCTCCTCCACCGGGGGTGGTGCTGCCACCCCGCCACCCATTCAGGTGGACGAATTCGAGACGTACACGATTAATGGCAACGGCAACGACTTCGGTCAGGATCAGGAGCCGCAGGGGCAGGAGCAGCTGCTTGATCTGGGCGAGGATGAGGAGGAGCAGGACCAGGGCCGGGGTGTTCTGGTCACGGCCCAGCCGGCCTTGGCGGCGGTACAGACCACGGCCCTGCTGCTGCCCATCGACGAGCACTCGAACACACCCTCTCTGGCGTCCAGCGTCAACAGCACCAAGGAGGAGAGCCTCGACGGCCAGCACTCGGACGACTCCGGCATCTCGGCCTCCTCCCAGAGCAACAACAACAACAACAACAGCAACAATCTGGTGAAGCAGCTGCAGCCGCTGAAGCTGACGGTGGTGTCTCGCCAGGAGCAGCGCTACATCGGCCCCAACTGCTACAACCTGACCCCGGAGCCGCCGCAGCAGAAGCTGATGACCCGCACCATCTCCACGCCGCAGTTGAACGGAGTGCAGAAACGGCAGTTCGCCTTCAACGGCTCCACCAAGGGGGTGATGCAGCGCTTCATCGCCTCGCACGGCAAGGTGGGTCCCAGCAGCCCCATGAGCAGCCCCTCCTCCCCGCTGACCCTGACCAACGGCAGCAGTGGCAACCTGAACGGGAACGTGAACGGCAGCACTCAGACGACCCTCAAGCTGAACGCCCAGAACGCGCTGGCCTTCCTGGAGACGGGCGGCAACAACTCGCCGACGGTCACCCTGTCGCCGGCGGCCATTGAGCGGGACTCGGAGGGACGACCCCTGCGCCGCGGCTATGTGCCCGTGGAGCAGAAGATACAGCGCGAGCTGCAGGACCTCAAGTCGCGGGAGTCCGAGCTGAAGCGTCTGCGCAAGCTGAACAGGCAGAACACCCTCAGGGCCTCGCAGGACAAGCTGTGAGTAGCCACTGCCCACTCCTAAGGGACTGATCTTCAATCCAGACCAATCCAATTCATTCCGTTCCACAGAATATTCAGCACAGATGACGAGGCCGATGCGGAGGCGGATGACGATGAGGACTCCGAGGAGGAGCACTGCTATGGCCCGGGAAAACTTCGCAATGCCCAGTCCACGCAGGAGCTCGACAGAAACGGGTGAGTAGTGCGCCGTCCATCATGTGATCGAAATGAGTCTAATGGTGCTTCGTATTTCCTTTTTCCAGAAATGAGCAGGAGATTGTCCACAATTCACAAAGAATGACCTGCGGCTATGCCTACATAATGGCCAATGGAAGTGGCAATGGCAATGGCAATGGAAATGGAAGTGCCAGCTGTAATGGAGGCATGCGTCCGGCCATGTCGCTGGCCCAGCTCTGTGATCTGACGCCGGAGGAGGCCCCCTCGTCGCACCGCCTCATCGCCCAGTGGGAGAGCCTGATCAAAAAGAACGCCGAGGGCGGAGCGGCCATCGAGGCGGTCATCTAAGGAAGCCAACCACTCCACACACCACACACACCAACGATCTGGTGCAGAGCAGACCAAATTATTATTGTAGTGTCCACATAGCCACACATGGCACTCCTTCCCCCTTCCGACGATCGTCGGCTAATGCCCCCAATCGCACGTCAATGTCCTGCTGCTTGCTTAGCGCCCCCCGCCCCCATTATCAACGAATTAATTCTAAACGCCAACCAATTGAAATTGCGGCTGAAACTTCACATGAAGCCTGAAGCCTGTACTTAATGCGATTAATGTGTAATTTATACTGTGTACGTAATGTGAACTCTTCGAGAACCCTGTTGTATATAATTCTTCGTGTTTCCAGTGCGAGTGCGGTGGCAGCCGACTTGCTTATAATTTATTACAAACCAACTTTATATATACAATACTTTATATGAGTATGCATAAACAAACCATTAACGCGAGTATACATATACTATACGAAACCAATATGCGAAAACGATTAAATAAAATAAAATACAAAATTTATATATAAATAGCCTTTTGTACCGAGATCATGTCCTGATCATGGCAAAGATGAGACCCCCCCATCTCCGGTACAATTTGATAGCTTTTACGGCATAGTTTCTACCGCATACCTTCTATAGTTATTTTTTTCTTGGGGACTTTGTTACTCCTGTACTAAAATATAGAGATTTGTGAATCTTGTAGGAGCATTTTATGGCACTGGAGCTTGCCGTAATTGAATAATTAAATATTAAATGCATAATTTATTCTATGGATCTATGCAGATCATTTGTGACTGAATATTTCGTTTCCCAATGATGATTTCAACCAGGACGGACAAGAAACGTCAGAGCTATGCCATATAACTTAAATATAAAGCATATCCACCAATATCTAAGAACAAAAACCCTCAATTTGGTGGCGCTCAAAACCGAGATATTTGATTTTCAGATTCTGCTGATCAAATATATGATAACTCTGCAGATTCTGGTCCGATCTGGACATGTTGTACCTTTTCCTGATCGGTATACTATCCCCGATCGCTTGAAATCAGATTGACATCAGGGAAAGTAAGGATAATGCATTTTTAACGCAATTTCTTTATCATGGCACACATGGCAAAAAAGCAATTCCACGTTTATTAAAACATGGCATACTTTTGGGCATGGCATACTCATGCTTTCTGGAATGTAAAAATCACGTATAAATGCCAATGCGACCCCCAGCTATGACTCCAATAGGGATCAGCATCGAACTTCTGATTGATTAACATAAAATAACTCAATTTAAAAAAAAAATGTCGCAAAAAAGTCATGTGAAGCGCGGATTACGGAGGTTTTTTATACTGCCCCTTCCACTAAGCGTCTACATATGTGTAAAATATTTAAAAATAATGCAATAGAACTACCTTAAAAATTACCCAATCCTATAGAAAATTGCTTCATTTATCGAATAAATTTACTGGTCAATTAAAAGTCCCGATGGAAAGGCTCTTTAAACGGAAGTGAACTGAAAAATGGATCTGAAATTTACCCATTTTCGCCCATTCGTCTGATTTCATCTGTAATTTTTCTTTTTCTGTCCTTTTTCCTTTCTTTTCATCTCTTTGCGTAACCCAAAGGGAGTCCTGCCAACCGATTGGCGTCATGGGAACCTCCCGATCCTGGTAAATAGGTCCTTCTGCGAACAAGCCCTGTTTGCCCGACTCTGTAGTTACTATGGGACGGAATTATCCCCGCACGAATCTACAGTATTCATAAAATAGCAGATATACTCATGCTTTACGAGCACATCCTTTAGTAGGATTCAGCAAATTTCGTTCGCAGTCTCTGCAATGACTTAAAACATACTACGTTCGAGTGGTGTGCCTTCAGGTATGCACATTTTGCTTTTTTTGTGCTGAACAAAATGTTTAACGAATATTTTTCTCTTGAATCTGAAATTCAGTTTTTTCAGCGTAAGGCAAGAAAACGCACGTAACAGACAGAAGAAAGAGCAAAACACTAGCAAGCTCGAGTGTTGCTTTCTCATTCTCTCTACCAGAAAATCAAATGGAGAGTGAGCGCGAAAAAAAACAGAAATTTTACAATCTGGCCCGGTACTAATGAGAACATCTGCTTCTAACTGACCAAACGAAGCGAATACCGAATCCCACAGAATCGATTCGGCTGCCTGTTCGTATAGGACTCGGATTAAATTCATGTTCCAAAAGGACATTAAGCTGTACCGGAAAAGTGAGGCATTTTTGGGTGTTAACGCGATCAAGATACATGTAATATTGCATGAATAGTTGGCCGCTAAGAACAATTTTTCTCGTGAGATACATCGTAGTTTGATATTTCCCCCAAAAAAACAGAGGTGTGTTTCAGAAGAGTCGAAAGAGTGATTTGAAGGTTGGTTTCAGCGGATGCAAAAGGGTTTTTGGAAAGCAATAATTTTCAATGATATTTTGTTGGAAATATGTGTATATCTCTGTATATCTCGGCTGAATGGCAGTCGAAATGGACGTGGTATGTCTTTTCGTGATCGGACACCGACCTACTGTTGTTGTTGTGGCAACTTTTTTGGTTTTCAGAAAACTACCGACTGCCACAACTGTTGCCCCGAAATAATGTAGTTGTATCCTTTTTTTAGGAATATGAAAAATATATGACTCCTTTTTTTTTGGAAATTTTTATATTTATTTTTATTAAATACATTTTCTTTGTTTCATTTGTTGCTGTTGTTTTTGTTTTTGTTGTTGTTTTGGTTGGTTTTAGGGTTTCTGTTTGTTAAATTTGTTGCTGTTCATCGTGTTTAATTATGTGTTCGCTCTGCACTTTTTTGAATTAATCAGATATCAGATACTATTTGGGTGCCATAGATAGAAAGAGAGAGATAGTTAGAGTACAAGGTTACATTTATACACAACGGAAACGGAAACGAATGTTTGATCAACACTCATCGGAGAACAACGGATGTGTGCTGTGGGGTGCGGTGCTGTCTTCTGGGAACCTGTGGATCCCAGCATGGCAGATATCCGTTTCCCCCTGAGGTTCTACTATGGTTGGTGTTGGTTCGTTCTTTACTGCTACGGAAGCCTCAAATACATCGCTATGGTATAGTATGGGCAATGTGGTATGGTTTGGAATGGTATGCTATTGTTATAGGGTGCTGTTGCCTGTTCCCGATGCAACAGATGGATCTGTATACTCTGCTACTCGTACTATGTGAAGTTGAAATCTTATGCTTAAAGGTTGTATTGCAAATAAAATCGTACTGACTCGCATGCATACGCATGAGCCGTACTCTCAAGTGTTTTCTGGTGTGTATATGTATATGTATGTATGTATTTCTTGTATATTTACAAAAGCCGTTTACAAATTGACGCAGCTTTCTTAACCGACACGTACTATACACACGTTGGCCAGGTGCAAAGGAGTGCGGAAAATGGGGAAAACTATCGCCTCGCCTCGACTCGCCTTGCAAGCAGGAATGGGGAATGTGGTCTCGATATCGTACTCGTACTCGTTTGGAAAACTTAGAGCTAATCATAAACTAGTCACAAATTAGTCAAAAAGGTTTGTTAATGGTAAACGTATATTGCACTGCATCGGATTGCGTGGGATTAGAAATTAGGCAACAAACAATCAACATATCGAAATTAAGATACATCATAGGACTAGCGTAAGTAATACTTTGGCACACATATAGAAAACATATAGCTCTGGATAAGTGACTAAGTGACTGGAAATCAGTTGTTGCACAAATACTCGTACACGTATATACAATACAATATAATAATATACTCGTAATGCTCGGCGGTACAAAGGTGGTACAGAACATAAACTGCCAGAAACAATAATTAGTTAGATCCTGACACTGACACTGACACTGACACTGGGACAGACACTGGGGAGAGACCCTGGCACTGCCACTGGTACTGACACTGACACTTTGCTTCTCTTGGAACTGGAACCAAAAAACCATTGACTGCTCTTTAATATCGTGTATATATATAGAAATATAAATAGTAAGTATATATATCATTTGTTAGCTTTCATAATACATATGTATATATATAGTTTTGCCCTTCGTTCGCACCTGCACTTGCACTTGCACTTGCACTCCCCTCAATTAGAAACTAACACTTAAAACCGACTTTTCATATGCGTTGCTATATCCTTGCCCCGTCCATCTATCATCCATCATCCATAATCCATTATCCATCTCTCCACCTACATTCATTCATTCATCGATTCGATCCATCAACCGAAAGCGCTTTGAGCGTCATACTTCTGAGTACGAGAGAGTCCTCCTCTACTCTACCCTACCTCTGACCTACAGCTAAGACAAAAAAAAAATGACACAATGGCTCCTCCTTGCTAAAGTTACTCGTTACTCGTTACTCGTAGATATACATATTTAAGATTCGTTCTCGTTCTCGTTCCCGCTCTCGTCTCTGTTTTCCTTTTCCTCGTCGTAACATAAAATTAATCAACAAATTTTTATAGTTGCTTGCTGAAACTGGAAACTGTTCTTAGTTCTTAGTAATCGTGCCCTAAGCGATGATCCGTGCCCCATGCCACACGGAAATCGCAACCTAAATACAGCCAGAGGGGGCTCCGGCTCCTGCTCCTGCTCCTGCTCCTGATCCTCCAGTGGAGGCATGGGTGTGTAAGAAGTGTGTTTGGTGTGTGGGGTGTGTGCTACAGAAAGTTTCTTAAGTTGCTTAAGTATCGATCGATTTTTAGTACGATCTGTGTACGATCTACGATAAACCTCTAGCTAAACGTGAATTGCTCTCTTTTGGCTACTCCTTCTTTCAGGAGTAGTCCTATCCTATCCTACTGCTGCTGCTGTTGCTGCTGTCTGTGTAAACACATCTAAAAAAATGTTGTTCTCGTTCTTCTCTGTACCGTATCGTATCGTGTGTGTGTCCGCACTGTACTACATCTAGCAACGGTTGTCACGTGCTCTTTTATATCAATATCAATATATATGTATATATATACGTGAATATACTATATATGGTTGTATATATCATCATGTCATGCTTGTATATATGCCTTCTATATAAATATCGTTCTGTTTTTTTGTCATTTGCTGGTATTGTCTGAATGTGCTACGTACTTTAAACGCTAAACTACAATAGTTTGTGTTTGTGTGTCAGAGGGGGGTGTGGGAGGGGGTGGTGTTTCTTGCTGTTTCGTAGATCGTTTATCCGATATACAATGCAAAAACAACAAACAAAAAAAAAACATGGGAAGAAAAAGAATTGCAAGTTGCGTTTAAAACTATCGCATATCGCTTATCGCATATACGCATATAACTAGTGCATACGTATGTTTTATATCCTTTATATCCTCTATATGCTATTAATATGTAATTCTGTTTGGTTTCCTTCCGCGATGATCATCGCGATGACTGCTGCTCCTCCACTGGGACCACGAGGACCTCCCTTCTAGAGCAGCTGCGCAATGACCGGCTCGATCAGACACATGTGCTCGGCACCGCGCACTGGCAGCCGGTTGAGGCAGAAGTGACGGATCATGTCCGGCACTGTATCGAAGGGACGACTGAACTGGCCCAGGATGTACTGGCCCGTTTCGTTGCGCTGAATCCGCATATGCATGAAGCCCTTGGCTCCCCTGGTGGCACAAACGGAGATAGAGAACGATTAGCCTTTGCGGTCACAGTACTCATTGGGTCGTGGACCACACACACACTCACTTGAGAGAGAGGGAGTAATCCTGCTTGGTGGACTCGCAGTTCCGCACCAGAAAGGAGCCCTCCGACAGCGGACGGAGCGTCGTCTCCGCCTCGATGCGCGTAATGGCGCCGTGGTACCAACTGCAATGAAATGCCAAAATATTCACGCGATTAGGATCGAGATTCATTCGACTGATAGCAGTAGCATCTCTGTATCCCTTACCCCTGCCGCTCCAGTGGTATGCTGACATCAATCAGATCCACGGCCGTCACATAGCCCTGGCAGAGATTCATGTTCAGCTCCTTGGTGCTGTTGAGGCCCCGCAGGTCGAGGCTGCCGAACTGTTTGGTGGCCTGCCGCGGCTCGTTCAGATTCAGCGTAAGGTTCTGCCGGAACAGGGCTGTATCTGGGGGTACAAAGTGTGCAGTGTGAGAGTGAGTAGGAGAATGATATGCGATATCGATGGCTATATCCTACCCAGCTTGCTGGCCAACTTCTGATCCTCCCGCATCGAGTGGCTGGAGGAGGCCTGCGAGATGCCACTGGACTCGGTGCTGTGCATCAGCAGGTTGTTGATCTCCGCCTGGTTGGCGCGCAGGCGCCGCCGCAATTTGGGCATGTCGAAGGGCAGCTCGCCGAGGTCCACCGATGTGGCGCTGCCGGAGGTGCAGGCCGCCTCCTGCTGCAGCGTCTTGCGGCGCCGCAGCTTTGGCATGTCGAAGGGCAGGTCGCGCAGCTCCTGCGGTATGCCAACGTTGCCCGATCCTGATGCTGATGCAGATCCTCCGCCTCCACCGGCAGTAGTGCCCGTGCCCGAGCTGCCTGCTGCCGAGGATCCGCCGCCTGCTCCCTGGCTGGCGGGCTCTGCTCCAATGAGCTGCAGCTTGGGCAGCGTGAGGCGCTGCAGGGCCAGGGCCGGCGGCGGCTTGCCCTCCTCCCGCGAGTGGAGCGAGATGCCGCTGTCGGAGCCGAGCAGCTCGTCGGCCAGGTGCAGCAGCGCCTTGTTGGGCGCCGCTCCTCCTCCCCGCTGGTTGCGCTGCTGCTTGGACGAAAGCGGAGCGGAGGTGGCGCCGGCGCCGGCGGAGGTGGAGGTGGAGGTGCCCGCCACGAGGGCCTCGTGCTCCTCCTGGACTGGGGCCTGCGACGGGGTCTGGGACGGCTGCTGCGACTGTTCGGAGGCACTGGCCGAGGCCGGCTCCTGCGAGGACTTGTCCGAGATGGGACTGAGGATGTGCAGCTTGGAGTGCAGCAGCAGCGGCGCCGGCCGCAGCGGGTAGGCCACGCTGGAGCTGCAGCTGCCGCTCTCCGAGCTGTGAGAGCTGAGGGAGCTCGAGTGGCGCGACTCCGAGCTTGAGGTGCTCCGGTTGCCCTCGCTGGTACTCGAGCGCAGCGACTCCATGCTGCCCCCGCTGCTCGAGGTGGCTATGGACTCCGTGGAGCTGTAGTTGTGACCCTGGCCCTGCGCCTGGCCGTGGCCGTGGCCATGGCGGGTGCGACGTCCGGCCGATACGCCTGCGGCATGATGATGGTGGTGGTGGTGGTGCTGGCGTTGCTGCTGCGGGTGGGGCTGGGCGCTGCGCCGCAGTTCCAGGACTCGACCCGACTCCAGCACAAAGGAGCGCGGACGCCGGGCGGCAGCCGAGGCGGAAGCGGTGACGGACACTGAAGCGGAGGCCGAGGCCCCGGCCGAGGCGGAGTTCGAGTTGGTCGAGGGCGGATTGACGTAGGCGCTGTCGGTGAGGCTGTTGTCGTTACTGGAGGCGCACAGCTGCTGCTGCTGCGGCTGCTGGAGACGCATCCCCTGGAGGGGAAGGCGCAGGTCGCGCAGTCGCGGATGCGCCGGATTGGCGGCGGGCAGGTTGGGGGCGCTCTTGATGCTGTTCATGTAGCGCTCCTGCTTTCCGGGAAATTTCATAGGCAGTGGCGCCGTCGAGGGCGGGGAGGGCGTGTAGCCCCGCACCGGCAGCTGCTGCGTGCTGGAGGCACTGGCTCCACTCCCTACCGGGGCCGCCACCGCCACTGGGTCGCTGCTCTGGTTCTGATTCTGGTGATCCCGATCCTCGAGCTGCAGATTTCCCAGTTCCGCCTGCACCTGGTGCACCTGGACGTGGGCGTGGGCGTGGCCATGGCCATCGCTGTTCTGCTCCTGGAGGGCCTGGTTCTTGGAGTTCTTTGTTCGCTTGCACTCGAGGCGGCTCTTGGCCTTGGCGGCCGAGGCTGCAGCCGTAGCCGCCGCGACGGTCTCGCTGTTGCCGTTGCCGTTGCCGTTGCTCAGCTGGAGGAGCACCGAGTGGTTGGTGATGCGGTCCACCTCGTCCAGGTCGTCGTCCGACTTGGCTATCTTGCAGTCGAAGGCCGTCTCGTAGATCTGCCGCCTGCGGCTGGTCATTATGTCCGAGTCCGGGTCGTCCTCGTCGTCGTCGTCGTCGTCGTCGTCGTCGTCGTCGTCGTCGTCGTCCTCCTCCTCGCGCTCGTCGTCCCCGTAGAGATCGAGCGTGTTGACGGACTGCGCGGCTGAGTGTCCGCTGAGGCTCAGTGGCAGCTTCTCGGGACGGGCCAGTGGCAGCGGCAGGGGCAGCGGGATCGGGATTGGGATCGGGGCGCACTCGGCGCACTCGTGCACGCCATGCGGATGCACGTAGAAGATGCTGCGCGGCCGGAAGTACTCCTCGAGCTCCTCCTCCGGCTCATCGCTCAGTCCACCTCCAGCTCCTCCTCCGGCTCCGGCTGGGGGGGCGGCTACACAGGCTCCGCACACGGCTGCTGGTCCGAGCAGACGGTGCGGTGGCATCGGCGCCGAAGGCTCTGCTGGGTCGCGGGTCGCGGCTGTGGGATTCGGGGCGTTGGCGCTCGCAGGAGGCGGGGGACAGCACTTGAGCAATTCCCCCTCGCCGGCGTCGCAGTGTTGCAGCTGCAGCTGGAGCTCGCTCCCAGTGGATGGATCGGGATGGGACTGGGAGTGGTGGCGCGGCTGGACGTTGCAGGTCTTGCGGACTAGGGCCAGAGCCCGGGCATGCCACTCGCGCCGCTTGAGGCACTCGCTGCAGTCGGACTCCTCCGAGGTGCTGGTGCTGGGCGTCTCGCACCGGATGATGTGCACACCCTCCTCCGTGAAGCTGTAGCGCTTGGGCGTCGACTGGTCGCCGCCGGGTGCCTCCTCGGACTCCTCTTCCTCCTCGAGATGATCGTTGTCCTCTGTCCGCTCCTCTCCCTCTCGGACTCCCCCGACCTCCCTTTGCTCGTTGTTGTCGTTGTTGTCGTCGTTGTTGTCCTTGTTGTCGTTGTCCTGGTCGCTGTCTCCTACTCCTGCTGCTGCTGCTGCTGCTCCTGATGGCTGCGGCTCCTCTCCGTGCTCCTGCTGGGGCACATCCAAGCTGGAGCTCTTGCGGTAACCACCCAGGCACGGAAGCTCCGCTCTCAGCTGCGGCGGCTCGCTGGCCGTCGACTGGCGGCACTTCTGCTTGGCCTCCTTGTCCTTGTCCCTGTCCTTGTCCTTGTCGCGGCTCTTGAGAAGATCGGAGTAGTAGTAGGGCGAAGGCTGGCGCTTGCTGTACTCTGCTGCCGGGGCGACGGTCAGCTTTCGTGGACTCCGCTGCAGTTGGGGCGGCAGCGGGCGCACCAGATCGTCCGATATGGAGTCCGGCGAATTGAGAACCACCGCTCCAGGAGTTGTTCCCGGCGCTGCAGCCTGGGATGGAGCCTGCTGTGGCTGTGGCTGTTGCTGCTGTGGCTGATCGGCCTCCTCGTCTATGTCCGCCTCCTCGTCGGAGGACTTGGGCGCAGAGGAGTCTGCGGGGGGAGAAGAAAGGGAGAAAGTTAACACACTGCTGACATCGCTGACAGTTTCTAATTAAGTCGTGGAGCACTGCGGCATGGCGGCCCTGTGGCAACTGTGGGCTTGAGCCACGTCGTCGCTGCCGCAGTAGTCTATTTGGCGGTTGGTTAAACCCCGAAGCAGCCCCCATCCTTCTCCTAGTATCCTTCCATTCTAATGCAAAGTCCTGAATGACTCTTAGTCTGACTCTGGCCCCAGGAAAGAGCAGAGCAGAGCCTGCCATTTTCCATTTTCCGCTTGGCTAATCGAAGCTGCCTCTGCGGCAAAAGTGTCTGCATCGCAGGCGAGAAACTTGCACCGCATCTCGGGCTCGGGCTCGGGCTGAGGGTCCACTTAATTGCCATCCACTTAAGGTGGCACCTGCCTCCTGCCTCCTGCCTCCTGCCCCCAGCCTGTTGAGAGGCCAATGTCTATGCCTTGGCCTTCAGTGAAGGCCTGCTCGTGCTCCTACTCCAGCTGCTCCTTCACTTTTCCGCTTTTCCGCTCCTCAACTAGTTACGCGCCTAATGAACCTCGACAACTTTTCATTTGGTTGCAAGTATCTTGGAATACTCGCAAGTTATTCGAGGGAGGGGCAGACAGCTATTTTGTTCTTATAATTAAAAGAATGCCCCCCCCCCCGCCCCCATCAATTTGTCCCTTCTGCTGGTACGCAGCCTCGGGCCTCGTGCCTCGTGCCTCGTGGGGCACACTCACATTCACACTCACCCGAATCGTAGTGGCTGTTCCGTTTATCCTTCCGCTGGTGCTGCTGGTCGTTGTTGTTGTTGTATGTGGAATGCCGCTGCAGCTGCTGCAGATGCAGTTGGGCGCTGCGCGGCGTGGGCAATGTATGTTGCAACTGCTGCGGCTGCTGTTGCTGCTGCTGCTGCTGCTGCTGCTGTTGGTGGCGCTTGTGGCTCGGGGCCGTGCGGCGCTTGGCCTTCTTGTGGTACACCTTCTTGTGGTGGCCGTTGCCGCTCTGGTGGCGCGTGTCCTTCGGATCGGAGTAGCCTTCGATAAGCTTCACTGAGGCCTGCTTGATGTTGCTGTTGGGCAGCGGCGGATGTTGCAATGTTGCCCGCTGCTGTAGCTGCTGCTGCTGATGCTGCACCTGTTGTGCCCCAACTGGCAACGTGTTGTTGTTGTTGGTGGTGTTGTTGTGGAGGTGCTGCTGCTGCTGCTGCTGGTGCACCGAGTGGTTGCCGATGTGCGTGTTGTTGTTGTTGTTGTTCAGCTGCTGCTGCTGCTGGGTTGCTGCTGTTGCTGCAGATGCTGCCGCTGCCGTTGCCGTTGGCGGCTGCTGAATGGGCAAAGTGGCCGAGGGGACCGGGCAAAGCGGTGGCGGCGGTAGGGGCGGTGCTGCCGCTGCCGCTGCTGCAGGTTGCTGCGTCGCTTGTTGGGCTTCACCGAATGGCAGCTGTCGGAAATAAAAAGAAGATTGGGTTGCGGGCGGGGAGGCGCCATTAGCATTTGTTTGCAACTAATTTGATTTGCATTTCAATTTCCAATTTGTTGGCATTTAATTGAAGGGAATGGGGAGAAGGGACAAGCAAGAAGGGAAGAGGGAAAGACAAAGGCAAATGCAAATGGAAACTCGTTTGCAGCGATTGTATGTTTTCCCTTAGATGGTGCCTCAAAGGCCTTAAAATATAGAAACATACTCGTACACAGATGAATGGATCTGCAAGGCTATCTCCGATCTGCAACTAAACCAGAAAATGCGCACCGGATTTCACAACTGAGATACATATATGTTCATATAGTAGGCTGTGAAATCGAACAAAAGCATAAAACATTTTTGGTATGGAAAATATTTTGGGAAATATTCATTCGGTCCCCAGGCCTGGACTGGGGAGCATCAAAATTTCCAGTGTTCTGTTTTCTGTTCTGTTTAGTGAAAAAAATTAAATCAAACAAATTTTAAAAAAGTGAAAAATAATTTCCGGACTATTAAAAAAAAAAATAATCAAACAAAAATAAACTAAATTACACTAAAAATGATTCTCAAAATAAGTACGCGGAAAAAGCAAAAACTCAGCCGAGGCTCTTCAACGATTTTAATCTTTCGGTTTTCTCCTGCCTCCCCTGTAGGATAAAGGATCCGCTGATCCTTGTTTCTGTACAGGCCTGTTCCACAGATGGATGAAAGGAGAGGAAGATACCTCCAGGCACCCACACCCACACCACCACACCGCACGCACACATTCGCAATCGAACTCGAACTCGTCAACGCTTTTGCACAACTATACTATTGCAGGATGGAACCGGCCGAAGGCACAGGGGATGGCATCCTGGACAAGAGCTTCATTGGGCAGATAAACCAAGAAGCGAACTATAAGCAGCCTCTACCTTGGTGTGAGTCGGGACCTAATTAGGATTTGAATTGGATTGAATTAATCCTCTACTTTTCCATTTACAGATTGAAGGCTCTGCTGTCGATGCCATCGGCACAGGATCCGCTGATCCTTGTTTCTGTACAGGCCTCTTCCACAGATGGAAGATACCTCCAGGCACCCACACCCACACCACCACACCACCACACCGCACGCACACATTCGCAATCGAACCCGTCATCGCTTTTGCACAACTATACTATTGCAGGATGGAACCGGCCGAAGGCACAGGGGATGGCATCCTGGACAAGAGCTTCATTGGGCAGATAAACCAAGAAGCGAACTATAAGCAGCCTCTACCTTGGTGTGAGTCGGGACCTAATTAGGATTTGAATTGGATTGAATTAATCCTTCTCTACTTTTCCATTTACAGATTGAAGGCTCTGCTGTCGATGCCATCGGCACAGGATCCGCTGATCCTTGTTTCTGTACAGACCTGTTCCACAGATGGATGAAAGGAGAGGAAGATACCTCCAGGCACCCACACCCACACCCACACCACCACACCGCACGCACACATTCGCAATCGAACTCGAACTCGTCAACGCTTTTGCACAACTATACTATTGCAGGATGGAACCGGCCGAAGGCACAGGGGATGGCATCCTGGACAAGAGCTTCATTGGGCAGATAAACCAAGAAGCGAACTATAAGCAGCCTCTACCTTGGTGTGAGTCGGGACCTAATTAGGATTTGAATTGGATTGAATTAATCCTCTACTTTTCCATTTACAGATTGAAGGCTCTGCTGTCGATGCCATCGGCACAGGATCCGCTGATCCTTGTTTCTGTACAGGCCTCTTCCACAGATGGATGAAAGGAGAGGAAGATACCTCCAGACACCCACACCCACACCTCCACACCGCACGCACACATTCGCAATCGAACTCGAACTCGAACTCGTCGCTTTTGCACAACTATACTATTGCAGGATGGAACCGGCCGAAGGCACAGGGGATTGCATCCTGGACAAGAGCTTCATTGGGCAGATAAACCAAGAAGCGAACTATAAGCAGCCTCTACCTTGGTGTGAGTCGGGACCTAATTAGGATTTGAATTGGATTGAATTAATCCTTCTCTACTTTTCCATTTACAGATTGAAGGCTCTGCTGTCGATGGCATCGGCACTCGACACTGTGGGCTCTGGTCTCGGCTCTGAATATCGTGGATCACATTAAGAAACAGAACAACAAATCAACAGGGATTATTGCCAGCACAGAACACCAATCGACACATTTTATCGACTTTGTTTATAGCAAATGGTTAAGATCATTAAAAATTTGATTTAATTAACCATCCATCGATTGTTTTCTTTGATTGTGATTCGTGTGATTCTCCTTTGTGGCAGGGCACAAGAGCATTTGCCGCCTGCAGATTCCTCTGGAGGCTGGAAACTGGAAGCTCTGTGAAGGCCGTCGCCGCAGATCTCATTGCCTCCACGATTCCCTCCTGCATTCCTCTCGCTGCAAAAATCTCTGCAAATCACATTCCTTTCGGGAGCTAAACAAATTTCAATAAAATGAATTTCAAGTGGCAGACAGACAGACTTTTCCATGCCTGCTGCCTGCTGCTTTGATAAAAATTTCTCAGGGTTTACTGAGTTACAATATGATAAAAATCTAGATATGAGGGGCATTTCACTCAAACTCTGGAAGGCGATGGAAATTGCAATGCTATAATCGTATTCGTATTCCAATATTCCTCAGAGCTCGAAACATAATCTCATGTTTATCGTCTATCATGCGGTAGTGTTTTCTCATCTTTCAATTCATCTGAATTCGCTCATTTGTTCGATTGTGAGAAGTATTCCTCTGATGAACGAACCCATCCACTGGCCAGTGGGCCTTGCATTTCGGTTCGTTCCCCAAGAGTGCCATCCCATCCCCCTGCCTCTTTCCACATCAATCCCTTAGTAGTCTCAACATCCGTCGTTTGATTGTGTAGCTACTTGGGCAGTGGTTTCCTCGATCTTCTTCCTTTGCCGCATGCCTGACAAACTACAGAACTGACATTAGCAGGATCCTAATGTGTGCAAATTATGAGGCAGTCATAATCTCATCCTCATGCTCGCCCTGTGCGTTCGGATTCTGGTCATAATGTTAAAAATAAATTTCCGCTTACACGGTCATCCCACATCCTACATCCATATTCCTGTTGAGCGGAAATTGATGTTTGGCCACAGACGACACAGGCAGTGGCAGGAAGGCAGAAGGAGGAGTGGGAGCAGGAGGTCATTGTGCGCCAAAAACATTTTTAATTGAAACTCATAAATAAGGACCTCCTCTATTGAGGAGGACTCCGAGAGGCAGAAGGGGGAGGCACCAGAAGGGGCTGCTTGGATAACCATTTTTAATGAATTTGAACTTGAAACCGAATGCAATGCAGCAGATAGCTGCTGCTGCTGATGCTGCCTCCCTTTTGTTGCACAAAAGCTGGTTGCCACAGAAACCTCCGCTCCGCGCCGCGCCGCTCCGTGCAGTGCCGTGCAGTACCGTGTTCTCCGTCTCAAAGCGATGGGAAAGGCAAGGCAGATTGATAATGGCGGTTGCCTGTGCGCTAGCCAGTGGCAGGAGTAGGGGTTCGGGGTGGGGGCATGGGGCAGGCTGCCACTGGGGGACTTGTTAGGGTTCGTTGGTTCTTCGCTGGAGCTATTCTTGTGTTGTGTGTGCTTAACCCCCCCCACCCATGCACCCCTCCCCCATCCTCGTTTGAACGAGTGTTTTGCCGTTTAAATATTTGCCTTTGATTATCCACATACGATATAAGCAAACACATACTTCATTCACCATACATCCCATGTAGTCGTACCATTTATACATATCTGTGGATACATATATCCATAGATACTCGTACTCGTACTCGTATCTCCTCATGCACGATTGCCCGGCACCAATCAGTGTGGGGTGAGGGGCAACAGAGGGTAACAGAGTAACAGGGTGAAGGGGCAACAGGGGCAATAGGGTGTGCGGCAAATAATGAAAAACTGTTCGACTCTCTGTCTCTGGAATGTCGTCTGCTGAATTTTGTTGCCGCAGCAACGAGATTTTTATGCCAACTTTAATGAAAAAAATACAAAAACAAATACAAATACAACTACAAATAAATGAAAGGATGTATCCTTATGGAGATGTACGCGTGAGAAGGGGGGCCAGACAGACACAGACATAGAACAGCGAGAGAGAGCAGAGAGTTGATGAGATGAGCAAATGTCTGCCTAAAGACTAATGCTGATGTAGAACAACAGCACCTCCTCCTTGGACTCCTTTCACTCCTTCTAATCCTTCTGCTGCTACTGCTGTCTCCTGTGGGATGGATAGGATATCGCTCACTTCTGAAAATATACCTATAAATATACAATGCCACCTCCATCCTGTACCTGCACTAAGCATCAGCCTTGGATTTGGCAACTTTCCTAAACGAATTTAGGCCATAAAAGTGACAGTTCTCCGCCTTCCGTCATTCGAAAGTTGGCGCTTGCCTCAGTCACATCTAAGCGATCGCAATCCCTGTGTACTATCTGTGGACTACAGGGTATCATTGCAGAACAGACCCGTCAGCCCCAGCCCGCATTCTCCATCCTGCCTTCCAGCCAAACAAAGCGGCGTATGAGTGATATCTAAGCTGCGGCTCCTCCTCAGCCTCCCCTCTGCCTCTGGCGTTTCATTCGGAGTTTCAGAGAGAACGCGGGGTGGCGGTGGCAGAGGTCCTAAGTTATTGAAATATACAAAAACCATGCAACACGCACACACACACACATACACATACAAATAGAGGACACAGAGCCTTTGTGTGCGGCGGAGTTTTGCTCACTTTTCTTCCTACTTTCAGTTTTTATACCCGATACTCAAAATGAGTATTGGGGTATATTAGATTTATGGTAAAAGTGGATGTGTGTAACGTCCAGAAGGAATCGTTTCCGACCCCATAAAGTATATATATTCTTGATCAGCACCAATGCCGAGTCGATTGAGCCATGTCTGTCTGTCCGTATGTCCGTCCGTCCGTCTGTCCGTCTGATCGTCTGTCCGTCCCCTTCAGCGCCTAGTGCTCAAAGACTATAAGAGCTAGAGCAACGATGTTTTGGATCCAGACTTCTGTGATATGTCACTGCTACAAGAATAATTCAAAACTTTGCCCCGCCCACTTCCGCCACCACAAAGGGAGAAAATCTGTGGCATCCACAAGAGAAAACTAAAAACGCAGAATCGTAGAAGATGACTATATCTTCTAGAGTGCAAAATCTGAACCAGATCGTATAATTATTATAGCCAGAATCAAGAAAACAATTTCATTCTTTCTCGCTCTGTCTTTCTCTAACACACAGGTTTCATGGTCGGTTTCGCCAATTGCAAAATATGAGTTCAAGGATCTCAGAACCCATAAGAGCTAGAGCAACCAAATTTGGTATCCACACTCCTTTGATATCGGACCTTGACCGTTTTGTGTCAAAGTTTCGCCACACCCCCTTCCGCCCCCGCAAAGGACGAAAATCTGGGGCATCCACAAATCTCAGAGACTATTAGGGCTAGAGTAACCAAATTTGGTACACACACACCTTTAAGATGTCACTATAAAACGTATATCTTAAAATTTCGCCCCACCCCCTTCCGCCCCACAAAGAACGAAAATCTGTTGCATCCACAATATTGCAGATTCGAGAAAACTAAAAACGCAGAATCATAGATAATGACCATATCTATCAGATTGCTGAATTTGGATCAGATTGGATAATTTTTATAGCCGAAAAGAAAAAAAACAATTTTCAGTGGCTACGCAGCGCCCGACGTCACGCTCAGACTGATTTTCTGTCTCTCTCGCACGCACTCTTTGTCGTTTCGTTTAATATTAGCGCCGTCTGCCGGAGGAGAGCCATACTGACTTAGTATCGGGTATAACTGTAGAGTTGCGGTGTCCGCAGCAACTCACAACGTTCCCCCTCGTTTGTTATTTTTTGCTGAGTTATCGCTGAATATTACTCCATGGAGAGTAATACTAGCAGCAACAACAACTGTAAAAGGCAGCCCCCCCCCCCCCCCCCCCCCCCCCCTCAGTCCCCTCTCTCTCTCTCTCTGGAGACCCTTCCCCTCTGGCCAAGTAAACACTTCAGGAGACCCAGACTCAACAGCGTTCCACATATCGCAAAAATGTCGCGTCGCATCGCCCGCTTCTCGTTTTCCATTTATATGGGAGTTTTTTGCCAAAACGAAAAAATAGCAACAACAATGGCGCAGCCATGCACACACACGCACAGGCACACACACACATGCTAAGAGCGAAAGCCATTATGGCATCATCACATGGCTATGGACACGCGTCTCTCGTCGGCATGAGGAGGGGTATCCGTATGCCTCCCAAGCCTCCAAAGCCTCCCAAGCCTGCTGTTTACGCAAAACAAAAGTCAAAAGATAAAATTACATTAATTATTGTGCGGGGGAAAGAGAGAGAAACGCTAGAGATGGTATCGTGTATCCGAATTATCGCGACGCAGGATACCATACCAATGGAATATTGGCATTCCTAACAGAGACAATCCAACACGATTCTATCACGATTGATCCTTTACCCCTTTGGAGGTTGGCATGCAACGACTGCATCTTTCAAAAGGCGGTGCAACTACTGCCCCATCAAGTGGCCCGTGTGACAACAGCAGAAGGCTGAGCGCTTGAGACGAGAGTTCTCCCACACGATTGCATTTTTTGTAATCTTTAAAGAGTGGATCGGAATCAGTTCTTCGATAATCGGTATTTAATCTGTCAGATATCGTGCCCTTCAAACACACATCGTGCCATGTCGTGCCATGTCGTGCTGTGCCGTGTCGCCTCGTGACTCCACCTCTAATACTCATATGCATATGCACCCCAGTGCGAAAGAGAAAGCCTGAGAGTAGAGAGCCCTTCGGACAGAGACAGTGCGAAACTAACAGCGAGAGGGAGACGCTGGACCATTTGGACATCAGAGAGTACTCCTATTTCAGTAGAAAGAGGTAAGAGGTAAGAGGTAGGAGAGGCCAGGGGCAGGATTCCACCATGGAATCGAGAGGGCACTAGGGTTACTCGCAGAAACGGCAACAGTCGGGAGTATTTAACTAACCGCATTCTGTGGAGCCTTCAACAATTTCCAGCGATTAGCACTAATCTTTTATCGATTCGATTCGATTCGCTTCGCCAACTTCGATCTCCAACTGCGACAACTGAGACATGTTCATATAGTAGGCTGTGGAATCGAACAAAAGCATAGACAAAATTTGGTAGGGAAAATATTTTGGGAAATATTCATTCGGTCCCCAGGCCTGGACTGGGGATCATCAAAATTTCCAGTGTTCTGTTTTCTGTTCTGTTTAGTGAAAAAAATTAAATCAAACAAATTTTAAAAAAGTGAAAAATAATTTCCGGACTATTAAAAAAAAAAATAATCAAACAAAAATAAACTAAATTACACTAAAAATGATTCTCAAAATAAGTACGCGGAAAAAGCAAAAACTCAGCCGAGGCTCTTCAACGATTTTAATCTTTCGGTTTTCTCCTGCCTCCCCTGTAGGATACAGGATCCGCTGATCCTTGTTTCTGTACAGGCCTGTTCCACAGATGGATGAAAGGAGAGGAAGATACCTCCAGGCACCCACACCCACACCACCACACCGCACGCACACATTCGCAATCGAACTCGAACTCGTCAACGCTTTTGCACAACTATACTATTGCAGGATGGAACCGGCCGAAGGCACAGGGGATGGCATCCTGGACAAGAGCTTCATTGGGCAGATAAACCAAGAAGCGAACTATAAGCAGCCTCTACCTTGGTGTGAGTCGGGACCTAATTAGGATTTGAATTGGATTGAATTAATCCTCTACTTTTCCATTTACAGATTGAAGGCTCTGCTGTCGATGCCATCGGCACAGGATCCGCTGATCCTTGTTTCTGTACAGACCTGTTCCACAGATGGATGAAAGGAGAGGAAGATACCTCCAGGCACCCACACCCACACCCACACCACCACACCGCACGCACACATTCGCAATCGAACTCGAACTCGTCAACGCTTTTGCACAACTATACTATTGCAGGATGGAACCGGCCGAAGGCACAGGGGATGGCATCCTGGACAAGAGCTTCATTGGGCAGATAAACCAAGAAGCGAACTATAAGCAGCCTCTACCTTGGTGTGAGTCGGGACCTAATTAGGATTTGAATTGGATTGAATTAATCCTTCTCTACTTTTCCATTTACAGATTGAAGGCTCTGCTGTCGATGGCATCGGCACAGGATCCGCTGATCCGTGTTTCTGTACAGGCCTGTTCCACAGATGGATGAAAGGAGAGGAAGATACCTCCAGGCACCCACACCCACACCACCACACCGCACGCACACATTCGCAATCGAACCCGTCATCGCTTTTGCACAACTATACTATTGCAGGATGGAACCGGCCGAAGGCACAGGGGATGGCATCCTGGACAAGAGCTTCATTGGGCAGATAAACCAAGAAGCGAACTATAAGCAGCCTCTACCTTGGTGTGAGTCGGGACCTAATTAGGATTTGAATTGGATTGAATTAATCCTTCTCTACTTTTCCATTTACAGATTGAAGGCTCTGCTGTCGATGCCATCGGCACTCGACACTGTGGGCTCTGGTCTCGGCTCTGAATATCGTGGATCACATTAAGAAACAACAACAAATGAACAGGGATTATTGCCAGCACAGAACACCAATCGACACATTTTATCGACTTTGTTTATAGCAAATGGTTAAGATCATTAAAAATTTGATTTAATTAACCATCCATCGATTGTTTTCTTTGATTGTGATTCGTGTGATTCTCCTTTGTGGCAGGGCACAAGAGCATTTGCCGCCTGCAGATTCCTCTGGAGGCTGGAAACTGGAAGCTCTGTGAAGGCCGTCGCCGCAGATCTCATTGCCTCCACGATTCCCTCCTGCATTCCTCTCGCTGCAAAAATCTCTGCAAATCACATTCCTTTCGGGAGCTAAACAAATTTCAATAAAATGAATTTCAAGTGGCAGACAGACAGACTTTTCCATGCCTGCTGCCTGCTGCTTTGATAAAAATTTCTCAGGGTTTACTGAGTTACAATATGATAAAAATCTAGATATGAGGGGCATTTCACTCAAACTCTGGAAGGCGATGGAAATTGCAATGCTATAATCGTATTCGTATTCCAATATTCCTCAGAGCTCGAAACATAATCTCATGTTTATCGTCTATCATGCGGTAGTGTTTTCTCATCTTTCAATTCATCTGAATTCGCTCATTTGTTCGATTGTGAGAAGTATTCCTCTGATGAACGAACCCATCCACTGGCCAGTGGGCCTTGCATTTCGGTTCGTTCCCCAAGAGTGCCATCCCATCCCCCTGCCTCTTTCCACATCAATCCCTTAGTAGTCTCAACATCCGTCGTTTGATTGTGTAGCTACTTGGGCAGTGGTTTCCTCGATCTTCTTCCTTTGCCGCATGCCTGACAAACTACAGAACTGACATTAGCAGGATCCTAATGTGTGCAAATTATGAGGCAGTCATAATCTCATCCTCATGCTCGCCCTGTGCGTTCGGATTCTGGTCATAATGTTAAAAATAAATTTCCGCTTACACGGTCATCCCACATCCTACATCCATATTCCTGTTGAGCGGAAATTGATGTTTGGCCACAGACGACACAGGCAGTGGCAGGAAGGCAGAAGGAGGAGTGGGAGCAGGAGGTCATTGTGCGCCAAAAACATTTTTAATTGAAACTCATAAATAAGGACCTCCTCTATTGAGGAGGACTCCGAGAGGCAGAAGGGGGAGGCACCAGAAGGGGCTGCTTGGATAACCATTTTTAATGAATTTGAACTTGAAACCGAATGCAATGCAGCAGATAGCTGCTGCTGCTGATGCTGCCTCCCTTTTGTTGCACAAAAGCTGGTTGCCACAGAAACCTCCGCTCCGCGCCGCGCCGCTCCGTGCAGTGCCGTGCAGTACCGTGTTCTCCGTCTCAAAGCGATGGGAAAGGCAAGGCAGATTGATAATGGCGGTTGCCTGTGCGCTAGCCAGTGGCAGGAGTAGGGGTTCGGGGTGGGGGCATGGGGCAGGCTGCCACTGGGGGACTTGTTAGGGTTCGTTGGTTCTTCGCTGGAGCTATTCTTGTGTTGTGTGTGCTTAACCCCCCCCACCCATGCACCCCTCCCCCATCCTCGTTTGAACGAGTGTTTTGCCGTTTAAATATTTGCCTTTGATTATCCACATACGATATAAGCAAACACATACTTCATGCACCATACATCCCATGTAGTCGTACCATTTATACATATCTGTGGATACATATATCCATAGATACTCGTACTCGTACTCGTATCTCCTCATGCACGATTGCCCGGCACCAATCAGTGTGGGGTGAGGGGCAACAGAGGGTAACAGAGTAACAGGGTGAAGGGGCAACAGGGGCAATAGGGTGTGCGGCAAATAATGAAAAACTGTTCGACTCTCTGTCTCTGGAATGTCGTCTGCTGAATTTTGTTGCCGCAGCAACGAGATTTTTATGCCAACTTTAATGAAAAAAATACAAAAACAAATACAAATACAACTACAAATAAATGAAAGGAGGTATCCTTATGGAGATGTACGCGTGAGAAGGGGGGCCAGACAGACACAGACATAGAACAGCGAGAGAGAGCAGAGAGTTGATGAGATGAGCAAATGTCTGCCTAAAGACTAATGCTGATGTAGAACAACAGCACCTCCTCCTTGGACTCCTTTCACTCCTTCTAATCCTTCTGCTGCTACTGCTGTCTCCTGTGGGATGGATAGGATATCGCTCACTTCTGAAAATATACCTATAAATATACAATGCCACCTCCATCCTGTACCTGCACTAAGCATCAGCCTTGGATTTGGCAACTTTCCTAAACGAATTTAGGCCATAAAAGTGACAGTTCTCCGCCTTCCGTCATTCGAAAGTTGGCGCTTGCCTCAGTCACATCTAAGCGATCGCAATCCCTGTGTACTATCTGTGGACTACAGGGTATCATTGCAGAACAGACCCGTCAGCCCCAGCCCGCATTCTCCATCCTGCCTTCCAGCCAAACAAAGCGGCGTATGAGTGATATCTAAGCTGCGGCTCCTCCTCAGCCTCCCCTCTGCCTCTGGCGTTTCATTCGGAGTTTCAGAGAGAACGCGGGGTGGCGGTGGCAGAGGTCCTAAGTTATTGAAATATACAAAAACCATGCAACACGCACACACACACACATACACATACAAATAGAGGACACAGAGCCTTTGTGTGCGGCGGAGTTTTGCTCACTTTTCTTCCTACTTTCAGTTTTTATACCCGATACTCAAAATGAGTATTGGGGTATATTAGATTTATGGTAAAAGTGGATGTGTGTAACGTCCAGAAGGAATCGTTTCCGACCCCATAAAGTATATATATTCTTGATCAGCACCAATAGCCGAGTCGATTGAGCCATGTCTGTCTGTCCGTATGTCCGTCCGTCCGTCTGTCCGTCTGATCGTCTGTCCGTCCCCTTCAGCGCCTAGTGCTCAAAGACTATAAGAGCTAGAGCAACGATGTTTTGGATCCAGACTTCTGTGATATGTCACTGCTACAAGAATAATTCAAAACTTTGCCCCGCCCACTTCCGCCACCACAAAGGGAGAAAATCTGTGGCATCCACAAGAGAAAACTAAAAACGCAGAATCGTAGAAGATGACTATATCTTCTAGAGTGCAAAATCTGAACCAGATCGTATAATTATTATAGCCAGAATCAAGAAAACAATTTCATTCTTTCTCGCTCTGTCTTTCTCTAACACACAGGTTTCATGGTCGGTTTCGCCAATTGCAAAATATGAGTTCAAGGATCTCAGAACCCATAAGAGCTAGAGCAACCAAATTTGGTATCCACACTCCTTTGATATCGGACCTTGACCGTTTTGTGTCAAAGTTTCGCCACACCCCCTTCCGCCCCCGCAAAGGACGAAAATCTGGGGCATCCACAAATCTCAGAGACTATTAGGGCTAGAGTAACCAAATTTGGTACACACACACCTTTAAGATGTCACTATAAAACGTATATCTTAAAATTTCGCCCCACCCCCTTCCGCCCCACAAAGAACGAAAATCTGTTGCATCCACAATATTGCAGATTCGAGAAAACTAAAAACGCAGAATCATAGATAATGACCATATCTATCAGATTGCTGAATTTGGATCAGATTGGATAATTTTTATAGCCGAAAAGAAAAAAAAACAATTTTCAGTGGCTACGCAGCGCCCGACGTCACGCTCAGACTGATTTTCTGTCTCTCTCGCACGCACTCTTTGTCGTTTCGTTTAATATTAGCGCCGTCTGCCGGAGGAGAGCCATACTGACTTAGTATCGGGTATAACTGTAGAGTTGCGGTGTCCGCAGCAACTCACAACGTTCCCCCTCGTTTGTTATTTTTTGCTGAGTTATCGCTGAATATTACTCCATGGAGAGTAATACTAGCAGCAACAACAACTGTAAAAGGCAGCCCCCCCCCCCCCCCCCCCCCCCCCCCCTCAGTCCCCTCTCTCTCTCTCTCTGGAGACCCTTCCCCTCTGGCCAAGTAAACACTTCAGGAGACCCAGACTCAACAGCGTTCCACATATCGCAAAAATGTCGCGTCGCATCGCCCGCTTCTCGTTTTCCATTTATATGGGAGTTTTTTGCCAAAACGAAAAAATAGCAACAACAATGGCGCAGCCATGCACACACACGCACAGGCACACACACACATGCTAAGAGCGAAAGCCATTATGGCATCATCACATGGCTATGGACACGCGTCTCTCGTCGGCATGAGGAGGGGTATCCGTATGCCTCCCAAGCCTCCAAAGCCTCCCAAGCCTGCTGTTTACGCAAAACAAAAGTCAAAAGATAAAATTACATTAATTATTGTGCGGGGGAAAGAGAGAGAAACGCTAGAGATGGTATCGTGTATCCGAATTATCGCGACGCAGGATACCATACCAATGGAATATTGGCATTCCTAACAGAGACAATCCAACACGATTCTATCACGATTGATCCTTTACCCCTTTGGAGGTTGGCATGCAACGACTGCATCTTTCAAAAGGCGGTGCAACTACTGCCCCATCAAGTGGCCCGTGTGACAACAGCAGAAGGCTGAGCGCTTGAGACGAGAGTTCTCCCACACGATTGCATTTTTTGTAATCTTTAAAGAGTGGATCGGAATCAGTTCTTCGATAATCGGTATTTAATCTGTCAGATATCGTGCCCTTCAAACACACATCGTGCCATGTCGTGCCATGTCGTGCTGTGCCGTGTCGCCTCGTGACTCCACCTCTAATACTCATATGCATATGCACCCCAGTGCGAAAGAGAAAGCCTGAGAGTAGAGAGCCCTTCGGACAGAGACAGTGCGAAACTAACAGCGAGAGGGAGACGCTGGACCATTTGGACATCAGAGAGTACTCCTATTTCAGTAGAAAGAGGTAAGAGGTAAGAGGTAGGAGAGGCCAGGGGCAGGATTCCACCATGGAATCGAGAGGGCACTAGGGTTACTCGCAGAAACGGCAACAGTCGGGAGTATTTAACTAACCGCATTCTGTGGAGCCTTCAACAATTTCCAGCGATTAGCACTAATCTTTTATCGATTCGATTCGATTCGCTTCGCCAACTTCGATCTCCAACTGCGACAACTGAGACATGTTCATATAGTAGGCTGTGGAATCGAACAAAAGCATAGACAAAATTTGGTAGGGAAAATATTTTGGGAAATATTCATTCGGTCCCCAGGCCTGGACTGGGGAGCATCAAAATTTCCAGTGTTCTGTTTTCTGTTCTGTTTAGTGAAAAAAATTAAATCAAACAAATTTTAAAAAAGTGAAAAATAATTTCCGGACTATTAAAAAAAAAAATAATCAAACAAAAATAAACTAAATTACACTAAAAATGATTCTCAAAATAAGTACGCGGAAAAAGCAAAAACTCAGCCGAGGCTCTTCAACGATTTTAATCTTTCGGTTTTCTCCTGCCTCCCCTGTAGGATACAGGATCCGCTGATCCTTGTTTCTGTACAGGCCTGTTCCACAGATGGATGAAAGGAGAGGAAGATACCTCCAGGCACCCACACCCACACCACCACACCACCACACCGCACGCACACATTCGCAATCGAACTCGAACTCGAACTCGTCGCTTTTGCACAACTATACTATTGCAGGATGGAACCGGCCGAAGGCACAGGGGATTGCATCCTGGACAAGAGCTTCATTGGGCAGATAAACCAAGAAGCGAACTATAAGCAGCCTCTACCTTGGTGTGAGTCGGGACCCAATTAGGATTTGAATTGGATTGAATTAATCCTTCTCTACTTTTCCATTTACAGATTGAAGGCTCTGCTGTCGATGGCATCGGCACAGGATCCGCTGATCCTTGTTTCTGTACAGGCCTCTTCCACAGATGGATGAAAGGAGAGGAAGATACCTCCAGGCACCCACACCCACACCACCACACCACCACACCGCACGCACACATTCGCAATCGAACCCGTCATCGCTTTTGCACAACTATACTATTGCAGGATGGAACCGGCCGAAGGCACAGGGGATGGCATCCTGGACAAGAGCTTCATTGGGCAGATAAACCAAGAAGCGAACTATAAGCAGCCTCTACCTTGGTGTGAGTCGGGACCTAATTAGGATTTGAATTGGATTGAATTAATCCTTCTCTACTTTTCCATTTACAGATTGAAGGCTCTGCTGTCGATGGCATCGGCACAGGATCCGCTGATCCGTGTTTCTGTACAGGCCTGTTCCACAGATGGATGAAAGGAGAGGAAGATACCTCCAGGCACCCACACCCACACCCACACCACCACACCGCACGCACACATTCGCAATCGAACCCGTCATCGCTTTTGCACAACTATACTATTGCAGGATGGAACCGGCCGAAGGCACAGGGGATGGCATCCTGGACAAGAGCTTCATTGGGCAGATAAACCAAGAAGCGAACTATAAGCAGCCTCTACCTTGGTGTGAGTCGGGACCTAATTAGGATTTGAATTGGATTGAATTAATCCTTCTCTACTTTTCCATTTACAGATTGAAGGCTCTGCTGTCGATGCCATCGGCACTCGACACTGTGGGCTCTGGTCTCGGCTCTGAATATCGTGGATCACATTAAGAAACAACAACAAATGAACAGGGATTATTGCCAGCACAGAACACCAATCGACACATTTTATCGACTTTGTTTATAGCAAATGGTTAAGATCATTAAAAATTTGATTTAATTAACCATCCATCGATTGTTTTCTTTGATTGTGATTCGTGTGATTCTCCTTTGTGGCAGGGCACAAGAGCATTTGCCGCCTGCAGATTCCTCTGGAGGCTGGAAACTGGAAGCTCTGTGAAGGCCGTCGCCGCAGATCTCATTGCCTCCACGATTCCCTCCTGCATTCCTCTCGCTGCAAAAATCTCTGCAAATCACATTCCTTTCGGGAGCTAAACAAATTTCAATAAAATGAATTTCAAGTGGCAGACAGACAGACTTTTCCATGCCTGCTGCCTGCTGCCGCCTGCCTTCACTTTTTTATGTGCCTCATGCGGCGCTGCTTTCATTTTCATTTTCGTTTTTAGTGGCAATATGCAAAAGGAGAACAAAACACCAAATATTTTCATATGGGCCATAAAAAACACAAAACACACACAGACAAAAAGGAGAACCCAAAACGAATGAAATGGCGGCTTGGGTGCAGATTCTTTGGGGGGCAGCATCGTCGGGTATTTGATTTGTGGCACGGCCCGCATTTGCTGCAGCCTGAGGTTATCCCCTCCCTCTTTCCCTCCTTGCCACCTTCCCTCGCTGCTTCTCTTTCGTTTTCTCTCCTTCATTCTCTCTCCTAATGTTTTCCCATATCTGTGGCCATTTTTTATGGCCAGGCATCAGGTCCCGCCGCAGGGCTCCGCTCCGTTTGTTGGCTGTTTGCTGTTTGCTGTCGATGGCCGATGGTCTGTGTCTGTGTGTGTGTGTGTATGTGTGTTCCTCGTATTTCTGTTTCGCTCTTTTGTTTTTTGCAATATTTAGCCAATAGTCCGTGCATTGTTTGAGCAACGCTTTGTTTGTCCTGCCACTGGCACTGCTCCTGTCGTTGCGCGTAAGCCAGCCAAAGATGGAAGCCGTCAAGCATGGAAGCACGCCTGCACGACTGAAGGAATACCCTGGAGTGCAAGGACACTCGATTGGCATTGGGATATATAGCACATCATGTGTATATCTAGTGAAATGAAGCTCCCACACATATCGGTGGAGTGTCTAGGATAAATCTAAGCGGAAGGACAGGCATTTGATCTACATTACCAATGGCAATCTTAAGAATAACTTAATCTACGTGTACAACGATCCCAGGAGTCCCGGAGTTCTCTGGCGTAGTACTGGCAGTGGCGAAGGAGAGGGCGATGCCTTCTCATTAACGCATTTTCATTGCCGATACGCCTCCTTGATGAGCCTCCCTCCTGGATCTGTATCTGTATCTGAATATGGATCTGTCGCTGAATTGTGGACCGTGGATGGTGGATGCTGCTGGAGCGTGCAGTTTATCAATTAGCTGTCCAGAGCAGCAGTTAATTGCCATCCCATTCCACGGGCAACTGGTCGGTCCTCCCCACTTAATGATGAAGGTTGAAGGATGCGAATGGCATGAAGGTTGTGGCTGTGGCTGTGGCTGTGGCTGTGTGGATGGGACTGTTGTGCTGTGATGGTGGACTTACAAACTCCGTTTGCTGGGGACTGGGGACTATCCAGTGCTCGGGATTCGTTGGTATCGCCTCCGCCAGGCACGGATCGAAGCTGGACGGTCGTTTTTTAACAAAGTCTACGGGCAGGCTGTAATCATCACAGATGGCAATCTGCAAAAGATAAAAAAACGGAATAGATGCATGAGTCGGAGGAGTCAGTGGGAGGAAGAGAGAGGGAGGGGCTCGCATGAGTATGCTAAAAATAAATGTTACATAAAACGCATGCCTCACATTGAAGCATGAAGCATTGAGGGAAACAATAACCAGCGCCACAAATTGCACGACACGTGCAGCGCAACACAAGTGTGTGCCGTGCCCCATGCCCCTGCTGCATGCCCCCCTGCTACACTCCCCTGCCCCTGCCCCTGCCACGGCCACAGCCTCAGCAGTGTGCCACAGATGCAGAGTGCTTCAGAGTCTGCTTCTTGCGTCTTGAGTGTTGAGCCAGCGAATGTCTGCGTCATCAAAAGTGCACAACAATGGCTAAATTACAGTTACAATTAAAAATGGCGACGATGCCTTTTCCGCTCCTTGCGTCTCGCTTTTGTTAGGGCTTCCCCCCGCCCCTGCCACTGCCACTGCCCCTGCTCCATTCCCCTGCTGCTAACATCAGATGTAAATGTGGAATGGAAAGCCGCCGATGGATGGATGGCAAAGCAAAGGAATCCTCGAGTATTGCAATTATCGTTAAGTGGGAAAACAAAGGGGCACGGGAGATACAAGAGGGACGCACAGACGGGGACGGGGGGCCAGCAACTCCAGATGGCTTAAAGATTAAAGCCGCCAACGAATGCCCAACGGATTGGTCTCTACTTTCGAGCCACATTTTAGTTTCATTCACATTTCAGTGGGAAGAAGGCGCTCGTACAAGTACAGCTGCCATCGATGCAACGGCTAGAGATCGCTTTACAACACTGAAAATTGCTTCGATTGACAGCTGCAAAGCCTTGCAACGAATTTATTTGTGCATTTTTTGGCGTAATTTCACTTCGAGTTCGCGGAACTAAGAAGCATCGAAAGCAAGTACAGTTGCCACCCAAATGAATAGTCGCAGGTTGCGGGACTGCTGGCAGGAGCCCTGCCAAGTTGAGGGCATGGAAAATGTTAACTGAGTGAGAGCAAAACTAAGTTATGACTCATGCAGCTGGCACTTGGGTTACAGTCAAAGGCAAAGGCGCCTCAAGGTCACCGGGAAGCAGCAGCCGAGGCAGAAGCAACCACTCAGACGACAACCACTCGACAAATTCAATCAGAGCCCAAAGAGATATCCTCTATCTGGTGTAAATCCCAAATCCCAGGACCCAGAGGCAGACAGGCAGACAGGCAGGAGGCAGCAGCCAAGAGACACCTGCCACAGCCCCGCCTTGGCCGCCCTGTTAAATGTCAAGCTTCAGTTTCGAGTCGTACCTCGAAGTACAATTGCAGGCGATAAAGCTGACGACAATTGCGGCAATACCATTCCCATCCAGGAGCCGTGTGGCACGAACCGCAGCCAGGGTTTAGCCGCAGCCCACGCGCTACGGCAGTGGCGTCCCCGGGGACGTCGACACATCTGCGGTGGAATCGCTGGGCACAAGGGCCGAAGCACACCACGGAGGCCGCCTCCTCGCCGACATTAAAATCAATCCAGCAGCGACGACAGAACATGTTGCTAATAATTTCCACGGCTGTCTGCGTGGCTGCCTCTTGCCTCTTGCCGCGCACAGGACTTTGCGAACAGGACACTTAGGAAAATTACAAAAATCTTCCACCGAAAGAAACCGAAAGGAGTAAGACGCGGAGGCGTACTCAGGTGTTGGCATGCGAACGGCAAGCAGTGCACTGAGTGGAGAGCAGAGCCATCCGTTGGATGGGCGGATGGGCGGATGGGAGGATGAAGGACCTGTAACTAGGGCCAATTTCCAGTCCTTTCATTCGCTCTGGCCCCCGGGGGCCATCATTCGAAATAGAAAGGATAGAAAGGAGGCACGCTGTGACGCTGAGACCCACCCGATGGTAGGGTGCCGGTGCAATCCCTGGCTGAGGCACCACTATTAGGTGTGGAAATTCTTCTGGAGGATCGTCTTTTCCAAGGATTTCCAAGGAGAATGGTTTCAAAGGCAAGTTGCACGGCGGGTGGATGCACTGTGTGGCATGGATCCAAGGAGAAACACAGTTGGCAAGACACACCCCGTGGCACACTCTGTGGCATGCCACCAATCAAATGGTGTCATCTGAAATGTACCTACGCTTTCGGTGCCAGCTTTTGCAAGTGAAAGTTGGGTAATACATCGCCCCCTCCACTTCCCCATCCCCTTGATGACTCACTAAGCAGCCACTCAGGCAGCATGCCCCATTCGCCATGCCCCCTGCCCCAGACAGTAGTGATTGCCAAGAGTTGCCAAGAGTCTCATCTCCTTTTTGGCCAGGCATAAATGGGGGCGGCATCGCCTCATTGCCTCCGTCTGGTTGAGTAAATATCATAAATTTTAAAGGCGGCATTAATGTGCAGCCACACTCGTTGCTGCAGCCACAGAAAGCCACAGTGGCAGGTAGCCTTGAGGCAGGCACAGGCCCAGGCACAGGCCATCTACTGTTTCGGTGTCTCCTCCATGGCGCATAACCGCAGGCACTTTGGCACAGCGCCCGCCCTGAAACAAACTGTCTGCACCGACTTGGCTGCAACGTCGCCTCCGTGCCTTCGTTCCGTTCTGGCGCTGCCACATGTTGCCCTTGCAACCTCCTGTGCGGCTTTTGTGTGACACATTCTGGCCATTCGGGCAGGAAATGAAGCTGGTGGCTGCTGTCTGCTGGCTGCTGGCTGGTGGCTGGCATATTGCGGAGATTGCAGTTTCAGTGCCCGCACCCTCCCCCTGCCCCCCACGAACGGAGGAGATGGCAGGGCGTCTTTTGTCCGTCTTCGAGTCCTGGCAGGGCTTTGATTCTTGCTTATTAAAAGGTGGCCACAAAGCAGAGCAGAGAGGCGTCTAAGAATATAAGATAGAGGCGGCAGGACAGGTGCAGACAACCCATTCTGCACCAAGAGGCACTGCTTCCTTGAAGAGGCACCCGTCCATCCCGTGGTGCTTTTATTTCGAAGATCTATCTGCCAAAAGGCAATCCAATCGTTTCTCTCTCTCTCTGCGTGCAGCACTTTTGGGGCATCTGCTGGCCGCATCCGTAATCCATGGCATGGTATGGCATGGCCCTAATCCAGATGTTGGCTTCGCTAATTGGCAACAAATCCAGGCCGCCTTTGACCTTTGCCGTCGCCTACTCCTCCTCCTTATTCCGCCGGCTGTTTCGATGGACTGATTGAGTGATTGATTAATCGATTGGCTGCCCTCCGCCCTCCGCCCTCCTGCCCCCTGCCGTTCCGCTTTCGTTGCTCGTCCGGCGGCTCGATTGATTGATTAGTCGGTGGGTGGCTTGAGGCCACACGGGCTAAGGGCTAACAGGGCTAAGGGGGCTAAGGGGGCTAAGGGCCACTTTCAATTACCAATTACCAACAAGGCTGACGCACACCACTGCCACCCCACGCTGTCCATCCGCGTGGATCCCCCTTTTGTGGCCTTTAACGCCCAATTGATTTGTTTGGTTAATGCGTGGGACGATTACAGGTAAATTTCCACCTGCCGCCTGCCGCCTGCCGCCTGCCGCATGCCGCATGCCGCATGCCTGCTTCTTTGTGGAAATGTTTACACTCCACCGTGCCACTCCACAGTGGCCCTTTGCTTCGTGGCACTCTCTAACTACTCCCCCTACCCCCACCCAGCCACTAGCCCCTCCTCCACTTCTCTTTCTCTCGCTTTGGAAAACTTTTTAATAGCTCTTCGGGCGGCGGTATTTTTGCGGCATATGCGCTGGAAAGTATGCAAAATATTTGTAATTTTTTCTGCCCCAACGCAACCCTCGACTGCAACCGACAGAACCATTAAAAATGGCCGACACGGCCTCGTCAACGGTACATTTTGGAGCAGGCTGGAGGGAAGCGAAGCTGCTGGGCAGAGAGAGCCGGGGCAAAACGGTAAAAAGCAAAGTTTCAAGTGCTCCCCAGTGCTCCCCCTCCCCCTCAGCGTGGAGATGTTGAGGGAGGTCGCTGAAGGGTGTCATCGCCAAGGCAGGCAGCCCCCGTCGTCATGACTCCACAACGGACTGTCCTGAGAGGACCGGAAGGCATCAGCGGACATCAGCCAAGAGCGGACCGAGCCGGTGGCATATCCTTCCCTTGAGTTTCCTTTCCCCCCGTCTTCGGGGGTTGCACATAAATTTTAATTAAATATTTTGTTGGTATTTCTGTTTCTGTTGCCATTTTAAAGGCCTGACAAAAACAGAAGCCGGCAGGAGGCAGATGGGTGTGTGTTGCATACACCACTTCAAATGCTGTGCCACCTGACAGACACCAGACAGTGGGAGGGCAGTGCGCAGGGGGGTGGGGAACAGGGGGTCTATAAATTTCAATGTCGCAACACTCAAACCACTCGTCGATGGCTGCGATGCCTGCGATGCGTGCCAAACAGACAACATTTGACTTTGCCCCAAGAGTCAAGGGTGGCTGGCCAGGGGCAGGGGCAGAGACAGGACCAGGACCAGGAGAGCAGGAGGCTGGTGCCAGGAGGCAGTGACGGGGACAGCGACAACCCCGATGCGATGTGCCGCCACATAAATTGTTTGGCCAAAATGTAATGAAAATCACGCAAAAAACCAGCAACCGGCATAAAAACACACAACAGAAAATGTGAACCAAGGCCACGAATCGGGGAATACCCTGCCCTGCAATCGCTCCAATTATTCCTGGCGAGGATCCTTGAAATGTGAAAGAAATCCCTTCTCTTTCGTGGAAGGGACAAGGGGCTGCGACAAGGGGCTGCCTGTGCGCCTCAGAGCAAGAAGAGCCAGAAGGTGCTTCAGTCCCAGGATTGATCCTGGGAGCGCATGAATCCAGTCTGCACAGCCGGGTAGAAGAGTGCCACAATCGATCGGTCATCGAGGTGTGGGTGGAACCCCTGGCTTGGAGCGCAAGGATCTGCTGCTGACCCGTCCAGCTTTGAAGAAGATACTTGCACACCATACCGATATCATATATTAGCGAAGGGTAGATACAGATACAGATACAGATAGCCCTTCAGCGAAAGGGTAAGCCAGAGAGAACAGCGAAAGGTGAAAGGGCAAAGCAGAGAGAAGAACGAGAAGAAAACGAGCGGCAGCCGAATGGCAACCGTAAAATAAATAAATTCATTTGTGGCCGCCTTCGCCCGTCGCTGACCCAAGGCCGGTCGAGTTTTAAATACTACACATGTTGCCACCAAATGTTGTTGCCGCCACTCGCGTGGCACGGCACCCACTCTGTGTGGAACTCTGTGGCAAGCGAAGCCAACTTCCTGTTCCTGTTCGTGTTCCGTGTGTGTCCTTTCTGAACGGCTGCGAGTACGAGTCCCTTCCACTGGCACTTGCAACCTTCCACCCCTCCACCCCTCCACCCTTCCATCCTTCTTCTTCTGTTGCCACCACAGTTGAGCGAACATTGGAAATTGTTCTGCTTACGGGAGCAGAAGTTGAGCGGGTGGCTCAACGTCGAGGATTGAGGATTGAGGATTGAGGATGGCGGACTGCGGACTGTGGATTGGGGATTGTGTGGGGCGCTTTTATGGTGAGTGGAGGGGGGGGGGGGGGTGTAGTTTTGTGAACTTTGCAGAAATGCAGTGACCGGAAAGTTGTAATATCCAATCGCCACTTTATTTGCGAATATTTCGGACTCCGCTACCGCGCCTCACTTTCCTCCGCTCCCGCTCCCGCTCCCGCTCCCGCTCCGGTTTCCCCTTTGCTGTTGATTGGTTTGGTGGGTGGCTCGGTGGTTGTGGGCTGGTTGTAGTATATTTAAATGGCGATTACGTGGCAAGAGCCAAATGAATTGCCAACAAAGCAAAGTGGCAATAATTGAGACCCCAATGGCCATTTCATATCGGAAATTGCAGGCCCAGCCGCAGTCCTGGGTTGCCTGGCTCCCTGGCTCTCTGCCTCGGACTGTCGACTCGATTCAACCTCAAAATGCAATCAGACTTTCGCCCACATTCCACACTCCTACATCGACCGCGGTGAGCCGTAGGTCAGCAATCAATTGTGGTACGCTCGAGATTTGCTTGAAACTTCTTCGAATCTAATCGGTTCCCAGGTTTTGTGGGTTTTTGGCATAGATTCCCGCATCTGCAATTTCTTTGGAGTTGGTTCCCTCCATTTCGGAACGAATTGTAACTTCCGGAGAAACTTTTGGTGCCATTCTTCCATTCCACAGCACCCACTCACACGTTGTCCATTCCCTCGTTTCTTCTTTCTAGGGGGAAAAACCATTACTGGAAAGTGGAGTCATTGCAACGTACATCTGTATCTTTTGTATTCGCATCACTTTTTGAGGAAAATCGCCTGGCAGTTATCCGGGAAAATGGCATGACATGCAAAACCCCTACCATGGAGTGACACACCAAAAAGCGGTTCCATTTTGTCATGGCATGCGTGTACAAGCCCTGCGCCATGCCATGACACAAATGGTGGCACATCCTGTGGCGGCAGGGGAGGGTGGGGAAATCCGACATCCGTCCAGTGCAGGACCCCCGCAACTATGTCACCGAAAAGCCCCAGCCGCCACCACCGAGCGAATCAAGCAAATCAGCCAAGAAACCCAAGAAACCCAAGAAACTACCCAAGAAATGCCCACGTTCCGCACCCTCACTCTCTTCCTTGATGGCATTCCTTAGCATATGGGTCCAATTACGCAGCACATCCTGTATATCCTTCCTCTCCCATTCCATGGCACTGCCACTGGCGCTGGCGGCGCATCAACAAACACTTCACGCCTGACATTTGACAAGACGCTGCCGCTGCCGCTGCTGTGTCGTGCCCCAAGGGGGGGCACCAGAGTGCGAGACGAAAAGAAATCCAAATGCGAAAAAATGGCAATAATATTTTTATGGGCATAAATAATACAACAGTCAGAGGGGGGCCTCCCCCATCTCCCTCTCTCTCTTTTTGATGTTCGGTGGCGGGGTGAAAACTGTTTTTCACGCCATTTTCATGAGGGAGGGTACTTGCCCCTGCCACATGCCACTGCCACTGCCAGTGGCTGCTTGGGCTAACCGCACGCATTAAATGTTGGCAAAGTCGATTAAGCCTTGTCCGTCCGCTGTGTGGCAAGCAGCAGCGACAGCAAGGAGCAGCAAGGAGCAGAAAGGACAGAGAAAAGGACAGCTTGGCCAGCCAAGGACACAGACCAGGCCCCAGGCACCAGGCCCCAGGCCCCCCACCACCCGAAGAACAGTTAATGTCCTGTCTATGACTCAGCCACAGCTGTGGTGGCACAACGTCACCGTCTCATCCTCACTCCCACAGCCCACAGCCCCATGCCCAATGCCCACTCCTATCCTTGTCGTCCTCTGTCATTATTAGTCGAGAGAGAGCGACAGCGAGAGAGGGAGCGGAAAACAATTTCCAGCAATTTCCTTGCAAAAAAAGCAAAGGATTCAAATCCTTAAAATTACAATTTTGGAGCATCAGCAGTGGACCTTCTGGACGGATTCCTGGAAAGGAATAGCCCGAGATAGAGATCGCGGCTCAACAGAAGGATATGCATTGTACGTATGGTAAATGATAACTTTTGAAGGGGGCTTTCTTCAGTGCTTGCTCGCGTGTTTGCTAATGTGATATCTGAAGGATATGCTACAGAAACTCGAGAAAACTTGAGCAAACATAGCCAAAGCCCCATATCCTAGTCCCCATCGCCTCTCCCAGAAAGCTTACACTTTTCCGTAAACGACCCCGCCTCTTAGATGGATCAAAATTTTCCATTTAGGAAAATATTTGAGGAATTTAATTTATGGAATCTCCAGTCGCGAGCGACGGCTTGCCTCGGGGGCGGAGGCTGGGCCGGGGGTTAAACATCAAAAACCAACGCATAATGCTAAGCAAATACAACAATATTCCTGAGGATAACCATCCCTTATGGCCCGCGAATATCCCTCTGCATACGAGTATTCACGAAGCGAATCCATCCATCCACTCATCCACTTGCCGCAAGACAAACAAATAATCGCTCGGACGGACGGACTGACGGACTGGCTGTCGATGATGTTCGTTGTGGAAATGTGTAAGGAAAAGTGAGATGTTTGCAGTGCCGCTGATGGGTAGCACTGACAGGTGTCTCGGTCTGATGAGTGCCTCAGCCTCCTCAGCCTCCGCCTGAAATGCGTCGATAAAGCCCCATTCAGACAGGGGACAAAAGAGGCACAGGAGCCACTTGAAGGGGATTTCCCCCCGCAAGGCACGGGGCCAAAAGTCCAAAAAACCCGCAGCAAATGTTTTCATTTCGCTTTCGAGACGGTAACGGTAATTTGTCTGCCTGTTTGCATAGATATAAGTGTCTCCTTGTGTGTGTGTGTGTGTGTGTGAGTGTGTGGGAGTGTTCTGGAAGGGGGGGATATACAGCTCATTAAATACAAATCAGCTTAAGCAGCAGTCACGACGCCACAACGCCGTGCCCCAGCGCCATACCACACCCACAAACATACCCTGTACTCCAGAACTCGGAGATTCAGGATGGGGGACAGCTGTGCAACTCTGGCGCGAAAGAAAGCTTCATTCTACGTTCTACATGTCCATCGAAAAATCATTAAAATCTACACCCGAAAGAGAGAAGAGAGGAAATTGTTAAAAGAAAGTGTTTTCACTCCGAAAACTGGTGAGAATCTGGATTCATAGCAGCAATCAGCACTTTCGGATGAGCAGAAAAGTATACTCGTATATTTGGCTTATACTCAAATGCAAGACGAAGAAACAAAGTGGATGCAAATGCTCACCGTTTCCTGGTTACTTTAATTCATCTCGTGTCTTTTTTTATTGGGATTCAAGCAAGTGCGTCATGCTCACACGCACATTTTCGTTATCTTGTTGGATCCGTTTGTTTGTTCTTTCGGCTCTACTTTTCGCATGTTTCTTGCTTTACTGGTTGGAAGGCCCAAAGGCAATGACACACACAAATTTACCAAATTGTATTTCTTACGAATTAAAATCGGTATGCTAGTCCATCACGTTCTTTTTTATATATATCATCTACATATATTTATACTCCTAGTAAATATGGGCCGAATAAAAAGGGCTTTTTAACACATTTGTGTGTGCTTAAATCAAAGTTAATTCTATTTAATTTCACTCGGCTTGTACCTAAAAACCGAATGTTTTATTTAAATATGGTTTCAAAAGGTTCTTTTTACTATGCCACTTTTCCCCGAGTGTAAATTTCCCATGGATTGTATACGTTTTTGGAACAGATTCTGTATTTAGGAGATATTAAATTGTACTGGGTAATGGGTATCCCTATACTCGTAACAGCCACAGCACTCCCTGTGATAGCGAGAGTACACCCTCCTTTTCCTCCCCCGCCGCACCGACCTGCCGTACAGCAAACACAAGCTTGAATGCAATTAAAGAGGCACTCCTCCCGAACAACAAGAGTACTCTCGTAATCCTGTAGCTGCTGCTTGGGGGATACACATGGGACCGCAACGAAATTTCACTTAAGCCGCAGGTAAGACACGAAACGCTTATCAGACGGGCGGCAGACGGTAGACAGGCCAACGGGGCGGGGACAGGGGGGGACAGCTCAATTTGGGAGCGCGACCAAAGTCAATTTAAAAAGTAAACATAATATTGAAGCGCCACTCAATCCAGGAATCCAGGAATCCAGCAATCCCCCAATTTTCCATCAACCCTGCACTTAAGCCACACCATCATCATCATCATCATCATCAGGATGATGGTCGTCAACGTCCAGACACTAATTAGTAATCCTTGACACGAGTTTCTTTGTCATTAAATATGCTACATGCGGCACACCACACCACACCACACCACAACCATCCACAGCACTCATCCATCCGTCCATCCATCCACAGCCATCCTCCCAGCTGGCAGTATCTGGTTGGTATCTTTGTGCTTGTACGTATAATTTGTCCACAGGTATTACTTGCGATAAAATGGAATAACTTTGCTGTCTGCCGTCGTATCAGGTTTATGGCAGAATGGGAATGGGGAGTGGGCAATGTGGAATGGCGAATGGAGAGCGAAAGTCACCTAATCCCCACACAGCCCCACTCCCAGTCCTCAGCCCCACTCTTCTTTGCTCTTTTCTGGTCTCCAGAGTACAGAGCCTCAGCCAAATGAGTCATAATATCAACATCTAAGGAGGGCCATGGTCTAAGTCTAGGGCTACACTCTTGCATGAGCAGTCATCATCATGCGTGCATGAGAGACGGATAGATTGAGAGCTTGAGAGACGTGACTGTACTCTCGCAGATCAATAACGGAAAGAGGCTAAACCTAGAGGCCAGAGCTAAAGCCCTGGCTCTGGCTTCCCACAATCGCAGCTGGGGCTCTCGACACTCGGCACTCGGCTGGCAGCCATTTCCATAATCTCACAATTTGTAATTCATAGTAAATATGAAAATTTGATGCGAATTTGCAGCGATTTCTTCCAATCTCTATCTCTCACACACACACACTCTCTCGCAGACACCCAGGATATCCCAGACATCCAGGACACACTCGTATGAGGTGCCGGCAAATCCAGCGGCATAAATCAGATTTATATTTCTGCCTTATTTATGTATGCTGCACACTTTGTGAGCTGCAGGCGCACCATACAGTGGGACAAAAAGGTACCAACAGTGAAATAGTGGAAAACACCAAGAAAAAACCAGGAAAATACCAGGAAACTATTAAAAAATTAAATTTCAAAAATACTAGACAAGTATCCAATAGAAACAAATGAAAATAAAACCTCTAAGTACTGAATAGGTTAATAAATGCTGGAATAATGTTAAAAGAATTCCATAAAAATACCAAAAGCTGTGAATTTGTACATCCCAAAATAATACCAGAATAAACGTATGAAAAACTCCTCAACATGACCTAATTATGCTAGAAATAATCCCTAAAAAATACTACCTAATACGTAGGATACTCGTACCGACAGGAAATGACACACAAAAAGACGTGGAAAATACTGTACATAACCGAGAATTGCGCAGAAAAACCAAAAGGCATAATGGCGTCTTATGAAGGTGCTTTCTTTTCAGAGTACTCTCTTCGCATTCCACATTGCGATGCTCTTCCATGCTATGCTTCTCTGTAGATCACTGGATATCTATCGGAAAAAAATCATATCGAACGAATAATGATGGCAAAACGATAAACCAGGTTCTAATTGGGTTCTGTTTCTGCTGCAGCTGAGACTCCCCTCGTCCTTGCTCTCTTGTTCATCGTTCGTCGTTCGGTTTCTCGATTTAAAATTATGAGGCTTGCCCCACTATAAAAGACTGCCCCCAAGTCCTTAGGGGAAGTAAGAGCACAGGCAGGACTTTCGTTTCAATTCGATTCTTGGGCTCCTTCTTTCCCTCTGCCTCTGCCTCAGTCTTTGCCTCTGGCTGTGGCTTCTGCTTATTGAAATGCCATCGATGTCCATGCGGGAAGGTGGATGTGGCATGTGGCTTGTGGCTTGTGGCATGTGGCATGTGGGAAGTTGTCGCCGTTGCAACGGAAATGTAACCGCAAAAATTCAAAACGGCAGACGCAATTTGTTGCGCACATGTGGCGACGCAACGCGACGCATTTTCTGTGTGCGCCCGTGTGTTGGGGCAGACGCCGGTGCCAGTGCCGGTGACGATGACGCATAATGTGGCACATGTGGAACCTCTCTCTGGGGGACGGTGTCTGTATGTCTGTCAGCCGCCGCTCCCCTTTTTGTGTGAATATTTTATGAAACATAACACTGGGACGGACGGTAGAAAACTAGATTTTTCGACACCGTTACAAGTGCGAAACCAAAGAGGGAGTGAGAGAGTGAGAGAGGGGGAAGTGGGTAGTGGGTGGTGGGTGGAATAGATATATTAGCATAATTCGCCATTTGAACACGCTGCTGGCGCCCGCTGCCTGCTGGCTGCCTGCCTGGTCAATCGCCGGAGCAACCGCAGCTGCGTCATCTGTTGGCGTACGTGACAAATCAACGAAAATGACCAACGTGTCGAAGGATTGCAGGAGTGGAGTAGTGGAGGGGTGAAGTGGTGGGTTAACCGCAACACGGGTACACCATTTTGGCTGGCCAAAAAATACAGCTAGGCGCACTTTACATAACAAATACAGCGGGGTAGACGTGCAGGACACGAGAGGACGACAGGCAGGACCATGAACCCACGAAACAGAGGCATAAATAAGCAATTTACGCAAACTGTTGCCCGGCCGTCGTTTGGTGTTGTTAGGGGACGCAGGATGCAGGGCGCAGGACGCAGGACGCACCTCGCACTCATTACGCGCCATGTGGTCCATGTGGGGGGTGGGGGGGTTGGGGACGGAGCTATGAAAGGAATGGTGTGGGGACATCCTGTCCATAAAATGGCAGCAACTAGATTTCTATTCAGGAGGAAGGGAAGGAAGAGAATCTCGTAGAGCGGTGATCCTAAACAACACAACAAAAATCACACATATCCAGGCGGTTCCCGGTGCTATGAGTCCACAAGGATATGCCTGCCTTTGTCAGTGGGGCTTGCGGCTCCTTTGCAGATAGTTTGCTCCTCTTTTCAATGAAAGTCACTCCTCGTGTGGCAGTGCTGGTGGTGCGAGCGGGGGCATCCTTTGGTCTAAGAAACATCCTTGCAGCTATTTCTATAAACCGTTAGTCATGTCCTTCCTCCGTCGCCTGTTTTTCTGCTGTTTACTCGCCTCAACACTTGACACATGACAGGACAAGCAGAGGAGCAGCAGAGTGGCAAAAAGCCAAAACAAAAGAAGTTTCCAGCGGAAGGCGACTCACGTACCCGAAGGGAGATGATTGCATAAGACCGACGTCCAACCTCCGACCTCTAACCCCACCGAGCTCCGTTCCTGCTTTCCTTTCCACCGCACTCTACCTTTGCCGAAAAAGTTTTTTCATTTTGGCGTGAAAATTTGTAAACATCAGCAAATAAACGGAAACTTACGGAAGAAGGTGGCATGTGGCAGGTGGCCGGTGGCAGGAGGGCGGAGGGAGGAGGGAGGAGGGAGTGGGCAAAGGGCAGGTGGCAGGATAGAGGGTCCAAGTCCAAGTACAGTCCTCCCTTTTTTTGGCCAAACAACAAAAAAATCTACAACAAAAAGGGGTGAATATTTAATAGAGCTGGCCCCTGACTTTTCCATCCAGTGTTGTTTCCCCCTCGATTCTGTTTCCATTTTCATTTACCAAATGACAAATTGCGCTGGGCAACACGGCGGATGAGGAGGAGGAGGAGGACGACGGAGGACGGAGGGGGCAGGGGGCAGGGGGCAGGGCTGCCACAAAAGGTGTTTGACTTAACACTTGTTGTTGTTTCTGCTGTTGTTGTTACACATGTTCCAGTGTCGTACCATTCTTGTTCATTTCATTCCTTCATTCTTTCATATGAAGAAAGTTCTGAGGCAGAGCGGGACCGACCTTTCAACGCAATTTCCCTGGGATTACACTGGGGAAACATTAGCCAAAGATTTCCCATACCTCTTCCTGTTTCGTGGAGTAGAAGGAGTGGAGTGACTCCACTTTGGATTGTGGAGTGGGAGTGGTAGTGGGAGTGGGAATGGTAGTGGGAGAAATGTAATTGATATTGAAACAAAAAGGTAATGTCTAATGCTCCTGAAATGTTCGAGTATGCGTGTACTCGTACTCATATTATAATGTGCGGAACTCCAGAATATGCCATGAGATCTCATCTTTCAGTTTCAGTTTAAAGCTTAGAACCCATAAAGAAAGCTCTGTACCCCTGAGCTTCTAGAGATGCCATTCCAAAAGTTGAACCAACAAAGCAAATACATCGAGGTTTGGGTGAGAGGTGTGGAGACTTAAAGTGGATTCCTTGTTTGTTTTGCATCAGAACTCAATTTTAAACGCCGTTCTGGTCACACCACTCCGCCCATTCCACCCGATTCCTATCGAATCGAATTCAAGTGCCTAATCAATCGATTTACCCTCATTTCTTGGCACCTTTTTGGAGCACCACCTGTCAGGGATTTGTCGGCATAGTCATCGTCAGAGCTGGAGCTGGAGCTCGAGCTGGAGCTGAAAACATTTTAAAATTCCGTAAACGTTTCCGGCCGACACCCAACCCAACCTTTTCCCCTGCGCCTTGACTTTTCTTTTGTCATCCTGTTTACCCTGTTTATAAAACATAAACACTCGTCTGCGTGCGTGAACTTGTCAATTTTCATTTGGTTTATCGGTAGCGGGGATCAAGCTTTGCCCCATTCCACAACCCATCTAATTGGGGATCCAAAATGAATGACAGACACTCACAAACAGCAGTTTATTGTACAACACTAAAAACCACTGAGGGAACCCAACACTTGATGAGAGGTGTCGAACGGAAGCAAGGAAGGACGAAGGAGAGTCTGGTCTGGTCTGGACTGGTCTGGTCGGGTCTCCCCTTCCCCCTCTCCCTATCCCTCCCTATCAGTGAGCCGATAAGCTGGTTACTCAAGTCTAGGATCTACTGTCTCCTGTCGCCTTCTGACAAATGTCAGCGCAGCACGCGCCAAATGCATTTGTCAACACTGGCAGCGTGGGACATACACACATAGAATGGAATGGACCCCCGACATCTTCCTCCTGCCAACTGAGATTTGCAACAGCTGCAATCGACAAGTGGCACGATGAAGCGAGAAATGAGGAGAGGAGTGGAGTGGAGTGGAGCCAACACCCAAGGTTTCCTTTCGGTGGAGGCGAGTGCTGAGAGTTTTGCATTTGTCGCTGCTTTCAGCTTTCAGCCCGCAGGCAAGGGGCAAGGACAACGACCAAGTCTTACAGGACAGGACGACAACCATTAATCATTAGTACAAAAATACGGCTGCCTGTCTGTGGAGTAGCCAACAGCCACCATTCCAAGTCTGGGGGTGTGGGGCAGGCGTGAGTCAGGCCATCATCATCCACTGACTGGCTGCACTGAGAGAAAATACTCTCTCCCTAATCTCTAACGAAAAATCAACTCTAGATCGATACAGAGAATAAGGAGCATGGGATTTCATTATAACATGTCTCGTGGCATGTCCGGCTTGTCGCTTGTCGGACATTTTCAACGCCTAAACAATGCCCTTCCCATAAACACTACATTTACATAACATATATATATATGGATCATCCAATTTACATCAAAACTGTATCCGTTTTTGACAGTGTAGATAGTGTACCACGCGCCTTCCACAGAGTCCGAAGTGTGGGCCGTCGCTAAGCGGCTTGTGTCGTCGTTTCTTCGTCGTCTCTGATGCTTTCTTCTTTTGCTGGCCCTTTTCTTTTCTTGCCCCCCGTGCCCCGCCCCGCCCCACACCTTTCCGACACAACAACAATGGGGGTGCATCATTGTGTGAAGCCTAAAATGTTTTTTATCTCGTGTTCGACAGACGTCTGCCAGGTCCTGGAAAATTGCGGAAAATCACTTCATGAAACACCGACGACTGCTGGCACAGGTAGGAGGGAGTGGGGCTGTTGCTGTCCTCTTTTCAGATAATTTATTATTCATGTCCTTATATGCAAAAATTCTCGAGTGAAACCCACTCCCCCCCACACAATGCCACATCCGCACTGCCACACACTCGGATCTCGCATCCCGCATCTCGCATCCCGTGTCCCGTGTCCCGTACATTTTTCAGTGGAATTTTTGTGATTGTGAGGCGGGCGCTTATATAATTTGACAGTGGCTTGCATAAGTAATGCGACAGTTGCCTTCCCTTCTTCTTGGGGCAATTGTTGAACGAACATTAAATAAGCCTCAAATTGATGGCCATGCCATTTGTTAATATTACGACGATGTCTGACCAAAAGCCAAGAAAAAGGGCAGCATCCTTTGGCATGCTCTTTGATTACATTTTCCCCTCCTCATCCCATCCCCTACCCCCACCCCCACCCCCACCCCTTCCCCATCCCATTCTACTTCCTCGATTCGGTTCGGTTTTCCTTTTTTTATACCCGATACTCAAAATGAGTATTGGGGTATATTAGATTTGTGGTGAAAGTGGATGTGTGTAACGTCCAGAAGGAATCGTTTCCGACCCCATGAAGTATATATATTCTTGATCAGCATCAATAGCCGAGTCGATTGAGCCATGTCTGTCTGTCCGTCTGTCCGTCTGACGTCTGACGTCACGCTCAGACTGATTTTCTGTCTCTCTCGCACGCACTCTTTGTCGTTTCGTTTAATATTAGCGGCGTCTGCCGGAGGAGAGCCATACTGACTTAGTACCGGGTATAACTGTAGAGTTGCGGTGTCCGCAGCAACTCACAACGTTCCCCCTCGTTTTTTGCTGGAAACTCTATTTACGGGATTGGAACTGTCGCCCCCGCCTCCACCAGTCGCAGTCCCTGTCTATGATCCTGGCCCTGCCTCTGCCTGGACCTGAGAGATCCGACCCGGCAACGCCTCCCACTACCGGAAAAGTTTTCCCTTCCAATTCGTTTCGTTTCGTTCCATTATATTTTATTATACATATATATATATATTTTTTTTTTGGCTAAACTCATTTGCATATTTCCTTTTTTTTTTTTTTGGTTGTTTGGCGGCTCTTTTCATTAAGTTCGACTGTCAGGACGGAGAGACCTCGGGGCTCATTAAAAGGCTTAAAAGTTGACACTGCCTCCTGCCTCCTGGCACTGCCACTGCCACTAACACTGACCTTCCCCCGCTTTGAAGGCAAAACTGTTTCAAAATTAAAATATTTCATTTCAAGAGAGTGAGAAAAAGTCCTTCGGGAAAAATGTCTGAGAAATTTGTGCATGTATAAATACGAAAAAAGGACCGTGAGCTATTTTAGAGAACATGTTAAATGTACAACAAAACAAGGTTATTACAAAAAAGAACGTTTATCAAAATATAAATCATTTTAAATAATTTCGGAATATTGGAAAGTAATTGAAAGAAAGATTTTCAAAAGATAATGATAGCAAATATCGTTAGAGTATATTGGCATTTCCATTTTATTCCTATTTTCACAGTAATTAATATGAAATATTCAGTGTTATTTTTCCAAATTATATACATACATATGTACATATATATAACCTTTCTGTTTTTTGGCATTCTTTGCAAGATTTATCGTTGGAGCAATGAGTTTTAACACACCCATATTCTAGCGCTACATTTCATTTGTACGGCGCAGTACATCGGGCGCGGAAGGCCCATGGGTCCACCACACCCATATTTTGGAGCCGTCCTTCTGCCAAAGGTAGAACCTCTGCCTTTTCACTCGATTTGCTAAATAAATGTTCCCCTTTCTTCCTTCCCACCCTCGGAGCGTACTTAAACTGTTCGATTCCATCCTGTTTTCGGAGCGTCCTTAAGGCGCCGGCTTCCTTCCCACCCTCGGAGCGTACTTAAGCCTCCGCAACGATTTTTCTCCTCGGAGCGTACTTAAACCTCCGCAACGATCCTGCTCCTCGGGGCTTACTTGAACCTCCGCACCCATTCTTGGCCTCAGAGCGTACTTGGATCCCCACACCCACTCTTTTCCTCGGAGCGTACTTTAAACGCATCCAAACTTATTCTCGGAGCGTACTTAAGCCTCCGCATAATAATAATTAGATATTCCTATTATTATCCCTATATTATCAACAAGCTATAAGCCAAAATATGGCCAGGCGTTACGTTACCAAACCAGAAGTGGTTTTTGAGGTTGGGTTACAAAATTGAAAAACTCTGCGAGCTTGGCAGCACTATCTACATAACATTTCTCGTACCAATATATGAAATATTAAATGTTCATTTTCAAGTTAGTAAATATAAAATATATAGTAAAAATATACCGTTAGCCCAGATTGCGCAAATTTTCTGAGATTTGTTTTTAAGATATGTATGTAGTTCCAATATGTAAGAGAGACTTTGTGGAAGAATCTTCTATCTTAAATAAGATAATAATAAAAACTGTAAAAATACCAACCAAATTGTAATAGTTTTTTACATCAAAGTTAATGTCGGTTAATGTTAGGTAACTTTTAATAATTTAAGGAAATAATAAGAGGACAAAACATATGTAGAAACGGGTTTCTATTTACTTTTAATGTTTTTTGGCTTGGTGAACATTTTTGCAGAAATGCCCACATAGCAATAATTTATATAATTCACTAAAAATATTACTTTTATGTGTATTTGGGGTATTCACAATTACGTACACATGAACGTTCATACCCCTGCTGCTAATTGCTAATTGATTGCCACAGCAGATCATTTCAAAGAACCAAAGAACAGTCCCAAGAAGATCCAACGTCTCCTCCGAACTGTCTCCTCAAAACCGCAATTGCCTTACACAACACCAGGCCTCTCTCTTCTCTTCCTCTCTCTCCTGTTACACACACACACACATAGAAACGCGGACACGCACAACAAAACAGAAATAAAACAGTCGGCAAAAGGGAAACGCAATTCCCGCACAGGCTCCAGCTCCAGCTACAGCACGCGCTCCCAGCAAAGGTGTGGTTGCCGCAGAGTTGCCAGAGCAAATTAATGGACACAATGGGTCAACTATAAATTACACGCGCTCCAATTTGATGCAACAAAAACAATGGAGTGTGTCGTGTGGCCTGTGGAGAATGGAGAGGCGGCTGGCTAATATGCAAAGACAATTTAATTAAATGCGCAAATAACAAAACCAAAGCTGAAGAGAGGTTGCGGTAATAAGAGAGAGATAGATAGTTGGATAGAGAGAGCGGGAGCTAGAGCAAAAGGCGGGCCCATGCAATGGCACGTAGTCAGAAGTCAGAGCAGGTAGGCTACGGTGCAAGGGGACTGGGCGGTTGGGGTTGGGAGCTCAAGAGAGCTTCCCCAAAACGATGAGTCATGAAGGTCATGACGGCAGAGGCGCGCTGCCAGCGGCAAAAGTCGCTGGCAAAACGCGCCGCTTTGATTAGTCGTCGTAAAAACAAGCGTTTTCTGCGGCACGGCACTGGTTGTTGTTGTTGTTGCTGCTGCTGATGTGACAGGTTGACGACGCGACTGCCAGACAGTTTGGCGCTCTCTCTCGCTAAAAGAGAGTACTATGGCAAGGGGCATGCAGTGCGGGGTGAGGCTGCGACTCAAGGACTACGACCAGGATTTTGGCGTAAGCCAGCCTGCCTTACCTCACATTTTATATACCTTGCACAGTGCTATGACAGAGTGAGAGACAACGAGAAAGGGAGAGAGCTCTCTTGCTGGCACACAACGTTGGTCGGCAAGGAGAGACCAGGGGCAGATGAAAAATCAATTTCGCAATGTTACGACAATTTTGACTTGCGCACATGTTTTGTTTGTGTTTTTGTGTTCTCGTGCGTTTCGTGCTCTTGTCTCTTACTATTATTATTATTATTATTGTTCTTTCCCGTATTTTGTTGCGCCATAACGCACAAGCATTAGCCGCTAAAGGAAGCCTCATTATATTGCTAATCAATGGCCATTCGAGGGGCCGATTAGCGGCTAAATTAAGCATTTTTGACGCTCTTCTACACGCAATTTTTGTTATTGCAACTGTTAATTTGGATAACACTCACTCACCTCTCTCACTCTCTTGCTCACTGCTGAGCCGCTGATATGTGTGTTGTGTGCGGTTACGGTGCACACTGAGAGAAATCACCTGCTGTGCTCTGTCTTCCTCTTCGTTTCCTCTTGTTATTATTGTTGTTGGGGCGATTCCGCACTCACTCAATAACAACAACAAAAATGAATAGAAAAAATTAAAGAACTGAATGCTATTGAACTGCTCTTGGAACTGCTCTTCCCGTTCTTTTCGCGCGCTCTGACTTGTTCGTTCTGCTCGGGACTTGTGACGCACTGTTGTCCACTGTAGCACTGGTTGCCGTTACTGTTACTGTTACTGCTAGTTGGTTGCTTTTGATGTGCCGTCGACGACGAGACAGCGGCGCCCGCGTTGCGATTTGCGATGCGCTCGTTGCAAGGGCTGATGCTGAACTGTTCGCGAAACTGTGACGAGCTACTGCCACGTCGGCTCTGGCTCTGGCTCTGTGGAAGCAACGGCAGCGGCTGCCGCTTGTCGTGAGCAACCCCCAACGTAGACGCTTGGCACGTGCGGCGGCACCCACAACCCACAACAGAGCAGAGCAATGGATAGTGACGGCGAAAGTAGAAGAGCAGAGCGGAAATCACAACAGCAGAAACAGCGCTGCAACCCTGCGCCGGTCTCTGGCGGCTCGGCCGGCCTTCCGTCGGCGTCTGCGCGCAGAGCGCGGCAATAATGGATCAAACAGTCAGGTTGAGAAGTGTATGAACAGGTTGAGACAAATAAAGAAAAGCTATTATGAACAGGCAAAAGGCAAGAGCAACCTCGATATTTCCATTAGAAAATTTCTATATACAAATTCTGAAACTGAATTTTCCTCAAGCACATTTACATGTACGTTAATCCCAGCTGTGCGTTAACTAGCGCAGCGTACTGTAGGCAGAGAACGATAGCAATGGAGAGAGTAAGTGGAAGCCATCGCACAGCCGAAAAGAAGCGAGCCGAGCCGAGCCGAGCTGAGCTGAGGCGAAGAGCAACGAAACGGACGGAAACCTGCGAGCGCGACCAGAGAGCGCGAGCGAGAGGATAGCATACTTTAGTGCGCCTCGGCTCTGGCACTTGTGTAATATTAGCAATTAACTAACTGAAAATGGGGTTGATTCCTGAATGGCCAACACGGGGGGTCGCTGCTGTGGCAATGCGGGGGGTGGGAGGTTGTGGGCTCCGGTGGATGCTGCTCAGAAATCCGTTGAAATCTTATTACGCCGAACCATACCGGCCGGTGAAGTGCAGAATGCACCACGGTGCGGGTGGCAGTGCGGTTCGATTGGTTAATGACTCGAAAGCTTCTAGTCAACGCAAATTGGCCAAAAGCAAACGGCAAATGCAATCAGGCTAGCTCTCGATGACTGCCAGAGGAGGGGTGTACACGGGAAGGGGTGGTGGAAAATTCAGTTATAACTGCCACAAGAACACATTTGCATCACAGCTCCACCCAACGCTTATATCTTCTATCGCCCATCGCTGCCAAACAATTAGCACAAAGCTTTGGATACTTTCAGTGGAAATAATGGAAAAATCGGATCATACCACAAGAACCGTTATATTCCTGTCGGAATCTACCTGATCATAGCCCTATATGTCTCTATAGCTTCTGTGATAATTTCTTGAGCAACTATGTTAAGTAAATATAATGTTTAATCCTCACATAGAAAATATCTTAAAGGATATCCTTAACTGCCTTAACCCCCACCTGGATACTGCCTCCCCTTTTCTAGTCACAGACTGACATGCGTACGTTTCAATTATTTGGTGGCTTCTCACGCGAGATGCTCCAGTTCCACGGTTGCACCAATAAATCATTTGATTTGTACACTTGCCCCAAGGCATTGGTATTCGCACTGGTAGGGGTCAGGATGAGCGGTAAAGGCGTGGCAACACCAGGGGACCAGTTGTTGGACCTTTGGCGGGGTCGCACGTGATGTGCGTGCCTTCCGGTGCTAAATCAAGGCAAGCGCTTTCAAATTGTCTTATGTATGTATCTTTACCCTTCACAGGTCCAGGTCCACATCGAGGTCCAGCTGCCACCCAACTTTACCTTCCACCTCTCCACCTGTCCCTTCCCTGCCCCTGTCCCTTCCTTATCATCCCCCAACTCTCTTCTGACCTGCAGGAAGCAACTGTAGTTAATATTTATGGCGATTTAATCTTCTCACTTGAGCGCTGCTCAGTTAAGTTTGATAGAGACACCACCCCAACCCCACCCTGACCTAAAAGGGGGATCAAGCCAAAGGGAGAATCATCCTGTGTCCACAGCCACGAGTATCTGTCTCTCTCTAACTCAAAGCCTGACCCTTTTTTTCCTGGTGCCCAGCTAAGAGTTTGTTTTGCGTGTCCATTTAATTTCCGCCTGGAATTGCTTAATCAAACATAGCACTGGGGATAAACTCAACCTCATCCTCTCCCACCTAGCCCCCGTACACCCAAACCTCCAACGCCCCCCACCACCAACATATCCCATCCCACCATTCGCCATCTCTATTGAGGCCAACCCCATCCTTGAGTCTGGACAAATCGCTTGAGTTTCATATGGACAAGCGCCAAAGTTGGCTTAATGAGTAGTTTAGCTCATGTTCCCGCTGCCATCTACGGCCCATGCAGTGGGTTCCATCGGCGGGGTTTCCATGAGGGCGTTGGGATGAGGCCGCTAAGGGTTGGGGCAGTGGCTGGGGCATGTGTAGGTTAAGCAAACAGAAATGTGCATTAGTAACAAATTGTTATTGTTGCCAGGCTGAAGACGATAAGAGTAAAGTTAAAGTTACTTTGAATGGCAGAGCGAGTGGGAGTGGAAGGGATCGTAGTAGTTGGAGGGCCCAACCAGATGCTTACGAACTCAACTGAGGTCATTGGTCACTTAGCGATAGCTAAAAGAAGAGCTGAACCCTCCGTCAAGAGACATTCTATCTGATTCGATATCGGGAGAATTCCCACAAGCCGAAAAGCTGAGACTGAACCGCATTCTGTCCAACAATTAGCACAAATTTGTTCGAATCGATTCGTTTCGCCGACTTTGATCTCCAACTAAACCCGAAAATGCGTACCGGGCATAAAACCTGGGATACATGTAGTAGGCTGTGGAATCGAACAAAAGCATAGAAAAATTAAGGCATGGAAAACAATTTTGAAAATATTCATTCAGTCCCCAGGCCTCGAGTGAGGAGCATCCAAAATTTAAGTTTTTATTTCCGGAAAACAAAAATTCAGTAATTCAGTGTACAAAAAAAAAATTGGTTTCAAGTTAAAAATTTGTTTGTTACTTTTTGGACACACGAACTCAAAGAATGACTTTTGGGGAGGGAAGGCGGCTCTTCAAGTAAGGCGCGACTCATTTCAATAGCTAATTCGATTTGAATCCTTGTTACGTTTTCTAGATAAAGAAAGGCGATAGTGAAGGTACCGGGATATCCGAGCAAATACTCCCCCAGTTCGGATTCCCAGTGGCTTGCATCAATATTAATAATCACTATATTAAGCACTATATTAAGCACAGAGAAAGGGAAGGAAGGAAATGGAAGGATGGTGATCCTTCAGGTAACTTACGACTCATTTGAATTTCTAATTGGATATTAATCCTTCTGTTTTCTAGACGAAGGAAGGACATCGTGATGGTACCTGGAATATCCGATCAGTTATTCCCTTAGTTCGGATTCCCAGTGGCTTGCATCAATATTAATAATCACTATATTAAGCATTATATTAAGCACAGAGAAAGGGAAGGATGGTGATCCTTCAGGTAACATACGACTCATTTGAATTTCTAATTGGATATTAATCCTTCTGTTTTCTAGACGAAGGAAGGACATCGTGATGGTACCTGGAATATCCGATCAGTTATTCCCTCAGTTCGGATATACAGTGGCTCGCATCAATACCAAATAAAAATTATGCAACGAGATCAAAACCGAATAAATTAATCCACACACAGATTTGAATTTAGTACTTTTCCTGGTTTTTTGTTCTGGCTTGTGGGATGGGGGGACAGCTGCGAATGGCAATGGTTCACACATTGTGTGACACATGTCACCAGCCTACATATTATCTACAAATTAGGCAAATCCTAAGGGTTGGGGCAGTGGCTGGGGCATGTGTAGGTTAAGCAAACAGAAATGTGCATTAGCAAAAAAATTGTTAAAAGTAAAGTTAAAGTTACTTGGAAGTGGAAGTGGAATGGCAGAGGGAGTGGAGGTGGAGGGGATCATAGTAGTAGGAGGGCCCAACCAGATACTTACGAACTCAACTGAGGTCATTAGTCACTTAGCGATAGCTAAAAGAAGAGCTGAACCCTCCGTCAAGAGACATTCTATCTGATTCGATATCGGGAGAATTCCCACAAGCCGAAAAGCTGAGACTGAACCGCATTCTGTCCAACAATTAGCACAAATTTGTTCGAATCGATTCGTTTCGCCGACTTTGATCTCCAACTAAACCCGAAAATGCGTACCGGGCATAAAACCTGGGATACATGTAGTAGGCTGTGGAATCGAACAAAAGCATAGAAAAATTAAGGCATGGAAAACAATTTGGAAAATATTCATTCAGTCCCCAGGCCTCGAGTGAGGAGCATCCAAAATTTAAGTTTTTATTTCCGGAAAACAAAAATTCAGTAATTCAGTGTACAAAAAAAAAATTGGTTTCAAGTTAAAAATTTGTTTGTTACTTTTTGGACACACGAACTCAAAGAATGACTTTTGGGGAGGGAAGGCGGCTCTTCAAGTAAGGCGCGACTCATTTCAATAGCTAATTCGATTTGAATCCTTGTTACGTTTTCTAGATAAAGAAAGGCGATAGTGAAGGTACCGGGATATCCGAGCAAATACTCCCCCAGTTCGGATTCCCAGTGGCTTGCATCAATATTAATAATCACTATATTAAGCACTATATTAAGCACAGAGAAAGGGAAGGAAGGAAATGGAAGGATGGTGATCCTTCAGGTAACTTACGACTCATTTGAATTTCTAATTGGATATTAATCCTTCTGTTTTCTAGACGAAGGAAGGACATCGTGATGGTACCTGGAATATCCGATCAGTTATTCCCTTAGTTCGGATTCCCAGTGGCTTGCATCAATATTAATAATCACTATATTAAGCATTATATTAAGCACAGAGAAAGGGAAGGATGGTGATCCTTCAGGTAACATACGACTCATTTGAATTTCTAATTGGATATTAATCCTTCTGTTTTCTAGACGAAGGAAGGACATCGTGATGGTACCTGGAATATCCGATCAGTTATTCCCTCAGTTCGGATATACAGTGGCTCGCATCAATACCAAATAAAAATTATGCAACGAGATCAAAACCGAATAAATTAATCCACACACAGATTTGAATTTAGTACTTTTCCTGGTTTTTTGTTCTGGCTTGTGGGATGGGGGGACAGCTGCGAATGGCAATGGTTCACACATTGTGTGACACATGTCACCAGCCTACATATTATCTACAAATTAGGCAAATCCTAAGGGTTGGGGCAGTGGCTGGGGCATGTGTAGGTTAAGCAAACAGAAATGTGCATTAGCAAAAAAATTGTTAAAAGTAAAGTTAAAGTTACTTGGAAGTGGAAGTGGAATGGCAGAGGGAGTGGAGGTGGAGGGGATCATAGTAGTAGGAGGGCCCAACCAGATACTTACGAACTCAACTGAGGTCATTGGTCACTTAGCGATAGCTAAAAGAAGAGCTGAACCCTCCGTCAAGAGACATTCTATCTGATTCGATATCGGGAGAATTCCCACAAGCCGAAAAGCTGAGACTGAACCGCATTCTGTCCAACAATTAGCACAAATTTGTTCGAATCGATTCGTTTCGCCGACTTTGATCTCCAACTAAACCCGAAAATGCGTACCGGGCATAAAACCTGGGATACATGTAGTAGGCTGTGGAATCGAACAAAAGCATAGAAAAATTAAGGCATGGAAAACAATTTGGAAAATATTCATTCAGTCCCCAGGCCTCGAGTGAGGAGCATCCAAAATTTAAGTTTTTATTTCCGGAAAACAAAAATTCAGTAATTCAGTGTACAAAAAAAAATTGGTTTCAAGTTAAAAATTTGTTTGTTACTTTTTGGACACACGAACTCAATGAATGACTTTTGGGGAGGAAAGGCGGCTCTTCAAGTAAGGCGCGACTCATTTCAATAGCTAATTCGATTTGAATCCTTGTTACGTTTTCTAGATAAAGAAAGGCGATAGTGAAGGTACCGGGATATCCGAACAAATACTCCCCCAGTTCGGATTCCCAGTGGCTTGCATCAATATTAATAATCACTATATTAAGCACAGAGAAAGGGAAGGAAGGAAATGGAAGGATGGTGATCCTTCAGGTAACTTACGACTCATTTGAATTTCTAATTGGATATTAATCCTTCTGTTTTCTAGACGAAGGAAGGACATCGTGATGGTACCTGGAATATCCGATCAGTTATTCCCTTAGTTCGGATTCCCAGTGGCTTGCATCAATATTAATAATCACTATATTAAGCATTATATTAAGCACAGAGAAAGGGAAGGATGGTGATCCTTCAGGTAACATACGACTCATTTGAATTTCTAATTGGATATTAATCCTTCTGTTTTCTAGACGAAGGAAGGACATCGTGATGGTACCTGGAATATCCGATCAGTTATTCCCTCAGTTCGGATATACAGTGGCTCGCATCAATACCAAATAAAAAAAATTATGCAACGAGAACAAAACCGAATAAATTAATCCACACACAGATTTGAATTTAGTACTTTTTCCTGGTTTTTTGTTCTGGCTTGTGGGATGGGGGGACAGCTGCGAATGGCAATGGTTCACACATTGTGTGACACATGTCACCAGCCTACATATTATCTACAAATTAGGCAAATCCTAAGGGTTGGGGCAGTGGCTGGGGCATGTGTAGGTTAAGCAAACAGAAATGTGCATTAGCAAAAAAATTGTTAAAAGTAAAGTTAAAGTTACTTGGAAGTGGAAGTGGAATGGCAGAGGGAGTGGAGGTGGAGGGGATCATAGTAGTAGGAGGGCCCAACCAGATACTTACGAACTCAACTGAGGTCATTGGTCACTTAGCGATAGCTAAAAGAAGAGCTGAACCCTCCGTCAAGAGACATTCTATCTGATTCGATATCGGGAGAATTCCCACAAGCCGAAAAGCTGAGACTGAACCGCATTCTGTCCAACAATTAGCACAAATTTGTTCGAATCGATTCGTTTCGCCGACTTTGATCTCCAACTAAACCCGAAAATGCGTACCGGGCATAAAACCTGGGATACATGTAGTAGGCTGTGGAATCGAACAAAAGCATAGAAAAATTAAGGCATGGAAAACAATTTGGAAAATATTCATTCAGTCCCCAGGCCTCGAGTGAGGAGCATCCAAAATTTAAGTTTTTATTTCCGGAAAACAAAAATTCAGTAATTCAGTGTACAAAAAAAAAATTGGTTTCAAGTTAAAAATTTGTTTGTTACTTTTTGGACACACGAACTCAAAGAATGACTTTTGGGGAGGAAAGGCGGCTCTTCAAGTAAGGCGCGACTCATTTCAATAGCTAATTCGATTTGAATCCTTGTTACGTTTTCTAGATAAAGAAAGGCGATAGTGAAGGTACCGGGATATCCGAGCAAATACTCCCCCAGTTCGGATTCCCAGTGGCTTGCATCAATATTAATAATCACTATATTAAGCACTATATTAAGCACAGAGAAAGGGAAGGAAGGAAATGGAAGGATGGTGATCCTTCAGGTAACTTACGACTCATTTGAATTTCTAATTGGATATTAATCCTTCTGTTTTCTAGACGAAGGAAGGACATCGTGATGGTACCTGGAATATCCGATCAGTTATTCCCTTAGTTCGGATTCCCAGTGGCTTGCATCAATATTAATAATCACTATATTAAGCATTATATTAAGCACAGAGAAAGGGAAGGATGGTGATCCTTCAGGTAACATACGACTCATTTGAATTTCTAATTGGATATTAATCCTTCTGTTTTCTAGACAAAGGAAGGACATCGTGATGGTACCTGGAATATCCGATCAGTTATTCCCTCAGTTCGGATATACAGTGGCTCGCATCAATACCAAATAAAAATTATGCAACGAGATCAAAACCGAATAAATTAATCCACACACAGATTTGAATTTAGTACTTTTTCCTGGTTTTTTGTTCTGGCTTGTGGGATGGGGGGACAGCTGCGAATGGCAATGGTTCACACATTGTGTGACACATGTCACCAGCCTACATATTATCTACAAATTAGGCAAATCCTAAGGGTTGGGGCAGTGGCTGGGGCATGTGTAGGTTAAGCAAACAGAAATGTGCATTAGCAAAAAAATTGTTAAAAGTAAAGTTAAAGTTACTTGGAAGTGGAAGTGGAATGGCAGAGGGAGTGGAGGTGGAGGGGATCATAGTAGTAGGAGGGCCCAACCAGATACTTACGAACTCAACTGAGGTCATTGGTCACTTAGCGATAGCTAAAAGAAGAGCTGAACCCTCCGTCAAGAGACATTCTATCTGATTCGATATCGGGAGAATTCCCACAAGCCGAAAAGCTGAGACTGAACCGCATTCTGTCCAACAATTAGCACAAATTTGTTCGAATCGATTCGTTTCGCCGACTTTGATCTCCAACTAAACCCGAAAATGCGTTCCGGGCATAAAACCTGGGATACATGTAGTAGGCTGTGGAATCGAACAAAAGCATAGAAAAATTAAGGCATGGAAAACAATTTGGAAAATATTCATTCAGTCCCCAGGCCTCGAGTGAGGAGCATCCAAAATTTAAGTTTTTATTTCCGGAAAACAAAAATTCAGTAATTCAGTGTACAAAAAAAAAATTGGTTTCAAGTTAAAAATTTGTTTGTTACTTTTTGGACACACGAACTCAAAGAATGACTTTTGGGGAGGAAAGGCGGCTCTTCAAGTAAGGCGCGACTCATTTCAATAGCTAATTCGATTTGAATCCTTGTTACGTTTTCTAGATAAAGAAAGGCGATAGTGAAGGTACCGGGATATCCGAACAAATACTCCCCCAGTTCGGATTCCCAGTGGCTTGCATCAATATTAATAATCACTATATTAAGCACTATATTAAGCACAGAGAAAGGGAAGGAAGGAAATGGAAGGATGGTGATCCTTCAGGTAACTTACGACTCATTTGAATTTCTAATTGGATATTAATCCTTCTGTTTTCTAGACGAAGGAAGGACATCGTGATGGTACCTGGAATATCCGATCAGTTATTCCCTTAGTTCGGATTCCCAGTGGCTTGCATCAATATTAATAATCACTATATTAAGCATTATATTAAGCACAGAGAAAGGGAAGGATGGTGATCCTTCAGGTAACATACGACTCATTTGAATTTCTAATTGGATATTAATCCTTCTGTTTTCTAGACAAAGGAAGGACATCGTGATGGTACCTGGAATATCCGATCAGTTATTCCCTCAGTTCGGATATACAGTGGCTCGCATCAATACCAAATAAAAATTATGCAACGAGATCAAAACCGAATAAATTAATCCACACACAGATTTGAATTTAGTACTTTTTCCTGGTTTTTTGTTCTGGCTTGTGGGATGGGGGGACAGCTGCGAATGGCAATGGTTCACACATTGTGTGACACATGTCACCAGCCTACATATTATCTACAAATTAGGCAAATCCTAAGGGTTGGGGCAGTGGCTGGGGCATGTGTAGGTTAAGCAAACAGAAATGTGCATTAGCAAAAAAATTGTTAAAAGTAAAGTTAAAGTTACTTGGAAGTGGAAGTGGAATGGCAGAGGGAGTGGAGGTGGAGGGGATCATAGTAGTAGGAGGGCCCAACCAGATACTTACGAACTCAACTGAGGTCATTGGTCACTTAGCGATAGCTAAAAGAAGAGCTGAACCCTCCGTCAAGAGACATTCTATCTGATTCGATATCGGGAGAATTCCCACAAGCCGAAAAGCTGAGACTGAACCGCATTCTGTCCAACAATTAGCACAAATTTGTTCGAATCGATTCGTTTCGCCGACTTTGATCTCCAACTAAACCCGAAAATGCGTTCCGGGCATAAAACCTGGGATACATGTAGTAGGCTGTGGAATCGAACAAAAGCATAGAAAAATTAAGGCATGGAAAACAATTTGGAAAATATTCATTCAGTCCCCAGGCCTCGAGTGAGGAGCATCCAAAATTTAAGTTTTTATTTCCGGAAAACAAAAATTCAGTAATTCAGTGTACAAAAAAAAAATTGGTTTCAAGTTAAAAATTTGTTTGTTACTTTTTGGACACACGAACTCAAAGAATGACTTTTGGAGAGGGAAGGCGGCTCTTCAAGTAAGGCGCGACTCATTTCAATAGCTAATTCGATTTGAATCCTTGTTACGTTTTCTAGATAAAGAAAGGCGATAGTGAAGGTACCGGGATATCCGAACAAATACTCCCCCAGTTCGGATTCCCAGTGGCTTGCATCAATATTAATAATCACTATATTAAGCACTATATTAAGCACTATATTAAGCACAGAGAAAGGGAAGGAAGGAAATGGAAGGATGGTGATCCTTCAGGTAACTTACGACTCATTTGAATTTCTAATTGGATATTAATCCTTCTGTTTTCTAGACGAAGGAAGGACATCGTGATGGTACCTGGAATATCCGATCAGTTATTCCCTTAGTTCGGATTCCCAGTGGCTTGCATCAATATTAATAATCACTATATTAAGCATTATATTAAGCACAGAGAAAGGGAAGGATGGTGATCCTTCAGGTAACATACGACTCATTTGAATTTCTAATTGGATATTAATCCTTCTGTTTTCTAGACGAAGGAAGGACATCGTGATGGTACCTGGAATATCCGATCAGTTATTCCCTCAGTTCGGATATACAGTGGCTCGCATCAATACCAAATACAAATTATGCAACGAGATCAAAACCGAATAAATTAATCGACACACAGATTTGAATTTAGTACTTTGTAATATGTCACTATTGTAATTATAACACTGGCACACTGGTTATAAGAATAAATTCAATAAAGATATTCTAAAAACCGAAGTCAAACGGCACAGACGTGCCAGTGTTATAATTACAATAGTGACATATTACATGGCGACCGTGACAAGTGTCACGAACATGTAGATGTTCGGAAACAAAAATATGTTAAAATAAATCATATAAAAAAAAAAGCGGAGAGCGAGAGCGAGAGCGGCGAGAGCGGACAACAACAGCAGCACCACAGCAGGCACCACTGCAGTGCACTGGAAGCAGCAGTAACAAAAAAAACGAGGGGGAACGTTGTGAGTTGCTGCGGACACCGCAACTCTACAGTTATACCCGATACTAAGTCAGTATGGCTTTCCTCCGGCAGACGCCGCTAATATTAAACGACACGACAAAGAGTGCGTGCGAGAGAGACAGAAAATCAGTCTGAGCGTGACGTCGGGCGCTGCGTAGCCAATGCAAATTGATTTGTTCCTTTTGGCTACAAAAATTATCTGATCTGATCCAGATTCAGCAATCTGATAGATATGATCGTTATCTATGATTCTGCGTTTTTAGTTTTCTCAAATCTGCAATATTGTGGATGCAACAGATTTTCGTCCTTTGTGTGGGCGGAAGGGGGTGGGGCGAAATTTTGAGATATACGTTTTATAGTGAGATCTAACAGGAGTGCGAATACCAAATTTGGTTACTCTAGCCTTAATAGTCTCTGAGATTTATGAATATCCCCAGATCTGCATCCTTTGCGGGGGCGGAAGGGGGTGTGGCGAAATTTTGAAACAAACTCGTCTCGGTCCGATATATTAGGAGTGTGGATACCAAATTTGGTTGCACTAGCTTTTATAGTCTCTGAGATCTAGGCGCTAATGTTTTACTCTAAGCAAAGCCGCCTATGCTACGTGTGTGTTAGAGAGAGACAGGGCGAGAAAAAATGAAATTGTTTTCTTGATGCTGGCTATATTAATAATACGATCCAATTCAGATTCCGCAGTCTAAAAGATATCGTCATTCTCTACGATTCTGCGTTTTTGGTTTTCTCGTATCTTTAAAATTGTGGATGCCACAGATTTTCGCCCTTTGTGGGGGCGGAAGTGGGCGGGGCAAAGTTTTGAAATATTTTTGTAGCAGTGACATATCACAGAAGTCTGGATCCAAAACATCGTTGCTCTAGCTCTTATAGTCTTTGAGCATTAGGCGCTGAAGGGGACGGACAGACGGACAGACGGACAGACGGACAGACGGACGGACGGACAGACGGACAGACAGACATGGCTCAATCGACTCGGCTATTGATGCTGATCAAGAATATATATACTTTATGGGGTCGGAAACGATTCCTTCTGGACGTTACACACATACACTTTTACCACAAATCTAATATACCCCAATACTCATTTTGAGTATCGGGTATAAAAATTAACAACGAAATGGAGCGGAACTGAACGCAGTAAGTAGAGTGGTATGTGTGGCAAAAGAGGCGGCGTAGTAAAACGCCTGAGAGCCAGAAGGGCAACACTACTCAAACTGCTAAATAGCAACGATAATTTGCCGTGGAGCACATCTGTGAAATTACACACAGAGCTCGATCACATCAAATTGTTGCTAGCAGAAAAGAAAATGAAAGAGCCAATGCACACAACCACCTACACTGCAATACAAAATATCAGTAAAATATTAATCGTAACTCCACCACCCCAAACGACAGAAATAGCAAAGCCAAGGAAGACCTGCCCGAACGACTGCGAGGGACCTCTACACTCGCCGCATTGCGAGTACACCTGTGCAGCCTGCACCGGTGCCCCAACAGAGAAGCAGTAGCAGCCTGTGCAGCCAGCACCGGCCTCGTCTAGCGCAACAAGCTAGACCCGGAGCAGTGAACCGACAGCGCTTCCTAGAGCGCCCACCGCCAAACAAAATTTTTTTTTCTAAATGCCTGCGATGCATACAACTTAACTGTAAGATCTAAAATTGTAAAATTGAGCGGAATAACATCTGCCCAATTAGAGTGAGGCCTGTAAAGCCACACAAACACTAGGCAGAAAGAAATGTAAAAACTGAAAAAAATATATATATAAATTATAAATTAATTTCAACAATTAACAAAGAATTTATACAGTAGTATAAAAGAAAAAAAAGGAAATTTGTTTTTGTATATTATACATATGTCACGAACAAACAAAATAAGTAAATTTGAAGAAAATTTCGAAAATTTTTACACAATGGGTTTAGTAGATGTAAAATCGGTAGATTCGACAGCGAATGTAATAAACAAAGTCGAAGTCAATAACACCGACCTAAAGTTAATAACAATACTTATTGCTATTATTTTCATTATAATCATAGGACATCTATTATATAAATTGTATAAACTACATAATAGATGCATTAAGAAACGCTATCAAAGCCGGGCAGATGACCTGGACAAAATTTAAAACAAATTTATAATGGTAACCAAAATTGGCCAAAAATAAAAGAAAAAGTCCAAAACGAATCATGAATAAAAATATATCATTATTTGATTGAAAACCTATAAATGTTTTTGCACATTTTAATAATTATTTTAAAATGAAATGGAATGGCAAAATATTAATGCCGCATTAGTTAAAATAAAAGAAAATTTTGATAAATCATACAAGTGTCTAGCACAAAATAGGAATATTTCAAACGAAACTATAAGTAGACACGCGACAATATTAGTTGCATGTTTTAACCAAGCTCGTTCCCTGATACACGACAATAAAGAAAAGTTAAATACTCAGCATTGGTCGTATGTATCAAGATTTTTGAATAGATTAAAAACAAATTTAAATAGCATCAAATCAAAATATTCACTAGACATAACTATACCTTCGATTTTGAATACTCCAGTATTAGTCGAGGAAGACACAAACACAGACTTAGAGGGCGAATCTGAAATCGCAAGCGGTTCAGATACACATATAAAAGAAGAAGACCTAGGCGACCTTACGATACCAGCGGTAATCACACTAACCAATCTAGTTGATTCTGAATCAGAGTCTATTACTGAAGTAAAAACCCTAAAAATGGCCATGTCACAACTAGAATTTCTTAAGCTAGCCGCTTCACTCATACCTGAGTTTAGTGGAAAGCCTGAGAATCTACAAAGTTTCATTGATGCTCTTAGCTTAGTGGATTCACTTAAGGGAACACATGAAACTACAGCAGTCAACCTAATAAAAACTAAACTCAAAGGCCATATTCGAAACTTAATCAGCACTGAACAAACAATAGTGTCCATAATAGACAAACTAAAAAGCGGTATAAAAGGCGAATCAGCCAAAGCAATATCAGCTAAATTGTTCAATCTGCAGCAAAAGCAAAAGACGGCAAGTCAATATATTCAAGAAGTTGAACAGTTGACAAGGGCTTTGCAATCGGCACATATGGTTAACGGTGTATCGCAAGAATATGCCGAAGAATTGAGCCTACAAGTTGCTGTAAAATCAATCATAGGAAACAGCACAATTGACGAAGTTAGGTCTGTAATGAAATCACGAAATTTCAATACAATGAGTGAGATTACAACTGTGTTCGTCGATAGTTGCACAGACGCAGTAGGACACCCAAATACAGTCCTATATGCTGCACAACAGAGATATAACACTAACCGAGCGTATAACCGCGGAAACTACCGTGGAAACTACCAAAATAATAATTATGGCAACAATAGAGGTAGAGGCCAATATAGAGGAAACTATAGAGGCCGCGGTAACTCATACAGAGGCCATAACAATAATAATGGCAATAACAACAATGTGAGAATTGCCCAGAATGAATCGGGAAACTCACAACAGCCCTTAGGTACACAGCAATAGACAGTAAAAAGGTTCATTCGATTAATCTTAGTATAAATATATTCGTAACATTCACAAACGTAGCTACAGGCAAGAAATTAATATTTTTGATAGATACTGGTGCAGACATATCTCTGTTAAAAGACAATTCAGACACTTTTAATGACATAAACAAAAACAACAAAATAAATATTCAGGGAATCAATCAAGGATTAATTCAATCTAAAGGAATGACATCCTTAGAAATACAAACAACTAAATATATAATTCCACACAACTTCCATATTGTCGAATCAACTTTTTCTATACCGTGTGATGGAATTTTAGGAATAGATTTTATTAAAAAATTTAATTGTCAACTAGATTTCACACCTTCAAAAGATCTGCTCATAATAAGACCAGACAATCTAAACTACCCTATTTATGTTCCCATAAATTACAGCTCTGGTAACAATACAATAGTGTTACCAGCACGATCCGAAGTTGTCCGTAAAATTGAGTTAACTTCAAATGAAGATAGCATTTTTATTCCGAACCAGGAAATTCAACCTGGTATATATGCAGCAAACACAGTCGTAACAACTGCAAATGCATTCGTTCGTTTACTTAATACAACTAGTACCGACCAAATGATTAATATAAATAAGTTGAATTATGAACCATTAGCAAATTATGATATATCCGAAATAAATAATGAAACTAGAACGAACGATGTTATATCAAAGTTATCTAAAAATTTTCCAAAACTATTTAATAAACAATTAAAAGAACTTTGTTGTAACTACGCAGACATATTCGGACTTGATACCGAATCAATAACAACCAATAATTTTTACAAGCAGAAACTAAGATTAAAAGATAATGAACCTGTATATATAAAAAATTATAGAAATCCTCATAGTCAAAAAGACGAAATCCAAGCTCAAGTCGATAAACTAATCAAAGATAGAATAGTTGAACCGTCAGCCTCAGAATACAACAGTCCACTTTTACTAGTACCAAAGAAATCCATAGATAACAAAAAGAAAAAATGGCGATTAGTAGTTGACTATCGCCAAATTAATAAAAAATTACTATCCGATAAATTTCCACTTCCTAGGATCGATGATATCTTGGATCAACTAGGAAGAGCAAAATATTTCTCTTGTCTTGACTTAATGTCAGGATTCCATCAGATTGAGCTAGACGAAAACTCTAGAGATATAACATCCTTTTCAACGAGCAACGGCTCTTATCGCTTCACGCGATTACCATTTGGTTTGAAAATAGCTCCCAATTCATTCCAAAGAATGATGACTATCGCATTCTCTGGACTTGAACCATCACAAGCATTCCTCTATATGGATGACTTAATAGTAATCGGTTGTTCCGAAAAACACATGCTTAACAATTTAATTAGTGTTTTTGACATGTGTAGGAAACACAACTTGAAACTACATCCTGAAAAATGTTCATTTTTCATGCATGAAGTCACATTTTTGGGTCACAAATGCACAGATAAGGGAATCTTACCAGATGACAAAAAGTTTGACGTCATATTAAATTATCCAGTCCCACATGACTCTGATAGCGCTAGACGTTTTATAGCATTTTGTAATTACTACAGACGATTCATCAAAAATTTCGCCGATTATTCTAGGCATATAACAAGATTAAATAAAAAGAATGTTCCATTTGAATGGACTAATGAATGTCAAAATGCATTTGAATATCTTAAAGCTCAATTAATAAAGCCTACTCTGTTACAATATCCAGATTTTACGAAAGAATTTTGTATAATCACAGATGCTAGTAAGCAAGCCTGTGGTGCAGTGCTAACACAAGCCCACAACGGGACTCAACTCCCAATAGCTTACGCATCGAGAGCATTTACCAAAGGAGAAAGTAACAAAAGTACGACGGAACAAGAGTTAACAGCTATTTATTGGGCAATCACCAAATTTAGACCCTATGTCTACGGAACTCATTTCATAGTAAAAACAGACCATAGACCACTAACATTTTTGTTTTCAATGACAAACCCCAGTTCTAAATTAACGCGTATGAGACTTGAATTAGAGGAGTATAATTTTACTGTAGAGTACCTAAGAGGCAAAGATAATTTTGTAGCCGATGCGTTGTCACGGATAACAATATCTGAACTAAAAGACATACAAAATAAAGTCCTGAAAGTCACTACCAGGTATCAAAGTAGACAAAAATTCTGCGCAGAAAACAACAAAGTAGAGATGCCAAAGCAATCTACCGAAACAGCTTCTCAGCCCAACGTATACGAAGTCATTAATAATGATGAAGTACGTAAAGTAGTGACCTTGCATATAAAAGATATGCTATGTTTCTTTAAACATGGTAAGAAAATTATAGCAAGAATTGATATTGGAGATTTATATACTAATAATGGAAATATTGACTTAGGACAACTATTTCCAAGGCTAGAAAAAGAAGCCGGTATATTAAAAATCAGTCAATTGAAAATGGCACCGTGGGAAAATATCTTTGAAAAGGTTTCAATAGATAATTTCAAAATTATGGGCAATAAAATATTGAAAACATTGAGAGTAGCGCTACTCAACCCGGTGACCACATTAACAAATGTTAAAGAGAAAGAAGCTATATTGTCTACACTACATGATGATCCAGTACAAGGAGGTCACACAGGCATTGCAAAAACCTTGGCCAAGGTCAAAAGACATTATTACTGGAAAGGTATGACTCGCGATATAACAGAGCACATCCGGAAATGTCAGAAATGTCAAAAAGCAAAAACAACAACAAATATAAAGACCCCTTTAACAATTACAGAAACCCCGATGAAGGCTTTTGACAGAGTGATAGTGGATACAATTGGTCCACTACCCAAGTCAGAAAAAGGCAATGAATATGCAGTCACGCTCATATGTGACTTGACTAAATATCTAGTTGCTATACCTGTCGCAAATAAAAGTGCAGCAACTGTTGCAACGGCAATATTTGAATCATTTATTCTCAAGTACGGTCCAATGAAGACGTTCATTTCGGACATGGGAACGGAATATAAAAATTCAATTATAAACGATTTGTGGAAATATTTAAAAATAAAAAATATAACATCAACTGCACACCATTATCAAACTGTTGGAACAATAGAAAGGAGCCACAGAACATTTAACGAATACATACGATCCTATATATCAGTAAATAAAACTGATTGGGACGTATGGCTTCCATATTTTGTTTATTGTTTCAATACAACCCCCTCTATGGCAAATAATTATTGTCCATATGAGTTAGTATTTGGTAAGACTAATAATCTACCAAAATATTTTAATAGCATAAGTAATATAGAACCTATATATAACATATAAGACTACGCTAAAGAAAGTAGATATAGATTAGAAGTAGCATACAAAAGAGCAAGAAATATGCTCGAGTTAAATAAACAGAAAAATAAGGAATTATATGATTTAAAAACTAGGAACATAACGCTATCAATAGGAGATAAAGTTCTACTAAAAAACGAAGTAGGCCATAAGCTAGATCTTAAATACACAGGGCCCTATATAGTTGAAAAAATCGAAGATAATGATAATATAGTTATTTCCGGAAATAAGAATAAAAAACAAACAGTTCACAAAGATAGGTTAAAATTTTTTGAATTCATAACAGACACAAAATAAAATAAAATAAAATAAAAAAAAAGGAGAAAAAAAAAATTTTATTATACAAGATGTGCAAAAAGATATGTATACACAAAAAAAAAAAACATTAAATACATTACAAATACAAAAAATCCTCAAATCAAAATTTTTTTATATATATAAAATAAATTTAAGTAAAATAACTACATTTAATTACGTTATTTTTCAAAAGGAGGGAGATGTAGTATGTGCATATATTGAGTGTACACTGTACCCAATGGTTAACAATAAATGTATCAGCAACACATTGTTGCAGTACACAAACAAAACCACTTCAAGTGAGCGTGCAATATGATCGCCGCTTATGCGCTAAGCTAAGTCAGCATTCCCACGCTGACCACTTGAAGCATATATATATATACACATATGTACATACGGCTCTTGCCCTCTCGATTATGCTGATAAGACAAATATGTATGAACCCGCTCCGCTGTTGGCGTAACCGGCAGCGAAGCTATGCGGTCTGAGTTATAAGAATAAATTCAATAAAGATATTCTAAAAACCGAAGTCAAACGGCACAGACGTGCCAGTGTTATAATTACAATAGTGACATATTACAACTTTTTCCTGGTTTTTTGTTGTTCTGGCTTGTGGGATGGGGGGACAGCTGCGAATGGCAATGGTTCACACATTGTGTGACACATGTCACCAGCCTACCTATTATCTCCGATAAGTTATTTCTCGCTGAGTTTTTCTCACATAAATTGACAGTTGGATCAGGGTATGGAAACCTTTCCTTTCAATGTCAATGTCAATACAAGCTAGATTAGAAAAAAAATATGCCGAAAATAAAACCCCAAATATTACAAATTGAGTGCTTTTATTGAAATCAGCAAACAACAAATTAAAGCATCGTCAACATTGACATCCTGTCCTATCCACCCTTTCGCTATTTGAAATGATGTATGTATATGTAAATATTACGATGGGAAATTGCTTGTTTTAAAGAAATTTACTGTGAAACACAATGAAAACTTTGGAATGTACTTTCCGCGAGACAAAAAAAGTATGAGTACACCCAATAACCGCAATTTCACATACATATAAGCAGATCCACTCTTAAAAATTCCACATATATCCTGAAATATGCTAATGTGGCCGAATTTGAAAGTTTTCTTCCTGATCGCATAATCCCCTGTCGCAAGTCCTGACTGATGATGATGGCCGCGATGAGATGATGATGATTCGTTCGGCTGAGCATCCAGCCAAGTAGCAAATCGATGCGAAATGGGGAGCATCGAGCTCTAATTTAAATTAATGACACACAATAATTGGAAACGCCCTCTCTTAAAGGCTAAGGGGCATGTTCTTTCTGTTTCTTTTTCGCTTTCGCTTTCACTTTCTTTGCTTTATTTTCAATTAAACAAATAGCTGAATTTGACATTTTTCGGTTGTCTTTTGTGCAAGCGTACAAAGTTCAAAGGGAAAATCATAAACGGAAACAACGGTAGGTCGATGAGGAGAAGAGCCCGAGCTCGAGCCCGAGCCCGAACCTGATAAGAACGCCGACAGCAACAGTGTACAGCATCAGAACGGGGCAGGACAAGATAGGACATACCCCTTGGCCCACCCTTGGTGCTCGTTGGCTGCTCCTCCTCCTACTCCTGCTGCTCTACAAACCACCCAGCCCAGACCAACCCAACAGAACCCCCCGCTTGGAAGTCGATGACTACTTGAAGTTCTTATCGCGGCACAGGCATCGAAAGCAGCTGTGGGAACTGGAACTATGGAAGTGGAACAGTGGAAACTCCTGCTCCTGGCCTACGCAAATGTTTGCGTTCTCCATCAACATCATTCTCTCCCTTAACCGCTCCATCTCTGCATTCCGCTCTTTAAGGCGATTACTTAAATTTCAATAGGGAAAATGTGGAAATAATGAACACATTTCAGTTTCATACATGATTCTATTAGCCACAGATGAGTGCGTCTCAATGTGCGGCGGGTACTCCACAGTGCTGGTGATTCTCTCCGGTAGAATCGCTTCATCCAGCCATCCATCAATAAAGAATTTCTAAGAACAATTCTATCCCATTCCCATCAAAGGTACTTACATATATGTATCTTAAAGAGGTTTCGACTTCTTCTGCTCCTCATTCCGACCAGAAGATACTCTCCATGGAGTTGTGAGTGTGTCCATAGTCGTACCCCTGCTCGAATGCAATATACACTTGAGCCCAGCAGCGAGTGCAGCTAACAACTATTGAGCAGCTGTACCTGGGTACTGTCAGCCGTCACGCCCGTCAGTGTCAGATGCATTGCACGAGTAAATTACAAGTTCATTTGCGGCTGGCATTACATCCGCTTAGGCGCTTAAGCCGGTACTCGCAACACTCGCCACTTTGCCCCGCGCTTCTGCATAAATTATGTGAGCAACCGAAGAACAGCAACAGAAAGAGGAGGATGACAGGTGGATGCTGTGTACGCGTATCTGTAGATGAGGAACGAACTGAACTGAAGTGGGGTACAGAGGTACAGTCAGCGCTAATGAAACATAATGAGACGGCATTAGCGAGTGTCGTAGCTAACTGTGCATTATGCACTTTCAGGCGCCAGCGAAGCGTTCAATTTGGGGGGTCACATCTGAGGGCTGCATAGGGGAATGGCGCGGTTGGAGCTGAAGTTCGAGTTGGAGTCCATCCATCCGGTGGGGTATGACAGCAGAAAAACGAAGCAACTAATGATCGATCTAAGCCCGAAGCATCATTAGCATCGAAGCCTCACTTTTCACGCACGCTTTTATTTGATATGCTCATCATTTATTATTGATAATTAATGGAACTTTGGTCAGTTTTTGCTGCCTGCCTGTTGCCTGTTGCTTTTGCTGTTTATTATTAACTATTATTGAGCAGCGCCAGCGAGCAATAACAAATTCGATGCGATTATCATAATAATTGCGGATATACATACCAAGCAAAAGAATTGAGTTGAAAACGAGTAGAATTCAATTTGTACCATGGAAAATCCGGAGAATACATAACAAGCCATTGAGAACCAGTTTCGAGTTCTGTTTTTGGCTTCAACTGCACTCCGTCCGCAGGCGATGATGTTGCAAAAGTATTTTTAAACTTTAATCCCACCTGAATTGAACTGGGAACGGGTAATGGGGAACAGCCGGTGTACTCTGGGGATCGTAATGGGAAAGATGAGCTACGTACGCCCCAGAACCAGAACCGAAAGTAAAAGTTATCCATCTTGACGAGTATTTGCGAGTACATTCTGCGATCGATCTTAGACGCTGACCCCCAGAGGGTAATACACCCATTTATCTTCATCAGAATATTCAGAGTTCACAAATCCACAGCGGAATCCCTTGGATTGTGTGCTACTGTTTCTTTGGGGTTATCCATATCCACACCGACATCCACCACAGATCTTAATCGTCATCATCTGTTCATCAACATCAGCTCACCCCATCTTCGTTGATTGTCCAGCTCCAAAGTTGTTTTGATAGAATCCGAGAAGCGGCAACGTTTGTTGTAATGGCCCTCGAGTGTGAGGGCATTTTTGGGTAGCTCGAGAGCCACTCGATCCACTCGATCCACTCGATCCACGAACCGGAACTCCGCATAAGTGTGTTTTTCTACTCTTCGCTTTTTGGATTTCTGCTAATAATAGCAGACAGAAGCGTCTTTCCGAATTTCTAACAAAGGGGAATAGGCTGGAACCTTTTCCCCACACAAACACCCAAACACCCACATAAGCATCGATCAACGGATCTACAGATCTTAAGATCTATGCTTTTAGATTGGTTTTTAGGGCTTTAGGATGGTTAGGTCTTAAGCCCCTTCTCCGACTCCTGGAAGACTACGCCACTGACTGGCGGAGAGCCCCATGGCAGAGTGGCAGAATGGATGCCATCGTTGCCATTGCTATAATTAGTTTAGCCGCAGCATTTTGACCAAGTGCCAAGTGGCATGTACCGCACAGCGGGTTGCCCTCCAACCTCCAACGCAACCGCCCCGACCCGACCCGACCCATCAAAGGAGAGACACAACTCTTATAGCCACAAGACCCAAGAACAAGACACATTCCATGAAGGAGACGACACTCTGAGGAGAGGCAGAGAGAAAAAGCGAAGGGGCGAAAGAGCGAAAGAGGGGTGCAGCGAAGCGAGAAACTATTCCAAAAATTGTTCGTTGGTGCAGCGGCAGTCGCGTCTGCCTTTGGCTAATTAAACGCCCAAAAAACAAACACAAACCGGCAAAAAAGCGTCGAAGAAGTTGAACAAAAAACAATTAAAATTGAGCATAGCTCCAGTGGCTGTCCATGTGTATGTGTGTGAGTGTGTGTGTTAGCCGGGCCAATATCGTGGTCGAGACTATAAAGCCAAAACGCTTCGACAGAGCCAGCAACAGTCGCCGTTCAAGCGTTCCCCGCGCTCCATCTGTTCCATCTGCTGCTCTTCTGCCACTCCACTACGGCCATTATTTTTGGTGATCTTTTTTGTTGTTGTTCTTGTGCCTTTTTTTGTGTGTGTGTGTGATTCGAGTGCGTGCAGCATGTGGCGCTCTCTGCTGACCATTGCCAGCCTGCTCCTGGCCGCCCCAGCCTCCACTCTGGCCGGACGCCTCAGCCAGCGGTATCTGCCCAGCCCCCAGCCGCAGGCCTCGCAGCTCCACTACCACGGCGTCAGTGGACAAGGACATGCACGCCCTGCAGCCGTACACGGGGCCGGTGCCGGGGCCGGTGACGGGGCCGGTGCCGGGGCCGTTGCCCCCTCGGGCTATCAGCGCCAGCAGCAGCAGCAGCCGCAGATTCCCATCGTAAGGAGCGACTACCAGAGCGATGCCAATGGCAACTACAACTTTGGGTGCGTACCGTACCGTATCCCACGGGGAAATCTCTCCAAAACTCAGAACCCAAGCCACAGCCTTACGAAATTAGAGCCACGCCAAAACAACAACTACAGACAACCAGACCCATCCAAAGGCATATTCTGACAAAAAGTAGTTCCATTGCAAGCCATAGCGCAAAACCACATCTGAATCCCGTTCCCAAGCTCCCCAGCTTCAAGCCACCTCAGAACTAATCGAAATCGAAATCCAAATTCAATGACTCCTGCAATCTTCCCACAGCTTCGATACGGGCAATGGCATTCATCGCGATGAGACCGGAGAGTTCCGTGGCGGATGGCCCCATGGCTCGCTGGGAGTGCGCGGCTCCTACTCCTACACCGGGGACGATGGCCAGCAGTATACGGTGAACTACAAGGCGGACAAGAACGGATTCCATGCCGAGGGCGCCCATCTGCCCACATCGCCGTCAGTTCCCGCTGCTCACCGTCAGGCTCCCGCCGGTGGCCCAGCTGGGTGAGTTCTAGCCCTCGTTCCCGTTGGAAGTCCTTCAAACCCTTTTCTCCAATCTCCAGACGCGGTGCCGGCGGATCTTCGTATGGCGGCGCCTATAGGGGATCGGCCTCGTCGCATGTCCAGGCACCGAACACGCGGTATCTGCCGCCGGGCTATCGTCAGCGTAGACACTACTAAAGGCACTGACATCCGACACACGATCCTTCACCCGATCCCTTTTTATCCTGTACATTCCAAATAAATTGACAATAAATTCCCCCACACCCCACAAACACTCGATGCAATCTAGGATGCAGTCATTTGAGGTGGAAGTCCATCAACAAATTCTACAACAAGTTCGACTGAAGGACTTGTAATTATAGTACGAGTATGTCCCATAATCAATGCCCATGATGATCTGCGATTTTTCCACCGCCCACACCAGAACCCAGCAGCAACACAAACAGAAACAGAAACCGCCTTTGTATCTAATTTGGGGGAACAACTTCTTGGCCACGCCCCAGAGCGTTGGCAAAAGAGCACATGGGGGCCCGCCTTTTTGCTGTTCACCTTTTTTGGCCTTTGACTTTTGCCGAAATAAAAGAGGTTGCCAATACAAACACAAACACAGACGCAGACCCAGAACCAGACCCAGAGCCAGACCCAGACTGAGCAGAGACAGAGGGCCCCAAAGAGGGCTGATTAATATGCAGTTAAGGAGTTATACGAGTCGTAAAGTCTGCAATCAAAACAAGCTCAATCCCTGCCTCCTTGCCTCCTTTTCAGCCATCCAGCGGAGAAAACTCGAACTTTTTTTGGCCATTCAGGCGACAATGGCATTAATCATAAGTAAAGCCAACTTTTCCCATCGTCTGCGGCTCTGTCGCCTGTCGCCTGTCTCCTCCTCTTGGCTTCCATCTGTGAGGAGTCTCCTCCTTCTCCTCTTCAGCATGTCAGCAACTTCGCGGATTGCGCTAAAGAGCCAACAGACCCAACTGCCATCCCGATTTGGATTGAATGGTCCTTGCATATGGCATATTGTATTACAGAATAGGATCGAACAGATCCATCTGTTTTAAGAATCAATTAATACCAGCTGAAATATACATATTATTTTCGCTTGAAATTTGTTGGCTCTGTGTATGGATACTATATCCAGTGATTGTGGCTATATCTTTGTAAGAAGGGCATATTTAATTGCGAAGAAGTTCGGTTCGGTTCATTCATTTCTTGGCGAGAACGGGCTCTCTGTTCTGTAAGCTGCCGTCTGTAAGGAAGGGTACGGTTAGACCGCACAAAAAACCGAAAAAATGTCAACCGCTGAGCCTTTTCAAATGCAAATGTCCCATTCCTTTCCCTTTCCCTTTCCCATCTCTATCTCTGCTATCCCGTGCTCCCCCGTCTCCTCTTCCTGGGAAGCTCTTTTCTTCCATTGTCTCTGAACTTTCTTCTGCTGCGTTTTTTTTTTCGGGTTTGTTTTCGCTGATTTTCCCTCAGTCTTCTTCCTTCGGCTATTCTTGTGTCGCCTTCCTCTCAATCTCATTCACTTTTCTTCCTTTTTGTTTGCCTCTTTCTGGGGCGTTTAGCATTCGCATTCCGTTTTAGCATTAATTAAAATTACACAGAATCGCTTGGGGCAAACGACGGCGCGGAGATTGTGGTGCACGGAATGGGAACGGGAATGGGAATGGGAATGGGGCAGGATGTTCTCATAAATTAAAGGCGCTTATGAATTTTATAAATTATTTTCCATGTTGCGGCCTCGCTTGGGAAGATGAACAATGGCTCAAGGGGGGCACATATACAGCGTATGTATGTGTATGTGTGTGTGTGTGTCGTGTATGCCTGTCTGTCTGCGTTGCCAGCGCCTGAAAGTAGGCAGCGTTTATTGAATTTCATTAACGTGTGAACTGGGGACGCTTCGCCTACGCCTACGCCTCCGCCTCCGCCTCCGCTCCCAGGGATCCACTGCAATCATTTGCATGCATGTCTGTGCATGTTTAACTACATGTCGAGTGAACGGTTTCCCCCGTCCCTTGCCCTTTTCTTCCCCCCCTCGACACCTTCGATGAACTCACTTAATTTTATGCCAAAACAATGACACGCCATAAATTTAAACGGATTTGGCACTGCTCCGCCGGCGAACGGCAACGGCAACGGCAACCCTTAGCTAAGGGATGGCGCCGGGGGCGTTGTAGGTCAGAGCACCACGAGATTGCCGCGGTGGGTGTGCGAAGGCGGGGGGCGTAGCAGGGAGACTGACACTCTCGAGCGGCACAAGCTTGTGCCCATGTGCATCGAACTCCCCATCAAAATGGAGCATTTATGGAGTGAAAGAAGCACTGGGAACACCTGTCCTGCCCGTATAAACCCTAGGATCTCGAAGATATCAAATACATTTCTAGTGCTGTGATGTTTAAGCCGAACCTTTATCGGAAGTAAGGCTTCTTCTAGTCCCATACAGTCCCATTTCCTTTTGACTACATTGAATGAATAACAATTCAATAAGAGTCGGAATAAGGAAAACAATTTTTCAGCAGGACTTTTGATGACACTTTACTGACCCCAGATGATCCTCATTTGCCGTATCCGAGTAGTTTTTTTTTGAAGATCATCCTTAAAAAATATCTCTTTCATCTGGAGATCGGAGATCCTTCTCAAGCTCTTGCCCTACGAAAGATCATTCATATTCACATGGAATACATGGAGTACTCATACGGTGCATACCGTTAAAGCTTCCGGCACGGCACCAAGCTCGAACTTAAAGCTTGCTGGAGTTCGTGTGCGTTGTGTGTGCGAGTGAGTCCCTGGAGACTCGAGGAGGGTGGCCTGGCGCCACCTGCCGCTTGTCTCAGTCAATTTCAATGTTAATCCACCTGTGCGAGAGCAGGATGGATGTACATCTGTTTGTGTGAGCAAGAGAGAGAGTGAGTGAGTGTGTTTTGATATTGATATGGCAGTTGCACGCACAAGACGCCGCCACGCACTCTCCCAGTCTGCCCCCTCTATCATCCTCTTCCGCGAGTAACATTGAAGCCCTCCGTTACATTATTTAGCTTTAGCTAAAGCTCTCTCTCTCTCTCTCTCTCTCTCTCTCTCTCTCTCTCTCTCTCTCTCTCTCTCTCTCTCCCTCTTTTCCCTCTCTTAATGTCTTCATCCCTCCGGGCTCTGGCTTCTGTGTCCTGTGTCCTGTGTCCTGTGTGCTGGGTGAGTCATCGTCATTGGCAATGCGAGAACGTTGTAACCCGTCCCAACGGACATCATTTTCATTAAAATTTTAATAGTCCCTGCCCTCCTCAGTGAGTGTGTGTGCTCCTCCATCTTGTCCCCCCACCTGCTCCCCACTTGCTTCCTTCCGACAGTGAGTGCATAACACGTAATATTATAAATTTAAGAAGTTATGGGCGAAACTAAAGTGCTCTGGGCACTCTGTGGGGGGGAGGCGAGAACGGAAGGGTTTCCTTCCTTCGACTGGGGACTGGGGGCCACAACTTTGTTTTTAGTTGTTGCATAAGAAATGTGGGAAAAGTCGAGAATGTGGTTCATGCAATTGTCAGAGCAGAGGGCAGGAAGGGAGCTAAACTAATCAAAAGTTAATTGATTAGCAACGTTGTCGAAGAGCGCGATGGACAGGCAGAGAAACTCAGGACAAACAAATTGATTAGCAAAGAGAAATATAAATAGAAATAAAAGGAGAGTTGACAGTGAAGCTGAGAGGATTTTATGATCCAAAAAGAAAACATCAGATCAGCAAGAATAGAAGAGAAAAGCCACAAAGGTCTTCCCTATGCAGTTGACCATCTTAAGCTGCAATTGAACTCCATTTGAACGTTAATCCAATCCCGTTCAGCCACGACTGATAGAAGGAAGCTTAATGCTTCGATTTCGCGACTGTGACTTGAGGTGAAATCATTTTGAAATCGACTTTAAGTGATTCGAGTTAAAGAAGTTAATGTGATTCCCCTTGCATGCAGATTTATACGACACCCACACTCACAAACGATTCGTTTCAGAGCAAAATAAATCGAAGCGAAATGGAAAACAAGAATTTCCAATAAACTAATTTGCACAAAGCGCCAGGGAAACTTTTTCTGGCAGGGCAGACAGTTGACGGGAGACCTTATGGCTCCAGCGCCAGTTGGTCCCACTACAAAATCCTCGCCACTTGGTCCTCCCCCATCCGTCCATCCATGGTCCTCCTCGTCCTCCACCACTGAAGCAGTAGGAGTATGTTCGCGTATTTGTGTATGAATTTTAAGCAGCTGGAACAAATGCCAAGCCAATAAAAGGGATAAAATTGAAAAGCATCCGGGACACACGCACTTCAAAGGAGGAGGATACCTCACACCATCCCACATCCTACATCCTACATCCTTGTGTGTGTGTGTGTGTGGGTGTGTTGGCCACACTGGGACGTGTTAACGGCCAACGGTATTCACTGGCTGGCAATGTAATTGTAACTCCTCGCCACTCACAACCCGCCCCCTCCCCCTCCCTGTCCTTCTCCACCCTCCTTATTCCTACTGAAATATTCACCAGAAAATGCCCCGACAGTTTGGAGCATCTTGCGTGCGTATTTGGTATAATAAATTAGCATCGCGTCTCGTATTATTGACTGGATTTTGAATAATAACACACAAAGGACCTCCCGGAGTAGAGTCGGAGCGACGAGAATGCTGAACCGCTGAAGGTGCAGCCTCCGAGGCGAGGCACCCATCTAACTGTAACTGTAGCCCCAGCGACAAATGGAGAAATCGAGATGGAAAACCCAGGGAGCACCCAACTAAGAGTAATACCAGCAGGCCCCGGCACAAAGAAAGGGCCAACTGATACATTCCCCATAGAGTGGGTAGGGGGGGAGGGGCATATGGGGGCTCAGCACAATTGCGCACATAAATTTAGTGCGGCACACAATGCGGAAGGGAGACAAATGTATGCTACACTCAAGTCTTTTGCATTACGCGGTGGATTACTGCTTGGAATGGAATGGCCTGGCACGACGCTGAGCTGCTGAAAGTCGCACATTTAAGAACGATGGGAAAGAAGTCACTCTATGGCAACAATGGAAATGAAACATGGCAATCAATGCTGCTGCCATCTTGTATCAATTCTTCATGAGAAATGTAAGAGTGAGAGACTGATAGGACTCTGATCTCTGATCAAAATCAGGGATCTGCATCTCCAGCTGTCTATCGTGGAACTATCGCTCTCCGCGTAGCTTCATGTCTGATATCTCCAAAAATACAAAGTGAATGTGATGGTGGAAAGGATGCACCGGAAGGATGCTAGTGTTCTCTGTAATGGATGCCGATTAATATGTGGAAAATGAAACGTATCAAGCCCTCAATCACACACAACACATTTTCTTAGGCCCTTGATTTGATTCTTTGTATTATTATTTTATTATCAATCCACAAAACCCATCAGACTCCACTGCTTCTGGGATTGTTCATTTTGAAAGTTTCCCTTTCCTCTCTCCTTTATTATTCAGAATTGTTTATTTCTTGCGATTTGCCTCATGTGGAAGGGGACGCACACATGCACCATCCAACGTCTCCCTCCCTGGCCGTAAAATCCCATTTGAATGTATTACAAGCTGGAAATGTTGCACAGAAAGCGCCTGGAACGAATGTTGCCGCCATGAATTATTTAGAGCGCCAACTGGCTGGAGCGCTACGGCAGTGGCATTGAGCTACCACCCAATCTGCAGCTCCTTCTTCCTTCTCTCATGCGAGTGTTTGATTAAATTTGTAGGAGAGACCGTGGGTGGGCGGGTGGCTGGAGTTGGCACAAGTTTAGGGGCATCGGAAATTAACTCGTTTTATGGTGCCCCCTTTCATTGAAACTATTGCAAGACGGCAGGTAGGAGTGGCAGTGGCATGGGGGTTACCTCGAGCTACTTAATGCCACGTCCAAGGGGTCAAAAGAGAGACAGACGGGACAGCACGAGGCGCGGACGGAGTGGAGGCCAGGCCTTCATTTCTTGCAGATTGCTGACTGACAAGGCAATTCCACGTTATTGCCAACAATAATTCACACGCAACAAACGGCAGGCAGGCAGGCAGGCGACAGAGCAGGGTGCGGGGTAAGGCAGGGAGCATGGGGCTTCACAGGACACCAGAAGGGTGGCAATCAACAATTGTTGCATGAATAAAACGACAAGCGGACAGGACATTGGGGCTAATGATTGCCAGCGCACACAGATCACTGAGCAATCTCCGCCGGAGCAGCACCGGGGATGGGACGAGATGGGATGGGAGCATGTCGGCTCTAATGCTCAAAATTGTGCCATCAAAAATAATGCGTAGGCGGGTAATGTCCGCCCCGTACCCGTGTACCCCCATGGACCCCACAACAAGGAGCCACTCGTTCCCCGAAGATAACGCATTAGATGATGGAAATTATCCGGGACAATGAGAGGAGAGGCGAGAGATGGAGACGGCTGTCGACAGTCCATTGTGGCACGCAGGGAGACGGGAGGATGGGAAGAGAGTGGCAGTGGGTTCTCCGAAGCGGTTGACTTGAGAATGGGCCAAAGGTGAACAGTGACAAATGGAGGAGCAACAGAGAAGAGAGTAACGGACACGGACGGGACGGAATGGAACGGAACGGGACATGAATGAAGGGACCAAAATGGGCGAAAACTCTTGCGCACATCTTGAGAAATGGATACCCAAAAGATAAGACTTTAGGGGTTTGGGCATAAAAAATAATATATTACATCGAATCCATAAACATAGAGCCAATTTCAATTAATATTAGCCTTGGGAACTCGTATTTTCAATTAAAACCCGAGCAGAAGCAAAGAAATGGCTGCGATTAGTAGGAGGATTGGATTGATTTGTAACAGAGATGTACTGAAAGAAAGGAATCGATGTCGAAGATTGTTAAAGCATCAAATATTGAAGGGATCCAACAGAGTATATAGTACGTGGGGAAACTTTTTTACAAGAAAATAAAGATGGCCACTAAAGATTGATTCAGTATCAGAATTCCAGCCTCAAGAACATTGAAGTCTATCAATCATTGGAAAGAAATAAATAATCTATCCCACAGATTAGTATCTATAGATCGATACATTTCTGGACACTCTTTCAATGCGTACCTCTTAATCAAATCCTGGCAGAGTCCGAAAGCCCAAAACCCAATTAACATACAAACATTAAATTTATATTGAATCAATTCGCAATCTTTGAGGTCAATCTCATTTCAATAATTGCATTCGAGTCAAGAAAAGTAAACCGAACCGAGCCGGCAGCCACCGAAGGCAAAACCAATTCCCAAAACAAGAATCCAGAAATCCCACTTCCCCCCATTGCCCGTAAACCCTTGAATGATGTGATGGGACATGATGTGTGCCCTGCCCCCTGCCCTGCGTTATGAAAACAATTTTCAAGTTTTTATTAACATGGCAGTGGAGTGGGCTGAAGTTGGGTTGAACTACTTAAGCTGCCAGGGAAAATTTCAAGTGCCATTTGTCTTTGGCTCTCTGGTGCTGGTGCTGCTTCTGGCTTCCGCAGTTTTTGCATTATTTCTTGTTGCTGGCTTCATATTGGGGAAAATCCAATTGACAGCGACAGCCACAAGTGGCTGGGGGATTGGCGGCTTGGGAGTTTACAGATATACTCGTAGGAGATAGGAGTCTGGCATGCAGGTATTCAAGCTTCCCCGCATTATTAGTGAGAGTGCCCCACGTGAGCCTCGTGAGACACGTGAGCCACGGCGGCTCACGTGACACTTGTCACTGTGCGTCTTGGGGTACATAAATCAATGCTCTGTGGGTTGAGGTGGATGTGGTTTGCTTGGAGCTGCCACACCTGATAAATCCATCAAAATCCATTCCATCCGGAAGTCCCAGCAGTCAGAAATTGAATCGGGGAAATGGGACTGCCTCTTGCGAATGGGGATTGGTGAATGGGGAATCGAGGGATGTTGTGGGGGAAAAGCAAGAGGTCCGGAAACGAACAAAAAGAATTTTGCATACCCTGGCTGAGAGTCGTATGGTTTTAAACTAAAACTGCTCTGAATGTCCTTGAAGAATTGATTGAATATTTGCCTATTTGATCTGCCTAGATATGGCTGGGAATGCTGGAGGTCCCAATCTGCTTCATAAGATCTATTAGATATATTTGTAAAATATGTAGTGCCCGAATAAGAGATCGAAGGAGAGTCTGAGCCAAAAGAAATCTACCTTAACTTCTGTCAAGTTTCGGTGGTGTCCCAATGCTCTCGAAGAAACGACGACGAGACGAGCCTTTTTAGGGTATTTCTTGCTTCGAAATTGGAGTCCCCTGTCCCTCCCGAGCGAGTACTGCTTATTTATTTATCGAGCGAATTGTTGCAGGTGAGGCAAAGTTTGGATTCTGTTTCGGTTTCGGTTTGCTGTCCACGCAGCTTATCGAAACGGACAGCTGACAGTTGTACATGCTCGTCCGAAGTGGAGTGGAGTAGTTACAGGAGGACGAGGAGCAGGACACGGACATGGCTTACACCATGGGATACGCTATTGGATGATGATGAGCCAGCGAGACAGCGAGACAGCGATTTGAAGTGCTCTGCAGACAGCAGAAACCGCAGCGTACTTAGACGGCTGATAAATGGTTGCCTGTCACTTAGCCGCCCCTTGATGGAGTACTCCACCAAACACCCACCCACCCAGTCACCCAAACGTGCACAAACCGCACAACGGCAGCGGCAGACAAATCCGCCTTGAGGCGTGCTAAAAAATAAAACAAAATTGAAGTTTTGAAACGAGAAATCGCATTATCGGACCTGCAGCTGGACCGAAGTGGTGGCCTGGTCGCGGGACAACTCCTGAAAATGTCATGCATTTGTCATGTCCACTTGCTGGCTGTCGGTGGGTGAGTGTTACTCGTATATTTAATTGCCTTGAGGATGGTTTATTCAGGGACTAACTAAAACTAAACAATTTGCTGAGTAAACAGTTCAACATTAAAAAGGATCTTTTGAAATCCCACGAAACCTTCAGGTTTCATCTACGCACTGCTTGACTGGCTTTTGTCACGATGGAACACGAACCAAACGCACTGCTTGATTGATCCCTTGTTTCTGAAGAGAAAAGCGAACCAATCCTTCAGGTTTCAGCATTGCACTGCTTGGTCGATTGTTTGTTCAAAAGAGAAATGAACCATCTATGCACCTGCTTGATAGATTGCTCATAACGGCTAGAACTAACCATTTCAGTCATTGAACTGCTTATAACTGTTTTAGGTTTCCGGGGTGTCCTGCTTGTACCTGCTTGTACCCTTTTCTCTAAGGCAAATCGAACAAAATCTTCAACCAATCTTTAGCCAATAAACAGATATTAGTTCCTCGATCTCGCTGAAGCTGAAGCACTGAGCTGGTTGTGGCTAACATCCACATGTGGGAGACGTGCCAATGAGGCAGAGATCGGTTAAGTACTCAAGATTTGCCAGCGACAAAGGACAGTTCTTCTCATCTCATATTAAGTATTCCTCCTTCATTCCTTAGAGTAGCTCGCGCAACGGAGTAAGGAGTTTTACGACATATCCAATAATGCAGATCACGTAGCTGGAAACGCATTGTGATACAAGTTCTTGAAGTTATTCAAGGTCGGGCAGCGCCCAAATGACTGAATCACCCAACATCATCAGTTTGGTCAAAAACTATGGCTGATGTCCAGAAGGTACAGTTGCGACAGCCTGCAGACGTATCATGAGGCCATAGATGCCTACGATTTGGGCGTTTCCTGCTGCAACAATTCCTGCAGTTTCTGTGGCGTAACGATCTCCCGTTTCTCCAAAAAGTATTTCTTCAGTTCGGTGTCGTCGGTCACATTGTCGACATCGGCCGCATCGTGTCTGGCCACATCCATGACCATCAAATAATACTAGAATATTTTGTTTGTTTTGTAAAGCTTTCGTCTCTTAAGACCATGATCTGATCCCACATATAATGCAGTGTCTTTATGGCCTCACGGGCTCACAAAAAAGTCTTATCTAACGATAAAATTATTTTAAATTATAAATTTTACTGATAATATGTTTATTTGTACATTTTCCTTGGTTGATTTTTGATCTGCTATTTTTGTTGCTATTTTTTCCCACCACTAGGCCCCTATGAAAAAAAAAAAAAAAACTGCACCGCCAGCAAAACGCAAGGACTCATAACTCAGCCCAGCCTTTGTGTAAACCGGCCATGGAACACTACCTTTAATTTCTTAAAATTACCCAACGCCTGAACTCAATCTCCTTGAAATTAAAAAAACAGTCGATATACATCACTCAATCTTGAATATTCCTATTTTGCTCCTCAATTACAACACGTACTAACTTTAATCATGTTTAAATAGTAATTATTCCTCTTGCTAGACCCCGGGCCTGCCTAAGGTTCTATTTCAATTTAACTTTGTTATCGGCTGGGGCCCCCCGTGGAGCATTTTTGGCTTCCAAATCAAATTCGACGCTCAATTAAAATTCAATTTGTTGCGCGCCCTTAATTAGATTCTCTCACACCCCTGGCACTGGCACTGGCACTCAGTGATGGATGGATGCAGGAGGATACGGATAGGGATGGGGTCAAAGGGGGGATTGAACTTTCCTCCGAGGCAGCCATCTTTCAGACAGACAGCGCCACCTGAGACGAAGTCAGCCAGCGGACCCATGCCCCCACCCATTCGTATGCCACTCTGCAGAAAGTGGCAGCGCCACTAATTATTGTGCCCGACTCTGCTTTGGCTCTCTTTTTGGACACTTCAATTAGGTGTAATCTATGCGCATAAATTTCCAGCGCAGCGCAGCGGCACGATTGATGGCATGCAACATGTGGCGGTCGCCGTCGTCGTCGCCAGCCCTCAGGGCTAATTGTTTTCCACCATTCCCCACGCACCCCACAATTCCCCGGTTTCGTTATTCCACATTCCGTATTCCCTTTTTTCTTATTCAATATCCATCCGGTCAATGGCCGTCCTGTCGCAACAGTGCCAAAGGAGTATGTACGCTTTGCCACATACTGTACTCACCTGCTTCTGCAATGTGTTGGAGAGCTCCTGGAGGCACTCCTTGCGCTCGAAGCGCTCGAACTTGAAGCTGTTGGAGCGGTAGAGCTCGTTGTCCTCCCGCCTCCGGTTGCGGCACAGGCGGCGCGTGATGATGTTGCCACTCCCACTCAGCCGGGGTCTGTCAAAGGTAATTCAATTTTTACGGATTAGTCAAGTGTATATGGTAATTATTTCATCATTAGAGATTTTATCGATTCATTTCTGATTGGTTTTCAAGTCATAACAAGCTGAGGGTTCTTTAGAAGCTAAATATAGATATAGCTACATATATATGAACGATCGTTCAAAGCAGAATTCTTTCTAAAGAAAACTCTAATTAAAGATTAAGATCTAATTAAGATCACTGCATCGATGGAGAATCGATGGTCTGCAATGAATAGTATCAGATATTATCTGAATAAGGAGTTTACTATCAAGCAAATGTCTAAAATTCTCAGGGGAATTCCCACCCCGGGGAACGATGCTGAGATTTGGGTTATTGGACGAGATTTCATCGCCGTACTCTCTCTTGGTGTTCCATCGTTAGCCCTTCATTACCCATCAGAAAAATAAAAAAAAAACGAACTATCTAAGCCACCCAAATAGGACGAGTGGCAGCAGTGGGGCTGGGCTGCCCCAATCCCAGGCACAGCCACAGCAACAGCAATAGCAATAGCAATAGCCATATCATACCCGGAGCTCGTTAGCTGGCGCTTCATTAAAATTTCACACATTTGGGGGCCTGGTAAAGAAAACTTTGCTCCATTTACCTTATTGCCAGGCGGCGACGACGACTACAACGATGCGTCCGCCGGCTTAAAGCCACAGAAAAGTTGAAGGCAGAAAATTTAAAACGGAATGGAACGGCGACCCACTTTGCATTTGGGTTCATTCAACGCCCGCTTCGGGCTTCGGGCTCCGGGCACTTCAATGAAGACCAAGTGAACCCAATCCCAACTCTACCGCAAGGAAAACAAATGAAAAACTAGGGAAAGAGGGTACAGCGTAAGAGCGAGTGGTGGGCTAGGAGGAGGTGCAGTAGGAGTAGGTGTAGAAGTAGGAGTTGGAGTTGGAGTTGGAGTTCCCTCTGCGGCAAACAAAAGCACAAGCCACTGGAGCAGACTCAAGTGGCAGCCACTTGGTGGCATCCACTTGTAACTCCAGATGCCACTCACCCGCAGGGCTTGCAGTGCGTCATGTGCAGATCCCAGTTGAGGTGGAAGTTGAACATCCGCAGCTTGGCCACCGCTCGCTGCCGCAAAGAGATGTCCGGCTGGGCCACAGCCCCGGCCCCAACAGTGGCAACGGCAACGGATCCGCCTCCTACGGCAGCACCACATCCAGATCCAGATCCACCGGCCGCTGTCAGGGTGGGTGCTCGCTGGGGATTGGGATACATCATCACGGTACCGCTGGGCGCTGAGGTAGCGAAGAGGCGACGCGAAGAGCCAGACCCTCCACCGCCGGCGGCTCCGTGGCCATGGTGCCCGTGACGATAGTACTGGTGGTGGTCCTTCAGAGTGTAGAAGCCGCCGGAAGATCTGAAACGAAGACAAAACAAGATAGTATAAGATCTAAAGAGACTCCGAATCGTATAGTAAACCAATGTGAAAGGATCTAAGGGGAATAAAGTGGGAGCAATGCATACTATAAAGAAACATGGAGCGGTACATAAATTGATAGTTCAATAATTCGCAAAATGTGCCATAGTCGTGTATTAATAGAAAGAAACACAGAATCACAGAGCTGCTCGTACTCGTATACTCGTAGAAGCAGAGTTTCAGAGAAGATTGTAATCATTCAAATATAGGGAGAACATCAAACGAAGAGATCTGTGTGAGTCACTCGAATCCACTGAGCACCGCTCCTATATATCCCTTATATATTTGATCATGAATGAAAAGGTTCTGCATCCATTTTAGAAATCATATACCCCTAAGCTAGTCGTAAAATACAAGAGAAAACTTGTCTAAACATGAGGTGTTTATGAATGATTCTGAATGTAGTTTGATATTAGATTGAGATTATGGACTATCCTATTTAGGAAACAGAATGATGGAGGAACCTCTTCGAGTATACTCGTCAAGATCCCATCCCCGGTTTGGACACTTACGACATATTATCGCCGCTCGGATCGCCCACGCAACTGGTGACGGCTCCCATGCCACCGCCGCGTCGGGGCCGGCTCTTGCGCCTGCGTCGCCGACGCCGCTCCGAGGAGGCGGTCCGCGTCTGCAGGACATGCTGGCTGAGCGACTTGCTGGCGCCGCCGGATACCGGCAAGGTTTGGCCGCTGCTGGCCAAACGCCGCCCGGTGGCATTGCTGCCTCCTTTGGCAGTGACAGTTGCAGTCGTTGCCGCCGCACTAGCGGCAGATGCCGCCCCTCCGGACGTCGCTGCTGCCCCGGGCAATCCCTGAACGGCAACTACCAGCTGCCCATCGCCGAACCCACCCGCCGAGTTGATGGTATCGGTCGACTGTGGTGTGGCGGCATTGGCTCCACAGACGATGGCGACGGCGGCACCACCGCCACTACTGACGCTGCCAGCATTCGGCTGCTGTTGCTGGTTCTGGGATTTCGTGTTGCGCAGGCTGTGGTTGACTTTCCGCCACATGCGTTCCATGTTCTTTGTGTGAGTGTGGTTTTGGTGGTTCCTTGTGGTTCCTTCCTGGGGAGGGTTTTGGTTACCTTTTCCTATGCAATTTCAGCTACCTACGAGGATTGGGGATCTAGGGACCTCCTCCGGGTGCCGTTGCCTTCGCCTCTGGCACTCCTCCTTCAGTAGGGCGTATTTTTCGATGTCTTCTCAGTTTTTGGAGGCGATGGCAATGGTGTTGGTGCTGGTTGTGGGTTTCTTGGAATTCATTTGCGCTACCTGTCCTTTTCTCTAACAACATTCTCACTCACTCGCACTCGCATACACATTTACAAAAAAGCTACGTAGCAGGAACTATACATTGTTTATTAAATTTATTGTTGATTTTTTTGTTTTCTTATTTTTTTTCACGATTGTTGGTATAGCCTAATGTCGATCGTTGTTGAGTATATAACCATTTTATTTGTTGATGTTGTAGTTTGGATTTTCTTGTTGAATTTGATTTATATTTTATTCGTTGGTGTAATTGGTTTTGCGATTTTATTTGTTGGTGTAGTTTTAAAGTGGAGTGTTGTTGATTTGTTTTAGTTGTAGTTAAAATTTCGTTTTTTGTTGCAGTTTTAATTTCGTTATTAGTCGTTGGTGTAGTTTTAATATGGATTGTTGTTGAATTGTTGTTATCATAGTTGGTTTTTAGATTGTATATATAATTTTTATATCGATATTAGTTGTTGGTTTAGTTGCAATTTCGATTTTGGTGGTTTTTTAGTTTCCATTTCGATAGCTGTTGGTGATATTTTGTTTTTTTTTTTTTATTATTGTTGCAATTAAACAATAATTAAAACTTCGATCGAAGCTGAAGGTGTTTTTTTTTTCGATTTTAGATCCTGTTCTTTTTTCTCATCGAATTTCCGCTGTCATTTCGACTGCATTTTTCTTGTATTTGCTATTTCGATTGTTCTTCTTTCATTGTTATTTCAATTTCAGTTGTTATTGTTGTTGTCTATGGAATGGCGGAAGTAGAAAACAAAGAGCATGAATCGAGTTTAGTCTCCAAACTCTCTCTCTCTCTCTCTCTCTTTCTCTCTCCATCTTATACACTCTTTCTGTCTCTGTGGGTGTGTGGGGCCCGCCTAAAAACCTTTTTGTCATGAGCTTTTAGGTTAAGCACGCGATTCACTCATATTTTGTTGTCGTTTTTGTTGCTGCTATTCTCGTTGCACTTGTGAATGAATTGTGGAATTTTTTGTTGGTCCACTAAGCCTCTCACTCTCTCAATCTCAATCTCTATCTCTTCCTCTTTCTCTCTGCTCTCCATTAACGCAAACAAAACGGGGAGACTGAGAGAGGCACACACCAACACCCCACTCTCGCACACACCTTGCGGTGACGACCAGGAAATTGCGCACGATATTTGTGCAATTTTGCGTTAATAATAAGCAATATTACGAGCGCACTCCGTAACGAGTACAGTGGGTTGCCAGCACGTTGTCAGATGCTGCTGCTAGAGATGGTCCGCCCGGTCCAGCTGCTCCCGCTCTCGCTCCCGCTGGTTTTGCTCCTGCTTCCGCTGGTGTTAGCGCCCGGCTGGCTGGCTGTTGGCACGTTGAGTCAACATGATTTCTGTTCACCAACACACACGACAAAAAAAAACACACTTAGTTGTCCCACCCCACTGCACAGTGGAACGAAACGCAGTTCAAGCTACAGGAAGAGAATTCTATAGCCGTTAAGCATCACAGTGTAGTGAAACAAAGGAGAGTCAGGTGACCCATTCGTTTTTAGGAAACTTCGGATTCTTGAACGCCTTTAAAACTTCTTTAAGCTGTGCTTTTCCTTGTTAACAGAAAAAGATATTAAAAAAAACTTGGACCTTCTTGCCCGTCATCATTGCTTTCAGAAAACAACCGCCGCGTGAGTTTTACCACTGTGCATCCCAGAGCAACCATCGCAAAAAGAGAGACAGCAAGGGCGAGATAGAGATAGAGAACGAGAAAGAGAAAGAGAAAGAGAGAGCAAGAGCGCGCTCTCGTGCGCCAGCATTCGCTCTTCGGGACGTGCGTGGGCGCAAGGCAAGGCACGGCACGGCAGTGGCGCGACAGAGTATCGTATCCTGTCAGGCTCCTGTTCTGGAGCACCCGTGCGGTGCCTCGTGTTGCCGTGTCCTGTGTATAACACAAACACGTTGCTCTGCAAAGGAATTCCATGCCATCACTTGGGAGAGGGAGAGCGAGTCGATAACAGCTCACAGATGCTTTCTCTCTCGCTCGCTTAACTGTTTCGCAGCCTCAATGAAGGTTTTTGTTGCCTACATTTTGGGGCCATCACACACACACATACACTGTCAAAAACACACACACCGATAGTTTTTTGCATACTGGAAATGGGATAAACACTTGGAGTTTTGTTTAGTTTGGTTGATATTTTAGAGTCCAATACAATCAAAATTCACACTTTTATCACACAAATCCGCTACGCCACTTGGCCAGAGGAGCAGAGCTGAAGCCGCTGCCCGTTTATTGGCAACGCGCACGCACAAATAACAGAGTGGCTCTGGCGGCGTCAGGTTACAGCAAGCGGCTGCAGACAGATTCGCGGCACGGCACGGCAGGGCACAGCACGGTACGGTTCGCGGTTCACCAGCCGAAACCTGAGCAGCACCGAAAACGAGACCGAAAATAGCCGAAGCCCAAACAGAAGCTGAAGCCAAAGCCGAAGCCGAAGCCGGAGCCGGGGAGAAAGAACCCTCTGCAGGTCGTTAAAATGTAAACATTGGGAGCAATCAAAACGTTGCCGGGCCTTGCAGGAGAAGAGCAGCGCAGGGGTGTTGAATGAATATTGATGCATTTGTACAAATATCGATATTGTCCTGATAGATTAATCAACTTTCTTTAAGATTGTAAAATATGTAAATGTAAAATAGTCGTTTTATTTGTATAAATTCATAAATTTATTTACACACTTGAACACTACACGATAGTTACATGTATCGATTGTTCAATCGATAGCTTCCAATTGGCAACATTTTTGTTTGCCGTGTCCTTGCACGACTGCTTTAAATATTTCGGATCTCTCGGACCTGGAAACCATCTCCAACAAGGAGCTGCTGGCCAAGTGCCTGGAACATAGCCGTCCTGCCGTCGCGGTGACCGATAGAACCCGCGTTGGCGCGCAACCATTTTGGTCTTGTCCACAGAAAAATTCAAAACTGCTGCTGATATGAAACCCTAGCGGGGAATGTAAGACTCAAAACAGCAGGAAGGTCCAAGTCGCATTGCCACCATCAGTTTCCTATGGCCTGGACAACAGATCCGACACAATCACCGGCTCCTATGTGGGCTCCCAGGCGGAAGACGGTGAAGAAAATGTGATCCAACTCCATCCACCCTGCAGACGCCTTGTCTATCAAGCTATTTCTCTCTTCGCAGCAAATTTAGCAAAGTCTAGTGTCATCACAGCTTTAAGGAGCTCCCGAGTACAAATACAGATACGGGATCGAATTCAATCGCCTATTCTTTTATTTCCAAAACAATTTACAACATGATAAGCCTTGCCCCGTTTTTCGCGTTTGATTTTGGGTTCCGTTTTGGAATCGATAGTGTTTTATCCTCTGCTTGTTTTGAGATATTTCACTAGATTTGTAGATATTGTAGCTAAATACCTAAAAACCTTTTTGGTTATATGAAACCAAAAGAAGACGAAAAACTTGTGAATGAAGAAACAGTGGACATCTGTATATTGATCGAAATTTTATCTGCCAACGGAAATTCGCAGTTTGTTGTTTTTTATTTATTTGGGTGATGTACAATTCGAGGTGTAATTAGAAATAAATTTATTGAGCATATTAAAATATGCGAAAATAATCATAACACAAAAATTCTACATGATACATGATTTCTACATGGAATTTCCCCTGCGGCGAGGTGCGCCATCTGTGGCGAAATGGCAGTACTTTGTAATTTGAATTTCAGGCCAGTCAAACCGTCTATCGATATCGAAGCAGCAGTTATTGTGCGTTTCTAAAAAAAAAAACTTCCTAATGAGAACCATTGACGACGAATCCCCAGTGATTCGCCAGCCAACCCATAGATGCAAAGTAAACTTCGCGGCAACGTAGGTGTGGTCTTGGCGAGAGTCTGGATCCAACTCTGGCCCCTGGCGTTTCCGATTCAATCCGCAAAAATAGAAAAGAAAGATATGCTTGGTCTACGCTATGAGGTCTAATTTCTTAGGTGCTTCATTAAGCAAGACAGCAACAATTTGAACGCCATTGAAGACTCCTCTGAGTGCTGTCTGTTGTGCCAACTGGGACCCGCCCACACTTAAAAACTTAAAAGGAAGGAAATATCTTTGGTAGTTTTTTTTTCGATTTTGTATAGTATTTTTAATTGTTTTGCCTGTTATCATCATCGTCAGCCTGAGCCTCAGCTCAGCCGTTCATTCCGCCAGCCATATCCATATCCATATCCTCTTGCATTAGTCGTACCACATACATATATCGCTATATATATGTATATAGTCGTGTATATATGTATATGTATGTGTATGTATGTATAGTATAAAGATTGATACTCATGCTAATTCGAATCGCCTCGGTTTTCTTCGTTTCAAAAAATGTTGGGCTATTCAATACAATTACATACGGGACCTTTAGTTGACTTTAACATTTAGTTGACATCAAACACACAAATACATATATTTTATAGTTTTTTTTGTTATTTTTCTTTTGCCTTTTTTTCGTTCTTTTGTTGTTTTGTAATATGTATCGTACTTATATAGGCTGGATGCGTTATGCGATATCTGATCTATATTATATAGCACTACTGTATTACACACACACGCACAGGTTTGTAAACTTTTTCAATTTTTTTTGTCTTAGAGTTTTTTTATGTTATAAAGAAAGTTTCGATTAGTTTCCTTCTTAGACTTAGATTGCTAAAACGTTGGTATTGGCCTATTGTATGAATTATGTACTTTTTTATACTCTAGCAGAGGGTATTATTTTCTTTTGTTTTTGTTTTTGTTTTTTTTTTTTTTTTTTTATATATGTATGTACTCGAATGTATTTTTTTGTCAATTGCGAATGTGAGATTTGTTTCTTTTTGCGGCCGCTGTTCGTAGAGTGCGGATATTGGGGATCATATTGTTTGCCTACATATCAGTATGCATATCTCTTTTGCCTTCACTCGAAATGCCTCTCTCCCTTTCACAATAGGAGAGCGATAGGGCTGATATCCCCGTTTCTTAGTGCACTGCTCCCTGCTATCCTGTTTTTTCTATTCCTTCATGTTCTTGCTAGGCTATATCACAAAATGTGTTTTGTTTCTCTTTTCTTTCCTTTCTTTGATTCACTGGATTAAGGGAGGGGAAATGGTTTTGAAGAAAACTAGAGTGCCACTAGAGAAGGTTATACAGAGATTGGCAGCTACTACTTCATTGCCATTTTGGGGCTGAGCCCTACCCAAACGAGGCAGCCACCGATCTGCAGGTTTCCGCCTCGTTAGACGAGTAGCTAACGTTGGTACTCCCGAAAAAGTAGAGTTGATAGTCTCTTCCTCAGGATAGCTTTCATTTCTATGCTCCATCCACATACGTAACATATGTATGTATGTAGCCTTCAAGAGTTCCATACATGTTCCCGCCATATATATTTATTTCTGTTTGTACGAGTATATGCACACGTAAATTGTATATTCATGAATAACCCCCTGAAAATTTCCAGTACAGGGTGTCTATACAAGGTGAGGGAGCTTTCCAGAGACCGGCTCCTCATCTGGAATAAGTACACCTTTGTTACCTCCATTGCTGTGCGCTGTTCGCTATTCGCTAGTAAAAAACCGCTAGTCGTATGTACTAAGTAATGTACTAATGCGTGTAAATTAGTTTGGTTTGGACTTGCAAAAAAGTACAGTCATGATCGACTGCACAGTCCCACACAAAACGCAGGCCGTGTACACGGACTTGGACCTGATCAAAAAACACATTTCATTAAACCCTGTGTATCCAGTGTTTTTTTTTGTTTTGGGTTGAAATGTTACCCGATTTTGTTCGGGCTCGGTGTTTGGTCCTGTGCGTTTTCAGTTTTCGGCTCAGATATATAGAGCTACAAAAATTCGCTTAATCGATGATCGCTTGGCCAGCGCTAATACCCCAGTAAACTGCGAAATACTTCCCAAAGGGAGCACACACAATGCTGCCAGACTTCTTCTGGTTAGGCTGAGCGGAAGTCTGGCAACGACGCAACTGCAACTGCTGTGCATGCCCTCCATCCGATCCGACAAAAATATGGCTAAAATTTTACTGCTGCTCTTTTGTGTGATTGATTCTTCTGCGATCTGCGTTCTGCCTTCTGCGTTCTGCGTTCTACGGCATTCGCTTGGATTAAAAATTTGTTTAAAATTTTAGTTCTGGCTCTGGTTGTTTCTTCTCTGGTTTCAACATCAAATATATTTCTATATATTATTAAATATAGCATGTTTATATTTATATTCCGATTATGGGGTATGCATACGTATGTACAGTTCTCTATAGCAATAATAATAGTTGCTCTTTCTCGTTTCCATCGTTTCTTTTCTTCATTCTTCATTATTTTATGTGTTGATTTTTCTTTTCTCTTCATCATTTTAAATTAGTTAAGAAAACAAAAAAAAACGGTCATATATACCCTATATATGTATGTGTACAAATGTGTAAAAACAAAATTAAGTTAATATTAAAATAAAAAAAAAAAACTATAATATATATTTACTGGAGTTCGATCACCCGCGTGGGGTGTGAAGGTGTATACTAAATTAGGCAACGTCTAGTCAAATAAATTAAGTCGTTAGTACAAACTAAATGTAAACTTATGATTAAAATCGCTCTCGATCGAGCCTGCCTACATAACAAAATGTATCATTATCGTATAGTATTTATATGTAGATCTACGTGTATTCAAAAAAAGGAAAGTTATCGTCTAATATCTAGCAAGTGTATTTTTCTGTTTTACTGTTTCTATGATCTGTTTTCTAGGTGTATAAGTTGTAGGTTTTCTTTCTTGTTTTTAATAAGAAATGTTTCAATTTTTCTCTCGCTTCTCGGGGCCTTCCTCCTCTTCTGCTTCTCTGCTCCATTTCCTTCCTTCCTCCCATAAGTATGCTACAAAAATGTTTCATCTTATCGTTGGTTGTTGGTGTTTTTGTTGTTGTTTATGTTGTTGGTGTTGGTGTTCTCTTTTCACGTTTTAACGCTTCCGTTTCCGCTTCTGCTTGCGCTTTTGCTTTGATTCAATTTTTTGTTTTATTTTGTTTTTGTTTTTTTTTTTTTTGGGATCCCCCACCATATGGTGGGGCATGCCCCAGCAGTTCTTTGCTGCCTACAAAATTATTGTTGTTGATTGATCGGTCGGACGACCGATCTATCGGTCGGTCGGTCGTCTTCGACAGAGAGAGAGAGATAGCTTTTAACGCTGGCTGCTTCTCCTGCCGTTAACATTACCGCCGCCGCAGTCACCGGCTGCGGTTGCCACAAAAAAAATGTCGCCTCCTCTCCAGCCCTCCCCTCACATACCCACACAAACTGACTCCAGCGGGAGAGCGGCGTGTGCAATAGAGAGAGAGAGTTTTGGCGTGTGAGTGTGCGAGAGAGAGGTATACAGAGAAAGATATAGAGAGATCACACACACACAAACACAACTCTCTCAAAAGTGCTCCAAAGCTCTGCGCAGCTTTTTACAGTAAAACGGACATTAAGACTCGCGCTCCTTCTTCACCTTCACCTCCTCGCCCAGTATGGTGGTGATCTCGCCTTGCATGAACGCCCACGGTATGGTGGAGTTGGCTAGCGGACAGCGGTCGCCACTCGGACAGTACACCTCGTTGCCCAGTCCCTGGGGAAAAAGGAGAGGGAGAGAAAGTATCAGTAAAACGCTCTGCGGAGAGGGTCACAAATACTCACATTCTGCCGCTTAATGCTCTCGCGGCTGCAGGGGAAACAGAACTTGTGATGATTCACCGACGGACACTGGACAAAGTGCGTGTCCTCGAGCCGCTCCTGGCACAGGGTGCACTTGAGCGTGGCATTCTGGGCGGCCGCAGCCGCTGCCGCCGCTGCCGAATTTGATGCTGCACTGCCGCCCGGCGCCCCACTGATACCGGCACCACCAGCACCTCCGCCGCTGCCCATGCCTGGCGTGCCTTGACTGCCACTGCTCCCGGGGCCAGGGTTCACGGCTCCGCTGCCATTGCTGCCGGACGGACCGCCGCCGCCGCCGATGCCGGTGCCTCCATTACTGCCCCCGGCCGTGCTGCCGTCGCCGGCCCCCGCACCGGGTGGCATAGATGAGGGTCCGCCCCCGTTGCCAGGTGTGGCACTGCCACCGGACAGCTGGGAGTTGCTGGCGCCGCCCGGCACCCCCAAAGAGCCGGCTACTCCTCCGCTGCCACTGCCCAGTCCGCCGGATACGGCCGCCTGCCCGGCATTCGCACCACCCACCTCTGTGCTTGTGACGGTTGTGCTGGACACATGCCGGGAGCCCGACGATCGCCGACCCGACGAGGAGCCTGTATGACAATAAAAATGGAAAAGAGTTACAAATGGAAATGGATTATACATTGGGCTGCATTTTCGTTTTAGAGATGATAATCGTTCAACAAGAAACCCCGGAATTCCCAGTTCCAGCTTGTGGAAACATTTCAGTCATACGGATGGACAGACAGGAGAAGGAGTATATGGGAATATAGTCTCAGTCGTTTACTAATTGATACAACTTTCCAGAAACTTCGTGCTTTGGGATCTTTCAGGGATCAACCAGAAATTAATCTTTATAGTATTAAAGTTCATCTTTTTTCTAATTGGTTCGTATTATTTTCGTGTAATGCGGCTGCCCTCCTCGGTATTCCCTTTTTGATTTCACCCTAACAGGATCACTTAACATTCGATAGCATCATCATCATAGCCCAAAAAGCTTAACAGTGAACCACAACTAACCCGAACTATTCGGCGAGTGTACGCTACGTGGGGGCAGCGGTCCCGAGGGCGGGCTAGATCCATTGCGTCGACTGGCCGGGGACAGGTGCTCTGGAATGTATAGTGGATGGATGTTTGGATTAGTTAGATGTATGTATATTCCAGATAATTATAGATACAAACAAGGGTTTTCTTCTTTTCTTTTTCAGATGTACATAGATGCACAGGTGGAACACATTCGTAATTGTTTATTTATTTCCCCAGCATTCAAGTGCATTGTACAGTGGGGGCCTTGGCCCCTCTACGCTATAACGCTATGTAATTACATTGCATTCGCATTTGCATGTTCATGTGATGCCTGCCCACACCCACTGTGGTGGTCATGGGACAACAATGGGACACTCAGACTAGCGGACTAGCGGACTCGCGGACTAGCGGACTCGTTTATGATTTCGAATTTGTATTGTCATTAATGAATGAAATGAAATAATTGCAAGATATTTGAGGTCTTCTTTAAAAGTTTAGCTACATTTAAAATTTACTTTTATCGCACCTGAATTCAGTCGTCGAAGATTACATTGTTCGAATCGATCGTAGTAGTCGTAGGACCATGAATCGACCTCACCAGCAATCAGGTTCCACTATGGGCTTTCAATTGGTAACGAAATCAAAGCAAAAACGTTTGCAGGAATACCACTATCCATTTCTGTTAGTGTGTTCTTGCGTTCCGCAATGTAATTTTAGAACTTGGCACAACAAATGTTTCTACTCTATATATGAATGTAGGCATACATCAGTACATACAGACATACATATTTTTATATAACTTGGCAACGACAGCAGCAGAATCAGTAGCAACAACAAGTTTCATTCACCAGCAAGCCCCAAGCCCCAAGCCCCTAGCACCAAGCCCCTGGCCCCAAGACCCAAACCCCCATCCCCAACCCCATTCAATATATATATGACGTCACAATGGCCTCACACAATTGCGTGTCACTGTGTAGTGTTTTCATTCTGGTTCCACTGTGCAGTCACAGCTGGTCTTTTTGTGCGCGTGTGTGTGTGTCTGTTTTGTTTTGTTGTGTTGTTTGTTCTGCTTTCTGCTTTTGGCAGCTTCTTCTTCGTCTTTATATTCTGCCCATTCTTCTTTTGCTTCGTTTTTGCAAACGTCAACGTCAGTTCAGTTGGCAATGTGCCCAGACGACGCGCACGACATCAACGAAACGAAACGAAATGAAACGAAACAAGTTTTTCTGCTGCGGCGCTGCTGCTGCGCATACGTCACAATCATAAGGCAGAGACAGAGACAGAGGCAGAGGCAGTGTCAGCGATAGTGGCTGTTTGCATGCAACCAAGTGAGAGAGTGCGAGGGAGAGCGCGGCAAATTGCAGTTGCTGGTCCGAGCCGGTTTCTCCTTCTCGCTCGTTCGTCTTTCGGCTGCTTTTCGTTTTATTTTTTGCATGCATGCCATGCAATACTGTGTATGTATCCCAGTCACACGCACTCATACAGACCCATACCCTTTGCACAAAGTATGATGATTTTTGCCACATGTTTGTAGCGCATCATCATACATAAGTATATATGTTTGTATTTATATATACATAGCTACCATAGAAGCGATGGTTCAGCAAGGGTATCAAACGACGAGCCCCAAAGTTAGTCGTCTCTCAGTCTTTAGTCTTCTTCAAGTTTTGTTGTGACTGTGCTTTGGGTTTTCGTTTTTCGTTTTTCGTCACGTCATGACATGACGACGAAGCGTGCAAGTTTTAACAGGCCCCTGGCCTGCTGCTGCCACATCTCTGGTGCCTGCTTGTTGGCGGCGCTGTTAAGCTCTGCTCTAACCGCCTCTTTTCGTATGCCTTGCACGCGCACGCGTAGCCACAATTTACTTTTGCTGCTGCTGCTGCTGTTGCTTGATATTGAAAAAAAAAAGAAGGCAGAGATGGCAGCAGCGCTCTTTAATTTGTATGCCCAACGGGCACGAGCACATTGCTCAAATGTCGACGACGCTGTCAGTTGGAGCCGCCAGGCCGGCAGCCGCACAGTGGGCTGCATACGAAATGGCCAGCGAAATGGCCACTCGAGTGCGAGCATTGCGAGTGCTGTTATAATTATTTATTTGAAGAAATCAACGAAGAAACATAAAAAGCTGTTGCTCTATGGCTAAACTGCTTACGCGGCAGCGGCTGCTACATGGCTACAGCAATTGGCAGGGGAGAGACGTCGTCGACATGGCCAATTTCGGGGTGTCGCCCATTGTCGTCGTGCATGTTGTGTGGCCCCAACATATACGCACCAGCACATAGCAGATCGTGTGTGTGCGTTTGTGTGTATATTTATAGCATTTGTTTATATTTTGCATGCGAGAGAGTGAAAAGGCAACAACTGCAGCCATAAATGCCAGCGAGAGCAATGCAACGGAGCTTCCTATCTCGCTCAAATCCATCTCTTTCGCCCGCACGCACGCACGCAGCTACAAACTCCTTGCAAGGCAGAATGAAGAGAATGGAAGAGAAGAGAGCAGAGAAGAATAGCAGAACAGCACATGGCCCATTGAGAAGAAGAATGTGCAGACAGTGGAGTGCACGCCCGAGAGGGACAACATGCCTGCGCATGTTACATACAGTTTCGAGAATGAAGCCGGGCCGAGCGGCGGCACAGTGGGCCGCATCCAATTGGAACGCAATGTTTGGATAAAAAGCACGTTTCACTTTCGACCGCGTCTGGTTGTGTCTCATCTATTTCTAAAAGTGTTGATACCCCTCCAACATTTAGAATCCCAGTTGCCCCAAATCCCACACACTCCACACACCCCATTCCCATTCCCATGCCAATGCCTAGGTCTATGCATTTTTCATAGAACAAACAACAGACATTTTCGCGATCCCAGTTCTCCGTATCGAATATGATTTCTATTTATAGATTCGTTTTAGTTTTCTACTCGAACCGACACACACACACGCACACGCACACGCACACATTTTGCCTGCCTATGGAACCATATTCCCGCGATCGACAAATTCGCACTACACCCCAGCAGCCCCAGCAATGATTCACAATTTAAACTTGGACTACGGATTACGGATTACGGATTACAGATGCAGATACAGTTATGGGGGAGAATCGGGGCCACACATCATAAACAAAATTCAATATTTATACATATTCGTATGGGAATAAAAAGAAACCATATTGTGTATAATCTGTTAAGTATGTATTGTATGTAAAAGAAATAAACTATTTGCATTGTATGAATGAAGACACCTCATCATCACACATTCCCCCCGATCTCTGCCTTCCTTCCACCCCCACCTCAACCCCCAAGAGTTATTTTTCTGTGTTTTGATAGGAGATTCCTATGGGAGAATGAGAATATTGTTTATGAGTAGAATTTCCCGTAGAAATCACAATCCGTTTCATTTGTAGCTATACTTTATTCAATATTGGGATCGAACACCCGCATAAGCGCTACGGGAGTAGAAGGTTGTCCCAAGGATTATTTTTGAGTGGATTCATCGATTGGTTTGGTTTCCTCTCGCCTAGTACCAAACCCCTTCAACAGGCACAGTCTCAACCTTCAGTGGCTCCTCGAATCGATTTGAGAGCAAATATTTATGCAACGCAAAGGAATCATATACAGTAAAGACGGAGATCTAATGGAAAATAAACAAATGTCTCTCTCTCGCATAGGGTGTGATCAAAGACCAAAACCAACGACGACGAGAGGCGGAGAGGAGAGACACGACCCGGTACCGGGTTTCGCTATCAGTCAAAGTTGGCCATGGGTGATAAGATAGTAGAGGACGGAAAACAGAGGACGGGGACGTAGACGTAGACGTGGATTGGGAGAGTCCGGCCACTTCACGATAAGATACTACATAAAACAGCTGTGTGCATAGAACCGGGCCGAAAGCAAACGAAAGTGGAATGGAGTAGTGGAGTGTACACATATACCCTGTACTACTGGACTAATCCTTCGGTTTCCGTCGTTCAAAGGCAAGAGAAGTTCAACGGATCCAACAAAGAGATCGTAGAGATGGAGAATGACAGACACGACTTGAGTCTGCGGGAGAGACAGAAGCTCTACCATATAATCGTAACCATAAATCAATGGAAACAATATATTTTTACCATTATCAAATCGAAATTGTTGTTCGTTAGCCCGTTTCCGTATAATAGAATGCGGCTGCATAGCCTGGTAATGCTGACAAATCGGGGAAAATTCTATTGGGCCACTTATCGATCAATAATCGATTAGTTATCAACTCCAGTGATAGTATATCAGTATCGGTACGGTCCCCTGAGAGCACCGCATGCTCTTTAGAATATTTGCCTCTGGTTTCTGGTCGCATGTCATGGGGTTTAGGCCCCTTATCGAGCACAGTTTTTTTGGCTTATCTAGCCACATGGTCGACTCCCTGAGATATGATAAGATCCACATTCACATACATACGTACATATGTATTGCACGATAAGGTCGATGGCGCAATCTCATCTCCGATAAGCTACTTATCTAAAACAGCCCAAGTGCCACTCGGTTGACACTCTCCCCAGAGAGAATGGTACACATGCACAAACATACATATATAAAAATAAAAATGTACGAGTAGGTATAATAAAAAAATCATTGTCGCTTTCATTCACAGAAAGCCGATGCAAGGGCGCATGACTGCGGTGCCACTGTGCGGGGCCATCGGCAACAACAGTTGAAATAATGCATCTTATCAGCCGCAGCGGTGCTGCGACAGAGCAGCGGCAGAGTAGAGCGGAGCAGCGCAGCGCAGCGCAGCAGTACCGCCCCGTCAGGCTCAGGCTTGTTCACGTGTTTAACGGTTAACAGCGGCCGTGCACTCCACTCTGAGCTCTATCTAGCCATCTCTCTCTCTTGCGCTCGCCACTGTACAGACAGATTCTGGTGCTATTGAAAGAAGAGAGAAAGAACACATATGTACATACATCCAAATGTATATGTACATACATGCATACGCATTGCATGCCTGCCTAATTACGATTCCTCTCCCCCCATATACCCCCTCCCCCTACCCACCATACACACTGCCTTGCAGAGACAAATTCCTGGCGAACTCATTGGAATGGTCAGTCAGTACACACACAAACACACACACACACTGGACGCACTCGCACTCGCACTCGTTAGGATGGGATACATACACACACAAAGCACTGAATGAAGATGAAGTCGAACGAAGAAGCCCGAAACGAAAAGGAGGTAGAGCCCGTGGGCGGGTGGCGGAATGGAGGGAGCTTTGAAACGAGCGCGCGCACGTTGTACAAGTTTTTTCCTGTATGTACACCCGCGGAATTGTTTTGATATATTTTTAGTATACATGCATACATTTATACATACATATATACATATGTATACATAGCCGTATAGGGAATTTTGGTCATGAAACTCACAGACGCACTCACACATAGAAAGAAGTGTAACGTAAATACGTAATAAGCAAAAAAATTATATATACAAATACGAAAACCCAAGAAATGGCACACTGCTTGCTGCAAGACTTTTTTATGAATCGAGTAAAAATTCAAAAATATTATCGACAAACAATTTTGTACCGCTATGCGTAAGGATTTACAAATCTAAATGAATATCTAATCTTTTTTGTTACTTAAAATAATTTTTTTATTGTTCTCAATGCTTGGCCCCACTGTGCGTAGGGCAGATGACGACATCGGGCCTGGTGTTGTTGTTGTTGTCGTTTCTCTCTTTCTTCATCTTTCTCAGTTGTTGTTCTTCTACTAAGTGATCGCTGTCACTGCAGTATTCCCATCCCCCACCATCACCCCTCCCGAGTACCATAGTACGTATACCAACTAAAAAAAATTTATCTATACTCCGGTTATCGCACATAGCGTAAAAACAGCACAGAAACGCCGAACAAGACGAAGACGAAAACGAAGAGGAAGAAATGAAAACCAAAACAAGTTTAATGACGTTTTGCGCGCGCACTAAAAGGAAAAAAAAAACAAATATATACACATACATACATTTAATACACACGTACATATATACGGATACACAGAGAAGACAGCGAAACCAGCAGCCGAAACGGGTTTTCGGTCAGCAGCGGCAGCAAGTGAGAAGAGGAAGAAGCAGCAGTGACAGAGAAAGACCGATTGATGGGGATGAGGATGGTGATGGCGGGGCGGGGTGGTTAGAGGGGGGTCACACACAGTTACATGGGGCAACGTCAGCGTCGACGATTTTTGCACGTCTCTGTTTTTATTACATTCTGCGCGTAGCGTCGCGTCGACCGCCCTTTTGAGCGATTACGATTACGTACGTGCATGTGACAATGGCCGTGTATTAGTGTGTTAGCGCTGTAGCGGGAGCCGGACGAATACGAATACGAATACGTACGTGTCCGTGTACGTGTCCGTGTACGTGTACGTGTACATGAACGTGTGTGCATATTATGTAGTGCGCATGCCAATGGCAAGGGTTTGCAGCCCCTCGGCAGGCGAGGGTTGCATTTTTGCTTCTCTGCGGGTGTGTGTATTGGTGTATTGGATACATACACACATCTGTTGTTGTGGCCCAGAGCCTGGAAGAGCTGCTGCCTGCGCTTCCAACACACACACACACACACTCACACATACGCGCTGCAGCGGAGCCAGAGCCCTGATAAGACGTTAAACACACTGGATGGATTGATAAGAGGCCTGCCTGCCTGGGTACGTACCCCAGCGTTATCTTATCTCCCCGGACCTGGTTATCAGGCAAGTCCACTAGCAACGACACCGCTTACCGATTACCGCCTCACCGCTCACCCATGCCCATCCCCTTCCCATCGTACCGTTCCCCAGCAGCCAAGCCAACCCGCCACCGAAGCCCTGCCCTAAGCCTAGTTCCTCATCAAGTTCCATCCAGCGATAAGGAGCCCCCACCGATAAGCGATAAGCGCCCCTCTGCCTCCCACCACCTTACAGCAACAGAAATCACGCTTCAACATTCTGGCCTGTATTCATGCCTGCTTTATCGCCCTCTCCTCTTCCCCACAAAGACTGCATGCACACAAAGCGGCTCTCCGGCTCTCAGGCTCTCAAGCTCTCACGATCTATGCCGTAATGAGAGCACATTCATTCCTACTGGAATATGATTGTGTTTTTGTGGTACGCTACTCACCGCCTGCTTTGAAGGTCGAAGCATCGAAGCTGGGCGCCCGCACCGGCTGCTGCTTGTCCCGCAAATTGAGCTGCCGCTCCGGTACGTAGCTGACGGCGGCGGGCAGTGATTCGCCGCGTGTGAGGGGCGGCCGCACGCCGTTGGGATCGTCGAGGGCGCTTCTCTTGACGCCGGGTGGACCAGCCGCATCCGATGGGACCACGGCGTGGGGGCCATGCGGCTGTTGCTGATCGTCCACATCCTCGGAGGAGGGGCGCTTCAGATTGACGGAAAGGGCGGGTGGTAGCGTGGGTCCACTGCCGGCTCCACCGCCGGCCATGCCCCCGCCCCCACCGGACTGTTGCTGCTGTTGTTGTTGCTGTTGTTGCTGCTGCTGCTGTTGCTGCTGAGCCACGGAGGCGGCCCTCTGGGCCGAGTTGGGCGGCATATGGTGGGGCGTCATGTGGGAGATGCGAACGGGTCGAACGCCGCCGGCCCCGTCATGCGGCGACGCCTCCAACTTGACTGGATAGTCCATTAGGCTGGTGGTCTGCTGCGACGGAGGTCCGATCCGTGGCACGGGCATCTGGTAGGCGGCCGCGACGGCGGCATGATGATGGTGGGCCGCTGCCGCAGCGGCGGCGACTGCACCCAGTGCCGTGGAGCTGCCCAGCGAGAGGGGTCCACCGGGGGCGCCGGAGGGACCAGGTCCTACGGCACTGCTGCTTGGCGCTCCACGGTGCGATCCTGGCACCTGCTGGAGACCAGCTACTGCCTGCTGTTGTTGCTGCTGGAGGACGACCACTTCGCCGTTCTCGTGCGCCCGCTTGCTGCTCGGATGGAGGCGCTTCATCTGGCGGGCGGCGTCCAGCACCACCTCAATGCGGTCGGCGCCCTCATAGTTGACGCAGCCGCGGCACACCGCCTCCGTGAAGTCATTGATCATAGCCCAGGGCATGCGGGGCAGGTCACATAGGTAACAGTGCTGTCGTTTCGTTTGCAGCGACATTTTGCAATGATTTTGATTGAAGAGAGGAGGGAGGGGGTTGCGTTGCGTTGCGTTGCGGGGGCGATGCGATGGAACACTGGAAATCCGCCAATGGAATGCACACTGGGCTGTGCTGCTGCTGCCTCTGCTGCTTCTGCTTCTGCTGCTGCAGTTGCAGTCGACGACCCAAATTTACGCGCGCAAGTCGCCCTACTTTTGGCGTCGGCGTTGGCGTTGGCGTCGCTGCTGCTGTTGCTCCTCTCACTAACTGTTCTTCTTCTGGGGTTGTTCTGTTCTGTTCTATCCTCCTTCTTTTGGCTTCGTTTTCTTTTGTTTAGCGTTCTCTCAATTGGTTTCGATGCGAATGCGAATGTTTAAAAATTGACGTTGCAAAGATTCGGATTCGGATTTGAACTGGAACCGGCGACGCATTGCTCTTGGACACACGGGCGGCTGCTTGTTCATTTTATCCCCCTTTATCCCCAACGCACAAACACACACACACACACACACCGCTCACTCACTGGTTTCTTGTATGTTTTCGTGCTTTGCCTTTTGTTATTGATTTTCGCACACGCACACGTACATGGGCCAGGCCATCACACACACGGCCATTACTTTACAGTTGTTTTTCAGTAACTTTTTACGCTTTTTTTGTTTGTTTATATTGTTGTGTATTTTATTTAGAACCACACAGAAAAAATAATGGAAAAACAATTCTTTTGGGGGGACTTCGGTTGCGGGCTGCTCTCTTCTCTTGTCTCATTTTTTCATTTGATTTTTTCTATTGCGCTGCGGCACTAACACACACACACACATGAACGCGCGCGCGCATATACACCAACACAGTCGCGCACATGCAGATGTGTACGAACGCGTTTACGTTTTCTGTTTCTTGTTCGTTTCGTTGCGCTTGCATGCGGAGCAGGGCAGATAGAGAGGGAGAGAGAGAGAGAGAGAGAGAGAGATAGACACGTACAGCCGACGACGCCAAAAAACGTGGAGGAACCAATCGAACCAAATTCCGGAGAACGTACTCAACTTGACGCACTTATTAATTATTTTATTTATTTCTTTCCAACAAAAAATCAATTGCTAAAAAGAGCGTTATTTTCTGTTGTTGCGTTGTGCGCGGTAGGTATACATCGAATGTTGATATATACATTTGCTTGATATTTGTAGGTGATATTTTGTTTGGATATTTTTGTGGGGTATATCAATGAACATTTCTGAATTCATGCGACACTATTTTTTCCGTTGTTTCCTCGTCCGCGGCGGCACGTTCAGTCATGTTCGCGAGAGTTGGTCGGCAAAAAACAAACGTTTGCTTTTCTCAAATACAAGATACGAAATAAATACGTTAGTACGTTATCAACTTTTCAACTTATTTTATTTATTTTCTTGACGACGCGCTTGCTCACCAACCGCGCTTGTCGAGTGCTTACTTTGATTTTAGCCACTCTATATTTGTAATTTTGGGGCTGCAAGGCCGTTCTTGGAGCCTGGGATGACAAAATTCTATAATATCGTAGGGTACATTCCGTGCCCATGTTGTGGGACAATGTTGCTCGTTTTCTTGGCACATAAGTCTGGTCCATACAACCTGAATGTTGCCAGCAACATAAAACATAAGAAAAAAGGACAATTGTTGCGATTAAAAGTCCCCTTTGACCAACATACCATGGAAGGAAGCTTGTAAAATTTCCCCGTTAGGAAATTTCTGTGTAATAAGAGGGTATGGACAATAGGAAAAACCTCCCAGAAAAGGCAACGTATGCAAGGTAAAATACACCCTTCTGCCTTACATACCATGAGGACAGCATATTATTGATCAAACTCGGCGAGGTGTGGTTCGTACGAGCCTTGCAATTTCAATTGGCTGTTTTTGCCTGTTGTCCATACCTTTCCATAGTCTAGCAGTCGATCAACCGTGTTATGCTCTCCCGACTTATTTTTGCGTTGCAAGTATGAGCTCATACTGAAGTTCGAGCACCCAAATATACAGTCGAAATATACCGATAAAAACATTTATTTTATTAATAAAAAGTAAATAAAAAGACAATAAATCTTAAATGCTTAGGAAAAAGAATATATGGACAACAGTCACAACGGGACAGGCAAGCTATATAAAACGCATGCAAGGTTCTCCACACCCTTTTGCCCAACATACCGAGATTGTTGTGGAAATGTACAATATACAAAATATATATGGAGTATGGAAATTTCAATGCTCTATGTTACTTGCTCTAATTGCTACTTGCGTTACAAGGTATCCCAATCCTATGATATCCTGTTTTTCCAGGGTACAACTAGCAAGCTGCGAAGCTCTACCTCGTTCTCCTTATTCCCTGCAACATACATAACCGAAGGGAGATACTCTCTCGAATGTAAAAATAATCTCTCTCTCTCGCTCTTTTGTGTGAGGCAATGGTTTGAGCGTGATTTTGGTATGAGTGCCTTTTCCATACAAAACCACGGTCGAACTAAGCCAACGCAATTATAATCTAACTCTGACTTGTGCGTCTTTTCCCCACTCAATGGATGCGGATGGATTTAAGATTATTGAATAACCTATACCCTATACCTATACCCTTTTTGCTTTAGTTCAACTTCTGTTATCCTGCTTTCGAATTATCGCTGGCCGTTGGAAACGGTATTTTCAAAGGTATTTTGACGTCACAGTCGCTCTTCTTGGTCCTAGATGTGGATTGTATACATGTAATATGTACACATATACATACGTATGTACATAGTGTTGGTCTGACGGGGGAGGCGGTTGGATAAAACGTTGCGTACGTGCGAGCACGTCATAGGCAACAAAAAAAAAACAGTCTGAAAGTTTGCCTCGATATTAAGATACCCATTACTCAGTTTATGTATATACAAAAAAAAATGTATGAATGTAAATTTTAGCTCCAATGGGAACGAGAGACGAAACATTGATTTTCTTTATGTTATCTTCAAAACTATGGCATTCACAGTAATTTTTGGATCTATGTAGGTGTCAATGAAACCTCGGCTATTGATGGGGATCAAGGTAATATGAAAAGAGGAAGAATGTAATATGCCTTTTGTACTACAAAAGTACTAGGTATAAAAAGAGCTTGGCAGGGCTCCCAATGATGCACTCAATTCCAACAAAATAGCGAAGGGGCACGTTTCATGTTGGTGTTTTTTGTGGGTGTGCGTTCGTGTCATGGGATACATACAGGCAAAGTGTGTATACGTATATGTATGTGCTTTCATATTCTGTGTATGTATACATGGACAAAGCGAAAGGTGGACGATGGGGGGAGGCTGTTAAAGGGACACGCCACTCTTTGGTATCGATACACGAATGTAGACCTTGAATATGTCATTGCATGCATGCGCTGTCGTCTCTCTCTCTCTCTCTCCCTCGCAGCAAACAGCTGATTTAGCAGAACTTGGCACTGTTAATGAAATTAAAAGCAGAGCAGAACTTTTGGGAGCGTTGCGCCACGCTCTGTGCTGTATATGAGGATGATGGAGCCAGGAAAAAGGAAGTGAAGTTAAAATGTGTGTTTTCCTCCATTGCGCATGTTTACGAACTGCATTGATTTCCATTGTACAACGTTGGCAGCAGTGCCAATCTCTCTCTCTCTCTCTCTCTCTCTGCTTGTGTGTGTGTGTGTGTGTGTGTGTGTATGCATTGTCCTGGGCTGTTGGCCTGGCCTTTATCGATCCGTTTGAACCATGGTCTGGGACAAATTCCAGGATGGATACAACCTGCCGTGCTGTGTGGCATGTACATACATATACCACCCCACTCACATACATACATATGTATGTACAACCCGCCCATACCTATGTGTATGTATGCATGTACCTACGCAAGTGAATTTGCGTGGGTGTTCTGTGCGTGTGCGCGCTTCAAGAAGCTTCCTGGAAGAGTGCAATGCGTAACGCAGCCAGATACACACGACACGTCTCGACCTCGTAACGGTTATAACGACTTGGGTTGTGGGCGGATGCGTAGCTGCGTTTTTTTGATACCCTTTGCAGAGGGTATTCCAATTTCGAACGACCTATTTAATTCGAATTTTAAAACATTTGATGTTTCCGCTACGGTTTTTGTTTCGCTATAACAACACCCGGCCATTATATTTCGCTCTCCTCCGCCCGAAGGCGAACACTGCACGAGGAAGAGTGTGTGTGTGTGTGAGTAGGAGAGAGAGTCAGCGCGCGGAAGGGGGGCGTAGCTACGTAGGGAAAGACCCCTCGAGTGTGGTGGCCTACCAATCCCAGGGGTCCCGCACTCTGACCAGCAAACCTTAAATTTTACTACTAGCGAAAAAATCTCCAACAACTAATTTTAATGCATACAGGGATATTCCCATCAACTTTCTGTGGAATTGCAATCGTGACATATGTATTTTTATAATTTTTTCCGGAAATTAAACGTTGGGATCTGGTATCATAATCTTGGTAGTGCAAATCCAGGGAAACCTCTATTTAATGTGGTATAGATCTGATCTATTTTTTAAAGCAAAGCGAAAAAGAACAGTAAAGAAAATGTTTAATTAGTTAGTTAGTATTTAGTGTCTGATAGTGTTATAGTTAGTGTCTGATGACCGGGAACAAATGTATAAAATTACTATTTTTATAAAGTACTTACTAAACACAATAATAATTTAATTAAAGAAACGTTTTACTGGTTTAAGGGAGGTGCAAAAAATATTTATTTTTCTAAAGCCATAACTTTCTTGACCAAAAAAAGTTGTTGGAAAAGTGACACGCATTTCAAAGTAAATATTCGGATGCAATTGTCTCCAACATTTCCCTAAAATTTATAGCCTACTTCTTCCGGAAATAAAAAAGTCATGAACTTTAAACCAACTTTGCAGGGAAATAACGAGAGAAATGTAACTATTTCATACAGTTCCAGTAACAGCTGCACAATCTTAATTACAAATAATAAAAAACTATTTAAGAATTAGTATGAGCCAATATCGACTCAGATATCTATCTATATCTAATAGCAACAGAAAATAAAGCAGCATCTACTTTAGATTTGAGCCAAATAATTGATCATTTTGCGGAAAGTAAGGCAAGGAAACGGTTGTAAAAATAGGTTCTGATTTTCTTTAGTGTGCAATTAAGTATTTTAAATATTTACCGATACTATTAATCCATAAAGCTCACACAGAACCCATTAAATTATAAAGTATCTGACTTTAGCTAAACCACGGGGCATGGGCACGGCAAATGGATTTGTTCCTTCTGGCTATATTAATGATCCGATCTGGAAGGGTGCAATGCGTAACGCCAGACGCACATTACATGTAACGAGCTCGTAGCAGTGCATAACGGCTAGGCTGGGGTTCTAGGCGGATGCGTCTGCGCTGCGGGGGTCCTGTGTGATGAGTAACTGTTTTTTGTATACCCTTCGCGGTCGTACATCGAAATGTAACTAACTTTCTCTCCCTCTGCCTTTGCCCCTGTATCCCACTGGAGTCCAGGGTATCTCTTTGTCGAGGCGGCCCTAGTCTATGCTGGCACAGTGCTTACGTGTATATACATACGTGCATATGCACCATCTGTTTAGGCACCCACGCAATGGATAAATTATTCAACGATTATAAAGTGCGTTTCTGCATTTGCTTTTTTTTTATTAAGTTTACAATTTTTTCCTTTTTTTAATAACAGAAAAAAAAAATTTATTCGAATGAGGAGGGAATGCTGGAATGTTGTGGGGGTGGTGGAGGGTGCTGGCGTTGCATTTTCTTCCACAATTAAACATAATAATTATCAACTGCGTTTGTACATACATACATCCATATAATATATAAAAATATCCACAAATATTTTGTATTTTCATTAAATACTAGATAAAGTTTTTAGTCAAACATTGAGTGGCGCGAGTGTGCGTGTGTGTGTGCAGCAACTTTTATACTGTATAACACTTGTATGAAAGTTGCAGTGCACGCACTTGAGTGTTACATGGCAATACGAACGTTAGAAGGCATTCTGTTTAGTGTGTGCTACAACTGTTAGGCTGTATACCAATCGTATAACAGTTTTAGCACACACTTGCAATCACTTTAGTGTTCTATGTATGTCTGTATGGCAATTGAAACATTAGCGATCATTGTACTGTGATACTGTCATACCGTATACCAAAACACACACACACACACACAAGAGTGTTATATGGCAAGAAGCTATATATTAATTGCAAGCGTTTTATAATGTATAGTTCAAGTACAGTATAAAAGTTTCTTTATCTTTCTTCAACAGCATTAAGTAATATACATATGTTTCTTTGTGTGTTGCGTATGGGAGTGTGCTTATGTGGGTGTATAACAGTTAGCAATTTGCGTGTTTGTGTGTGTGTGCCTTAAGATCTAGAGATGCATTCTTTGAGCAAAAGTTTTCGCATATACATACATATGTATGCACAAACATATATACATACATATGTAGTACATAGAGTAAATATCGCATATAGTACACAATAGTAAGTTAAGTTAGACTTTTGTTTCTCAATAAAAAATGCTATTAGTTATTGTTCATGGAGAATCGATCGATAAATACTAAATTAGATTTAAGCACTAACATGGAATACAAGTACATACATATATGTACACACACATATACATATGTACATTCATATATCATATATAGTTTTATATGGAATTATCATATTGTATTACATATATATAAAAATACACATTTTAACCAAAATTTTCTAATAAAATTCATTTCCTTAATGTCTTTTTTCTTCTCTTTTGTGGGGTGGGTTTTCTTCTCTCCATAAATCCCGCTCGATCCCAGGATTCCATCATATTGTATCACTGGGCATGGCACAAGTTTACGTTTCTTCTCTTCTCCTCGCTAACCGGTTAAATCGTGTACAATGGTAATTGCTTAGCAGTTTATACTATACTTAGTAGATGAGTGGCTTTTGTTTCATGTTTCGTTCGGGGTTAGTCGGTTAGTAACAGTCGGGTCGGAGGAGCCTGTTACCGAATCTTAAATACTAGCATTAGTTGTTCTGTTTTTGGCGTTATATTCAATTCTAAATATAACATTATACAATTGATTTTATTACACGATAAATTTGTAAATATTGCAACATGAATTTGTTTCGCTTTTGCGCAGGCACTTAACCTTCGTTATGATTCGGATCCATAGTGGTAGAACAGTTGACGGTTTTGATTGAGCATAACTGTTAGACGCAATCCCCAGCTTCCTCTCTCGATCTTTTCGCTTTTCGCTTTTCGCTTTTCGCTGGTCGATACTTTTCTTCAATTTTGATGGTCGATTTTGTTTTTTGTTGGAATGTGTTGTTTGGTGTTCGTTCGTCTTGTGCGTATAACAGTTGCCTACTGTGTGTTATACTGTGTGTTGGACCATGTACATATGTGACTGTGTAAAACTCCGCCTTACTGTTTATAACAGCTTTCCGGAGTTTCATAGCTATAACAGTTTACCCCCTTCCTCTCCCAGTATAACAGCTGTATGACAGCTAGCAACGCGTATTGAAATGGTTGCGCACCGGCGGTGGCGGCGGTGCCCTCCTGCGTCTCTCTACGGCGGCGGCTCCTGCACCTGCCGCGCCGGCCGACCCGGACCGGCCATGACCATTGCTGACTGCCGCCAATGCGTGCGCTACACCTCCAGCGCCGGCACCGGCGCCTGTTGTCGCTGCCTCCTCGCGCATTTTTTGCTTCTGGTCGCTGAGCAGTGCCCCCAGACGATGCACCTTCTCCGGACTGAGGATATTCAGGCGGGTCGTCTTCGACGATTGCTGTTGCTGATGTGGCTGTTGATGGACGGGAACCACTGCAGAGAAGGAACAGAAAGATATGCAAAAGATTGAATAAGAGCTTGTTTCCAATAAGCGAACGGACAACGCAAATATACGTAAGCGCCGGAGATCGTATCAAAGCCGACGACTGCCGCATGCTCTCTCTTTCTGTTTTTTCCCCATCACTATCTCCACTTTGCTCGAACTAGTCATGAGAGGTGGAAAAATAATAGTTATAATGTTAATTCTTGCACTTCGTTTATGCTCTTTCCACCTAATGACCTATTTTATACGTCTCGCTCTCTTCTCACTAGAACAGTAGCCGTTACATCTCGCGTGTATCCCAAGAGTCTGAACAGAAAATGAGGTTGCTCTAGCCCCTGAGGACGGACAGACAGACATGGCTATATTGCCTCGGCTATTGTTGCTGATCAAGAACTAATATACTATATATACTAATATAAACGCTTCCTTCTGGGTGGTATCGAGAGAGAGAGAGAGAGAGACAGAAAGAGAAAGTTGCTCAATCTTCAATATCTGGTCATACCGTTGCTCAGGCGCTGGGCCGTGGCCGCCGTGTGCCTCTGGGCCAAATGCTTGCTGGGTGATCCAGGCCGGGGCCGAGTGGGCGACGCATTGCTATGGCTGGGGGGCGTCGTGTGTGGCGGCTGTGCATGCGAACGACTGAAGGGACCTTTGGGCGGCTTCGTCTTGTGGCTGCCCATAGGCAGGCGCTGGCTGCCGTTGGACCGTTGGGCCAGCAGGGGGACCATGGGGACCAGGGGGAGCGTCAGTTTGTGTTTCTTGGGCAGGCAATCCCGAGGAGCAGTGGCTGTTCCTGTTCCAGGACTGTTGCCACTGAAATTCGGAAGGATGAAAGCCGGAGATCTGGACGAAGCTTCAGCCGAGAGGCCGTGCACTTCGACGGCGCTACTGCTGTTAGTGGCCTTGCTCCGTTTGGGTGCCGTTGTTGGCGTCTGCTTGCTATGTCCGGTCGTGCTCGTGGCCAGATTTTCGAGAGATTCGGCTTGCTGGAGCTGCTGCTGTGTCGCTGGCGTTGGATTACGGCGCCCAAAGATGGGCGTCTGATTAATGCGCTGGGTGCGTGGCGGCGGCGGGGGACAGTTGCCGTTGAGGCCGGCGGCGGCCGCCTCATGCTCCAGCCTCTGGAACATCTTCAGGGCCACCGGCGGTGTCTTGAAAAAGTTGCGCACGGAGTTCTGCGATGAACTTTTATTGCGATGGCTCGCTTCCTCCAGGTGTTCGAACTTGCTGAGGCGCTGGTGCAGTCGCGTCCGCATATCATCGACGGCCATGAGAGGTCCAGACTCTGGGGCTGAGGCTTGTGGCGGGGGCACCGCAGTTTCTGACTCCTTGGGCGGGATCTCTGGCAGTGTGGGAGTGGGAGCATTCACCTCGTGGTAATTGAGACTCGTGTCGCAACTGGAGTCCACATCAGAGTAGTTGTTTAGGTCGCGCACGTCGTGCAACTGCAGCTCCGCGCCGGGACGCAGATCGACGAGGTAGCCCTTCTCCCCGAAGGGCCGGCACTTCTTCAGGGCCTGCTTGAGGACCCGCTCCGTCGAATGGGTCTCCGGGGTGACATTGCGCCGCTCCTCCTGGGCGCCCAGGAAGCGCTGCCGACGACGGGCACGCATGCTGTCCCGCAGCCGCTCGCCGCTTGGTGAGAAATCCTTTCCCAGATGCGGGGACTTGGGTATCTCCGGCGAACGGATCAACAGATTCTCTTTTTCCTTCTCCTGATTCGAGGGCGAAGAATCCTCTACGTCCGCATCGATGTCTGGAGTCTTGGCCGCCTTAGCGACCACATCGAGATTGTCCAGACTGCGCTGGGAGGTGGGCGACAGGGCATCCTCCGAGCTGAGGTAGTTCTCGTGAAAGTTCTCGATCTCGTGCAGCAGGCGGACGGGCGGCAGTCGCTCGGTGGTCAAATGGTGGCGCAGCTGCTCCAGCCACACGTGCAGAGTCTCGAAGCTGGGTCGCATGTCCGGATTGAGATCGCAGCAGACGAACGCCACCTTGATAAAGGCCTCCGGACAGCTAGAGCAGAACTTCTCGCGGAACTCCTGCTGATTGAGGCTGAAGTCTGAGTTCCTGGGCATGAAATCGGGATCCGCTTCCACGCGTCCAATGATCTGCAAAAGGACGATATTATCAAAAATAGAACAGAATGAAATAGAATAGAATAGTATTCTCTCCAAGGGGGACCTTCGGGATCTTCTTACCTCACAGAGCATTATGCCAAAGGAGAATACATCCACCTTCTCGTCGTACTTGAGGCCCTTCATCATCTCCGGGGCCATCCAATAGGGATTGCCCACCACCGTGTAGCGTTGCCTTCGCTGTCGGCTCTTGCTTCGCCTCAGAGTGCTGCTTGGCGACATGGCATCGCTGCCAGTTACAGCTCCTCCAGCAGTAGCAGCAGTAGTTACAGATGGGCCACCGTGTGGCAACCGCGGTGCATCCACGCTTCGGGCGAGACCAAAGTCGGCCACAATCACAGAACGATCCTCGCGCACCAGGCAGTTCATCGAGTTGAGGTCCCGGTGTATGATGTTCATCGAATGGAGGTAACTCATTCCGCAGGCAATGTCCCGTGCAAGGCAGACGCGCTGCGGCCAGCTGAGGGACTCGCTGGAGTCGTGTATGAGCTCCTTGAGGCACCCCCCGGCCACGTACTCGGTGACCATGTGCAGCTTCTTGTCCTTGTACAGTACGCCGATAAACTTGAGCACATGCTGGTGGTCCAGCAGCCGGAGCACGGCCACCTCCTTGATGAAGTTGCGCTGTGCCTCCTCGTCGGCGCGGTGCAGCTCCTTGAGGACCATCACTTCGCCGCTGAGGCGGTGTGTCACCTTGAACACCTTCCCGAAGAAACCCTCGCCCAGCTTCTCGCCTATGACCAGATCCGAGGCACGGAAAATGCGCTGCGGCTTCTGCACGACGCGGCAGCTCTGCGTGCGCGACAGGTCGTACAGCTGCGGATGGGCCGAGTGCTGTTGGGCCGTATGCTGGTCATCCAGCAGCTTGGACATGCTCGAGCAGCGCTCCTTATCCTTGAATTGCGTAATGTGTGCCGTTGCCGTTGCTGCTTCGGCCTCTGCTGCTGGCACTGCTGCTGGCGCGGCTGCTGCTGGTTTCGTTATCGTTGTCGAGGAAGTGGCATTTGTGGCCTGGCGCAGTTTCCTTGCCTTGGCGCTCTGCTCGGCCCCAGTCCCAGATGATTTGTAGAGACGCTCTCGCTCTCGCCCGCCCACCTCTACGCTGGAGGCCGATGTACTGAGCGGCAGGACCAGTGTGGAGGCGGAGCAGGCTCTCTGTATATCCGCCTGGCTGCAGGATCGGCACACCTGCACCGGATCATGCTCCACCGTGAGCTGGAGCATCTTTTCGTTGCTCCGGATCAGCTTGTCGATCTGCTCCACCGAAGAGTCGCTCACCGGCGTTCCATTCACCTCCAGGATGCGGTCCCCAATATGCAGATTCGTCAGATTCACATCGATCCTTGGGGATAAAGAGACGACAGGGGGGGTTAGAGGGGGGGTGATCGTATAGGGTGATGGGGGTGATGGGCATGGGCCTATAGATTTTACCTATAGATTGCACCGCAGCAATGATCCGCCACGGAGCTTAGCCACGCGAAGGCGTGCTCGCCCATGCGGCCGTAAAAATTACAAATTAAACTTTTTGTCGTCATGTCCAAGCATGTGTTAGATAGAGATGGACAGATGAAAGTTAGAAAGAGACAGAGACAGAGGAGCCACAGAACCAGATCAAGGATTAATAAAGGCGGATGGGCTAGGATTTACGAATGGAGTGAGGGAGAAACCTTACTCTGTAATCCGAACGGAGGGACAGCCATCGTCCAGGGACACGCCATCCACACGGAGTCCGGGCGTGGCATCCTTGGGTATCTCGACAAGGCGTATGGAATGCATCGGCTTGCCGGCTGTCGTTATCCGTGCCTTGGCATCCGCCGGCATCGGCTGGCACGATCTCTTCCCGTAACAGTGGCCGCAGTAGAGCTTCGATCGTTCCACCAGTGCATAGGACTCGCCCTCGCCGATAAAGGAGCCGCAGGCCGTACAGCAGAAGCACTCCGGATGGAATTTGTGCTCGCCAGCGACCATAACGGGTCCGGTTATCACTGCCGTGCACTGCTGGCAGGCATCCCCAAATCGCGCGTAGTAGTCCTCGCGACAGTATAGTAGACCCTCGCGCTCAAAGTACCAGTTGTGCAGGTGGCTGTCGCACACGGAACAGCGAAAGCAGTCGCAGTGCCACTGCTGCCCGAGGGCCATCACAATCGGTGCCTCATCCTGGTGGGGCAGCAGCTGGTCGTGACAGTGGCCGCACTGTGACATTGCTGATCCTCCTGCTCCTGCGCCTGCTTCGCGGGCTGATGCACCATTGCCCCCTCGGTGGCGCTGGTGCTGCTGCTGATGCATGGAATGTGGAATGTTATGTATCTTCTTGCGCCCGATTACGTTAGCACTGCAATAGAAAGAGACATACAGTGAGTGAAGGAGAGACACAATAAATTCTAGGTTTTTTTTCTTCGGGGTGGTGGGCAACATTGACCGTGAAAATTCATGAATGTGTATGTTGATGCAACATTTTACCGCATTTCAACATTTGCATATTTATGTATGTATGTGTTGGTACGCCTATACGAATGACTGCATTCTGCATTTAAAATGGCACAACACTTTACAGCTGTGTGCTGCCGCAAGGTAACTGTAGTTGTTGTGTGCATATTGCTATCTCGTTTTCGTCCCCAACTCGAGGAAAATGACGAATGCGCCTCTAAATACAAAATTGAAAAGCACAAACAACGAACGCACAGTGGTTGAAATACTGGTAATAGTGTCTCTGTGGAATCGAGTGTGTGCATAAATACATACATGTATATACTGGCATTGGTAGCCACTCGTAGTCAGTCACAGGTAATTAATGCCTAATCCAGATGAAAACTATTGTAGATTTGTAGATTACTGGTGGGGGTAACAGTAAATATTTAACTTCTTTGCTGCTCAATCCCGACACATGTATGTATACTTGGGCTTAGTAATTTATTTCACACATCACTTGATTGATTAATATAAGGGCAGCCACTTGATCGCTCGAATTAGTATATTTTTGTGTGTGTGTGTTTTGTGTGCAGGCCAATTGGAAAAGCCATGCATTCCACTGTGCAAAGTCATTACCACACATACACATGCACGTGTACAGGTGCTGCACACAAGTGATAGAAAATGTGTGTGGGGGAACGGGAACAACACAATAGCACAGCGAACTTAGCCATGGAACAATACTAATGCTTCATCTTCTTTTTTTGTTGTTGTTTTAAACAACTTTTGCTAGCATGAGCGTCTATTGTTTCTAATAATATATACAGTCTCACACACACACCTTACATAATTGTTCGTATGTATTGGTTCTGCTGTGTATTTACGCACATTTCACATTTGTTGGTATTCTTCGTTTAGTTGATTGCCTCGGCTTTGATTTGAATCCTGGAATCCAGTTAACATTGTAGGTTTGCTGCCGCGCGCGTTGGTGGGGGAGTTTGAGGGCTTGGGCTATAATTTATAATAATATAATCGACACAAACAAGAAAAACAAAAAAACAAACCAAAAATGAAACTAGTGATGACAGATAGAGATGGTACACTGCTCAAACTCAGTACACAAGTCCCGATATATTTCTAATGGGCTGTTTACACTAGGGATATATCATGCGTTTTTGCGTCTTGTCGGAGACGCAGTTTTTTTTTTCATGGCATACGCATAGGGATGGCCAAAAGAACCGTCTTTTTCGACGGCAGGTGCGTATATTTGAAATATTCGATTCCTCTTGCATTTTCTTCCCATATGCAGCACCCAGTAAAAAATTATATTTCGACGCGTTAAAGTTATTGCTGAGGGAAAAGGTTCAATTATATATATAATCCTTAAAACAGATAGTGTCATTAGTGATTAGTCATTTTAGTGAAGCCGTTAGGCCGTAACGACACTGCTTGATATATGGAAGAAGAACATCGAAAGTTCTCATGGCTCTACAGCTGAAAATAATATATAAATATGAGCATCAATTATCTTTCATAATATTTATATATTCGAAATTTGGTTCCTTCCCTGGTCATCAAACAAATCAATCAGCTATTCTCCAGACGCACAACCTTCATCTGCCAATTTAAATGCCTATTTACGTCATGACGTTCGATATTGATATCGATGGGAAACGCACGGTTGTGAGAAGACGCTATAGAGTAACGAAATATTTTTAATGTCACGAGTTTCATCAGTGATGTAAGTAATTTTTAAAGGTACATTAAAGAACTAAGGGTATAGAAACATTAATACGCTGTTTTTTTTTTTTTTAATTTTCGCTCGAAAGTCGTACTCATGTGTCCATCACGTGTCATCATTTATTCAAATAGATTGTCTTTAAATCCTTTTCACTTTCAAACAATTTCTATTTGGCGCGCACATCTCGTATCCAGTCAATAGTATCGATAACCGAACCTGTATCGGGTAAGGACCTCCTTTAACCGGTTGACAACAATGAGTCTCATTACATACTTTTAAATTATTTACTTTTAATTTATTTACTGACATTTGGTGATGATGAACCTGCATTTCCCAATCATTGACCAGGTGAACCCACCGGGAAATGTACGTGTTTTTCATATTCTGGAGCTGCAACACATCCGGACTTTCTGTCGCGGCCGCTTCCTGCCATAATTAATTAATAAATAATAATAAATTAAATACATGAGAAATCTACATTTAGAATTTTGAATGCCGCCAATTGGTGAACAGACGCACCGAATACTACCTAAAGTGGAAGGTCCACCCACAGAGATTTCGAAAATCTTAGCTGGAAGCAGTAGATGGCAAGACTAGCCGAAGGCCTGTTGTACGAGTGGCATCGCAGATGGGATGATGGTGACTACCCAGGTTGGGTGACGCACCGCTTCATCCCGAACGCAGGCTTCGTCTACTAAGGAATCAAACACAACGCCACGGAGTTCAAGAAATCGGTCCACCTGGGCAGCAAGTGGAAAAGATTTGGTTGCGGAGGTTTAAGTGCGCTTCGAGGAGAAGATTTGGTTGCCGAGATGTAAGTGCGCTCCGAGAGGCGAGGGTGGCGGAAGATGAGGTACACTTCGAAAGGGAAGTAAGGATGGCGGGAGCTGTTGGTGGTTACTGCCTATGCTTACCACTCCACTGGCCGGAGCCGAACTGATGGTGACCGCTCTGGCGGCGCCCGTTTTACCGTTGGCAAAATTCAATTTGTATGGGCCAGACTCATGTGCCGAGAAAACACCCGCAATTTTGGCAACATTCTGCACACCCTAGGGAATAGGATACTATATAATTGCGGAAATTTTTGTCATTTCAGGCTTTAATAAATGCAGAAACTAGTCAGCCTCTGTTTAAAAGGTATGCAGTTACTCGTCTTCTTGCAGAGACCAAGAATAGGTATCGGGATTGAGGTATATATACGATATATATAAGAAGCATATGCATGAATAGGTCAAAAACCTTTCCATCCAAGAAAAAGTCATTATTAGTTACTTTCTAAAGCAGCTTGGAAAACAGAAATAGGGTATACAAATGACCCATACTCATAACAGATTTGATACCTGTTGACCAGCAATAATGAGGTAACATTCCATACACACTTACGTTTCATGCCGTTCTTTGACTTTATTTGTTTAAACCTTGTTTTGGAAAAAATTCAATAAAAGCAAGGACTAAAAACTAACCAATCTTGTACAATTTAACTTGAACAATTCGTCATTATATTTACGGTATATTTTGAAAATGAGACGGTATATTTTGGTATATTTCTGAGGGCCAGTCACACTGCTCAAGGTACGATCTGAATCGCTATCGATGCACAGGTGGTATTATTTTGTTTGTTGCATCTATAAGTGAAGCGAGAGACGAACCGAGGCCACCAGATGCTACGCTTACTCGTATCCAACTGCAGCCGCCGCAGTGACCCGCTCAGGTAAATGGCGTCACCCGCCATGACTGCAATAGAGTAGAGCGCCTGTCCAAAGGTTGCCTCGTGCGTGCTCGAGCCAGCCCCTTATGTCATCATAATCAGCTTTTATCTTTCGCTATTATTGATTATTGTTTACAGTCGATGCCACCTGCTGCCACACCTGCCACTGCCACTACCACTGTCCCGGCGGGAGCTGAGCACCCGCCTCCAGAATGCCACACGCCTCCTGCGACAGCAAATCAGAAAGGACGTCCGGCCAACGCCTCCTCCGAGCACAACTAACGTCAGCCGCCTGCTACAGACCACACGCGCCCTTCTATTTGGCGGTAGCAGCCTTGCCCTGGGCCTAGGGGCACGCAGCTGGTGGGGGGCAGGGCGGTTGTCCGTACACTGCGAGGGCAGCCGCCTGGCGGGAATGATGCAGCACACCCTGACGTCGGAGGAGGAAGAGGACCACAAGTTTGACTGGCAGCGCCTCTGGTCGTACCTGGAGCCACATCTGTGGGAGCTGATCGGCGCAATAGTCGTGAGTAGTGTAGTGCTCCAGTTCCAGGTGTGCCCAACGTTGTTCACTCCAATTATATTCCCATGTCCAGGCAGCCCTCATAGTGGCCTTTATCAACATACGCATACCTAATATCCTGGGCGATCTGGTGAACACGCTGGCTCGCTATGGCAACACCTATGTGATGGACCCCATCCACAACTCGTTTGTGCGGGACGTGAGCAAGCCGGCGACCAATTTGCTCAGCTTGTACATGCTCCAGTCGGGGTTCACGTTTGTGTACATCTACCTGTTGAGCCGTGTGGGGGAGCAGGTGGCGGCCAGGATGCGCCAGGATCTGTTCAAGCAGATCGTGCTGCAGGATATTGCCTTCTTTGACGAGAACCGCACGGGGGAGCTGGTCAATCGGCTCACCGCCGACGTGCAGGACTTCAAGACCTCCTTCAAGCAATTCATTGCCCAGGGACTCCGCAGCTCAGCCCAGCTGATCGGCGGCAGCATCTCCCTGTTCCTCATCTCGCCCCACATGGCCGCCATCGCCCTGGCCAGCGTCCCATGCGTGGTCATGTTCATGTCCTATCTGGGCCGCCAGCTGCGCTCCCTCAGTAAGAGCTCACAGGCCCAGGCGGAGCGGGCAACAGGCGTCTGCGAGGAGGCCCTCTCCAACATTCGGACGGTCCGCTCCAGTGCTTGCGAGTACAGCGAAATGCAGCTCTTCGAGGCGGAGACGAACAAGGCCGCCCGCCTCGCGCAGGAGCTGGGCTATGGAATTGCCGTCTTCCAAGGCCTAACCAACTTCTTCCTGAACACCCTAGTGCTGTCCACCCTGTTCATGGGCGGCCACCTGATGTCCACCGAGAGCCTCACGCCCGGTGCCCTGATGGCCTTCCTCGTGGCCTCACAGGGCGTCCAGCGATCCCTGTCGCAGGGATCCATACTCCTGGGCACCATGATCCGCGGCATGACCGCCGGCAGCCGGGTGTTCGAGTTCCTCTCGCTGGAGCCGGAGGTGGACCTGCTGCGTGGCTATGTCATACCCCAGGAGCGACTCCATGGAGAGATACGGTTCGAGAACGTCTCCTTTGCCTACCCCATGAGGCCAGACCATGTGAGTATCTGTCCCATCCAATTATATATACAATTCAGTTAAAACCCAAAATGAATTAATTCTTTAACTCTCCATCAGATTGTACTCAAGGACTTCACATTGACGCTGCGCCCCGGCCAGACGGTGGCCCTGGTGGGGGCCAGTGGATCGGGCAAATCAACGATAGCCGCTCTGGTAGAGCGCTTCTACGAGCCGACCTCCGGCAACATCAAGCTGGACGGGTACAAGCTGTCGGACATATCGCCCTACTGGCTGCGGGCCAACGTTCTGGGGTTCATCGAACAGCAGCCAATACTGTTTGGTACCTCTATCCTCGAGAATATCCGCTACGGGAAGCCGGAGTCCGGCGAGCAGGATGTCTTCGAGGCGTCCAAGCTGTCGCAATCGCATGACTTTGTGACGGCTCTGCCGGACGGCTATAGCACGCATGTGGGCGAGCGCGGAACCCAGCTGAGCGGTGGACAGCGGCAACGCATCGCCATTGCCCGGGCCCTGCTCAAGAATCCGCGAGTCCTTATACTGGATGAGGCGACGAGTGCTTTGGACGCCACCAGCGAGGCGGAAGTGCAGAAGGCCCTCGACACGGCCGTGCAGAACCGCACCACTCTGGTGATAGCCCACCGTCTTTCCACCATCAGGAATGCGGATCTAATTGTGGTCCTCGACCAGGGACACATTGTGGAGGTGAGTCCAACGACATTATCAATAGCTGGATACCCCTTTTGATACCCTCTCCTCTCCTCACAGTCGGGCAGGCATGGCGAGCTGATGGCCAAACGGGGCCTCTACTACGCACTGGTGCGCCAGCAGGAGCGACGCGACATCCAAGACCAGCAGGAGCAGCATGCCGTGGAGGAGCCTGCTGCCACAAAGCAGGCGGAGGAAGAGGGAAGGCCGAGCACGGCCAAAGGCTGAACTGAACGACAAGAAAATGATTCCCCGTACATTTAATTTATGAAATTGTTAATGTTTTTTAATTCCAATTGACCAACAAAAACCCTGGCACGAGACGCTTACGATAAGTTTACAATAAAAAAAACGCTGAAGACAGTATTGTTTTTGTTACCAAAAAAAACACAAGGTTTTTCATATATTCGTCGATTATTAAGGTTTAATTAATCATTAAAATATTTAATGTTTTTCAAAAATAGTTTCGGAAAACAGTTAACGGAATGTGTGCCCTTTGAGTGTCACCAGTGAGACCGCGGATTTATCGTTAAAATATACCGTCCGACCTTCAAAAATATACCGTAAATATACTGACGAATTCAAGTTCTATTTTACATATTCCTCGATTTTTATATTCCGTGGAATATTACTAGCTAGATAGAACATTTAGCCATGCCCGACACGGCCACGCAAGAGGAGACCGAGAGCAGCAGCGATGACGGAAAGCCCCGGAAGCTGGGCGAGGATGAAAGCGACGAGCTCGAGGAAAATTTCGGCTACAACGCGTACTCGCGCTGGTTGAGGGTCCGGAAAGTGGTCCCGCCAGAATCCGGCGTTGAGAACGTCGGCTCCACCTCAGCCGGCAGCATCTCCCCGATAGCCGCGGCGCAATCACCCCGCAAACGATCCCCGGTCTTGGAGGAGATCGGCGAGGGGGGCAAGGTGCTGGCTTCGAGGAGGGAGAGGACCCCCCGGTACCCGAGGACGAAATAGTGGGAGAGAACCCGCAGGCGCCGAGCTTGTAGGCCCAGGGGCTACCAGATCAACAGTCGGCCGACAAGGAAAACAGCGACACTTACCCAGCCGACCTGGACTCCTTGGAAGAGGTAAACGACGTCTTCATGGACCTGGCGCAAGGCGACGTGGGCGAATTATTGGTACCCTTCCGAGAGGTGCCTGAACTGCACGATGTCAAGTAGAAGCAGGTCTGGCCAATCGCAACAGAGGGGTGGCGCGTCGATACCGCGGATCGTCGCATACCCACCAGCCTGCTCGAGAGAATTCGGGCTCGAGAGCTCGCAATGAGGGAACCAGGATCCCGAACCAAGACGCTGGAGACCCCCGAAGGCCAGCAATTTCGGGTCACCCACAGCCGAAAGGGCGTCAGCATTTCGTCGCGTCCTCCCCAGCAGTAAAAAGGGAATGTAGGACGCGGGCTATCCCCTTCACAAAACAACAGCAGATCAAGAAGTTGTCCAACGTTAAGTTTCATAGTTTATGTTTTTCTTCTTTTTCCCAGGAGGGACGGCTCGAAGGGCCCTGATTTTGTTATAATAATCCGTAGGAAGCTTGGCCCTTGTTAGCTCTAAGTCCTGTACAGAAACCCCCATTATAATAATCCATAGACTTACGGAAAGAACCCAACGGCGAGCTTTCATTTAAATTAATAGGGAGGTAGCACCGGAACGAGATTCCGCGGACACAACGAGGAGCATCACCAAGCAAACCAACGTTCTCGTGAATGAACCACCACGCTACACGGAGGGGAAACAGAAGCGGAGAGAGCCAAGGAGCTCTCCCACACCCGCGAAGGGGAAACAAAGCAAGAGCAAGAGCCACGCAGAGAGCTGAGCAACAGAAAGCGAGAACGGAAGCCACAAAGATAGGCGAGCGACTTAAAGCCAGCAGCTGAGACTACAGGAGAGACAGCAGCAGAAAAAGAGAACGAGCCGAACGCCCAGCAGAGCGTGCCAATAATCGTTTAAAGTCGCTTAGATGAGTTTATTTGTTATTTAGGAAAGGTTAAATTTGGCGCTATGGCCGGGGTATGCTCACCGCGCCGGTGTTCACAGAAATTTGTTTGATCTCTGGATGGGTGAGGTGGACCCATGGGCTTTGACTACAAGCTAGTGTTGCATTGCTCATGAGTGAGTGAACAAAAAAGATTTGTTCACTTCGGCATGAGGAGGGGTATCCGTATGCCTCCCAAGCCTCCAAAGCCTCCCAAGCCTGCTGTTTACGCAAAACAAAAGTCAAAAGATAAAATTACATTAATTATTGTGCGGGGGAAAGAGAGAGAAACGCTAGAGATGGTATCGTGTATCCGAATTATCGCGACGCAGGATACCATACCAATGGAATATTGGCATTCCTAACAGAGACAATCCAACACGATTCTATCATTCTTTACCCCTTTGGAGGTTGGCATGCAACGACTGCATCTTTCAAAAGGCGGTGCAACTACTGCCCCATCAAGTGGCCCGTGTGACAACAGCAGAAGGCTGAGCGCTTGAGACGAGAGTTCTCCCACACGATTGCATTTTTTGTAATCTTTAAAGAGTGGATCGGAATCAGTTCTTCGATAATCGGTATTTAATCTGTCAGATATCGTGCCCTTCAAACACACATCGTGCCATGTCGTGCCATGTCGTGCTGTGCCGTGTCGCCTCGTGACTCCACCTCTAATACTCATATGCATATGCACCCCAGTGCGAAAGAGAAAGCCTGAGAGTAGAGAGCCCTTCGGACAGAGACAGTGCGAAACTAACAGCGAGAGGGAGACGCTGGACCATTTGGACATCAGAGAGTACTCCTATTTCAGTAGAAAGAGGTAAGAGGTAAGAGGTAGGAGAGGCCAGGGGCAGGATTCCACCATGGAATCGAGAGGGCACTAGGGTTACTCGCAGAAACGGCAACAGTCGGGAGTATTTAACTAACCGCATTCTGTGGAGCCTTCAACAATTTCCAGCGATTAGCACTAATCTTTTATCGATTCGATTCGATTCGCTTCGCCAACTTCGATCTCCAACTGCGACAACTGAGACATGTTCATATAGTAGGCTGTGGAATCGAACAAAAGCATAGACAAAATTTGGTAGGGAAAATATTTTGGGAAATATTCATTCGGTCCCCAGGCCTGGACTGGGGAGCATCAAAATTTCCAGTGTTCTGTTTTCTGTTCTGTTTAGTGAAAAAAATTAAATCAAACAAATTTTAAAAAAGTGAAAAATAATTTCCGGACTATTAAAAAAAAAAATAATCAAACAAAAATAAACTAAATTACACTAAAAATGATTCTCAAAATAAGTACGCGGAAAAAGCAAAAACTCAGCCGAGGCTCTTCAACGATTTTAATCTTTCGGTTTTCTCCTGCCTCCCCTGTAGGATACAGGATCCGCTGATCCTTGTTTCTGTACAGGCCTGTTCCACAGATGGATGAAAGGAGAGGAAGATACCTCCAGGCACCCACACCCACACCACCACACCGCACGCACACATTCGCAATCGAACTCGAACTCGTCAACGCTTTTGCACAACTATACTATTGCAGGATGGAACCGGCCGAAGGCACAGGGGATGGCATCCTGGACAAGAGCTTCATTGGGCAGATAAACCAAGAAGCGAACTATAAGCAGCCTCTACCTTGGTGTGAGTCGGGACCTAATTAGGATTTGAATTGGATTGAATTAATCCTCTACTTTTCCATTTACAGATTGAAGGCTCTGCTGTCGATGCCATCGGCACAGGATCCGCTGATCCTTGTTTCTGTACAGGCCTCTTCCACAGATGGATGAAAGGAGAGGAAGATACCTCCAGGCACCCACACCCACACCACCACACCGCACGCACACATTCGCAATCGAACTCGAACTCGAACTCGTCGCTTTTGCACAACTATACTATTGCAGGATGGAACCGGCCGAAGGCACAGGGGATTGCATCCTGGACAAGAGCTTCATTGGGCAGATAAACCAAGAAGCGAACTATAAGCAGCCTCTACCTTGGTGTGAGTCGGGACCTAATTAGGATTTGAATTGGATTGAATTAATCCTCTACTTTTCCATTTACAGATTGAAGGCTCTGCTGTCGATGGCATCGGCACTCGACACTGTGGGCTCTGGTCTCGGCTCTGAATATCGTGGATCACATTAAGAAACAACAACAAATCAACAGGGATTATTGCCAGCACAGAACACCAATCGACACATTTTATCGACTTTGTTTATAGCAAATGGTTAAGATCATTAAAAATTTGATTTAATTAACCATCCATCGATTGTTTTCTTTGATTGTGATTCGTGTGATTCTCCTTTGTGGCAGGGCACAAGAGCATTTGCCGCCTGCAGATTCCTCTGGAAGCTCAGCAAATCACATTCCTTTCGGGAGCTAAACAAATTTCAATAAAATGAATTTCAAGTGGCAGACAGACAGACTTTTCCATGCCTGCTGCCTGCTGCTTTGATAAAAATTTCTCAGGGTTTACTGAGTTACAATATGATAAAATTCTAGATATGAGGGGCATTTCACTCAAACTCTGGAAGGCGATGGAAATTGCAATGCTATAATCGTATTCGTATTCCAATATTCCTCAGAGTTCGAAACATAATCTCATGTTTATCGTCTATCATGCGGTAGTGTTTTCTCATCTTTCAATTCATCTGAATTCGCTCATTTGTTCGATTGTGAGAAGTATTCCTCTGATGAACGAACCCATCCACTGGCCAGTGGGCCTTGCATTTCGGTTCGTTCCCCAAGAGTGCCATCCCATCCCCCTGCCTCTTTCCACATCAATCCCTTAGTAGTCTCAACATCCGTCGTTTGATTGTGTAGCTACTTGGGCAGTGGTTTGCCTGACAAACTACAGAACTGACATTAGCAGGATCCTAATGTGTGCAAATTATGAGGCAGTCATAATCTCATCCTCATGCTCGCCCTGTGCGTTCGGATTCTGGTCATAATGTTAAAAATAAATTTCCGCTTACACGGTCATCCCACATCCTACATCCATATTCCTGTTGAGCGGAAATTGATGTTTGGCCACAGACGACACAGGCAGTGGCAGGAAGGCAGAAGGAGGAGTGGGAGCAGGAGGTCATTGTGCGCCAAAAACATTTTTAATTGAAACTCATAAATAAGGACCTCCTCTATTGAGGAGGACTCCGAGAGGCAGAAGGGGGAGGCACCAGAAGGGGCTGCTTGGATAACCATTTTTAATGAATTTGAACTTGAAACCGAATGCAATGCAGCAGATAGCTGCTGCTGCTGATGCTGCCTCCCTTTTGTTGCACAAAAGCTGGTTGCCACAGAAACCTCCGCTCCGCGCCGCGCCGCTCCGTGCAGTGCCGTGCAGTACCGTGTTCTCCGTCTCAAAGCGATGGGAAAGGCAAGGCAGATTGATAATGGCGGTTGCCTGTGCGCTAGCCAGTGGCAGGAGTAGGGGTTCGGGGTGGGGGCATGGGGCAGGCTGCCACTGGGGGACTTGTTAGGTTAGGTTAGGTTGAGGCGGCTGCCGGGCTCGCTCGGAGCCCGTCACACTTAGGCCGGTTTCGGCCCGTTGTGATACCGCATAGGATCATTTCCTTCCTGCGTTGTGAGACTTCCTGTCAGCAATTATCCCATCCAGATGCTCTCACAAAGTTCGCTATCCTTCTGGGACATAGTTTGGACATCTCTGAGATGTCGTGTAGAAAGGCTGAGCCCAGGTGTTGTAGCCTTCTTCTGCTGAGAGCCGGGCAGGAGCAGAACAGATGTTCCACTGTCTCCTCCTCTTCCTCGTCTCTACAGCTGCGACAAAAATCGTTATGTGGGGCCCCCAGCCTGTTAGCGTGGGTGCCTATTAGCCAGTGTCCCGTGAGGGAACGAGTGACTACGCTGCACCTTTTCCTGCTTAACTTGAGGAGCTCGGAGGTGCGCTTCATGTCCATGGTCGGCCATGTTTGCCGAGTTGTGCGACATCGTGGCACTGTTTGCCACATATCGTTTTTTAGTCGCTTGTATTGCTCCCTTATGATGAGCTTACAGGTGGCCATTGGCATACAGATATCCTCCTTGTCTTGGAGAAGGGGGATTGTAGTGCCAGATCTGGCCAGCTCGTCCGCTATACAGTTGCCCTCGATGTCCCGGTGGCCCGGGACCCAAATTAGGCTAATAGCAAATTGCTGAGCCATCTCGTGTAGAGATTTGCGGCAGTCTGCCACGGTGGCCGAGTTCGAGGAAATCGCGCTTAGCGATTTGATCGCAGCTTGGCTGTCGCTATAAATGTTTAGCTTGGTTGCCGTGACGGCAGCCGCTTGTAGGCAGTCTAGTGCCTCCCTGATTGCTATGACTTCCGCTTGAAAGACACTGCAATGATCTGGGAGTCTGAAGGAATGCCTTATGTTTAGCTGTTCAGAGTAGATTCCCCCTCCGACTCTGTCGTCCAGCTTTGATCCATCTGTGAAGATGCTTATGGCCCCTTCAGGGCCTGGGAGTCCCTCGAGCCATTCGTCTCTATGAGGGATGATTGTGTCGAAGGGAGTGTCTGTATACTCTCTTGGAACTTGGTAGTCTGTTTTTGAGGGGACAGTACTGCTATTTAATATGGCTGAGTGACCTATGCACTGTGTCACCCATTGATCTGAGTCTCTTAGACGTATTGCTGCTGCTTCTGCCCGTTCCTTTCCTGCGAGTTCAAGGCTCTGTAGGCATAGGATGGCATTTAGCGCATCATTTGGGGTGGTGCGGAGAGCTCCGCTGATGCATAGGGCGGCAGTCCGCTGGACTTTGCCCAGTTGCTTGGTGATCGCCCTTTTTGATAGGGCTGGCCACCACACCGTAACTCCGTAGAGTAGTATTGGTCTAACTATAGCTTGATATATCCATTGGACTATGCTTGGGATCATACCCCATCTTAGCCCAATAGCTTTTTTGCATGTATAGAGTGCAGTCATTGCCTTTTTCACTCTGTCTTTGACATTCAGGTTCCAGTTAAGCTTCTTGTCAATTACCAACCCTAAGTAACTGGCACTGTCGCTAAAGGAGAGCCTGCATCCTTGTAGTATTGGAGGGTTGAGGGGCGGGACCTTGTATTTATTTGTGAATAACACGAGTTCCGTTTTTGAGGGATTTACTCCCAGACCGCGCGATTTCGTCCAGTCCGACAGTTGCGCTAGCTTTGTGGACATTAAGTCGCACAGTGTTTGGGGGTATTTCCCCGAGAAAATAATCGCAACGTCATCCGCATAGGCCACGACTTTGCAGCCCCCCCCCTCCAGGTCCCATAGAATCTTGTTGACTGCTATGTTCCACAGAAGAGGAGACAGGACACCACCTTGCGGGGTGCCTCTGTTGACATACCTTGACTGGGCGGACGATCCCATCGATGATGTCACCGTCCTGCATGTGAGCAATTGATCAATGAGCATCACCAAGTGACGGTCCACCCCCAGGTCAGTCAGGGCTTCTGTAATGGCACCCGGTACAACGTTGTTGAAAGCTCCCTCAATGTCGAGAAATGCTATGAGTGAGTACTCTTTGTGATGCAGAGATTTCTCTACCGCAGAGATCACTTCATGAAGAGCCGTTTCCGTGGATTTTCCTTTCCGGTAGGCATGCTGTGCGTCTGACAGCAACTGAGGGTGTATAGTTGTCCTCAGTTGCAGCCCGACGAGTCTCTCAAAGGTTTTGAGGAGGAAGGACGATAGGCTGATTGGTCTAAAGTCTTTTGCAGCTGAGTGCGAGGCTTTCCCAGCTTTGGGAATGAAGACTATCTTTGCCTTAAGCCATGTTCGCGGCATTGTACCCACAGCCAGTATCTTCCTGAAGATACCTTGTAGCCAGTTTATGGCCGTATCCCCGGCCTTCTGAAGTTGGGCCGGGATTACCTGGTCTGGGCCTGGCGATTTGAACGGGTTGAAGCTGTTTATTGCCCAGCTTATGTTACGTTTTGTGAGGATGTGATCCATCGAGGTTACCGGTCCCTCTCCTGGAAGATGTGCCGTCTCGATGGTTGTGCACCCTGGAAAATGTGTGTCTAGTAGAATGTGCAGGGACTCCTCACTGGAGTTAGTCCACGTGCCGTCATTCCTTTTAAGATACCCCACCGAGGGGTTAGTTTTTGAGAGAATCTTGCGAAGCCTTGCGGCCTCTGATGTTTCCTCAATTTCCGAGCAAAATTTTTGCCAAGAGGCCCTTTTTGCTTTCCTTGTTTCCTTTTTATATAGTGACAGACTGATTTTATAGTCTGCCCAGTGGCTCTCCTCGTTCGCGCTTTTGGCCCTGTTGAAAAGGGTCCTGCAGCTTTTACGTAGGATGTCTATTTGCTTTGACCACCAGGGGGGTTTCTTTTTCCCCCTAGGTTTGCTAGAGGGGCATGCTGCCGCGAAGGCTTTGTTGCATGCCTCTGTGAACCTGTTCACTAGGCGATCTAGGTCGTCGTTTGTGTCAGGGCATGATGGTGCTTTGGAGGGGAGTAAGTCCTCCAGGGCTGAGCTATATTTTTCCCAGTTGGCTTTCCTGGGATTAATATAGTCCTTAGGTTTCGGACACTCGAGGGATAGTGTGGTCTCGATGTATCTGTGGTCAGAGAAGGAGTGGTCAACAAGGACTTGCCAACTCTTGACTATGTCTAACAGGTTGGAAGACACTAGGGTGATGTCAATAACCTCCTGTCGATTTTTAATTATAAAAGTGGGGTCGTTGCCCCGATTACAAATAAATAGATTTGAGTTAAGGATGAAGCTGAAAAGTGACTCACCCCTTGCATTTGTGTTCGAGCTCCCCCATTGAGTGTGGTGAGCGTTGGCATCGCAACCTATTAATAGGTCTATGTCCGACCTCTCGCTGTCGCTGGCTAGTTTGCGAACAAGGTCGTTGGGGGGATCGTTTCCCTCATGGGCCATGTAGGACGACATCAGCCTTAGATGTGTCCCTTCCAGCTCTAGGCTTACCGCCGTGTTGTCGCTATCGCTATAATTATGGAGCAGAAAGATATTAAGGTGCTTTCTGGCGAGAATGCAGGTGCGAGTTTTACCTTCATGTTGAGCTACAATTATCTTGTACTCCTTCGACCCTAATCCACAAACCTTGTCTCCCACTATCCAAGGTTCCTGGATCAGGGCTACGTCTGCTCCGCTCTCTTCGAGGCGGAGTATAAGAGCAGCGGATGCTGCTTTACAGTGGTGGAGATTGATCTGAAGGAGCCTCAGGGACATCCTTAGTGTTCTCCACCACTGTAATGTCGGCATCTGGATCGTCCTCGACTTCCTCGTGGCAACACATCGCCTCGAAGTCGCATCTCAGCGTGCCATCTGTGGAGTAGCCCTCTGGGTCTATCTCTGTGTGATCGTCTGGTGCTTCGATCTCCGAGGCAGCGTCCTGCTCGACTGGCTTGTCGACAGGACGTGCCTCGGCCGCCGCATCCGACTTGTAGACCTTTATGGTCACAGAGCTGAACCCAAAATTGAGCTCGCCTTTGGCAGCCTCAATCGGGGCCAGCGACTCTTTGTTGAGGACGACCACCGCCTGGTTTGTGGGGCCCTGTGTCGCCTCAACTTTGACCACCTTCCAATCCGCTGTTGGGAGGTGGGGGTTGCATCTTTGCAGCATTTTTAGGATGCGCTCCGGCTCCTTCATGGAGGCGGGCACCCAGACTCTCGCCCTTGGTCTACTGGGCACTTCGCTCCAGTCTACAGCGACGAGCTTCGCCCCTGGGTAGACTTCCCCGACTTGCGCTACCGCTGCTTTGTACAGCTGTACGGAGCGCTCATCTTCACAGGCTACGATTTTTATGCAGCCCTGGTACCAGCCCATGTCTCTGCAGACGGGGGGGGGTCCAGGCTGCTTTTCCAGCAGCTCGAAGCAGCGGTCGGCCAGTGCCGCTTCCACCCACTTCCACTGGTTCCGAGGGATCCGGGAGTCCACGCTGCCTTTGTCCAGGACGCCAATCAGCGTCCTTTCTCTGGCAATCTGCGCGAACGATGCGTTAGGCAGCACTCTGGAGCGCTTCGGTGTCGGCCCCGGAGTCTCCTGCGAGCGCTGCCTTTTTTGCTGAGGGGCTTCCTTCTTCGGTGCTTCCTTGCCAAAGTTCGGCAGCACCTTCGAGGCCCACTCGACCTTCACCACCCACCCCGACACCGGGATGGGACCCCTTTGGGCTCTCCCTAGCATCTTCCGCCGCGCAGGTTTTCCCTGCTGATTTGCGGGTCGGGCCAGGCCTTTGGGCCGCTGCCTTCCCCTGTTTGGGATTGCTCCCTGTTGGCATTTGGGGAGTGCCAGACTCATTTTGTTTGTTTTTCAATTCTTCCATTCTTATTCCCACGAGCTGCAGAGAAGGGGTACGGTCCGTCCGGGCAGAGATCCACGTTGCCCGGATAAGGCATACTTAGAACAGGGGGCTGCCAAGTCCCTGAGCTCTCCGTTAACGACTGGGCTAGTTTTATATACCGGGCCCCCAGCCAGGCTGACTCTCGGCACGGGTCGAATAACACTCTTAGTCCGGCCCGGTGTGAGCTGAATGTGGGGGGTTGGGATGTGGGTAGGTAGTGTGTAGGGATAGGGGAGTGTGTGAGCTACTTATAAGAGGCGGCACCACAAGCGCATCGTCAGTGTTGCTACTTCGCGAACACCCGCTGGCTGTCCGGGGCTGCTTATTTTCGGTACTCTCCCTAGGGATGTCCGATTATTCGCAGCTGACCTACCTATATGACCTGTATATAGGTAGGTCGTTCGCTATCCGCAACCTGCGACCCGTCCGGTGGCCTCAGCTAGGCCCCCTTTGAGCCACCTCACGAGCTCATCAGACCAGAGGGGGACTTGTTAGGGTTCGTTGGTTCTTCGCTGGAGCTATTCTTGTGTTGTGTGTGCTTAACCCCCCCCCACCCATGCACCCCTCCCCCATCCTCGTTTGAACGAGTGTTTTGCCGTTTAAATATTTGCCTTTGATTATCCACATACGATATAAGCAAACACATACTTCATGCACCATACATCCCATGTAGTCGTACCATTTATACATATCTGTGGATACATATATCCATAGATACTCGTACTCGTACTCGTATCTCCTCATGCACGATTGCCCGGCACCAATCAGTGTGGGGTGAGGGGCAACAGAGGGTAACAGAGTAACAGGGTGAAGGGGCAACAGGGGCAATAGGGTGTGCGGCAAATAATGAAAAACTGTTCGACTCTCTGTCTCTGGAATGTCGTCTGCTGAATTTTGTTGCCGCAGCAACGAGATTTTTATGCCAACTTTAATGAAAAAAATACAAAAACAAATACAAATACAAATAAATGAAAGGAGGTATCCTTATGGAGATGTACGCGTGAGAAGGGGGGCCAGACAGACACAGACATAGAACAGCGAGAGAGAGCAGAGAGTTGATGAGATGAGCAAATGTCTGCCTAAAGACTAATGCTGATGTAGAACAACAGCACCTCCTCCTTGGACTCCTTTCACTCCTTCTAATCCTTCTGCTGCTACTGCTGTCTCCTGTGGGATTGATAGGATATCGCTCAGTTCTGAAAATATACCTATAAATATACAATGCCACCTCCATCCTGTACCTGCACTAAGCATCAGCCTTGGATTTGGCAACTTTCCTAAACGAATTTAGGCCATAAAAGTGACAGTTCTCCGCCTTCCGTCATTCGAAAGTTGGCGCTTGCCTCAGTCACATCTAAGCGATCGCAATCCCTGTGTACTATCTGTGGCCTACAGGGTATCATTGCAGAACAGACCCGTCAGCCCCAGCCCGCATTCTCCATCCTGCCTTCCAGCCAGACAAAGCGGCGTATGAGTGATATCTAAGCTGCGGCTCCTCCTCAGCCTCCCCTCTGCCTCTGGCGTTTCATTCGGAGTTTCAGAGAGAACGCGGGGTGGCGGTGGCAGAGGTCCTAAGTTATTGAAATATACAAAAACCATGCAACACGCACACACACACACATACACATACAAATAGAGGACACAGAGCCTTTGTGTGCGGCGGAGTTTTGCTCACTTTTCTTCCTACTTTCAGTTTTTATACCCGATACTCAAAATGAGTATTGGGGTATATTAGATTTATGGTAAAAGTGGATGTGTGTAACGTCCAGAAGGAATCGTTTCCGACCCCATAAAGTATATATATTCTTGATCAGCACCAATAGCCGAGTCGATTGAGCCATGTCTGTCTGTCCGTCTATCCGTCCGTCTGTCCGTCCCCATTCAGCGCCTAGTGCTCAAAGACTATAAGAGCTAAAGCAACGATGTTTTGGATCCAGACTTCTGTGATATGTCATTGCTACAAGAATAATTCAAAACTTTGCCCCGCCCACTTCCGCCCCCACAAAGGGAGAAAATCTGTGGCATCCACAATTTCAACGATACGAGAAAACTAAAAACGCAGAATCGTAGAAGATGACTATATCTTCTAGAGTGCAAAATCTGAACCAGATCGTATAATTATTATAGCCAGAATCAAGAAAACAATTTCATTCTTTCTCGCTCTGTCTTTCTCTAACACACAGGTTTCATGGTCGGTTTCGCCAATTGCAAAATATGAGTTCAAGGATCTCAGAGCCCATAAGAGCTAGAGCAACCAAATTTGGTATCCACACTCCTTTGATATCGGACCTTGACCGTTTTGTGTCCAAATTTCGCCACACCCCCTTCCGCCCCCGCAAAGAACGAAAATCTGGGGCATCCACAATATTGCACATTCGAGAAAACTAAAAACGCAGAATCATAGATAACGACCATATCTATCAGATTGTTGAATCTGGATCAGATCGAATTATTTTTGTAGCCAAAAGCAAGAAATCTATTTGCACTGGCTACGCACGCTCAAACTGATTTTCCGTCTCTCTCGCACGCACTCTTTGTCGTGTCGTTTAATATTCGCGGCGTCTGCCGGAGGAGAGCCATACTGACTTAGTATCGGGTATAACTGTAGAGTTGCGGTGTCCGCAGCAACTCACAACGTTCCCCCTCGTTCTTTATTACAAAGGAAAATAACATAGAAGATGAAGAGTAGTTTCTTCTGCAATGAAGTCAAATAAATTGTGTGCTCATTTTTTTATGAAATGATCATCAAACCCAAAATTGAGTATACGTGTATGCCCTCTGATTGATTGTTAACAAAAACGTAACAAACACCCAAGCTATTGGTCAGACGGTTAAGTGTTGCACTGCAGCCAGCTTAAATGTCCGCGCTATAGTCTGCGATCAGGCAGCAGTAAGCACGGCGGCTCTTGAGAAAATAGACCGTGAAAGATTGATCAGTCCGCCAGTCCCTCAGTTCGTGTGCGATTACGTACATCTATTCAAGAGTGTTAGAAATAACTTCTTGAAACGACATAATTACACCAGTCGGAAAACCGACATGGAAAGTTATCGAAAAGTTTTATGAAGTCGATTCATTAAACTCTTTTCGTTTGGCACCTAAGCTAACAGAAAAGCACATCGATCCGAAACGATTTGATTACATGAAAACCAATTTGGCGGTCAACATATTTTCAAATACCAAGTGATTCAATCAAAATTCCCTGGAAGAGTATTTCGACGATTAAAAGCGAAACAATTGGCTGGCAATATGATAGCCCAAGGAGGATCCCAGTCCCATACTCCTCTCCATCTGCAAGCCGAACTCCCCCAAAGTCAGTGCCAAGAGCCCAGGGACAAGGTGTGATATGATATGAAATATATATATATATATGATATATATTACAAAGGAAAACAAGATGGAAGATGAAGAGTAGTTTCATCTGCAATGAAGTCAAATAAATTGTGTGCTCATTTTTTTATGAAATACGTGTATGCCCTCGGGTGACCGAGCTATTGGTTACATACACCTGGGAGATACGATTTTCGATAAGAAAAATACGCCTTCCTAGCAACTGGAATGCTTTAATTCCTGGTTCGATGGCTGGTCTGTGATTACATCTATTTTTTTAACTCAATTGATTGTTAACAAAAACGTAACAAACACCCAAGCTATTGGTCAGACGGTTAAGTGTTGCACTGCAGCCAGCTTAAATGTCCGCGCTATAGTCTGCGATCAGGCAGCAGTAAGCACGGCGGCTCTTGAGAAAATAGACCGTGAAAGATTGATCAGTCCGCCAGTCCCTCAGTTCGTGTGCGATTACGTACATCTATTTAAGAGTGTTAGAAATAACTTCTTGAAACGACATAATTACACCAGTCGGAAAACTGACATGGAAAGTTATCGAAAAGTTTTATGAAGTCGATTCATTAAACTCTTTTCGTTTGGCACCTAGGCTAACAGAAAAGCACATCGATCCGAAACGATTTGATTACATGAAAACCAATTTGGCGGTCAACATATTTTCAAATACCAAGTGATTCAATCAAAATTCCCTGGAAGAGTATTTCGACGATTAAAAGCGAAACAATTGGCTGGCAATATGATAGCCCAAGGAGGATCCCAGTCCCATACTCCTCTCCATCTGCAAGCCGAACTCCCCCAAAGTCAGTGCCAAGAGCCCAGGGACAAGGTGTGATATGATATGAAATATATATATATATATGATATATATTACAAAGGAAAACAAGATGGAAGATGAAGAGTAGTTTCATCTGCAATGAAGTCAAATAAATTGTGTGCTCATTTTTTTATGAAATACGTGTATGCCCTCGGGTGACCGAGCTATTGGTTACATACACCTGGGAGATACGATTTTCGATAAGAAAAATACGCCTTCCTAGCAACTGGAATGCTTTAATTCCTGGTTCGATGGCTGGTCTGTGATTACATCTATTTTTGTAACTCAATTGATTGTTAAAAAAAACGTAACAAACACCCAAGCTATTGGTCAGACGGTTAAGTGTTGCACTGCAGCCAGCTTAAATGTCCGCGCTATAGTCTGCGATCAGGCAGCAGTAAGCACGGCGGCTCTTGAGAAAATAGACCGTGAAAGATTGATCAGTCCGCCAGTCCCTCAGTTCGTGTGCGATTACGTACATCTATTCAAGAGTGTTAGAAATAACTTCTTGAAACGACATAATTACACCAGTCGGAAAACTGACATGGAAAGTTATCGAAAAGTTTTATGAAGTCGATTCATTAAACTCTTTTCGTTTGGCACCTAAGCTAACAGAAAAGCACATCGATCCGAAACGATTTGATTACATGAAAACCAATTTGGCGGTCAACATATTTTCAAATACCAAGTGATTCAATCAAAATTCCCTGGAAGAGTATTTCGACGATTAAAAGCGAAACAATTGGCTGACAATATGATAGCCCAAGGAGGATCCCAGTCCCATACTCCTCTCCATCTGCAAGCCGAACTCCCCCAAAGTCAGTGCCAAGAGCCCAGGGACAAGGTGTGATATGATATGAAATATATATATATATATGATATATATTACAAAGGAAAACAAGATGGAAGATGAAGAGTAGTTTCATCTGCAATGAAGTCAAATAAATTGTGTGCTCATTTTTTTATGAAATACGTGTATGCCCTCGGGTGACCGAGCTATTGGTTACATACACCTGGGAGATACGATTTTCGATAAGAAAAATACGCCTTCCTAGCAACTGGAATGCTTTAATTCCTGGTTCGATGGCTGGTCTGTGATTACATCTATTTTTGTAACTCAATTGATTGTTAACAAAAACGTAACAAACACCCAAGCTATTGGTCAGACGGTTAAGTGTTGCACTGCAGCCAGCTTAAATGTCCGCGCTATAGTCTGCGATCAGGCAGCAGTAAGCACGGCGGCTCTTGAGAAAATAGACCGTGAAAGATTGATCAGTCCGCCAGTCCCTCAGTTCGTGTGCGATTACGTACATCTATTCAAGAGTGTTAGAAATAACTTCTTGAAACGACATAATTACACCAGTCGGAAAACTGACATGGAAAGTTATCGAAAAGTTTTATGAAGTCGATTCATTAAACTCTTTTCGTTTGGCACCTAAGCTAACAGAAAAGCACATCGATCCGAAACGATTTGATTACATGAAAACCAATTTGGCGGTCAACATATTTTCAAATACCAAGTGATTCAATCAAAATTCCCTGGAAGAGTATTTCGACGATTAAAAGCGAAACAATTGGCTGGCAATATGATAGCCCAAGGAGGATCCCAGTCCCATACTCCTCTCCATCTGCAAGCCGAACTCCCCCAAAGTCAGTGCCAAGAGCCCAGGGACAAGGTGTGATATGATATGAAATATATATATATATATGATATATATTACAAAGGAAAACAAGATGGAAGATGAAGAGTAGTTTCATCTGCAATGAAGTCAAATAAATTGTGTGCTCATTTTTTTATGAAATACGTGTATGCCCTCGGGTGACCGAGCTATTGGTTACATACACCTGGGAGATACGATTTTCGATAAGAAAAATACGCCTTCCTAGCAACTGGAATGCTTTAATTCCTGGTTCGATGGCTGGTCTGTGATTACATCTATTTTTGTAACTCAATTGATTGTTAAAAAAAACGTAACAAACACCCAAGCTATTGGTCAGACGGTTAAGTGTTGCACTGCAGCCAGCTTAAATGTCCGCGCTATAGTCTGCGATCAGGCAGCAGTAAGCACGGCGGCTCTTGAGAAAATAGACCGTGAAAGATTGATCAGTCCGCCAGTCACTCAGTTCGTGTGCGATTACGTACATCTATTCAAGAGTGTTAGAAATAACTTCTTGAAACGACATAATTACACCAGTCGGAAAACCGACATGGAAAGTTATCGAAAAGTTTTATGAAGTCGATTCATTAAACTCTTTTCGTTTGGCACCTAAGCTAACAGAAAAGCACATCGATCCGAAACGATTTGATTACATGAAAACCAATTTGGCGGTCAACATATTTTCAAATACCAAGTGATTCAATCAAAATTCCCTGGAAGAGTATTTCGACGATTAAAAGCGAAACAATTGGCTGGCAATATGATAGCCCAAGGAGGATCCCAGTCCCATACTCCTCTCCATCTGCAAGCCGAACTCCCCCAAAGTCAGTGCCAAGAGCCCAGGGACAAGGTGTGATATGATATGAAATATATATATATATATGATATATATTACAAAGGAAAACAAGATGGAAGATGAAGAGTAGTTTCATCTGCAATGAAGTCAAATAAATTGTGTGCTCATTTTTTTATGAAATACGTGTATGCCCTCGGGTGACCGAGCTATTGGTTACATACACCTGGGAGATACGATTTTCGATAAGAAAAATACGCCTTCCTAGCAACTGGAATGCTTTAATTCCTGGTTCGATGGCTGGTCTGTGATTACATCTATTTTTGTAACTCAATTGATTGTTAAAAAAAACGTAACAAACACCCAAGCTATTGGTCAGACGGTTAAGTGTTGCACTGCAGCCAGCTTAAATGTCCGCGCTATAGTCTGCGATCAGGCAGCAGTAAGCACGGCGGCTCTTGAGAAAATAGACCGTGAAAGATTGATCAGTCCGCCAGTCACTCAGTTCGTGTGCGATTACGTACATCTATTCAAGAGTGTTAGAAATAACTTCTTGAAACGACATAATTACACCAGTCGGAAAACCGACATGGAAAGTTATCGAAAAGTTTTATGAAGTCGATTCATTAAACTCTTTTCGTTTGGCACCTAAGCTAACAGAAAAGCACATCGATCCGAAACGATTTGATTACATGAAAAGTCAGTCTTTTGAAGACAAGGATGCAGCCTTTGCTTTGTGCTGGTCGGTGGTCGTCCAATTGGCGTTAGTCTGGGTCGCAAAGGTTGAAGTATGCTCAGCGTAAAAGATTCGTTGCGGTGGTTTGAAGACGCTCCTTGCAGATTGGGTGAAGAGGTTAAGCTCCGAAAAGAAAATTGGTTGCGGTGGTTCACGTAGGCTCTGCGGAGAAGATTGGTTGCGGAGGTTCAGCTCCGAGGAAAAATTGGATGCGGAGGTTCAATTATGCTCTGAAGAGAAAATTGGGTGCGCAGGTTCAATTACGAATGTGAATGTTCAAGCACGCGACTTTGCTTATATTGCCTAAAGTCAGCTGTTCGCGTCAGAGTAGTCCTAACGCGTTCTTTGTAATGGTCACACTATGCATATCGCTTGGTATTGTGACCGTTTGCGACTGTAGTATTGGACTGCGATGTTGCTGTGTGAGAGCGTTGCCCTCGCGCTTTTGTGATTATCATTTCAAAACAACAGTCACTGCTCTTTTACGAATAACTTGTTGTTGACTTTTTTGCTTAAATCTTATTTTAGACACAAATAAATTAAAGGACGCATATAAAATAAGCCTATTTTGTAGGAACTTGAATCATCAATGGGGTAAAATTCTGTGTTTAGGGCTGACAGTCCTCTCCAGCGAATAATATTAAACCAAATATCAAAATAGAGGAATATGATATCCAAGGAACATTAGTCCTTTGTCGACCAGTGGGCAATAAAATACACTCCACGTAAATTGTGAATCTTGAAGAGTAACGCAGCTTAGGTGAGATATATTTCGTGGTCTTTTTTAACGTAAGATGAAGGATAGCATGTACCTAAAAGAGTAATTATTGTTTTGTATAGTTTTCGACGGTAGAACTCAAGTTGTTATCTAGTTTAAATAAAGGGGGTTTAAATGGGCTGAATTCGTTTTTCATCGATATATTTATGGTATATTTTGGTATATTTCTGAGGGCCAGTCTTTATATTGTATCGGTAAATGCGCATCCCTAGTCGAGTTGGCATTTGCACGGCAGGAAAATCTTTAATGGTTAAATAGACTACCAATTTAACTACAACTAATTTAGTAAATGTATTTGTTAGTCAATATCGAGAACAGTTCTTTGTGCGTGTAAAACAACGAGTTTTTTGTGTAAGTAATGGCCCAAAATTGTCCATATCTCTGCTAATTGAAAGCTGTTGCGGAGCGGAGCAAAAAAAATTAAACGGACGGCCTGACAACTGACATCCACTTGTACTTGCGTGCGTGTGTGTGTGTGTGTGTGTGTTTGTGTATGTGTGTGTGTGTGAGAGCGGCTCTCAGAAGGCGGTGTGTGTGTGACTTTCCTGTGTTAACAGCAGTGTTATTTTTATAATAAATTGACAATGGCAACTGACCAAAGAGCCTAACCAAGAAGTATTATTATAGTACATATGAAGCAAGTGACAATCCGCAAGAATCTGGGGACTGGCGACATCCGCTGGGATCACCACCGCTATAGCCACTCTTTCCATCTCTCTCTCTCTCTCTCTTCAAACCACTGCTCCAATTATTTTTTTGTTTCGAGTGTTTTCACTTTTGACGTTCAAAGCAAAAGGAAAAAAGATCGCATTGAAAATATTGAAATAATTTATATATACAACCGATCAGCCCATCGAAAATTATTAACTTGCAAATCCAGAAATCAAGAAAAAAAATAATCAAAACGAACTCACGAAAAACCTGCTGCGTTAAGAAGAGAGCGAAAACAGTGGTAGGGTAACCAGTAACAGAAGAGGAAGAGAGAGGGATAGAGTAACAGCAGAGGCGGCTGAGGAGGGGAATGAACGGACGGACGGACCCAAAAGCAAACGTCCACGTAAACTTTTAACGTTTTGCTTTTGATGTTTTTTTTTTTGCATTTTTTCTTAACTGAACCGAGGTTCTGTTTTTTGTTTTTTTTTTTGTATGGCGATAAGGATTTTATTTTATTTCATGGGAGAGCATAAGAAGAAACGGTAACTTTGCATACATACATATACATAATTCATCTGGAAAAACGGGTTTTTTCGTTACCGAGCTGCGATGTCTTGGCTGAAGGCTCGTGCTCGTGCCCGTGTGCTCAGCCTCACAGAGGCATTCAAGGAGGCCGGCAAGGGAGGGGAGGATGTAATGGAAGTGTGTGTGTTGTCCACTGCGGCGGATTCAATGGGTGAAACATTCAATGGAAATTATGCAAGAACTGGGCAGGAACAGGTAGTAGTAGCGCCCGCTGGCATTTTGATTCGATTCGATTTGATTCCCTGCTCCTTCTTCTGTGTGCAAGTGCGTGTGTTTCCTGATAACTAATCAGTGAAATTTCCTGTTCTTACAGCTAAAGGAGAGCCCGAACATGCTGCATAACAATGCTCCCTGGCTGCCAACTCAGCAGCATCCTCAGCAGCAGGCACAGCTGCAGCAGCACCAGGCACATCTCCATCAGCAGCAACTGCAACACCAACACCAACAGCAGCAGCAGCAGCAGCCGCAGCCGCAGCCTGTCTATGCCAGCCAAATTTTCCAACAGCAACAGGCACCACCACCACTTGGCCAGCAGCAACAATACTGGCCAGAGGAGCAGCAGCACCCGCAGCAGCAGCAGCAGCCGCCGCTAAATTACAGCAACTACTTTGCAGTCCCAGGTGGTGGTCAGCAGGCGCCATCGAATCTGCCTCAGCCAGAGTTACATCCCCCTCAAATGTATTACCATCCTCCTCCACCTCAAACAACAACTCCGCAACATCAGATGAATCCCGAAGTCCCAATGGATTCCTTTGACAACAGTAGCAGCAGCATCCAGAATAACAACAACATCAACACCGGCAGCACCATCAGCGGACGGAACGATGGCTGGGGAGACTGGGGCGATTGGAATGAGACGAATAATAACAGCAACAACAGCAACAACAATAGCCAGAGCCACAGCAACGAGGCCGTGCTGGAGCCACCGCCAAGTAACTTAGTCGAGGATGCATTCAACATGCAGGGGTCGCAGGGCAGCAGCTGGCAGGCCTTCGCCAACCACAACAACAACAGTAGCAACAATTTGGAACTTCCGCCACCCGTGGAACAGCAGCCGCTACAGCCACCACCGCTACAGCCACCAACGCTACAGCCACCACCGCTACAGCCACCACCGCTACAGCCACCACTGCTACAGCCGCTGCAGCAGCACCTCCAACAACTCCATTTTCAACAGCCTCCGCTAGAGGTGGGCCAGGAACCAGAACTAGATGCGATTGTTCCGCCGCGAGCCTTTCAGAATCAACCATCTGCGACTGGAGGGGCAGAAGTGGCGCCAGGAGGAGTAGGTGGATTGGTGGCAATAGCTCCACCTGCTGCCCTGCCACCGATCACAGCCAGTCCAGGCGGCAACCCCTTCAAGCGTTCCACTGGACCCAGCAAACGGGTCAACATACTGGCCGCCACACAAGCAAGTGCCTCTGCTCCTCCGCAGCCGGCCACGGCACTCGCGCCACTACCAGCACAAGGTCCTGTGACAGCAGCAACAGCAGCAGTAGTAGCACCAACAGCGGAATCTTTCAATATATTGACAACGCCGGCAGTTCCGGGATCGATTCCCACAGTTGCATCCTCCATTTTACCCGCGCCATCCACACAGCAGCAGCAGCTGGTGATTCCGCCACCACTCCACGAGTCGTCACCCCTGGAGATGGGGGCCGCCTATGAGAACCTGGAGGTACTGGCCGCACCCAACGACGAGCGGGCACAGTATCTGCAGACCAGTCACCTGTCGGAGCAGCCCGAGGGGGAGGGGGAGGCCAACTGGGAGGCGGAGACGGATACTGGCCTGCTGCCGCCGCCCGGTTTGTCGCGTTTGGTGCTGGGCCAGCCTGAGTTGGAGCAGCAGCGACTCGTCACGGGCACCGAACAGCCACCGGCCACGGCCATGAATGTTGTTCAGGCGGCCCTTCATATGGAGGAGCGTCAGGCCGATGGCGAGGACACCTCCGAGGGGGAGCAGCCGCCCCTCCGTGTCGATGATCGCAATCTCTATCAGACGCCGCCACGTCGTGTGGTGACGGGTGTGGAGACGACTCCCAACGTGTCTGTGCGGGAGCAGCGTGAGGTTGTCCTCGATGGCGAGAATCTGGAGGATCGAGACGAGCCACCACCAAACCTTGCCTTAGGCGGAGTTCCGGCTGTCGTTCCGGAGCTGCCGCTACAGCAACAACTACATCACAGCCTCCCCGAAGATGCCGAGGCCATGCATCACAATCCCGCATCACAGTCGGCTCCAGCGGCTGCCTCTTCCGGCGCCATCGCCTCTCACCAGCAGCCCCTGCAGCAGAACCAGCAGCAACAACAGCAACAACAACAGCAGCAGCAGCAGCAACAGAGATTGGAGAAGAAGCGTCCCCAAGCCGGCCAGAGGATGTCGCGGATAGGAAATGCCTCCTTGGACCTGGAGTCTGACGAGGAGTCGGACGATTTTCTGCTCAGCGAGCGCGAGCGAGAACGCGACAGGGAGCACGATCGACGAGAACTGCTCGATGATCGGCGCGGACGTCGTGGTGGTGGTGGGGGTCATGGCCACTACAACAACTACGACGGCGAGACGGAGGACTCTGTGCGGGGCGCCGGCCCACCCGGACCTGGGGAGAGCAAGTCCGTGCGGGACAGTCATCGCCGCAGCCACGAGGGCAACAGCCAGCCGTCGACGCATGGTCGGCGTCGCAATCCTGACACAGACCTGGAATGGGAGCGGGAACGCGATCGGGATCGGGAGCGCAACTGGCGCCGGCGATCGAACAAGTACCACAGCGGTGGAGAGGATCAGGAGCGTTACCCGGAGCACTCTCGCCGCTACAACAACAGCAACTACGATGGAGAGTCCGATGGTCCCGACTCGAGCCACATGGGCGCTGACAGCGAGATGCTGCTAGATGGAGGAAGCGTTGGCCCCGGCGGCGGACCCAGCAGCATAGGTGGCCGCAGCAGCAAGAATGGCGGCAGAGACCGCCAGAGACGCACTGGGACCGCGCCCGAGGACGACTACGACTATGATGACTATGAGCGAGAGCGTGGCCAATACTCGACTCGTCGCTCCATCAAGCAATCGGAGAAGAGCAGTCGCCAGAGCGGTGGGAGGCGCGATCGCGATCGTGGTCATGAAACCACCAGCGATCAACGGCCACAGAGGCGCAGCAACGATGATAGCACCCTGGAACGGCGACGTCGCCATCCGCATCCGGATCAACGGCACTGGGACGGGTACGAGGAGTACCGCCGGAAGAGCTCTCGCAACAGCGACCTGGAAAAGGAGCGCACCAATGGCGGTGGTGGCGGCGGCGGCGGTGGCGTTGGCGGTGGCAGTGGCAGCTCCAAGCGACGCAACTACGCCCCGTATGCGGGAACTGGCTACGATCCGTACGGAATGTACGAGCAGATGTCGAGAAATCCCCGAGCCTATGCGGACACGTACGCCAAGTTCTATGCCCAAATGCTCAACTCGATGACGGCAGCGGCTCCGTACAGCATGGCCGGTGTCGCTCCGGTCCAGCACCAGCATCATCAGCAGCAGACGATGATTAATGCAGGAGTCCAAATGACGGATGTCATGCGGACGACTGGTAAGGAGGGTGACCTGCTTACAGAACGAGAACGGTAAGTGGACCAACTGGATCCTGTATCCTGCATCCGTTTTCAAAAACGGTTGACTTCAATCCTTCAGCCCGCCGCCCCCTCAGATCTTGCAGAAAGCGAGACACTCGCTGGTGTTGAGACGTCACCAATGCGGTACCTTCCAATTGGAAATTGTCTGGATTCTGTTGCGACACCTTATTTGCTATAAGTGTTTCGTCGTCGAAGCTTTCCAAAGAGAGAAAGAGAGAGCGAGCTAGCGATTCTCTCATACTCTCTATCTCCCTCCAATTGGTGCCGCATTTGTCAAAAATCCATCCCTCTGCAAGGTCGCGAAGGGGTTAAAGGTTTTCGGGTATTGTCGACCGAGTATTGTTTTTTGCATTCCTTGAGTTTGTTGGTTTATACGTTTTGTTAACTTTATACCTACAACCACCCACCCACCCATACATTGTGCGTGCATACATGTACCCGTATGTACATGTACAATATGTATGGCTATCTCTCTCCCTCTTAATCAGTCCTGATTCCCCATTCCCCCCTCGTTGACGTAGCAATTGCTCCCTTATCCGTATCCGTATCCGTATCTGTATCCGTACCTGTCTCCGCGTGATGCTAATCTCAAATGTTGATTAACACGTGTATACCCACCGCCTCCCACCCGTTCCACCTTCTGTTCCACCCGTTAATTGTTGAGGTTGGATTTTGGGAATTAACCCAAAGAAATGCTAATTTGTAGAAACTCGTAATGATTAGTTAATGATTAGATAGAAAGAGGTTCTCGGTGTACTATCGTAATACCGATCGATCGTGTACTATCCTGTATGCGTATTGCCGTACCTTGCACACAACACACCCGCTCTTCATCCACCGTCATCATCGCCACCCACCCACCCACACACCCACTCATGAATCGATCTGTTCGTTCCGCTCAACCTGATCTTTCATTCGCCTTGCGCATGCTCGCCTCAGCTTTCTCTTTTCTGTGCGTGTATGTAGGTGTACTCCACATCTCACTCACTTAATGTTCCGTTTCGATCCGTTCCAGCTCCTGCTCCAATTCCATTCCATGTGTGTGTGTGTGTGTGTGTGTGTGTGTGTGTGTGTGTGTGTGTGTGTTGTTGTTGTTTTCTACTAACAAAGCACATCAGAAGCAAAGCAATTGCAAAAGAAGCAAGCAATAGCAAAATCAAGGTACACCAACATTAAGGTATGACAGTCCGCCACGGCGCTCTCTCGCTCGGATCGCAGATGCGGCTACTATGTGAGCAGAGAATGGTAGATCCTGGTCCTGCAATGGCTCACCTTACTTTTGGTATACCATGATCGTATACTGTGATCGTATATAACCTTTAAAACACTGTTCTCGTTTCTAACCAAATTCATAAAAACAAAACGCAAAAACGCCAAACATCATTTGTGCCTTCCTCCCTACTCCCCATGTCTAGGTATACACACGCATACATACAAAATCAAGCTAACGACAACCATCGTCGAAATTATACCGAGCTGCTCTACCAGAAACAGCTCCAGCAACAGCTCCAGCAGCAGCTACAGCAGCAGCATGAGTTCCTTAACCGCAGCATGGTGGCCATGGAGGCGGCGACGGACAGCAGTGCCAGCTTCTATGGCGGCGGTGAATCGTTTAGCACCCGGAGATTTATCTATGGGCATCATTTCCTGGCCAGTGCCCGATCGCTAAGCAATCTAAATGCGGCGGATCCGAATGGAACAGGACGAAGCTCACGTTGCAGCGGCCTATATTATGCTGGCTCTGAATGCGGCCTCGATATCAGGTGGTCACAAAATCTCAATGAAAAGTCTCTTTTTCTCTCTAAATATATCCAAACAACAAAGTCCTCCGCTCTACTGAGTCTTCGTTACTCTCCAGCTCTCGTAGGTCCTCCTTCTCCTTCCTCCTGGCATCCGGGACGTTTTTATGCATTTACAAGGATCACAATGTCTGTCCCACTCCCACTCCCACTCCCAATCCCACTCTCACTCCCCATCCCACTCACTCATGCTTTGGCTTTGTCCATTACATTCCATCTGTTTGGTTATGCGCCAGGGCTGTACGGAGGAAAGCTTTTGGGTTTCTATCGACTTATCGATTGCTTTTGGGCGCCCCATCTCTCAGGTCTATCTTTTTCAGTGTCTCTCGCTGGGATGTGTTTTGGGGAGTTATGGAGTTTTTTGGGGTGGGGGGAAATTAGTCCGTCCGACTGAATAGAATCTAAGCAAATAATCAAATCATTCCATTCCGTTCCATTCCGTTCCATTCTTCTCTCTTTTTTTTTCTTATCTACTGACGAAACGTTTATACTCTGCTGCATGCGGAGGGGCACTTTCTAAGTCCATCCTCTCGCCGATCGATCCCCTGTCGCCCGTCCCCGTGTCCCATATATCCCTCCCCGCTGTCCTGCCTTCAGTTTTGCATGGAAAACTTTTGTTAGTTTCACATTTGATTTGTTTCCATTATTTTGTGTGTTGCCCTCCTTTCTCACTTTTCAACTCGTTTCTAATCTATTCTCTGACTGTTGTTGCTGTTCTGCTCGCCCAGAGCTGGCGATGTGGCAGCAACTTCTCTGTCCTCTTACGGTGGCCTGGCTGCGGCTGCAGCTGCAGCTGCCCCGACATCGGTGGCCCGTCCGCCCAGGAGGCGCACCCCACTTATGTACAACCGGCCGCATCTGGTAGCCTCGTACGCGATGAGCCTGCTACTGAAGGTGAAGCCAAAGTACGCCGGACGCGGCCGCCTGCGCAACGATGTGGAGGTGGCGGCACCGCGCTTCCGTGACGGCACAAGCAGTTTGCTGCGCATGTACCCGGGACCCCTGCAGGGCCGCAAGTTGCATAAGGACAAGATCATTAGTTTCTGCAAGGAGCAGATACGACTCGGCCCCAACCGCGGCTGCACGCTGCTGTATGCCACGCAGAAGAAGCCCCAGGGCTCCGTGGAGAAGTACCGGTCCTCGCATGCACTCATGTGGAATCTGCTCATCCTTCTGCTGCGCCAGAACGGGGTAAGTCATTTGTAATTCGTCGTTCACATTCACAGCGTATCCTGGGCATCCTTCATTAAGCTCCTCCACATTCTCTTTCGCCCCTTAGTACATTGCCGACACGGATGTGGGCGATCTGCTGCTGGAGAACCAGCAGGAGTATCCCTACAATCCGGCCGAGCTGGATACCACGTCCGAAACAGAGCCCGACGCCTATCCAGAGGCATCGGAGCGAGCGGAGCCAGCTGTGGATTCGGAAGCTGAGAGCGAAGCGGCTGCCACCAGGGCCAGTCCATCCCCAGACGACGACGACGAACAGACTGCCGTTCCTGGCGCTGGATCTGGTGCTGATGCCTCCAGTGGTGCTGGCGGCACGGGGAAAGGGAATCCAGCGACGCTATCGGAGCAGGCGGCCACGGACAAGTTCCGCAGCTATGTCCTGCGCGGCAATGTGGAGGAGGCTCTCCAGTGGGCCACCGATAACAACCTGTGGACGCACGCCTTCTTTCTGGCTCTGTACGAGGACCGCTATGCCCTGACAGACGTGGCCCAGAAGTTCCTCAATCGCGCTATCAAGGCCAACGATCCGCTGCAGACGCTCTACCAGATGAAGAGCTGCCACACACCGGCCTGCGTCAGCCAGCTGAGGGACGAGCAGTGGGGCGACTGGCGCTCCCACCTCTCCATTCTCGTGACGAACAAGTCGCGCCAACCGGAGTACGATCGCAGCTCGGTGGTAGCCCTGGGTGACACTCTCTTCCAGCGCGGGGACATATATGCGGCCCACTTCTGCTATCTGGTCGCCCAGGAGGAGTTTGGACGATACGACAGCTCAGCCACCCAGCTGACGGCGCTAACGGCCAACGTTCCGAGGTAAATGGCAATGTCCAGTGCCCATCGATCATAGCTCAAAGATAGCACTTTCCAATATTCTGATTCTGATCCACAGACTCATCCTGCTGGGCGCCTCCCACTACAAGCATTTCAACGAGTTTGCCAGCAACGAGGCCATCATCATGACGGAGATCTACGAGTACGCCCGCTCGCTGTTCGACCAAAAGTTCAGCATTCCCAACTTCCAGCACTACAAGTTCCTGCTGGCCACGCGCATCCTCGACTATGGACAGCATTTCCGCTGCACCAACTACCTGGAGCAGATAGCTAAACACATTGAACTCAAGCCCGAGAGCTATGACAGTGATTTTATTCAGCGCGTAAGTTCTGAGAACCCTCTAATGCAACCCGCTTCCTTTAAATTCTGTGACGCCATGTGATGTGTTTTCTCTAGGTTTGCGGCCTGGCCGAGCGTTTGCGCTACCACGATCCCATCCTGATCAATCGGGTGTCGTTTGCAGGTCCTCCGATCGGCAACAACAGCGGCAGCAGCAGCAGCAGCAAGGACCCCTCCGCGCCTGAGGAGAAGGCCTGGTTGCGTCAGCTGCGGGACATGGCCGATGTGGTGAGTGATCCACTCGAATCTCTCTGTGCAATTGTTTTCTCTTGACCGAGTTTTTGTTTGATTTTCGATTGGCAGGAGCTGCAGGTGCAGCAGCAACAGCAACAGGAGCTGCAGCAGCAGCAACAACAGCAACAACAGCAACAGCAGCAGAACGACATCGATCAGCAATTCGCGCAGGTGAACCAACAGTTCCGGGAGCTTAATATGCAATATGATGGTGGCAACTTAGAGGATACCCTACATCTGCCCAAGGAGCAGCCACCTTTGCCTGATGTGCACCAGCAACAGCTGCCAGAGCAGCAGATGCACCAGCAGCAGCAATACTACGAGCCAACGCCGCAGACGCAGCTGCAGCCTCACGTACAGCCGCAGGAGGAGCTACCAACTGAACCGTATGGCCAGCAGACCCAACAGTTACAGCAGCAACCGCAACAGATGTACTACGATCCCAATGCAACAACAGCACAGCACTACGAGCAGCAACAGCAACAGCAGGTTGCTGCCCCGTATGGCGGCCACATAGAACCAGCGGCCGAGGCATATTCTGGTGGTGCCCAAACAGTGGATCCAGCGGCAGTTTCAGCTCCTGGCTATGGATATGACTACTGGTCGGGCACGCAGCAGCCGCCCTATGGCGATGAGGTGGGTGCTGGAATGATTTCCATATAGAAAGTGGAAGAATGTTTGTTTCTTTTGTTATTTATGTCCCTTCTGTCCCTTGATATGTCTTGCCCCTGATTCTTCCATGTGTTGTTTTGTTGTATTTGATTTCGTTCTAAGTTTCTGAGTTCTTTTCTGTCGTGACCCTTGACCCTTGTGTTCTGTTGTAGCCATGCAAATAGGAATCCATATAAATATGCTAACGAGTTTCTAATTCAAACACACACACACTTCAACGCACACATGCACACATTATTGGAATGCAGCGAACGGAAGGAATTGAGAATTTAAATGAGAACCAAGATACAGACACAGGACATGAGGATAAGGATAAGGACAAGGAGGATGAACAGAATATGTTACAGCTGCAACAAAAGCAGCAACAATATCAGCTTCAGCTGCACCTGCAACAGCACTTGCAACAGCAGCAGCAAAAACTAAAGCAACAACCACACTATCGCAGTAACAGCAGCAACAATCCCTTGAAAGGCTCGAAGGCACCAGTTACAAAGTCTGGCATGGAGATGGAGAGGACAAAGACACTCCTCCGCCAAATGGCAGCATCCTCCGCTACTAAGCCACAGACAGCAGTCACAACACGTCTCACAAAAGCAGAACCAGCAGCAGCAGCAGCAGCAGCAGCAGCAGAAGGAGCTATTGAGGCAGCAGAAGCGATGACAACGCCAGCGCCAGCAGCAACAAAGGCATTCAATTTGAATGATGTAAGTAGCTTTACTACCATAAATAAACGACACCAAGCTACCAGCAACAGCAGCAACAGCAGCAGCAGCAGCCACAGCAATATTTGCAACCGCAGCAGCATATCAACTACACTTGCCGCCGCCGCAGCATCAGCAGCCATTCCTAAGCAATTAATTAGTTGTAGAAAATCGAACATCAGTCAAAATAGTTGTCATGTTTTATCAACGCCCAAAACGCTTACAACGCCCACACGTTTCATAGCCGCTAGGGCGGCCATAGCGAAGTCCTCCACAGCGTCCAAGATCACAACAACCACAACCAGCGGAGGAATCAGAGGAGGAACAGCAGCTGGAACAGGAGCAGGATCAGGATCAGGAGTAGTTAAGCGGGTCAACTTTAACTTACCATCGACCATTGATGAGTCCTCCGAGCAGGAGCAGGAACTGGAAATCGGACAACAGAATGAGAACAGTATGGCTTTGGCTCAGGCCCAGCCGCATTTTAAGCCGACGGCCGCGGCCACTAGGCTCTGCCGCAAGCCGCACATCGTATTTAATGGGACCTATCCAATTGATATGCCCCTGAGTCAGGCGCAGGCGCAAGCCCAGTCCCAGACCCAGGATCAGACTCAGTCCAAGAGCAACAGCTATGACCCAGAGGCGAATGCAGATCGCAGCGAGTTGCAGCGCTATCGGTACATGCTACGTGACTACGTGATCGATGAAGATGCCGAGGGCGAAGAGCAGGCCGAGGAAGACGACGAGTTTGCGGAGGAGCTGATGGGCTATGGGGATGAGGATGACTGCTACGATGACGACGATGATGACGACGAAGATGGCGACTACTATGGGATGGTGCAGGACCATGATTTCCTTAACAAATATGGCATCATCCAGAGCAAGCCATCGGCTGGACAAACTAGAGCTGGAGCTGGAACAGCAGCCTCAATCTCAGCGGTTGGGGCTGCCGCTGCACAGCCACAGCATGTGTGGTCGATGCAAGAGCTGATTGCGAATCCCGCCATTCCGCTCAACTACAAGAAGATGTGCTCCGAGGTGGAGCAGAGTCTGAGTAAATTCGAGACGTATCTGGATAGCAAGCAGCAGCAGCAGAAGAAGAAGGGAGGAGCAGTGCGAACCTACGAGATTGATGCACCCACCAGCAGCAGCCACAGTCAGGGGGAGGCGCTTAGTTCTAAGAAAAGATTGTAAACAGACACAGTCTTGGCCCTGTGCCCGTAGTCGAATAATCCAGCAATCGATTGCATCGATTCCTTGATCTCACTACCAAAAAACAGAACAGTAGTTTTCTTGCCAAAATCTGTCAGTTATTTGAGAGAGGTGAAAGAGATCGTTTGGAGTTTGAGTACCTGGAGCTTGTCTAACTGTTAAACTATATATAGTATATATATATATATATATATATATATATATATATATATACATATATATTATATCCTTGTAAGCCTTCGCTAGCCCATAAGCCTTTTAATGATACTGAAATCTGTCTACCGAGATATACAGATAGGGAGAAAATATGATCGAATGTGAAGAGAGTGTTTTGACTGCGCCAGTTTTGCCCGTTTGCCCGTTTTGCCCACGATTCTGTTTCTGTTGTTCATTTATTCCGCCCCGAACTAACCAACTAAAACTAGAACTAAAGCTACAATTAAAACACAAACTAAACTCGTATTTTCATTGTTAACTAACCTTGCATACTGCATACTACGTTCTGAAATAGCCAAAGATCTCAAGAATAGTACCTATCGACAGCTACAAATCAAACAACTAATCCAATGCCATTTTTTAACTCCGCATTCGAATTCCGAATTCGCATTCGACAGCTTCAGCATCAGCAACAACAGCCACAGGGTGGGAGACCAGCAATCTCAATGCCAAAATCCAAGAGCTACGGGGATGAGGACGATGGTGCGGCTACGGGCACGGTCACGGCCACAGCCCGAGCAGCGGCCGGCAGCAAGCCAGCAGCAGGAGCAGGAGGCAAACAAGGATCGGGTGGAGAAATTGGGTAAGTCTCGACACTTCAAGAGACCCATCAATCATCCTAATCATATTTCTCTCTTGTGTGTGCAGTGCACCTGGCAATCAGAATGCCGGTTGGTTCGGGGGATTGTGGAACAAGTTGTCGCTGAAACCGAAGAACCAAATGATTCTGCCGGATGACAAGAATCCCACCATTGTGTGGGACAAAGAGCGCAAGTGCTGGACCAACACCGAAGGCAATTCGGATGAGGCGGAAAGCTTTAAGCCGCCGCCAAAGATGAGTGACTTAGGCATGGGAATGGGCATCATGGGTGCGCCACCTCCAAATATGCTGGGCAGCATGCCCTCACCCCATCTGATGAGTGGGCACGATGCGGTGGCGGCGGCGGCCCCACAGCACCCACAAATGTATGGGAATCCGCATGACTATGCAGCTGCTGCTGTCCCGACGCCCGAGCTATATCCAGCGACGGTGCCATCGCCAGCTCCAGCGCCTGCGATACCATCGCCAGACCTCGGCATCAACACACAAGCAGCACTGGCACCAGTTCCCGGTGGCACCCAGCCCAAGCTGCAGTCGAACATGTTTAAAATGCAGCGCAATCGCAGTAAGATATGCCCCCCGCAAAAGAGAGAGTGCTCTAAACTATTCCCTTCTGCAGCTCTAAAGAACTCGTATGTGGACGTGTTCAATCCTTCGGGTGCGCCCATGTCAGCGGCGTCCGAGAATGTCCTGGCCCCCATAATGGCGCCGGCTGCAGTGCCACAAGGGGGTTACTTTGTTCCAGGAGGACCCTGAATGCGCTCCTGCGCATTAGCAGTAGCGGGGGTGCCAGAGCCCAAATGCCAGCGAAATGTGAGTGGGACCGGTCCGTAGCCCACAGTGGAGCCTCCTCCTCGACTGATTCGATATATTTCTCTTTCTAGCTGAACTTCGAGCTACGTAAAGACTACCATACCAGAAGACCAGACCACACACGCGCACATAACCAGAGCACACGCACACACACACCCATTCACCCTGCCACCTGCCTGCCTGCCACATGAAACACACACACAAAAGGTGACCACAGGTGGTCACAGGGGCGGGGGGAAAAATTTCGCAGGAGAAATGTCACTTTCCGCCACGCCCCAACAACAAAAACTACTGATCAAGATGATCCGATTCTAACTTGCATTAATTTACTTTGTTGTCTGTCCTTTACCAACCTTATCTTGGTGTTTGTGTGTGTTAGTGGTGTGTGTGTGTGTGTGTGTATGTGTCGTGGTGCATGTGTACGACCATCCTTCGAACGATCTTTAAATGTTTAGCGAAAAGATGAAACCAATTTGTGTACTAATAGCAAAATATATATGTAATACCCATCCCCCCCCATCCAGTCCCCCTCTATCGCGTTCTATCCTAAAATCCCACTCCCACTCCCCTCCCCAACCCAACAAAGCAATTTCTGTTTATATATATGATATTTCTTTTGTATGTTGCATAGTTTTTATGATTATTTTTTTTTTTGTTGTTGTTGTTGTATAGAGCTGATGTATGAGAAGAGAATGATGACAAAGAGATATGTATTCAAAGAGCGGGAGGTGGGAGCGCAGGACACACAAGACAGAACAGAACAGGTCATTGGTTTATGCATTATTCACCTTTTAAAAACAACTATCTACCTATCTATCTATATATACGAGTATATGTATATACAAATATGTATGTGTATGTGTGGTATGTGTGCACCTATCTCTAATCGAAATTCTTGTGTGTTTTCTATATAGTTGAATTATCGAATTGATAGATGCGATCCTCGACTTTTTTTTTTTTTTGGTTCTCTGTGTCCCTTCTGAGATGCGATGCGATTGGTGTGCAAAATATGATTCAATATGAAATATGATTCCAATTACTATATATTATTTTGTTTTATATTTTATTCTGTTAGAATTGAATTGTGTTTATTTTTGTTGCTTTGATGCTTTAATGCTTAATTTAAATTAAAACGAAAAACTGGTGCAGGCAAAAACGATAAAAACAAACCCTAAAATATGGAAAGAAGAAAGGCAATGATAAGGCAAACCTATATACATATAAATATATATATATATAAGCACACATATGTATTATGTACAAACATCTATAAAATCGAAATTTCTGCTAATTGGTGTTTCAAAATTAAACTAAAGATCCTCCGGTCCAGCCTGCTGATATACTTACATATATATAGACATACATACATATGTATATACTGCATATACGAGTATATAAAGGTACCAATTGCTGTACTGAAAACCGAACCGAATTGTACACAAATGTCCCAAATTAGCCTCAAGCTGTAACTTGTTTTTTCACACTTCGATATACATATATATATATGTATATATATATTATGATTTCTGATGGTTGGGACGAACAGATCCGATCCCCAATTCGAGCAGAAACTTGGTATACAATTCTAAACGTTTAATTAGCCTAAAATAAATCCTAAATCAAATGTGTATGAGAGAAAAATACAACAAAATTTATGTAAAAATACATCCAACCACATCATTATTTTATTTGGCAGCGGTAGGACATGCATAAGGCTCTGTTTCATTCACGATCTTTACTTTATTTTTCATTATCGTAGTACTGGCCAGAGAAGGACATAAGGCATCTGTTCTGATTTATCTTCGCTTGGGCTGCTTGCGACTTCCCCGCTAATATTCAGGTACTAGATAATGTTACACAGGATCCTCTTATTAAGGCTAAGGGTCGATCAGACGCTTGGATCTTCCCTAGTTTCCTTCTGTTTTGCCACAAGCTAGTCAGAGACTACCAAATCTCAATCTTAAACTCTGTCGCTTCTGCTTTGGCTCTTCTCTTGGTTTACAGCTCGATGTCTTTACGAAACATTCCTTCAATACCACAGTGATCTGTGTCCCCGTCGTCGTCAGAATAAGCAGAAGCCAATGCATGGTAGACATCGTGAATCTCATCAAAATCGTGCAGTATCTTTGCCTTTTTCGGTGTATTCGCAGATGCTGGCTCCTCCTCTTCCGATTGGGAATCAGATGCGTTTCCTGTGAGCTCATCATCCGATTCTTTATCTGTAAGGAAAGTGAAATGAATTTCAGGAGTTACACGCACCTAGAGGACTTGAAAACTCACCACTGTCTATCGTCTCGTAGCCAGCCGGAGGATGCGGCGCATAGGTGACAAAGATGGTGGGGAACTCCACAATAGTCTTGCCGGAGAGATTCTCGCGCAGCGTTTTGTTTGCCTCCAGGTGATAGCAGCGAGTGGCGCTGCGCCGGACGCCCTCGGCCTGCAGCCAAAAGCTCAGGCCACCAATGCCCACCGTTTGATAGCGGACGAGGCATTTGCGATTCTTGCGGGCTGTCTCCTGCTTGGGATCCACATACTTAAGGAGGAGGGCGGCCAGAGTCAGTTCTTCATCACAGCGAGCATCCACAAAGTGGGCGGACTTCGTCTGGTCATGCTCCTCCTTCTCTTCCTCTGCAGCATTCGCAAACAGCCAATCGATGCGCCAATAGAAGCGATTCCGCTTCCAGTCCAGAAATGTGGTGTTCTCCTTGTGCCGACTGAAGAGCGGCAGCAGCAGGGAAAGCTTAATGTTCCGCTTTTGGGCTGCCGCGCGCATGCGATGCTGCGGCCCTGGCAGGTATCGCTGCTGCTGGGTATAGCGCTTGGCGTGGTCGCCCTTGCGGTCATCCGCGTACCGCGTGCACTCCTCCAGGAAGTAGTAATCGCTCATCATTTCTCGGGCCGTCATCTCGCTCAATGGCACGAACTTGGTGCGATCCCGCAGACCATCGCAGTCGAGCTCCCTCTTGTGTATCTGGACGCAGGCCACGCTGCAGGTCTTCACTTCGCACTTGGGGCAGGCATATTGGGCTTCCTTTGCGGCACAGACCTCGCAAAAACCCAGGCGCAGGCTGTCCGAAAATATTACGTCTTGAATTTCACTCAAATTCTCATTGAAATATACCATACCTTTTAACAGAAGTGCCCGCCTTTTCCTCCGACATTTCATTGACTGAGCGTATGTATGATGAATAGCGCGCACGTGCTCTCCATCTTGTTTTACTTTATGATCAGCTGTTCTTCAAATTCGGTGTTGGTTGCTTCTGTGTGTGTATCATCAAGTTGCCTTTGCACAAAATGTAAATCTTGTTCAGATCTGGTGCGCTGACGTCTCTGAAAACAGAATAAATTTTTGTAATTCGAAACTGACGAGTGTGTGTATTGCTTATGATCAAAACAAGGAGACTGGAAAATGTTTATTTTCTGACACACACATGTCTGCTTATTAGCCGCGTTTGTGTGTGTGGGTATTGCGCAGTATTGGTTGCATTGCATGTGCTCGGTGGCGTTGCCACTTGTGATGAAAATGTTGACAAAAGTTATCGCTTGCGTACTCAGCTATCGCAGTCGATAGTCATATGGCGGCAATTTGTTATCTTGCATAATATTCAAATAACAATTTGTTTATCTATTTATTTCGCTTATATATGTGTGCACATATAATTTGCCTACGTGTTTCGATTAAGCCACTGGTCTATCTTATCTGTCAATAGACCGCACGCACACGCGCTGTCTAAAGAAATTTGATATTTCAGATCTTGTGTAAACCGTGTTATTAGTTATTATTCCCACTTAAGCGTACATATCTGTCGTTCTAACCAGCATAATTGAGACCCGTACCTTTTAAATTGAATTGTGAGAGACCTGGGTTCTGAGTTAACAGTGGTCTCTATAAATATGACTGCTCGTCGGCTATTGAGCTCAGTACGTGAATACAGCAAGACCGTACGCCGAGCTGCGATAGTGACTGAAATGTCGATAGATGAGATTCGACGGGGGCCAAGGCCCACGAAACAGCTGTGCACATCCCACATCCGCAACAACATTGAGATGCCGACCAAGCTCCTATCGAATGCAGCAGTAAAGCAGCAGGAGAGCCCAACCCTGGAGAAGCTGGTCTTCGATCCCAAGGGACTGGTCAACAACAACAATGACACCGCAACGGACAACAAGGATGTTAATGCCGAATTTGAGGTGAGTGTGTGTTCTATCTCCTGCTCCTCCTCGCCCTGTCTCCATATCTCTCTTGGTATATTTTCAGGCGGCCATCAAGCAGCTAAACATTCTGCAGTCGAACGATGTTACAATACGCAACTCAATGGATAATCCCAGGGTGAACACAAAGGCGGATACTCTCAAATATCTGGAGCGCAGCGGCCTGCCCCTGACCAAACTCGAGCAGCTGTCCTTCATCCATGTGGCGGGCACCAAGGGCAAGGTAAGCGCTGATAGCTGAGGGCATTTTTGCCTGAACCAGTTTTTTGTTTGTTATCCAACATCCAAAATCCAATATCCAACATCAACAGCTGGAGCCCACCCAAATTAACAGTTGCTCTCGCACGCTCTCTGCCAGAGACTGAGAGAGCGCTGCACCACAATCAGGTTTCTCAGTCACCTCTCGCAAGTTTAATCGCTCATTTGCTGATTAGATTATTTTAGCTTTCAATTTGAAATTTGTTTATAGATTGATATGTTTTGGTTGTACCTGGTACCCGGTACCCGTTACTCGTTGCTTACTGGCGGGGTATATTCTATTCGCAGAAGCAGAAACAGAGCTCCGAGACCCCATAAACAAAATATCACTTTTCATTGGGGTTCTCGTTTATCTTCATCTGTTTCGTATCAGATCGTATGGAATTCGTAATTTACAAATACTACAGGCCTAATCTCCGTCAAATATCGTTAAGAGGCATGGGCATCTATTTACAACCCTAAAACTTAGTTTTTTGGCAGTGTATTCGTAGCTAATTCATATTCGTTTTTCGACAGCTAAGATCCTTTGCGACTACACCTATAATAGCTCTCCACTGCTCTGCTATAGTGGGTATCATATAGTCGAAATACCCTACTACGCCTATTATCCATCGCCATTATTTCTTGCCGAGCATTGAGCTTTGGCCGCAAGATAGGAGCATATATACATACATACTCGTATATGTACGTGCATATTGACACCTCCTCCTTTGCAGGGCTCAACGTGTGCTCTCACGGAATCCCTGCTGCGTCACAACGGAGTTCACACTGGATTCTTCAGCTCTCCGCACATTGTGTACACCACTGAGCGGATCCGGATCGATGGCCTTCCGCTGGCCAAGGAGAAGTTTACGAAGCAGTTCTGGAAGGTCTACAAGCGGCTGCAGGAGCGGCAGGAGTTCGAGCTGGACATGCCAGCTTATTTCAAGTTCCTCACGATCCTCGCCTTTCACGTGTTCATCGAGGAGCGTGTGGACGTTGCCGTGCTGGAGGTGGGCATCGGAGGGGAGCATGACTGCACCAACATTGTGCGCAATGTCCGCACCGTTGGGATTGCCTCGCTGGGCCTGGAGCACACCGAGCTGCTGGGCAACACGCTCCCGGAGATTGCCTGGCAGAAGGCGGGAATCATCAAGCCGGGTGCCCATGTCTACACGCATGTCAGCCAGCCGGAGTGCCTGCAAGTGATCCGCCAGCGGGCGCAGGAGAATCAGGCCATTCTCCACGAGGTTCCCCCAACCCGGCACTACTTTCAGTCGAATCAGTATGCCCAGCATTGGGACAACTTGAACCAAGTCGTTAAACTCAACGGATCTCTGGCCATTCATTTGGCCACCGACTGGCTGTCCCAGACCAGTGGACCCCTCCACCGCGACTACACCCTCAACGAAGCAAAGCTCGAACCGGAGATCCTGCTGGGACTGCTGAATGCTCACTGGCCTGGCCGCTGTCAGCTGGTGGAGTACCGGGGCATGCGCCTCCACCTAGACGGAGCCCACACCATGGAGAGCATGGCCGTGTGCACAAAATGGTTTGCCGAGAGCATCAGCCAGAGGTGAGTGTGCTCTGATTGTTAAATTACTCTCTGAACTCTTTTAACATTCTTCTTTCGGTCCTGTTCCTGTTGCAGTTCCAGTCCCAGGATTCTCATCTTTAATCGCACTGGAGGCTCGGATATCCGACAGATGCTTAGCCTGGTGAATCGCGCCTGTGCCTACGACATGGTCTGCTTTGTACCCAATTACGCCACCTCGAATCCTAACGCTCCTAGCCAGGTGATGGTCCGCTTCAGTCCCGAGCAGCGGATGATGCGTGTCCGCGACATTGCCACACAATGGAGTCAGATGTGCACGCAGGAGAAGCAGCCCGATAGCGGTCAGGTGTACAGCACCCTAACGGACGCCTTTACCTCCATCCGGCAGCGCTTTGACACGGACAACGGCCACATAGAGGTGCTCATCACGGGCTCCATCCATTTGCTGGGCGCTGCCATTTCCGCTTTAAACTACATGGATCAGTCGCAGACCTAAAACGTAACACCCCTCCTTGAGTTCATTGACAATAGCATACCTTTCCTTACAGATCTTTAGACAATAATTATGAATACTATGAAACCTTAAGTTAAAGCGAATAGTGCAACCTATTTTCCCATTTCTAAATCCTTAAAGAATAATTACAAAACTATCAGTTAATCAAAAAAAGAAAAGAAACTCGAATCGTAAAAATGAATCTGTTTTGGTGGAAATATCATCAATCGATGCGATCGGTTTTTAAGCAGACGCTCTAATTTAAATTTTGCAGGAATGAAAAAAGAAAAAGCCTTGCAGATCATAGTCCCATCGAGTCCATGGCATCGAGAGGATACATTAATCCTATTGGTTCGAATACGTTTTTAAGCTTTTGATCTAAATCTTAAGATCTATGTATTTTATAGTTTCGAAACAGCTTCCCTCTGTGCGTTAAATTATGTGGATATCGATCCTATTTAACAATATTTATCTTTATTCGTTTATTCTATTAAATTGTATACTTTCAAATTATAAGGAAACCTGTGTAAATCCTATATATGTATATGTTCATATAATCAAAGCATACAGTTTTCCGACGGCGAATTACCACTTGCACCGCGTTCACGCTCGCGCCCGCTTGTTACTTGCACACGGGGACACAACAAACAACACACACTGGTGCCACTCGCACTTGCTCCTTGCACCAACTGGCAGTGCATTCGAATGGCGACTGTCGACTGTCTCTGAGGCTGAGCAGAATGAACCGTGACTCTGGTTAGACTTTTAAGGGTGGTGTCTGGCTCTGGCTTTGGCTTTGGCGGGGGTGGCTTATGCATATGGTTATGCTTTTGCCACCGGATGGATGGATGGATGGACTGGCAGTGGCAGTGGCCAATCGGGGAGCGGCAACCCTGGTCGCGGAGGAGCGGGATGGCATCAGTGCGATGCGAGCAGTGCTCTTTGCTCTCTGCGCACTCTCCCGCAAAACGCACGTTGCAAACAAAATGGCTAACGTCGGAACGTAACGGAACGGAAGTTGGCTGTGTGCAAGCGGGATGGCAGCTGGATGACATGACTTATTAAATAACGGTTAAATGGCATGTTAACGGTAACACAAGCAGCAGCAGCAGCGGCCATTGCAAAGTTTCCAAAGCTTCTGCTTCTGCTTGTGCTGCTGCTGCGGACAACGACGACTGGGCTGGCGCTGGCGCTGGCTTCGGCTTCGACTTCGACTTCGAGCGCTAAACTGTCCCGTTTACAGCAACAAATCCACGTAATTCACTTCTGTCACTGTATGTGTGTATGTGTCCCTGTGGCTGAGGGTGGGAGCCTGTGCCCCGTCCTGTGTCTGCTCATGTTCGCTAAAAGGATTAATAAACGTTCAGCATTTCGCATTTCAGTTGTTCATTTGACTCGGCGCTTAGCGGTTCAGCTGCTGCTTCTGCTTCTGCTGCTGTGTGCGTGCTTGTGGCAAGATACATAGATTCAATTCAATTACAACTAAAATACCGTCGAGAAGAAGATTGCAGCACCAAAATTTCCATACATTTTTTACCGTCGGCTAGCAGCAGGGACTGGGACTGGTACTGGGACTTGACCTGAAGCATTCTGAAACATTCCGGGTATTCCGTGCACTCCGCCGTATTGTTTTTGTTCATGTTCAGCTAAGTGCGATAAAAATGTTAGCCAACAGCAAGGCTCTGACGGGGCATTTGCACTTGCAACACAGTAACTAACTATATTGAAACACAAACGGAAACAACGAAAGCGGAAACGGAAACCGCAACCTAGAAAACCCATCCTAACCTATACATCAAAATGCAAAGCTCGAAATCGTTTTTAATACGCGACCTGCTGGGAGACCTGATCAATCGGCGGCAAACGGCGGATTCGGGTGAGTGTCGCCACTAGGATATACAGGCATATGAAAAAGGATCAATTATGGTATGGAGCTGCCATGGTGCTTGCTCCACAGCTATCATCATCATCGGTACATTCTTCTTCGATAGACAACGAACGTTAGACGATGGACGACAGACGTTAGTTTGTTAGATATTTTTTAGAAGAGCTCAGCATATTCGTCTCAAGAGTTTCGGATATTTTTCAGATATTTAGGTATCCGGTACGAAAATCCATATTTGAGGATTTTTCTTATAAAACCCCTTTCTATCCTGAACCAACAAAAGCTTAAAAGAACGTAATTTTTACGAAATATAACATGTTTTATGTTTTACTTTAAAAACCAACTCAAAAAAGTCAAGATCATTGCAAAATAATTATTATTTCTTTTTATAGCAGTCAGTAAAAGCAGACCTTATAGTCACAATTCCCATTATCATCTTAAGAGAGAAAATTACTTTAATTAATGAATATTAATGAACATTAATGAATATAACTGATTATACACCTCAAACATTTCTCAGCCTTCTTGCCAAAATAGATGGAATGTCAGCGATAGATGATAGCATGATTATCTTATCACAAAGAAAAAAACAAGATATGAAATGCTCTTTGTTTATTTCGGAAAATAAACAAGGCTGCCTGCGATCACTGCGACGAATTCTGACGCCTGGGAAGCACTGATGATTACTCGAGCATTGTCCATGATCATTGATCATGTTTGTTTGTGCTTCTCGCGAGATAGCTGCACAGAACTCTCGCGTTTATCAGTCCTGGTTAAATGTCCAACCGCCTTGAGACTTTCCATCAGAATCAGGCTATAATCAAGAAAACCAGAAAAGCGCCAAAGAAACCAAAAGTCAAGTCGCTTATGCGAATATTCCCTTCGATTTCATACATGTACATATATTTATTAGGTATGCTAAACGTCTTGCTACAGCCGTATATTACACACCTACATATTTATGACTCTATGTTGGGCCAATTAACTTGTTCCCTGTCTGCATCCCCATCCCCTTTGATGTTTTTGTTGTTTTTCACGGAGGGGGAGTTTCGGCTTAAAACCGCTGACAAATTGCCTTTCTCTCGCTCTTTGTCTGCCTCTAGCATTTAAATCTCACACCTCGCTCAATTATCGCAAAACAAAACTTTTAGTCCAAAGGAAGGGGAACGGAGAGGGAGTGGGAGAGGAGAAGAAACGAGAGTGAGAGTACGATGAGGGGATGGTTGAAGGAGGTGTGGGGCAGGAACGGGACACAAACAAACGCTTTGGGCAATAATTTAATTGTGCACTGCTTGCTTTTCCTATACCCTTACAGAGGATATTCTAGTCCATACATATGTACTTATCCTTTGTGAAAGATACATCCACACATTTCGAGAACCTATAACGCTTCCATTTCCAAATCGTATTTTTAAAACTTGTTTCAGTGTACGTTGTTTATATCTGAACCTGTCTGAATGTTGGACCTTTATTAGTTCCTTCGTCCGATAGTCTTCTGGCTCTCGTCCACTGATTTCTTGTGCGCCATTAAAAATACAATGTTATAGGTGTTTGTCTTCCTGTTCTTCCGATTGTTTCTATGCTAATAAAAACTAACTAATAGTTATTATATGAATATTGGAGATAAGACAGACATCAAATAAATCGAAAGTAATATTCCAATAGTTATTGTTCAATTTAAAAAAAATAAAGAAATCAAAAAATATATGATATGAATCTGCTGCATATGTACTTATTGGAAATTTCATATTTAAATTAAATATATTTTCTACGAACTTCATAGATTTCCGACTATTATATATAGTTTATAGTATTTTACTATATATTTAGGGGGAATTCACTTTAATATCACCTACTTAACAACAGAATATTTAATTTATATATGGCTGAGTTTATACACACTTGATAAATGATTGGTACGCCAGGGTATCTCAAGTTCGGTGCCCAAAAGAGAGTCCTTTCTGGCGTTGCAGTTGTTGGCTGGTAACCTGTGCTCGAGCAATTTGTCACGTACAGGCACTTTGATTGTTTAGCCCCAGTACGGGGAAATGGAAATGTGACTGAAACTGGAACTGGAACTACAACTGAGAGGGCGGGGAGTGGCATTGGAGTGTGACTGCAATTGCGAATCCTTTTACAGAGGACTGTCCTGCCCTGCCCCAGGTGCCTGGCTCCATGCGGCTGGCTTTGTTTTGTGCCCTACTGTATCCGTGGGCCTCCCTGTAACGTGTGGCTGTGCTTGTGCTCATGTAATTATCATTTTGCTGTTGTCTTCTAGTTATGCATGACATTAAATAAAGTTTAACTCAACAACTAAAACTATTTAGAGGCTAATTGTCTGCAGTTATGTGCGAGGTGGGATGTGTGATGTGCAACTTTCTTAGCTCCTGGCGGTGGTTTCTTCGGTGCCTGGTCTGGTAGTTGGCGGAATTCCACCTCGGTATCCGTTCTCTCTTCCTTCTGGCTGTCCTTTTGGTTCTAGTTCTAGTTCTCCCAGGTATCTCAGTATTTAAGACACCTAACACTGAACAATTGTCTATGATTTGCCATGAATGGATTTCCTTTAAGCGAGAACTGGGCTCTGTTGCCGCCCTTACAGTCGAAGTAAAAGACGCATTTAATCTAAACAACAAAAACGAGTCTAAATTGGTGGCACATGCCAGGATATATCTCTCTTGAATTGAATCGTACTTTTCCCTTTACGTACGTACATATAGTATATGTCTGTCGCACTTCAAGTGCCTATTAAATGGCAATTGTGCCACAAATTGATACGACGTGACTTTTTAAGGAAAAGAAAGAACTCACTCGAGACGCTCCACAGGATGCCCACACACATTCACGCACAAAAACATGCACCAACAGGCACAGCACACATACTCGCATATGCATAATTGAATAACCTTTCATCCAGGAACAGGAACAGGACCAGTACCAGGACCAGGACTCTGTCTCTCTCTCTTTCGCTCTGTATGCTTCTGTTTCTGTGCTGTTGCTGGTATAAATAGAATGAAAAGTCGAATTGAATCCCATTTGGGGTTAAAAAACACACACAAATATAGAAATAATTTCCGCAACGGGGAATCCTCATTGAGCGAGAGCGGACACACGTGAGCGCCCCCGGGGCGGACCCTGAGAGGCGAGCGAGATGACGTCAAGGATGAATCTGAATCGTGAACCATGGTCCTGCTGCTGCGAGTGGGAGTGATGGAGCAAACAAAGTACATTCCAATGGGAAGCAATTGAGAGCTCGAGACGACACGTGAATTTAATCAGGCAGCCCCGCAGCGACTGCGACTCAATCGTGGACTCAATCTTGAGACGGGCACAACAGGATATGGGATCAGGATTAGGATACGTGGCGGATATATATAACATGTTGATTGCTGCAAAGTGCAACTCCGCATCCTATAATATTCAATCTGCTTCAATCTGCTCTCCGTCCGCCCTGCACTGCCCTGTGCCGTGCTGTGCTGTATGTCTTCCTAATGGACCAACGCCCACTTGAGGCAGTGCCTTGTGCTGTGATGCGTTGTCTATTGCTGGACGCCGTTAATGAGTTGACTTGGCCTGGCTGTGGCCCTGAGTCAAAAGTGGCTGCACGCGCCTCTTTCGGGCTACACTTTTAGCTTAAAAAAAAAAGAAGAAGGATGAAACGCATTAACGCTGCGCTCAAAAGCAGACTACAGTCTCTCCACAGTATCTATATCTTTCTGTTTGCAGTGGTCGTCTCTTCCCTCTATACTTTATCCCCTTCTGCGACTTCGAGCGATCAATAAACTTTGAGAGGAACTGGCATAGCGGTTGAATTGAATTGTTTTTTAAAAGCATCCTCCCCCTCTCGTATTCTGCTTCTCCACTTGCTTTCCATCTAGAATCAATCCCCTTTCCAGAAACAGCTCTCATTCGATTTCGATTGCGAATCTTACAGCTTTACTTCTTTAATAATGGATTATGCTAATGAAATTTTCGGATCCAATTAAATCCTTTAAAAATGGCTTTACATATTTCGTTTAGTCCGATTAGAAGGCCTACACTCTTATTCTGACTGACCGACCGAAACGAATACCGAATCCCACCGAATCCCACCGAATCGAGTGGGTTGCCTGTTCATGCAGGGCTCTAATGTGTATGCTTTCTTTTGTTCAGAAATCGAGCTCTCCAACGATGATTCGGACATTGATATTGAGGATCGATCCACTCCCGACTCGACGGCGCATGGCTGCCAGCAAGACCTGTTGCTGTCGCACCATCACCATTTCCACCACAATGACGACTCCAGCGTGGAGTCATGCGGCACGGGCACACCGGGTCCTGGGTCCGGTGTCGGATCGGGGCTGAGTGCCGCAGCGGCTGCGGCGGGCGTGGCAGCCGGTCTTTTGGCGGCGGCGGCGGTTAACGGTGCCAACAGCAGCGATCCAACCGGAGGAGGAGGAGGCGGAGGCCCAGGCAGTGGCGGCGGCAGCTATGCGGAGCACAAGCTGCAGATGAGCAAGAGCGGACGCAAGCCGAGACGACGACGCACGGCCTTCACCCACGCCCAGCTGGCGTACCTGGAACGGAAGTTCCGGTGCCAGAAGTACCTTAGCGTGGCCGATCGCAGCGACGTGGCCGAGACGCTCAATCTGTCCGAGACGCAGGTGAAGACCTGGTACCAGAATCGACGGTAAGTGCCATCCGAAACCAATTCATTCACCATGGATTTGATTTTGGTTTGAATACAGTTTTCTTTTCATTCAAATTTGTGAAAAGTACCAGATATACTCGAACATATATGGCAGTGTAGAGATCTACGATCTCTACTATCTCCCCCTGCAAATAATAGAAAAGCTGTCACGTATGAGTGATATTCTGTTGCTCAGACTTTTTCTTCGTATACAAATATTTACAAGAATTTACGAAATACGAGAATCTACCTGGTAAATAATACGTACCAGGTGTGGAATATGTACGTGGATACTTGTATGTATATCCGTGCTATTCACCAGAACTGCCTCAGTTTCAAGAGATGTGTGGCTGCCTGAATTCCAGTAGCCATCGGCTCCGCTTTCCTTCAAAGAGTATCACTTCTAATATGTTTACACTCGTATTCGAGGGAAACCCACCAAGCAAACAAATCGAGTGGAACTTGATCTCTCATATTACGAGTACGAGAGCACCAGGAAGTCGCCAGTCCGCACACGAGTCGACTGTTGCGACAGGTGGACAGGTGTAGCACCTTCTAGATTTCAAAAGTGGGGGGATCTCGAATACCAGAACACCGTCACCGATTGTCATGGATCATGTTTGTGATTGGATTCAATTGGTGTACACGTATTTGGGATTCTTAGTAAATATTTAAGTGGAAAAAGCAACAATGATGTATCTAACGAGTGTTCTCTTTCCGCAGCACCAAATGGAAGCGACAGAACCAGCTGCGTCTGGAGCAGCTGCGCCACCAGGCCACGCTCGAGAAGGACTTTGGTGTGCCGGAGGGCGGCGGTGGTGGTGGGGGCTTGGGCTGCTGCCCCACCGGCCTAAGCAGCTCGTTCAGTGCCGCCGCCGCGGCGGCCGCTGCGGCCAGCAATCCGTGCAATTTCTTGACCTCCGCTGCAGCGGCGGCAATCTTCCGGAATGTGAGCTATGTGCACGGCTGCCCCATGTAGAGATGCACCGCCCGCCCGCCCCTTTCCTGACCCCCAGATTCCCCGATTTCCCGATTCCCCGATTCCCAGATCCCCAGTGGCCTATGTACATATATATATTATGGGAAATATAATGGTTCTTGTGCAATAACATACCCAGATGTGGAGCGGATAACAGAGGATGCTCGTTCTCGTACTTATATACCAAACGTACCCGATATTGCGCACATATGTACATACGTACATATGTATATGTCCTTATATAAACCGATATAATCACGAACTAGGCTTAGTCAATTTACTCTTAACTGTAATATACACCAAACATGAAACCCAATTTTGTTCTCATTTTTTTTGGCCAGAATAAATATTTAATTGCTATATCTTCGGTGTTTTTATTTTAATTGGGGATCACAGAAGGATTGGATGAGTGCCACAATCCACATTCCACATTCCACATTCCACAAGGTATGTGAGTATGGGTATCTTTCAGTTAAAGTATGGACTCACCTTGCGACATACCATGTGTATGTGGGACACGTATACTCGTTTGCGGCTAGAGATAAACATTCCTTTGCAAATGATTCATTGGTCGATAGAATCGAGCTGCGGTCCTTATGGATATGGATACATACTATGTATGGTCATTCTCTATGATTCGTCGCTTTCCGTTTTTCTCGAATCTTCAAAATTATGGATGAAATGGATGATGAACACAGATTTTCGTCTTTTATGGGAGCGGAGTGGATGCGCGCAAAATTTTGAAATATGTACACTTTTAATAGTGATATGATATCCCGGGAGAGGCGTGTGGATATGAATCTGGACGAAGAGACATAACTACATCGATTTGGAAATGAATACGGACAAAGAATATATATATATATATATATTCCTTCAGACTCTTACACACAAAACTAATACAAGTACATCACGGAAATCTCTGCGCGTACTGGGTAATGTAAATAAAATATAGTTCGGTATATGCAACCGAATCAGTTTTCATTTCAAATTTAGGCCTGTAGTGTAGATTTTGTTGTCTTTTTATAAACAGACACCGACATGTCAAATCTTTTACTGAGAGTATCGAACACATACTCGTAACATCAGAACCCGATATATTTTTGTAATTTATCTTCGGTTTTCCGCATATTCGAATGTTACGGCAATATGCATACTATAAACAATAAGAATCTCAGCATCGAAGAGTTGGCGGAGGTGCACGATTGGCTTCTGCAGAATAATATGGGAACGCACCGGCTACGGCGCGATTTTTCCGACGTCTTGCCCTTGGCAGAGATATTGAAGCGCTCCTATCCGCGCCTGGTGGACGTCTACAATTACCCGAAGAAGTGCAGTGTACAGCTGAAGATGGCCAACTGGGAGACATTCAATTTCAAGGTGCTGTCCAAGCTGAACATTAAGCTAAGTCGTGAGTTTATTGAACTGCTGTCAAACAACGCACACGGGGCTGCCGAGGTGTTGCTTCATGAAATCATTCGACTGGAGAAGCGGCAGCGCATGCAGGAAGAACGCAGTATAACGATGCGTCAGGAGCAAGCCTGGGCGGAGAATGATGAAGTGAAAATCGTTGTGATCAGCAAGCAGGTTGGAGATGCCATTGTTCAAGTACCGCAGAAAATGATCCTCTACTCGCTCTATGAGAAAATGGCCCAAGAGAACATGGCGAAAGATGTCATGTTGGACTCCTACCAGCAGCGACTGACTCACATGGAGAACATCATCAAAATCAAGACGGAACGTATCGATGAACTTCTAATGCAGATGGGAAAGCTACCCCCAAAGATGGCTCCTGCTGTGACATCCAGTTACTTCCTTACTGACGATGGAAAATATCAATCTCTGGCTCCAGCCCCTTCTCTCGCCTCAGACAGAAAATGATGCTAGTTTTAAAATGATGGCTAATTCCAGCGACGTCCCATACACCCATACAAGTATTAATTTGTATTTAAGTTATCGTTATACTCGTATCTATCATCCACCACGATTGCACTTCATGGGTTGTGAGCCACCGAAGGATCGGAAATAATAAATTCATTGTTTATTGTAGCTTTCTTTCCAAGGCTCGTTTATTAAGGGCTCTATATATTTTATATGATGCAGCTATTATTATCAATAATTTTAAAATTGTTAGCGCCCTTTTGGTGGGTCTTCTTTTCCAAGTCCTGCGGCGATTTCACAAATGATGCGTTCCGAGGTTTCCTGTCTTCGAAGTTTAGGGATATATTAGATTGGTGTAGATGTGTGTAACAGACAAAAGGAATCGCTTCCGACCCCATAACTTATATATATTCCTGATCAGCATCAATATCCGAGTCAATATAGCCATGTCTGTCTGTCCGTCCCGAAGAGCGACTAGATCTCAGACACAATAAGAGCTAGAGCAACCGGATTTTGTATCCAGAATCCTGTGATAACGAAAATCTGCGGCAACAGAAGCCCCCATGTCTTCGAATTTGTTTATATTTCAGGGAAAGCCAAACAAATCTGTTCGAGACTTATGGACTACAAAGAAAAGGGATTTAAATTACTCTGCCAAAGAATGCAATTCGAATTACATATATGCATGTACATAAGATAAGTAAATTGTATTATGCAAAAGTGTTTTCTGGTGAGAAGATTGGAGCGACTTCGTTGGCGTTTAGGACTACGGATACGTACGTACATATATACGTACATATATATGTGTTGTCTGGTGCCCAAAATGAAAGGTCAATAAGAAAAGCTTGATAGAATCTATTATCAACTGAATTGTGTAATTACTTGACAGATTAAACCTGGAAGATAGTGCTTATGTTTGTTACATTTAAAAGATAGATGACCATCTTCTTGAATCATTGCATTTGTAAGATTCGAACGTGTACGATTCGATTTAAAATTTTCCCATGATAATGATTTTAAGAATGTTGTTTGAATATTCTTCTGGGATCTTTCAAATTGCTGAATACTCGTTTTTTACTTAATGAAAGGAGCATTTAAATCAGATTGTACTCCCCACTTTGGCCAAAAACGAGTAGTACCAAAATATTTACCCCTGCATATCTGCAATCCCATAGAGTAGAGGCACTGTGTCGAGAGGATGGTAATGGACCATCCCATCCTCTGCACAGCGCCAGCCGGTAGCTGCCACAAAACATACGTATACATATGGTTAAATGCCCCTGCCCCGGATAACCCCTCCGGCGGTCGGTGAGCTGTGAGTCATGCTTGAAAATCAACTTGAGCGAACGGCACAAAACGTTATCAATTTGTCGCTATATAGCAAATAACCCAGGACATATGCATATATACACGTACCCGTACTCTAGTGCCGCCGTCTCTTCCACTATATACACGATTCTATTCATATATTAATTCAATGTTGCGTCCAGGAGGCAGAGAGAGACAGGAATAGTGTGAGAGAGAGAGAGAGAGAGAGAGAGAGGGGGCTGGTATAGCGCAGCCAACCGGAAAACAAGCAACAACTCTGGCACGCAATTATAACGGGCCAAAGGAGCGCAAAGAGCGCGCGCGCCCATTTGGTATTGGCATGGGCGTGCGCCAAAATGGGATAGCAACAGTGCAGCAGCATCAGTTGACGTAGCATCACCGTTGCCGTTACCGTTACCGTTACAGTTACAGTTACATTTTCATGCGCATTTAGCTCGCTTTGGAGGGGGCTACACGAAAAGGAGGAGAAATGTTTAGCTACAAATTGAATCTTCGGTGAGTGAGTTAACGAGCAGGCAGCCTCCATCCCGTCTGTCTATCCATCTGCCTGTGAGTGGGAGTGGGAGTGAGAGTGAGACAGGTGCTGAGAGGAAGAGCAAGAGCAAGAGCAAGAGCAACAGCAAGCCTGGAGTGGGATGGGGTGGGGTGCGGTGGTTCGCTGCGTAGTTTGTTCGAGTGGTGCAGCGCTGCGCTGAGTCGGGGCCGAACAGAACAGAACAGAACGCTAATTAAAAAGATACTTGAAGGGAGCCACCGGAAACAAGTTCGAAGGCAGGGCAGGGTGAACGTAAAAAAGTTCCATTTAAAGAGGAAACGAGGGAAAGAGGGAGAAAAGGCATAGAAAAGCCAGAGATCTACCGAAGCTTTCGATACCTTTGTTTCCATTTACGGTTCCTATGGCAGCATAATCATATGAGAAAACTTCAATAAAGTGATATTATTCATTATGGATGGATTGGGACTACTTGGGAGTACTAACACAGCTACAACGTATATGACATAGGGTTCCGATTCCGAAGAAAACTTTCAGGGGTACCTAAATACATATCTATGTACATATGCAGAACCACACTGGAACATAGAAATATGAACATTCCAGCCGATTCCAATTCTCCAATTTAGAGAGGCTTCCTTCTTATAATACCATATTCAAGGGTATACGAAAGCTAAGGAGAGAGGGGAGACACATACATACAAAAAAAGCTAAATCGAGAGAGTCATAAAATGAAAGTTAAAGCAAGACCGAGGGAGGGAGTCGTAGAAAATGCCAACGAGAGAGAATAAAACGAGGCATAAAATAAAAGCTAAAGAGGGAGAGAGAGAGAGAGAGAGAGATAGAGCGAGGAGTCAAATTAGGAGTCGTATACAAGGTAAAGCGATAGAGGAGGACCCATAGAATAAAGCGGGAATCTAAATGGAAAACCGAGTTAACATTGCCATGAAATCGTCTATGAAATGCGAATGTAATTTAATGAATAAAATCTCACTCCCACTCCACTCGCAGCCCTAGCCCCCTGCCCCCTGCCCCCTGGTCCTGGGCCCGGTCTGCGGCACTTGTCTAGATAGATTCACATTCATGCGGTTCATTTGCGTAGCTATTGAGATCTCAATTGCATTTTTAATTGGTACATTTTACGCTGGCATCCTTTGAGCACAAAGGCGGGTACTGGCACTGGCACTAGGACTGGGACTCCCCTTTGAGTCGGGAGTAGCTGGAGGATCTTGCGGGGCCTTTGCCGCAGCATCCACTTTGATTTGTATTTATTTAATGAGTTATTAATTGCATTAAGCTCTCTGCGAGCGCCAACTTTTGCAAACTTTGCAATTAAAAGCAAAGAACAAGAGCTTTTGTGGAACGGAGCAGAAACGCAAACGTCAAAGAAGAGACGAAATAAGGGGCAGACGGAGGGGCGAGACGAGCCGAGCCGAGAGAGAGCCGCCGGCAGATGAGTGGAGAGAGAGACTCCACCCCATGAAAAGAGAGGAAGAGTGGGTGAACCAGAATTACATACATTTACTAAAGGGATCGATCGCAGAGAGCAGAACAGTGCTCAAAGCTCAAAAGAACACAGAAGAGTGGGTGGTGGATGAAGCCGCAAAATTCGATCGTCCCAGCCCCGAAGCAATAGATACCCCCTCCAGCCCATCTCTCGAGCCTCGAGACTTTAAATAGATAATATTTTGTAAGACCTGTAAGTCCGCTTTCAACCTGAAGGCTCTCCATGGCAATGTAAATGAGCGAATGGTAAAAAGCTCCTCGTTCTTATCATCCGTTTCGTAATTCATCCAAAAATACTTTCTTCAAAAGCGATTTCACACCACGTATTTAACGATGTCTTAAGCGTTGGCTTTGTTTGTTTGTTTATTTACAAATTATGAGCAGCACAAGTCACTGGCGAAATATTAATGCTGAAAAGTTCTTAGCATGTGACTTCCCCCAAAATGAGTTCCTATTCCAATTTCGATTTAAATTTGTTGTGTGCCATGCCCCTGCCGGAGGCCAGAAACATCAGCGTAATGATTGCGTATGCGGAGAGGACGATTATGTCATCGTGCCGGGAGGCGGCGGGTGGCTGTTGGAACACAGGACGACTGCCGACACACTTGACTTCCGGATGAGGGCTAAGAGATAAGGACTGAGGACTGAGGGCTGAGGGCTGCCAGGGTCTCAACCACGGGGCGGAGTCGGTGTCGCAGTTGGAGATGTTTACCATATTGTGTGAAAATTTTGTGGGTTTTGCTACCGTCTCCTGCCCGTGCTGCTCCTGTGTTCTTTCATTGGTGGTGGATTCTGGGTTTGGTTTCGGTTTCATTTTGTGATTAAAATGTTTGTCATTATCCGTTTGGAAAATTGTCAAAAATTGTGTTTGTGCCGCGGGCTGTGCCACACTTGTCTGGCTGAATTTGTGTTCTTTGCCCCCTCTCTCTCCTTCTCTCTCTCGTTTTTTCTGCTCTCTCTGCTGAAGTCCCTAGTCGCACGATGGGGCCCGAACCCACAGCTTTGCCAAGCAAAAGCTTCGAGCTAGAGTCGAGCTTGATCTCAGCTTATCCATGGATCGATCGGATGGCAGGTGGATTGATCAGTCGTAATCGGTTTATCAGTGGGCATTAAACATGAACCTTTCCGATACTCAACAGTCGTAAGTGTGATTGATTATTCTGTGTTCGGGGAAAAGTTGTTTAGATAAATCGTAATGTGCGTTAGATATGTGCGATATAAATGTATCTAGTACAACGAGAGAATATTCCACTTGGATATTGGGGAATGGAATTTCAGAGAGTCATCTTTACAAAGTGTTTGTTATCCTTTTGTTTTCCTCTTTGAGATCTAATGTGCCGCTTGTGTCGCCTGCCCTGCCTCTATTATTTTACATTTTCGGGCTTGGGAAATGTGATGTGCATGTGATATTATAATCCTGAGAAGCATTACAAGTGATTTCTGAATGTGATTTAGACAAAGGGAATACGCATTTAGAAATAAAATACCTGTGGAGGAATCAGACTCAAACGTGTGTTGAATCCACTGCAAAATATCAGCACAAAGAAATAGAGCACCAATGGACTGTAGAAATTTATTTGGCTCTAACATAATTTGTTTTCATTTGTATCCTCTGTGAGGTTGAAAGCGTAAATATGAATCTCATTAAACTAGTGGTTTACTCCGATCTGAAGTGATTCGTTATCACAGTCTATTGAACACAATCGAAACGGTCGTCCCGCACTCCAAACTCCCCGGACGGGCTTAACTCTTTGTAGATGTTCTTATCATCTACGATTTTTTTGTGTTTGTGTGACAACAGTGGCCTTGCCCGATCAGAGACGAGGATTGTTTGAGTGCTGATAACATTGCAGAAGGCGTGCTACTAGAGGGCTCGAAAAACTGATTGGGTCAGCCGTAGTCCAAACGAAGGAGACGCTAATTGGCTTGTAACCCACCTCTCCCGGCCCGACCGACAGGATCGGTCAAGGAACGGAGTGGAAGAAATTCGGCCAGTAAGTCCCATAGGAAGCATACCGGAGCCGGTACATCCACAAGGTGCCTTGCCCCATCATCTCTTTCAACTGAATTTGAATTGTGGACTACTACTCATCCACTCAACCACTCACCTTTACAGGAGTTTCCAAGAAGATCCTTAAGTATAGCGGGCTCAGAAATTGGAGTGCTGTGACCAAAAGGCTGATATTTTCCATATTGCTCCATTGGAAAGGATTGATTTCAATGCCGGAAAGAAGCTTGATTATTATGCTTTAGCATACTGTTTATCCATTTGAAGCAGTTGTTCCAATATCAACCGATCCTGCGTATCGCCCCCGCATTCATTATGCCATTTATGAATGGGATTCATGATTTTGACTCTTTCCTGGGCAAAAATACAGTACCTATGGCTTCTTCCTTAGCGTTGTTCATAAACCCTATTCCTAGTCATTCCCATACCATATTTTCCACCTATGAAAGACTTCTTTGCCCTTTCTTTGGTTGTACCTACATACAGACATACATACATATACATATATAGAACTGCGATCTTTTGCGATCTTTTGCTTAGTTCTTCCTTTAGTTTCCTTTGACAGTTCAGTTTTCATTTTCCCCGTATAAAAATGTTGGGAATAAAAAAAGTATTCTGCTAGCCAGGCGTCAGGGGCAATACACATAGTGCAAATAGTAGTTGACTTTTATGTACATAAATGTTCCTTATTTAGTAATTGGATTACCAAAGCAGAATACAATGCATGCCCCTTTTTATCGCCTTTCAAAGTTATGTAAGCTGAGCCTGTCTACCCATACTGTTTATATTCGAGGGAAACAACCCAAACAAATCGGTTCGAGAGTTGGAGTTGGAGTCTTCTCAAATTACGAGTTGCAGGCACAAGTCGCGACACTTCTTAGATGACAAAAGTTAGCCATAATTCGTTGGGGGATCAGGCTCGATTCCAATTGGACTCTTCCTATTATTTACATAGTACAAACAACAACTTCATTAGCCGTCAACAAGAACGCCTACAGCATACTCGTACAGTTAAGGGGTGGGAGGCGATCCAGGGCGAAGCCCAAACCCTAATCCAAAACCGAATCCAACGCCACAAATACAAATCAGAACATAATGATATGAAAATCTGTTGGCTTTTGTCAAGCCCCGAGGCCACAAAGCCCGAAAATTCTACAGGCGCTATACCAGGGATGGGACTGATGAGATTGAGAGGCACGTTCAGGGGTAGAGGGGTAGGGGCAGGGTCAGGGGCAGGCATACATTTATTTTAACAATTTGCCTTAAATTAGGCGTAAAATGCACAGATTGGTTACAAACAACAAGCGCCTCATCAGGCCTCATCTACATCCACCCACCCCCGAAAATGAAAGGGTAGTGCGCCGTGCCACTTGTCGTCTCTTAGTCCTCTCTTAGAGCCAGCCAGCCAGGCCATTATCATCATTACGATTGTTGTTGCTATTATTATTTTTGGGTTGCGGTTGCGGTTGCTGTTGCTGTTGCTGTTGCGATTGTCGGGCCAACCCTCGCTAATTGAGCGCTTTTATCAGTGCTAATTGAAGTGAAGCAGACACAGTTCATGAGTTGACATTGATTGCGTCACAAAAGGATGAGAAGGTGCAGGATTCGGGGATGGGATTTCTGTATGTATGTCACTGCACTTGTCCGTGAGATACTCGTACTCGTACTGCTGGCACTGCTTATCCGATCCGATCTGATCTGATCCGATCTGATCCCTATCGAACTGTAAGCTGATTTGCATAATTGGCTCAGCTTTGTGCGGATAGATGCACTGGGCCGCCAACAGGGCACTGGCATAGAGGTTTCCCTGCTAAGAGGATGGTGTGGATGTGGATGTGGATCGGGGCTCTCACTGGTTCTGCTTCTCTGGCTTCGGATGAAGGGGTTGAATGGGGGGCGTGACTGCTGTACATTTGTAAAATATGCATAATTAAAACAGAAAATGCACAATGGCCATTGGGACCATTGATGTCTTGGCTTGGCTTGGCTTGGCTTGCTATCTACTACTCGTACAACAAGTTGTTAATCTTTTCATGCGGCCGCATAATTAAAATATGAATATGGAAATTTCAATGGGTTTCTGTTTCTGTCCTCTGCCTGCCACAAATGGGGCAAGCGCCCCAAAATGAACCGCAAAGAAAAGGCTGGCTTCAGGCGGCCGACGCATATAATACCCTGGCAGCTGCAACGTTTTTCTCAAAACGGATAGGTGGGTAAATGATTTTAATAATTGAATTTCATTGAATCATTGGCAAATGATATGCCGATGTTCCCATATTATTTCTGTCTATGCGTCTGTCTGTACATATAAGCGGCCTCATTATGATCTCTTTTTTCTGTGTTACGACAAAAAACATTTAGAACTCATTATTGTAAAAAAATGGGTTTCTCCACAAAAATGTACATACATACATATGTAGTAAAAAAGTCAGATGGTTTTGTTCTCTCAAAAACAAACGACTCTCCTCGGCAAAGGGTAGCGGTAACGGTAACGGTAACGGTAACGCTAACAGCAAAACACAGACAAGCGGAAGGCAAGAAGAAAAGGCAAAGCACACAGAGAGAAAGAGGGATTCTCACACACGCACCAGAACACTCTCGTTGACAGCGCGACTTAACAGTAAGGTGGATGTCGGGATGGCACCTAGTGCCATCTCATTCGCTCATTTGCGCTTTTTACCGTTTGTGCGAAGTAATTGCAAAATATGAATGCATAATGAGGAGATATTTTCCCAAGTACGCAAGAAACTTCAGGCAGGCGGGGAGGAGGGCCGGAAGGCAGGAGGGCAGGGCAGCAGGAGGAGTCGTAGGAAGAGGATAGGTGACTTTTATGCTAAAATGCGCACATGGCGCGTGCATTTGCATTTTGCCAGTCGTCGTCTTCCACGAAAAGCAGCACAAGGACAAGCTGAGAACGGCACACACACACACCTACACCACCACACACGGCTTTCCTTCCTATCTCCTCTTCTTTTCACCAATTTCCTTGAACACACACACTATGCGCTTTTCACTATAATAAACACACACAAACAGATTTACAACTACACGTACACGGGTGCAGTTATCCCCCTCACTCCCACACTCACCGAACGGAAGCACAATATGGCAGCATGTATAGTGGACCCGCTCGTGCATGCACGCACCATACGAAGCTGAAAACATGTCAAAATGTTTGGTATACGGCATAAGGTTCGCTCATTAAAATGCCATTGGCCATTGGAGCATCCATCACCTCCGCCGCCGAACACTGCCCCGCTCCCCACTCCCCGCTGATATGGCCCGATGGTGCGTCTTTTTTTCTGTTCTTCCAGTGATTCGCTTTGCAACGCCATCCGTCCGCTGGGTTTCGATCTGCAGGAGCTGCGTTTGGCCATTGAGGTGTCGCCCCTTCGTCATCTGTGCCCCTTCCTGTTTTCCACTGAGAACATCTACGAGGTAAGTAGAGCCTGATGCCGGAATTCCACGCCTGATCTCACACCGGTGTTCCAGATTATGGACGGTTTCAATTCATTGATGAACGGCGAAAGGATCGCGTTTGGTGCCGGCCCTCTGGGCACCCTGATAGTGGCCGGGATAATGGTGTATATGCTGAGCCACGCCGAGCTGCACAAGAGCCATGTGAAGCGCACCCTGTTCCTGCAGCACTGCTTCAGCTACATGGCCTGCACCGAAGAGACTCACGTAAGTGGTGGTGGACAGCACATGGACAGCATGGATTTTCAGAACTAATTTCAGAACTATTATATCGGCAATAGGTGAACGATCTGTGCGCCGTTATCTTGAACAAGATCAACATCAGGGATTCGGACCACATGCTAAACCTGATCCTTTGCTGCCACCATGCCAGCCCCTTGTGTACCATGGCCCAGTTGGTGTGCAACTGCCTTCTCTGGGCCGTGCTCGACTGGCTTACGGATATGGGCGCCGGCTCACACCGCCTGCGCCCCTACTCTGAGCTGAAGCTGGCCATCAGCCTGGTGAATCCCAGCGTCTGTGTGGAGTCCTATCTGCACGGCCTCAATCTGACTGTGCGCGTCGTCTCTGCACTGCTCGTGGTGGGTCCGTACGGCAGCACCGAGCAGATATGCAACGATGTCGGTGTGGCGCCCACACTGTTCGTGCTGCCGGACGACGATGCCTCCATCGTGTTCCGCTGGCTGAGCGGCATTGTCAACGAGCTACGCCACAGCATGGGGCAGGGGGATGGTCACATGGAGGAGCGCATTGTGGTGCTGGAGGCAGCCTGCGACCTCATGCTCATGATGCACGAGCATCTGCTAATTATTTATCAGCGCATGCGCGACCTCGACCCAGAGGCAGAAATACTTCCACTGCCCGACCTGCCGCCAGAGCCAGTGGTGGTCGCCGACGTGGTGGCGAACGAGAACAATTCTGTTTAATCTTGTTTCACTCTTCAATCATTTGAATATTTTCATAATGGCTCACCTTTTTGTTTAATATCTAATCGAAATATAACATAAGCGGCCGCGGGCTTTTCACTTTTCAACCGAAGTGCAAGTCCACGCACACTCAGTATGGTGGGGGGAACGGGGAGGCAGGCGGCACCTAGGGCCATTCCAAAACACCGTATTTCCTGAATCTACATCTTAAATCTAAAAATGGCATCTCTATTTTGGACATTCTTCTTTTTTTCTTCAAAAGAGAGTTTAAAAAGCCAATCCCAAATTTAGGGACGCGGTAATTTTTATTTTGAAAGGAAAACTTAACAAGCCAAAGATTTGTGCTCCCTGTATAGAGGGAACATACATGCATATCTACTCATATGCACCAATTATTCGATTTTTTACTCGCCCAGGACATTATCCAGCCAATTCTCTACATCGTTTTTGCTAGCCGCCGACGTTGGAGTGGCCGACTGAACCATTGGCATGGGCATCGGCATGGGCATGGCTATAGGATCGGGGACAATGGTGTTTGGATCCGGCTGAATATTTGTCATGGCCAGCAGCTCCTCCAAATCATCTGCCAGGGCACCCTCCGGAGGTGCAGTAACAACGGGTTGCGGTTTTGCTGGGACCTTGGCGGACTTGGCCGAGGCAGCACGCGACTTTGAGGCACTGCCATTGGCCTCGCGCAGCACACGCTGCTGGTAGAGTGTCTCTGCCCGCTCGGCCGCCTCCGTCTGGGCCACGATTTGCTGGCGTGTGAACATGGAGGCGGGATAGTCCATGCGCTTGTAGAAAGGGATCGTCTGGAGGCCGGCATTCAGGCGGACAAGGTTTAGCGTGAAGTAGCCGCTGGCCGCCTTGGTGTGCAGCTGCGTCTGGCCTTCGGCAATGCTGGTCCACTCCTTCTCGGAACCGAAGGTGAAGTGGCCGCCACCCAGGTTGGGAAACTGCGTCAACTGCTTGTAGTCACCGGCCCGCAGTTGGGCGCGGGCGCTCTCATCGATGGGCGCTCCCGTGTCGATGCCAAGATGGTCCACGTCGTCCGTGTCGCTTGGCAGGACGTCCAGCAGGTCGCGATTCATTTGCGGAGCCAGTGTAGAGCCCCGGGATCCGCCGCCGGACGCCCAGTTGCCCTTGCGGGCAAAGCGAGGCTCGTCGCTGGAGTCGGCCACATCGACGATGCTCCGTACCGCCGTGGTCTGGGGCGAGCTGGAGGAGGTGGTAGTGGTAGTGCCACGGCGCTGCTGCTGGTGCTGCGGCTGCGGTTTGTGATGAGTGTATTGCTTCATGTTCCGCCGCTTCCTGTTTTGGGTAAAAATTTGTTAGCAGTGCCAGCAGCGATTACGTACTACATACTCCTTGGATCGATCGTCCTTGCCGGACATTCTGCTACGTAGTTGGGGTGGCGGGGGCTTCGCAAAGGTAGTTTGAATTTAAAATCTGGTTTGTTTACACCCTCAGTCAGGTGTTGTTGCTGTGGCAGCCCAATGCTGTAAGTGCGAGTGAAATGGCAACAGAGAAATGGTATCGGTGACAGCTGTGTCTAACAGCGCGCTTCAAATGGAATCATTGCACGTAACAGCACGGCCTATGTTGCGCCTTACAGCACCTACATGAACGAGCCAACACTGACTGTGTGCCATCGCAAATATTGAGTTGTGCTAAAAGCATTTTCAAATATATATGTATATAGCACAGTGCCACCGAATTGATGCTCAGAACTGTGATTTTGACGAACCTTTTTTGACCTGGCCTTTCATCTCTTAATATAGTAGAAATACTTAATTATCTTAATACAGTATTGAGGCATATTTATTTCTGCATAACCTAGGGGAGAATAGAATTGAGAAAGTGTTTGTCATCCCAGGTTCCAATGAATGCAGAATATAGGCCTTGGTTGCACTTACATTTTGAATTGCATGTGCTGGGGAACAGCTGTCCTTAAACCGATATTCTGTTACGCGCAGTTACAAGAACAGTCTGTGCTGTTACGCACACATTTATGCTGTTATGCGCAAACATTTTTTTTTGCCAACGTTTCAATAACCAAATCGGGCTGTGTCAACTGTTTGCACGAAAAAGAAAAGTGTTGTTGCCCTGAACAACTACTTCCGTGTCAAGTTTGAAGTTGGATTTAAGAAAATTATTTATAAGCAAGGCACAATCTAGTTTATGTTAATGCATCAAAACTTTTTTTTTTTCGTTTGGCAAATAAGAATTGCTTTTCTTGTATAAAAACGCGATTACTTTTCATTTCGTTTTGAAAACGGAGAAATCCTGCGGACATGATAACGGGCGCACCAATTAATGTGATTTCAAAAGAAAATTAGAACACTTTTTGAATATTGCATATTCACCTTACATATTTGTATACTTTTCATAGTATTTTCCACTAATTTTTAAAACGCGTTATCGACGCACCGCCTTGTCTAATGCACCAATGTAGAAATCGTGTAGAAATGCCATTTGGAGCAATCGGATTAGTATTCGTGATCACCATCGAAAACCGTTTGCCTAAACCTTATTTTATTAACAATGCAATAATGATGAGTTCTTAAAATTAACCACATTTGTATCAAATGGACTAGATTGTCGCGTGAAACTATACTTTCAGTGCTGAGGGTCTTAGCTAGCTAGTTATATTTAACGCAATATCAAAATTGAGGAATATGATAGAATATGAATACAAATAGTTCGTCAGTATATTTTTGGTATATTATGAAACTGTGACTTATATTTCGATATATTTTAGAGGGTCAGACCGTTTTTTGTATCTATAAATCCGCGGTCACACTGCCGCCGATGCTGCCAAAAATTTATTTAATTGGTAAGTTTTGGTAGAGACGAGACCGATTCTATCTGCCTCTGGATTTATGGAGTGTATATATAGCTGAACCGTGTTGCCGTGTTTTTTTTGCCGACAGCGGTTGGAGATGTTGTGCTTTCTTAGCTTACGGCTACACCGTAGCCTTACTCGCACCCAGCTGTCAGGCGTTGCCGGCGAGATCTTCCGGGCCTTTTTCGCAGACCTGATCACGCCAGAAGGACCAAATACAAGTACATATCCCGCCGCCACAGCACAGCTTCACAGCTTCGATTTAGCGTCTAGTAACCAGAATGTAGCCATTGCGCCTTCGGACGATGATGTGTGGATCTTCGGCTACGGGTCGCTGGTGTGGAAGGCGGACTTTCCCTATATCGACCGCCGGCGCGGCTTTGTATGGGGATTCAAAAGGCGCTTCTACCAGCACAGCATCGACCACCGGGGCATGCCCGACAAGCCGGGGCGGGTAGTGACCTTGCTGCCTGGCGATCCCGCTGAGGATCGGGTCTACGGCGTAGCCTACCGCATTGCTGCCGCCCAGAAGGATGCGGTGCTGAATCACTTGGACTACCGCGAGAAGAACGGCTACGAGCGCTGCAGTCTGGAGTTTCACGAGTATCTATCCGCCACGAATCCCATCCAGGTGATCATGTATGTGGCGACGCAAGCCAACGACTCCTATGCCGGCGACGTGTGGCAAGTGCCGTGCATAGCCAGGCAAATCTTCACCTCTGCCGGACCCAGCGGCCCCAATCGAGATTACCTCTTTAACTTGGCCCTAGCCATGGAGAAACTGTTTCCCGGTGCCGTTGACGAACACCTCACTGAGCTGGTGACCTGTGTGAGGCGCCACATCGAGCAGGATGAGCCCGAGCTGCTGCAGCGGGCCCTGCAGGAGGAGATAACCAACATCCTCTGCGAATCTGTCAGGGAGGCGGTCAGGGAGGACGAGCCTCTAGACCATGGGGAGACCTCGCGGCGGCTGGAGGCTCTGCACCAAAACTGCCAGAAATCTGGCTGGCGAGAGCCACTTCTTGACGTGCAGTTGAGACGGCAGAGCCTCTCCACACCTTCCTGACGCCCCGAAGAGCACTTTAATCGCATCAACTAGACAATTTTTTATTTATTATCGTTAAATATTGCATGTGCGTGTTGTTGTGTCCATTCCAAATGTTCCCGTGAATACATGTCGCCTGTTAGGGCGGAAGGTCTGTGTAAATCTGCGTTGATAAGCCGCAACGGATTATTTATGGAAGTCCAGTTTGAATTTATATCAGCCAGCTGACGGATGATTTACAGCAGTCTAGCCCGATAGTTTTACACTTTCCTATCGATGTTTTAATATCTTCAATATTTTGCGACATAGAAATGGCAAAATGCGTGTCAGAGTGAGATATTGCTATCCGTACCTGTCAATTCGTGGTTTGCATCAAAATCATTTGTTCGTGAGGCCAAAGAAATCAGTCGGAGAATATCGCGTTGCTATCAAAGGTACAGCTTTATCGATAAGCTGATAAAATTATGTTGATAGACGCAACCTCGTTGTGCTAACACACCTTGTAGAATTCATGTAAAAATAACGTGTAACGTAGAAATATTATTTGAAGGCATCTTCTCGACCTCTACATCGTCAATTTCTTCAAATATCATATATCTCACAAAATTATTTTTACATAACCAATATTACTTAAAAATGTATGATCAAAAAAATACAGATATATCGATATTTTGGAACATATGGCCACACTTAACTAAAGCTAATAACAATACTGTCGTGTCTGTTTTCTGCGCGTTTTGCGAACGGATTTTCGCCTTTGTTTTTTTGTTTATCTCGGGCATCGTGGCCAATAGCAATTGCAGAGCAATGCATTAACTAATTGGTTAAGCGTGACGAGCGTCAACGACAACCTGTCTGTCCAGCACGGCCACCTACGGAGGAAGGAATTCGCCATGAAACAGGTGGGCGCTGTGCGACAGTCGGTCGGTTGTGTAGTGGACTAGGGTGGTCACCTTCAGAGGGGTGTGTAGGTGTTGGATGTGCTCTTCTTTTGTTGTTGGTGCTGATGATATTTTGCTGACGATGATGTTATATTGGGTTTGTTTTTTTAATGTGCATATGCAAATTCTATTGTTTTTTTGCTGACTATAATTGTACGCAATACGTACGTCGTGCATATGGTAGTGTGAGTGCTGGTGTGTGTGAAAGTATGACAACATGTTTGCATTTGCGTATTGAGCGAAGCAACTCTTCAAGCCGGGCCATGCCCTGGCTAACCCTAGCCCACTCCTTCAGATGAATCACTAAAACTAGAGTAGAAGAGTAAATCTTTGACGTTGACATTACACTACGCTACACTACACACAGCCACATGCACTCTCATTTGCCACCGCTTATCAAACAAGAGCTGGCTGTTATTTATATGTGTGTGGACCCCTACTCTCTGTGTATGTGCATATAATGTATATCTTTATCGTTATACGCGCTCTCTGGTGCCCAACAAGTTTCTTATTAGTGGAGATTGGGGAAGATTATGTACATTATTCATATGACGCAAGAGCTTTTCTGCGCGCGTTGTTCCTTTTATTGCATACTTTGCTGAGTTATTGATAATGGCGTCGTCGTCCTGGTGCCTGGCTGCCGCCCCCGTTAGTTTGTGTGTTTGCGTGTGAGTGCGTGCTCGCTTAAAGGACATTTAGCACATTTCCAGGCATAACTCATTTCAATTTCAATGCAAATTTCCACCAACATACATATTTACATATACACTCGAATATATGTATGGGTTTGTAGGTGGGGTGTATTTACATTTTAGCAGATTACATTTTTTAGTATGTACGGGTACGTACACCCCCTTCCACCCTTCTTTAAACAGATATACCCCGTCTTCCGTCTTCATACTCGCACTCACACACACACACGCACTCCACCCACAACAAGTATCGATTCCTAGGGTTGCCAAGCAGTGCCTAAATCTAGGCCTAGAAATCAAAGCCAGCGGTGACAACCCTTAAACTCTTTGCTGCTGCTTTGCATAACCACCAGGAAGGATGTGTGTGTGTATATGTACCATATACATACACGTGGGGGAAACTGCGCGGAAACCAATTTCCCAACCATTTAGTTCAGTTTTCGGTGAAGAGCGTCCAGACGCGTGTCCCCGTAGCTAGGAGAAAAACCCTCTCAAGAAACATCCATTTGGCTATAAAAACAAAATAAAAAAACTTCCAATTTAAGAGAAAATTGCAAGTCAAAGACGTCCCTGCTCTAAACTGTCTCCAGATGTTTCGCAACAGTAAATTGTGTAAATGTCCAGAAACTAGCTGTAATTTGAGCATGGTTGGGTCCAAGTAGTGGGGCAGAGTGAGAGAAGGAGTGTGTGTGTTCTTGTGCTGTGGTGCTGCCTCTGCTGCTGGTTCTGCTCCTGCGCTGCCTCAACAAATTTTACAGTTCTGTGTGTGTGTGTGTGTGTGTGAGTGTGTGTTCGTGTCATGTGACCGCGCGCGCAAAACATTTTGCATTGTTTTTGCTACGTTCTGCTCACGTCGCTGTTCCCTCTGCTGCTGCTTTCCTTTCCTGTACGCGAAATTTTGGGGGCGCCTAGCGTAAGCATGCGCAATGGTCCCCACAATCTGGCGCTACTACATAGCGCTCACATGTTAGCTTCTGCTGCTGCTGTCCCAGCACACGTGTGCAGAATAAGTTCACGAGATTATATTTAAGGCAAGGTTTAATTTAATCCAATTTTCGCTGCCGTGAAGTATGGCGCATTAGCAATTGGCCAATTGGAATTCCAGAGGATCAGCCAGTCCATACGGCTGGTCTGTGTGTGCCTGTTCCTGTGCCATTTAGGGATAGTGTGTGTGTGTGTGTGTGTGTCTGTGAGTGTGGGTGCGAGGGAGTGCGATAGGAGTGTGTCCTGTCCTGTCCTCGTCCTAGTGAGCATCCCCTCTGTGTGTCTCTCTCGCGCGCGCTCTCACGGTCGCACTCTCTGGGCAGAAGAGGTGCAAATTCCTTCGCACTGGCAGCACACACTCTGCCAGAAGTAGCAGCAGCAGAGGCAGCAGCAGCAGCAGCAGAATTGGCACCAGCCTCACAGTAGCCAACTGACCAGCTAACCAGAAGCTTATTTTTTGTTGTCTCTCTTGCACGGAGATCCCCTGTAATCTCGCACTGAGAACTAAAGAAACTAGAAATAAACGGCGATAGAAAAGCTTCAGAATAAGCACCGTTAACGGCGCGCGCGATTCGCTCACTCGATATTTGTTTGTGCGTGTGTGTGTGTGAAGAAAATCAATTGACAGGAATTTTGATTCAATTTTTTGTTAGTTTCTTTCTCTCTGTGAAGTAACACCTTCCGCCCCCGGGCCCCCCGGGCCACACAGATAGATGCTGTAGAACAGACTAGAGCAAAAGAAAAGGCTGCCAAAGTGCGTTCCCCTCACCAATCGTCCACCACTCGAAAGAAAGCGAAAGGAAATAACATTCGTTATTATCGTTACTCTTTTTTTTGTGGAAGTGCATATTCTACTTCTAGATGTGTGAGTGGCAAGTGTGAGTGCAGCGGGCAACGTGCGCGGAGAGGAGAGATGTAGTTTAAACAAACAACAAATATGTGAGTAGCAACAAGCAAGAAATCAGTAAAGGTACTAACGGTACCCCTATGCTCGTGTGTGTAAAAAAAATCTGTAAATCGAGGTTATCTATACGCACACACGTACAGTGAGTAAGTGTCGCATGGGGAGGGGGAGGGAGTCAAGTGAGAGCGAGAGGGATATGCTTACGTACACATATATACATACACAGATTTGAGCAGCAGCATCCTACTCCCCTTCTCTCTCTCTCTCCCTCGTTCTCATCGTCTTCGTCTTCCTCTCCCGCACACTCACTCACTCTCACTCCCCCCAACGGTGGCATTTTAATCATCATTAGAAGAGGTGGTGGCGGATGGGGGGGGGGGGGGGGGGGGGTGGGAGTACGGCACACTGTCATTATCACCCCCTCACCCACTGGGCTGGAGTATGGGTGGGGGTAAGGGGGGTAGGTCCGTCGTCGGTCAGGCGCCATGTGTAAGCTCTCTCTCCTCTCGCTCCCCTCTCAGCGATGTTTGTTTTGCGGGAATTAAATTTAAAGTATGGCAACGATTTGCTTTTCACTTTCCTGTGTGGCTCCCTGCGGCTCCCCCCGATCCAGCCCACTCGTTTTTTTTTTTACTGTTGCGCTCATTTGTCCTGCCGACTCAGCGACCTATACACACACACACACACACACACACAAATATGCCAAATACCACAAGTGTGTGAGTATGCCTACTCACTTGCGTGTGTGTGTGTGAGTTTGTTTGTCAAAGCGTAAACAATTGCAAAAAAAAAATATACAAAAAAGCAAAGAAAAAAGCAGAAACAACAGCAAAAATAACGGGGAAAACATTAAAGGAAAGCTGACTCAAACACGCGACTGTATGTGTGTGTGTGCATGAGAGTGTGCGAAACAAAAAATCGATTTGTGTGCCATCAAAAAGTGCATATATAGGCAGCCCATATATCTACATATATCCATATATGGGTATCTATGGCATACACGTGTCTCTCTCTGTGGGTGTGCGGAGGGGTAGCAAGAAGCATTCATACGTTGTGCAACATAATGTTGCAAACAACGAAACGAAACGACTTTCAATTAACGAACAACAATCGTTCGGGGTGGTGATGGGGCGGAGGCCCTTGACAAGGCAGAAATCCATTTAACCTTTGAATTGAATGCAAGTCCCAGATTGATTTCATTCTGGGGCCCCTCTCCGCCCCCTCCTTGCCCGCAGTGCAACACAACGGGTGGGTGCAGTGGGTTACTGTGTGGACGCATGGGAAGCAAAGTGCTGGTGCTCATGGGGCAATCTTAATTAATCAACGTGTCCCTGCCCCGGAGGAAAGAGGAAAGGCAGAAATCAAGGTTTATGTAATCCCCTGGCACTCAACAAAAAAAAAAAAAAAAAAAAAAAAAAAAAAGAAATGAACAGAACAGAACAGAACAGGAAAGCAAAAAAACACTCTCGATAGACAATTGATGTGCCATTGTGTGTGTGCGTATATGTGTGTGTGTGAGTGCCTTGAATGCTATCGATAACGGGATAACTGTAATCCAGAACAGATGAGTATTCGCTCTCAAAGCTCACAAACAAACAAAAATATTGAGTGAATCGAAGTTTTGTTATTGAATCTGATCAATTTACTTATGCCTATGTATCTTTCCGTTTCCTTCTCGATTTCAGCTATCAATTCAACTATTGCTAACCTAGTTTCACTCCCCAACAAAAGAATCAAAGAAAAATCAAATACTACATCGAGATCTACCAAACATTAATTGCCAACAACAACAACTAATCACTCTCGGAATCAAGATCCAAATCAGAGCAAAAGCAAAAGCAAAAGAAAGGGACAACATTTTTCGGTACTCCTCGCAAGCTGAATCCTTTCCCTCCAGGCACAACACCTCTACACCAAAAGGCACCAACTCTGTCCACAGCCAGCTCTAGTTCCAGCTTGCAACCTCCGACTCTCACTCACTCAACCCGGTAAAACGCTAGAAATAAAAGGAAACCACTTTCGGAAACCACCTTCCCCTTAGCTAGAAAAAGAAAGAGAGAGAGAGAGAGAGATCCAGAAGATTGCAGAAGTACAGAGAGTACTGAAAGAAGACGAAGGAGTGTGATAGAGGAGGAGAAGGAGGACGACTCATGTTAGAAAAATGAAAAAGTTCACATTCAAAGGAGTTCTAGATGGATTTCGACAAAGCGTTCAGCCCCAAGCCACACGACAGGAGCAGGAGATCCAAGAGCAGCTCAAGGCCGATCATTTCACATTGAAGAAAGTAAGATATCGCTAAAAAATACAAACAAACTAATGCTGCCCAACCCAATCATATGAACCGATCACCCCAAAAAGTGAGCAGACATCGCGACATGGCATCTGTTGCAGCTAGCGGGTGTTTTATCTGGTAGCTGTACCCTTTTGAATCTATCATAAGACACACGCGGCTATGACCGATGCCCAAACCATCCAAGATTCAATAATTAGTAATCAATAATCAGCAATCAGCAATCCCCCCTCCACCGCCCCAGTGGAACTCCCCATCTGGAATCAGCATATATTCATTCCATCTAACGCTCTTAATCTCAACCCTCCCCATCTCTCTCTCTCTCTCTCTCTTCGCAGACCTTTCGCCATGGCTTTCCGTACTCGCCCACATCCTTTGCCTTCGATCCGGTACAGAAACTAATAGCGATTGGGGACAAATCGGGCTACATTCGCATGTGAGTGTTATCCTTTTTTGCTTCTGTGTCTGTATCCTGCCGTCTCTAATTGGAAACACACATCTGTTTCTGTTTCTTTTTCTGTTTATTTATGAATGCTTGAATCGCATGCAGATTGGGAAAACCTGGCGTCGATGCCCATGCCAAACACGAGGGCGAATCCGAGTGCGCCGTGCTCTTTGCCCAGTTCCTGGTCAATGAGGGGGCCCTCGTCACCGTCACCGCCGATGACACCATACACTTGTGGAGCATACGCCAAAAGACGCCGCGCATTGTGCAAAGTCTGAAGTTTCAGCGGGAGCGGTGAGTCCCACCCACGAACCATTGAAGGGATGATTGGATGTTTAGCTTTTGAATTAACGAGTGAAATATGCCAGTCTATTGGCAATCATCGATGAAACTTGATGGGAAATTTTTAAAGTGGTATAGAACACATAGAGCAGTTCTTGGCTACAGCTATACACCTGCTATAAAATTGAACATTGAACTGTAAATCAATTCGAACGATAAACTCTCCCATTAACTAGCTGACGAGTCAGTACGAGTACGAGTCGGAGTATTACTGTAGTAATTCCTTCAATTAAAACAAATATCATTATCATTCGAAATATGAACGCGAACCTTAGGTCAATTGATATTGCATTGAATTCGTTTACGAATGAAACATATCGAATTAAGATCATTCTTTAATTGTTCTTTCAATAGTTCATAAAATGTATACATGTATATTCTTTTTCGAATCTATACACAAAGAAAACAGTTACTAATGCATCTCTATTAGTTAGCTACTTATAATTCTCTCAATTAGAACTTCAAGAACTGGTAGTTTTTGGGCTCTCAGAGCTCTCATCCTTTTGTGCCTTAGAAACAGCATCGAAAGCAATAATTCAAGGGGGATCCATTAGTAATCATTGATGTCATTCATTATCGAAACGTACGAGTACGAGTATGCTTACGTTTTTACATTACGTTTATTTCCATATTGCAGCGTGACTTGCATACACTTGCCCGTGGGCAGCAAATGGCTGTACGTGGGCACTGAGAAGGGAAACATACACGTTGTTCACATAGATACATTTGCACTTAGTGGATATATTATTAACTGGAATAAAGCAATTGAAGTGTAAGTACGAGTACGAGTACGAGTACGAGTACGATACTGATAGAAGTCCTTGATTATATGATTTTCATTTCCGTGCTCTGTTCTCTGTGCGCAGGGTTAGAACTAGTCATCCAGGTGCTGTGATTGCGTTATGTGATAATCCATTGGATGCAAACAAGGTGAGTACTGGCCACAGAACCGTGTACATGGGCCTCCGTACTGATTCTTTTGTTCGAAACCTAGTTGCTTATTGCATTTGAGTGCGGGCTGCTTGTGTTGTGGGATCTGAAGGCGAAATGCGCTGAGATACGATGGCAGGCGGCCGAGGCTGTCAAGTCCCTGGCCTGGCACTACGAGGGCAAGTACTTTGTATCATCGCACACGGATGGCTCCATTTGCTCGTGGCCAACTAGGCCCCAGCCGAAGCCCCAGTCGCAGGTTTGTCCGCACGGTAAGTTCTCCTCACTCCCCCGTCTTGCAGCCACCAAACGATCCTGCCTCCTGTCTCCTGCGTCCACTGATCGATCTCTGTTCTCTCTGCTTTAGCAAAAATCAACAAAGATGGCAATGCGGAAAAGTGTAAACCGATCTATAAAGTTGACTTGAAGTCCAGCACAACTGGGTGAGCACTTTTTGCTAAACAATTTGCTTATGCTGCTGCTGCTGCTGCTGCTTTACTATTGATAGTTCATTTCGAATTCATTTTATTTCAGTGAAACTTTCACAATTTTCTCTGGTGGCATGCCGTCGGAGAAGGGCTCAAAGTCGAATTGCATCACCGTGATGGTCGGCAAGGCCACAACGGTGCTGGAGATGGAGCATGCTGTATGCGATTTCATCACCCTCTGCGAGAATCCCTGGCCATGCGGTAAAGTCTCCTATCAGAGGGCATGGGCAGAACGAAGCATGGGTTAAACATCAATATGTACATATGCCATTACCTCTGTCTGTTGTTTCCATCTGTTCATCAAAGGGGATCGTCTGCCCGACTAGAATACATACTTTCAAATTGGTTCTGCGCTGGTTGCTATGTAGTATTTGCTATAGCTTCAAATTCTGGAGCGTTATACCAGACTCATCGTAAAACATATAAGCACTAAGCATATTCGACACCCTACCTGTGTAAGCGCCACGCAAAGTAATGATGAGTGATTAGATTCATCTGTTTCCATCTATTCGTACAACTTAAACTAGATATGTTTATTATATATTGCCAATACAACTATCATCCTAAGAACATTGGCAAACTGGCTTAAGATTAGAAAACCATAATTCTCAAGTAGTATTTCCATTTGTGTCTGTTCGCTTATGGGAAATTCGTATAGCGAATGAACCCTACTGCATAGTATGTACATATTTCGAATGTCTGCCTATGCCTATGAATGATTATCGATCGATTTATTCAACTAATGGTGTTCCTTGTATTTTCCCTTCCGCTTTACAGAGACCCAGGAGCCCTATGCAATAGCTGTGCTGCTTCAATACGACTTAGTATTAATAGACTTATTAACACCCGGTTTTCCCTGTTTTGAATCGCCTTATCCAATGGACTTACACGAATCACCTGTTACATGTTGCACATATTTAACCGATTGCCCATCGGATTTGGTTCCTGCTTTCTATTCAGTGAGTAGTAACCTGCCTCCCCCACGAGCCTCCCAGGGCCCTGACCCTCAATAATGATATAATGATCTCTCTTGTGTGGTCCATAGGTTGGTCGGACAACGACAAGTAAAAAAAGTTGCTTCTCGGAGCGCGAATGGCCAATATCGGGCGGGGAGTGGTCGCCGGCGTCGTGCAGCTACTCGGAGATTGTCATCACCGGACACCAGGATGGTAGCCTCAAGTTCTGGGACTCGGGTGCCGGCACACTTCAGATACTCTACAAGCTGAAAACGGCCAAAATGTTCGAGAAGCCGCGCACTCATGCGGCCCAGGCCCACGCGGATGCCGACAATCCACTGGCCGTGCATCTGATATTCCTCTGCTCGGAGTCGCGACGCCTCTGCGTGGCCGGGGCCATGGGGCAGGTGATGTTGTTTAAGTTTCGGAAGGTCGAGTCCACATCGGAGGTCCTCGTGCTGGAAATACCCATACTCTATGAGAATTTTGATGACATTTACGGCACGAGTCCCGAATGTGATTTCCTAACTGGCCATCAGGTGCAGAAAACGGAATCAAGTGACTCGGACAAGGTACGGTACATGGATCAATGCTCTCCATTCCCAATTGATTGTTTTGCTTCCACTCACAGACGACGGACTGCTCGTTGAAGGTTCGCTTTGGGGCACAGCGGAAGCCGCCGGGCTTTCAGTCGCAGCTGGTCTGCCTCACCACCGGACCCAATCGCCGGAATGTTCAGGTCACATCGCTGTGCATCAGCTCCAGTTATGGCCTGTGAGTAGTGTAGTCCACACACATACGCTTCTCCTGGCTCTCCTCCACTCCTAATGTCATCTCCATCCTGCCACACTCGCCTCAACCATCCATCGATCCATCGATCCATCCATCTAGCCATCCGTCCATCCATCCAGCCACACACGTACACACACCACCAACCACCACTGCCACCTCTACCACCACCAACCCACCAACCAGACACCGGACACGGCAAAAGCGGACTTAAAAGTACCTCAAAGAAACCAAAAGAAAAAGCAAACAAGCAAAAAAAAAAACAAACAAATACTTAGACGTAGTCTAGTTTGTATTCGTATATGCATGACGTTTTCTGAAAGCGCCTGAGACTTAGCCAAAGAAAAAAACAAAACAAACTCGTAACTCTCGTATCGCTCGTATCGCTCGCCGACTATTAAGCCTCCCCCGCCTCTGCCCTAAGCCCCCTAAGCAGCACCGCTTTTGTTGAATTTGTTTACGTTGTGTATTCCGTAGTATGCAACAGTTGCAAGCAGACCGAGAACCGAGAACCGAGTATCGAGAATCCCACTCCCACCTGGGAGGAAAACACCCCGCCCGAATCACAAACCAGATGAATAGATGAACAGACAGTTACAGATACCGATAAAAATACGAACGAACACAGATCCCACGATACCCAAATCGAACCGATCATAACTAGACAAAAAACTATAGACCAGACGAAAAACGAAAAAACGAACCGAGACTGGAACCGAATTGTAGTGCCTGGTGTGTGCGCGTGTGTGAGTGATGCGCATCGACAAAATAATTCATTTATTTGTCTTTAGTTTTAGTTTTTATTAGTATTTTTAGTAATTGTATTTATTGGTATTCCCGTTTTTCTTTTTGTTTGAATTGATTTTGTTTTGTATGCACTTTATTGGGGTATGCATATACCCCGCCTACCACGTACATATTACGTATATCTTTGTTTTACTTTACTTTCGCACCTTTTTGTTTTTAAAGTCTCCGTATATTAATTGGTATTTATTAGTAATTTAGGCTATTTCTCTGGTAATTTCATGCTTTTTCATCAATTTTGATTTCCACATTTAGTCTGTATTAACCCCTTTCTTGCAATCAGTAAAGTATTTATTGTGAAACAGCAGCAGTTTCTTAGAATTTTCCGCATATTTCTTTATTTTATCCATTTGATTATTCATGCAGTTCAACTATAATGCGCTTTGTTTGTACTATTGTTAGCTCAGAATGTTTTTCTTATTGGTTAAATATCATTTTGGTATTTTTCTTGTATTTTTTTATGCTATAATTTGTTGTATATAATTTGTTTCTAATCTATAACTCTTACGTAATCTATTTATAGTTTTAATCGTTATTTTTCTTTTGAAATTTGTTCATATACATTGGTACTTTCCGTTTTCCGTTTCATTTTCATACATTTTCAGTATTTTCTGTGGTATGTTTTTGGTATCGTGTTGCGATACATACATATATATTGTATACGTATACGTATTGTTTTCGTTTTTGTTTTTGGCGTTGATTTGTATGCAGTTGATTTTTGGAAATATATATGAATATTTTCTGTTTTTAGAATGGCTTATGGTACCGAATATGGACTTGTCATAATTGATATAATCCAAAAAATTTGCCTCTTGAGTGTTGCATGCCCCGATCTGTATGGCGCACATGATCCTTACTCGCGAACACCAAAAAGTCCGAAACGCATTGAGAATAAAGAGGAGCAGAGCCGATCGCCCAGCTCAGATCAGGTAAGTGCCCTCCTCCTCTCTCTCTCACACTCTCTCTCTCTCTCTATCTGATCTCTGATCTCTGCCACCGAGCTAAATAGCCACAGCGAAACCGATTATACCGATTATATATACATACATATATATATATACACAGACACATACACAAGAATACACTGATATATCACGCACACACACACACACACACAGACAGACATTGACACAGACACAGAAACAGAATATCCGTTAGCGGAAACGGAAACAGAAACAGATACACAGACAGACTGAAAAGTATTCGCCCCCATAAGTATGCTACGGAAATCGAGACCTACACTGAACAACCAGTTTCTTCTCATGCATACATATCTCACCAAAAACATATACATATATACATACATATGTATGTATATCTATATCTACATATATCTATATCTATATCTATACATAACATACTGTATATTTGATCTACATTTAAGCTTTGATTTGTACGAGTAATTACTGCTAACCAAAATTGATTGATTACATTAATCTATAGCTAAACCTTACATATTTGTATGACATAAACGATTTTGTAGCCATCAGATTTTGTTTTGGTTTATGTTTTTTTGTTGTTGTGGTTTTTTTTGTTGACTTTTTGTTCCCCTCTCGTTCTCTCTCTCCCTCGCCCTCGCCCTCTGCCTCTCTCTCTCTCTCTCTCTCTGTCTCACTCATAGTATTTTTTTGGAATTTGTGTGGCATTTTTGAACTGAAAGATTTATAACCGAAACTAATACTTAGACAGACACACACACACACAAATGCAAGCAAGCAAGCGTATATGTATATCTAATCTATATATTTTTATATTTACACATTTCTATCTAGTCATACTAGCTTAGTGTTTTTGTTCTAGTACGAGTATCTGTATCTTTTTGCTAGTGTGTACTGTACGCCTCCTCTGACGCGTGTCGTTCGCGGGCTGCTCTAGCCCCACCTCCTTCTCTAACTCTCACTGTCTATCCATCCTGCTCTCTATTTCTGACTATGGCTACCTATCCATCCTTTTCTAACTCTAAGTACTATCTTTGCATCTATACGTCCTGCTCTCTTTGTACGGTTTCCTTTCCACTGTTTCTTCCTTGAGTTTGATGCAATTTTCTCTCCCTCTTTCACTTTCTATATCTCTCTCTCTCTCTCTGTCTTACCCTATCTCTGTCTCTGTCTTCCTCTCTCTCTCTCTCTCTCTCTCTCTCTCTCTTTCTTTCTCTCTCTCTCTCTCTGTCTCTGTCTCAGAACGCACAAAACGCAGCATGGTAAATCGTACATTAATTGATTGATTGATTTGGTTTGGTTTATTTTTTGCACGAAAGCTAGCCTCAATTGATTGATGATTGATTGATTGGTGTTTCTTGATTTCATTTTGTGTGTTTTTTTTTTTTTTGGCATACATTTGATTGCCACGCCCAGACAGACCATCGCATTGACATGCCTTGAACACTGATTGATGGCTTTGATTGTTGTAAATGTGTTGTGCTCTGCTCTCCAAATCCCCCATCTGATTGATCTGTTGTGTCTGTCAAGCCTAGCGAACCACCCAAAAAGAATTTAAAAAAAAAACAACAATAACAATAACAACATCAACTAAAACTACAACAAAGAGAAACAACATTAAAAAAATAAATAAAAAATAAAACAGAAACAACAAAAACTCCTCTCTCTCTCTGTCCCTGTCTGTATCTCTCTCTTTCCCTCTCTCTCCCTCTCTCTCTCTCTCTCTCTTTCTCTCTCTGTCACTGTGTACTAACTCATTGATTGATTGGAACGAGTGAAAGTATGCGCGTGTTTTGGCCTTTCTTTCACCTTATGTAACATATTCCACAACTCCACTCTCTCCCACTCAATGTTTGATATACATATACACACATACAAAACATTTGCATAATATAACATGATTGATTGATTGATGGATTGAAAGTAGTAACTACATTTGAATTTTAACCCCAACCAAACAAATTTCTATTCCAAATCTTAAACCTAAACATAAATCTAATCAAAATAGTTATATTGCCTGTGCGTGTGTGTTCAATCGTTTGTGTATGTGTATGTGTATGTGCCGTGCGTGCGTGTATAAGTAGCACAAAAACTGCAGCTTAAACTGTTATAAACCCCATTGTTATACCCGTTGTATAACAGACTAACTAAAACGTTGCCTAAAGTTTAAACCTCTTCTAAAACAAACCCCCAAAAACCAAAAAAAATCTAAGCAAACCTTTAACTAACTTGTACATACAATATTGTTGGTACAGTACTCTCCCACCCCAAAACACCCCAAGCCCTTAAAGCCTTAACCCCTGTTCCTCTGTTAAACCCCACACACACACACAGAAAAGAGCAACGAAAGCTTTGAGCAAACCAAATATGCAAAGAGGAGAGGACCAACAACAGTAGAGTGAGAAAGCACTCGTTATTCGAGAGGGAGCGAGTGCAATGACTAGCTAAGCTGCACCGGGAGAGAGAGCTTACCGTAACGGTAACAGGAACTCTGCAGAGTGTGATAGAGACGCCAAATACTCCAAACAGGATGAAACATTCGATTCCCTCCTTTTCTGTAAGATCTCACTAGATCCAGAGGATTGCTTACCGGGGGAATGTTCTTCCCCTAAGTAGCTCAGATTCTGCAGTCCCCAAGACTTTGTCTTGATTTCAATTGAAAGCCTTGTGCAATTTAAACGATTCTCACTCAATGAATTCCCAGCCGTTTCTGGGACTAGCTCAGAGTATGGTCGTCACATCTCGTTAGCATCTCTCGTTTTTCTAGCTGAAAAAACTCAACGTAAAATGGTGTGTACTTGCTGATCGGTTGCTCCTCCCCAAACTGATGTGTTCTTCCTCTTGCCTCTCTTGGTTTGCCGCAAAGAATATTAAAAATCAAAACAAAAAAAAAACAAAACCAAAATATGTATCTATACCGTGCTACCTCCCTTCCCCCCGAACCCCCAAAACCAAAACCAAAACCCACCGACAACCAGAACCCCAACGACAACTTTTATTTGATGCCTGATCGAAAACGAAATTATAATTATGCCCCCAACACCCCGCTTAATCTAGCTGAACGACACGACTAGCCCGGACAGTCCATCGATCGAGTTCATACCCGAGGCGACCGAGGCGTATGCCACAGGTGCAGCCGCAACCCCGGCGTCGGCTTCGGCGGCGGCCAACGAATCCTCGAGCACCTCGCGGCCCACCTCCCCCAGCAGCGGTCCCGATTCGGCGGCAGCATCAGCAGTGGCAGGGGCAGTGACGGGTACAGGGACCGGGACCGGGACTGGGACTGGGACTGGCACAGTAGCCTACCCGCAGCAGGTGATCAACAGCAGCCGGGAGACGCTGCTGATTGGAGCGGCGGCGAGCACGGCCGCCAGTGCCGCCACCGCCATGGCCAAGAGCCCACTGCGCGAGGAAGTGATGGCGGCGCCGGCACCCAAGGAGCTGCAGGACCGACGCAAGTCGATGTCCTGGAAAACGTTCAATTTGAAGCGTCAATTATCGAAAGTCAATATGAAGATCGGCGGGCTCAACGTCAACACCGATCTCGAGTCCATCAAGAACACATCTATTTTCTACACCCCCAAGGAGAGCTCCCCGGAGGGTGCCGGCGAGGAGCAAACCGCTGTCGCTGGCGCTGCCATAGTCGCTGCAGAGGCCCTCGAGTGCCGGGAGGAGGATGCTGGGTTGGCGGCGGCCAGCATGGCGCTCAACAGCGAAGACCCTGAGATGCCGATGCCATCGTCGTCGTCGTCGTCGGCGGCGATGCGCGGCAAGTTCCGCTCCTCCACCACGGACTCGCCGGACGGCTACAGCGGCGAGGTTATTTTAGCGGCGGCTGCATCAGCGGTCAGCGGTAAGCGCGTGGACTTTGAACAGTCTCTGACCAGTGGTGCAGAGGGCGGCGAGCGGCCCAACAACCTGCCCCTCTCCGGCGAGTCGCAGGCGCCGATAAAGCCGACACGGCAGCGGTTCAAGGAGAAGTCGCGCGACCAGCGTCTGCTCTCCGTTCCGAACATCAAGTACCAGCCGCGTGACCTGCGCGGCGGGGCGCGGGCCATGAAGAACGACGTATCGCCGCTGATGGGCGGCAACCTGAGCAAGAAGATGCGTAAGTATGGCCCCCATCGGGGTCCAGATCCACAGAGAGAGCGAGCCTCTGTCTCCCTGTCTTTGTCTCTCCATCCCCCTCTCTCCCTCGCGGAGAGTGTACCCCCTCCCCCACCCTTTCCCTCTAGCTTACAGAAGAGCGAACGAGCGAGCGGGCGTGCTGTGTGATCGCTAGGCAGCAGGCAGGCAGGCAGCGGCAAAAAGAGAATCCACTCCAATTCGGCATCCATCCTTCTCACACACACACACACACACACACACACACTCACTCAATCAATCACTCCTTCACTCAATTCATAGACGGGAAGAAAAATGTATCCATACACCACTTTGGATGGGAGATAGAAGTTGCTAGAAGATTTACCATGCCTTGCAACGCAGTTACCCCCCTTCTTACCGGTACCAGTCCCCCCTGCCCCCCTCCTTTTCCCAGTGTTCTGTCGCTGGTTCGCTGTTGGATTTTCCCCCTAGTACCTGCCGCTTTTGGGGCACCTCTTTTCTGCTGCTTCTCATTTTGGGTTTCTCTCTTGGTTTTTCGCTTCTTTCTGTTTTTGTATCTTTGCTTTGTTTCGATCTTTGTTTTCGTTTCGTGCAAGATGTAGTAGACATTAGCCGCCAAAAACATAAGCAACTGTACTTTTAGTACCCTTTAATCTCCTAATTCCAACCACCCTAAACCGACCTCCGACCCTCGACCCCCGACCAACCACCCGCCTCCCTGCGCATTGGTGCCCTATTGTACGGCTAGAGATGTGCATAAATAAGATCGTAAATCGTAAATCCGACATCCAAAATCCAAAATCTAGAGCTGAGAAAACCCTAACCTAACCGAAACCAAAAAAAAAAGAAAAGACAAGATCCTGCTTTTTGTTGTTTTTTGAATAAGAACCAAAGCGCTGAAACAAAATTGCATTTTGTGTATAGAAAAGCTATGTATGTAACATGTATGTACTTTGTAGAGCATACTATTCTAGAGAGCATACAAATCAGTGAAAGATCAGTGTAATGTAAATGTATTCTAATATAATTATAATACTACCTACGATATACTAATATAACGAGTATGAGAATAAGCAACCAAAAACAACAATGTAATGCCACATACATAACATAAGCACTCCAAACAAACAAGCAAACAACAAAGAAACAAACAAACAAACAAACAACAAAACTCTCAAACAATCGACAAATCAAAAATACTTTTGAAATCTCTTATCTATGCTTCTTCTTCTTATCCTCTAAAAACTAGACAACGGCTGCAGAAGAGCTGCAATACAACTGCCTTTATGTGATTGTATGGAAGTTCTTTGGTAAATCATTTAACCACCACAACAACAACAGCAACAAGAAAAACAACAATCACAAGCAACACCAATCACCACACCCGGCACCACACACGCACAGTCGAGTCAATCACTCACACAGTTCACAATACAATCACAATCAAGCACAAGCACCACCATCACAACACCAGAACACCACAACTCCACAACTCCACAACACCACAACTCCACAACACCACAACACCACAACACCACACCCATATATGTACATACGAGTACAAATGTGTAAAGTAACGTATAAAATTCTGCAAATATCTACAAACATACCATACACACATACATATATTCTATAAACGTACCTTTTAAGACTTGATATAGTACATTTAAGATCTGAAAAGTAAGCAAAGGGAGGGAGCTTTCAGGGCATTCACCACAAAACACCACACCACTATACACCTCAGTCTACCTACCACCCTATACCTATGTATGTGTATGCACTGTGCAAAACAAACCTAAAACCTAAAACCCAACGCCTTAAACTAAAACTGAAAATACGAAATTTAAATGTTGATTGTTGTGCTGTAATACAAGCCCCGTATCCGTATATTCTTAGCGTGTAAGTTCCATCAGTCATCGACGAAACGGCGAAGCATTCTCCCACCCACCCATTCACCACCAACAACTCTACACCACACCACAGCAAAATGACTACTGATCGAGGTGAGCCAGCAGCCGGGTTTTCCAAGCTCCAGGGGCCCAGCTCGGCTTTCCATATCAACTGTCCATTGTCGCCTGTCCCCTGTCCCTTGTCGCCTGTCCCCTGTTTTTCCTTGGGAATCGCATTTGTTGGTCGCCATTCTAGTTGCAGGTTGAGGATTTTTCTCTGTCCCTAGACCCAACACCACTACCCCGTCCCCCTTGTCCAGCGGGGGAATTGTGGGAGAAACTGTCGATAATAATGGTGATCGATAGCTGTTTGAGTTGAGCATTTCTGCGTTCCGTTCCGTTTTTGGTTGGTTTCTTCCTTTTCATTTCGATTTCGATTTCTCGATTTAATTGTATGTGTGTTCTGGCTATCGATAAGTCGATACATCGCTTGCAAAAGGCTTTCAGCTTTCCCGTTAACCGTTGCTTTTGCGTTTTTTCGTTACCGCCTAGAGCTGCTTTTCCCCCTCCCCCCAGTTCTCACATCTCACTTGTACATAAAAACCAGAAGAAAAACCGATGATTAATAAGAAAAAACAACACAAATTTATTAAGCTTTAACCATATACTACATAAACTCCACACATACATGCATATATAATATATATATATATATATACATACTTTGCTAATTATGAATCGAATATTCACATATAATACACACGCTAATATATACATATATTTAAACATGCATATGTACATATGTATATCACACCCCAAATACTACATGTGTACGTGTTCTATATATGTTTTATCTCTCGTATGCAGCAGATATACCCATCCGTTTGTTCGATCTGTCGTACATACATATATAAATACCTACACGCACACATATTCTGCATACATATCTGTCTGTCTCCTTCTCGCTGTCTATCTCGCCCGTATTTTTTATTTTATGTCTGTACACATACACATATGTACATGCAGTATATTTCATTGTGTTGATTGTCGTGATTGTGTTTAATAAATGTTTAAGTATCGTGTCCCGAATCACGTTCCCCGAAACACTGCCCGTCACTGCAATGGACCAATCCACCCATGTTTTTCTCGCTGTGTACTCGTCCTCACATATACATACATATAACCGTTGCACTCGTAAGAAAAATAAATGTAAGTTACTAGAAACTCACTCAAACACTCACATCTGTGTTGGTCTCTCATTCACACGCACCCCTGTGTCACACTCACAAAACACTCACATCTGTGGGTCACTTTAACGCATATCCCTCTGTACTACTGTTGCCTCTCAATCTCAATCCTCTTTGCCCCCCATCTGTGATCTTTCCATATCTTGTGTCTCACTCAAGCACACACCCACACAACCACATAGCTGACACACCCACACACATACATATATCTGCTGGTCTCTCTCTCACTTTCTCACTCTCTTGATGTTTCGTTTCTTGCACTCGTTTCGTTAACAGTTATGTTAAGCTTTTCGCAGACAGAAAGTATGCTACACATGCTCACTCGCACATACACACACACACTCACACACACACACACACAAACAAACACTCGACACAGCACAAAAATAAACCCACAAAAGAAAAACCACAAGCAGAACAAGATGTAGAAGAAGACGAAGAAGAAGAAAGCAAAAGAAACAAAATGATGATCTGTGATCCGATCCATTCAATCATTTAGTGCATTTATCTTTCTCTCTCTCTCTCTCTCTCTCTCTGTCTCTCTTTCTCTCCCACTATGTGTGTGTATCTCTCTCTTTCTCTCTCTCTCGTGTCTCCCCATTATGATTACCGTTTATTTCCGGATTATCTCAGATCAACGGCGGAGCCGGCAATACGGCGAATGCAAGCGCAGCCGCAAATGCATCGCAACAGCAGCAGCTTCAGCAGCAGCAGCAGCCCCTACAGCAGACGATAGGCGGCGGTGGCGGCAGCGATCCATCGTTGCTGTCATCGTCCCCTGGGGCAGCGACAACAGCAGCAGCCTCGTCCTCAGCGTCCTCGTCGTCGACAGCAGCAGCAGCAGCGGCAGCAGCAGCAGCAGCAGCATCAGCATCAGCAGCGGCAGCAGCAGCAGCGGGATCAGTTTACGGTGCAGACGATGCAGGTGCGGGTGTTGCTAGTGTCGGTGTCGGTGTTGGTGTTGGTGGTATTGGTAGTGGCAGTGGCAGTGGTAGTGCCAAAGCTGGCGCAGGTACGGGCGGCGTTGGCGTCGTTGGCGTCGTTGAACATCATCAGCAGCAGCAGCAACAGATGCAGCAGATACTCGTGCAGCAGCAGCAGTCAAGCTTGAGCTCTACGTTGGCGGCGATGCAGTCCTTTGACGTTGATTCATTCGATTGCGGTGCAGGTGGAGGTGGAGGCGGTGCAGGTGCAGGTGCGCATCAACATCAATATCAGCATCCGCATCCGCATCAGCATCAAACATCCGTAATACAGCAACAGCAGTCAGTGACATCGTACGAGTCCCTAAAAAAGTCCAAATCACAAGGTGGGAGCACAACAGAGCACAGTGTTTACAACCTACAGCAAACAGCAACCAAACTACCGTTAACAGAGCACAGTTTTGTTGGCAGTAAACGGCCAACAGCAAACAGCAAAACTACCGTTAACAGCCAGAACCACATGAACAACAACAAGCAACAACTACAGCAAACAGCAATACTGCAACAACAAATGCACCAACAAATCACAGAAACAACATGCGTTCTCTCTCTCTCTCTCTCTCTCTCTTACACAGACACACACACACACACGTGTAGACCCTCACCCACCCACTCTCGGTGTCTGACTATCTCCGTCTCACTCTCGCGCGTACACACAGCACAGCACAGGTCACACACACTCTCTGTCTCCCTCTCTGTCTCTCTCTCTCTCTCTCTCGCTCTCGCTCGTACACTTTCTCTCTCTGTCTCTCTGTCACTTGACACGTTGCTTGTGTGGTTTGCCTTTCGCCAGAGGCACACCCGCCATCCCCCCCTCTCCCCCTCAGCCAGCCCCCAGCATTTCAGCGGTGTGTGCGTATGCGTATGCGTGTGCGTGTTCGTGTGTGTGTGTGTGTGGTGCCGTCTTTGAATTTGGATTTGAATTTTGATTTGAATTTTGGTTTTTTAATTGGTGCGCGGGGGGCGGTTGGAGTTGGAGCTCTATCTGTCTCTTTTTCTCGCTCGTTCGCTAGCTCGCTCGCTCTCTCTCTCTCTCTCTCTCTGTCTGTCTCTCTCTTTGTACCCTTAGATAATTCTAGATAAATATATAACTGCATATGAATATGTTCTCTCTCTCTCTATCTCTCTCTATCCGTCGCTCGCTAGCTCGCTCGTTCGCTATCTCTCTCTCTCTCTCTCTATCATCGTTTCTCTCTCTTGCTCTGTTTCTCTGTCTCTTACTATACCTATATATCTTTCACTCTCTCTCTCTCTCTCTCTCTGTCGGTATTTGTATTTGCATTTGGCACGCTTTAAAAATGAAATAATAATAAAACAAAAACCAAACAATAACGATTACGATAACGATAACAGCAACAATTAAACCAAGAATTATACTAACTGGAATATACCACCTACTACATATATAGTATAGAGTACAAGCCCCCAGATCGGAATTTGCATTGGCAAAAACTCTCGACTTTTGCATAGTTCACACACACACACACACACACCCACGCGCACTCACACTTTCACACACTACCACACATACATATGTACATGCATAGAGCTGCACACAAATGCAAGCAAGATTTTGTTTGGTTTATATTTAGTCAGACGCCTGCCGCTTAACCGATTGCACTCACTCAATCTCAATCTCAATCCATAGAAAGCTTACCCAGCAAAGATTACCTTAACCCAAGTACTCGTATACACTTATTCGTAGAAGGAAAACGAAAATGAAACCCTAGAGCGGTGACCCCAAAGAATAGCGTATCAAGTGTTTTTCAAAATCATGAAACCATGGAAAATGTTGAGTATTTATTTTTATATCACTTTGTGTGCCGTTCTAGGGTTAAACGGCCGCCGCTCGTAGAGGTGTACGTACAAGATGCCGTTAACTTTCCTTCAGGGCTGCATTGTGCCCGAAAGAAGAAGGAAGGCGGCATCATCACACACACAAACCCATACACACACCCACACACACAAGCATAGAGCAAGAACCGCAATAATTAGGCAGCCTAGCGATTTGATAGTTTTGTGCAAAGCAAAAAACAAAACCAAAAATAGTGCAAAAGAAAGGCAAAAACAGTAATTCTAATTCGAATAGAAAATAAAACAAAAATTCGATTAAATATTTAAGCAAAACTAATTTGCCTACTACCGCCCGCCGCTTTACTCTCTCTCTATTTATCACTCTATATATATCTATTTCTCTATCTGCCTCTCTCTCTCTCTGTTTGACTTGATAATATCATAAAATATTTAACAATTTTGATGTCATTTTGTTTATTCTTTTGTCTTTTTTCTGTATCTGTATGCGATCATCAACTAAACAAATTTTGACCCTGAAAACAATGAAAAAAACAAACCCCAAAACTAAATTACAGATAAATTGGATGGAACTTTCTCACGATCCAGATCATCGTCAATGTCCAGCATTGATATGTCTTCCTCTGAATCTGTTACCTGTTTAGCTTTTATCGAGAGTTATGCAAAACGAAATGGTAAAGTAGAAACCAACAAAAGTAGAACAATCAGCAATAAGCTTTAATCTGTATTCTTTGTTCTGTATTCTTTATTCTGTATTAATTGTAGATATTTTGACACTTGTTCCTACTTTGTGGATTGGAACTAGTTTCGGTTCAATACTGACCTTGTTCATAACCATGCCGGAACGAGATGTGCGCAAATCTCAGCCAGTATTGATAACAATAAATGGTAAGAACGAATGGCCGAGTTTACCAGTACAATGTATCATGCCTCAGGTACTGGCTCAACGATTAAGACACATTCCTTACTATCGCGCCGTCGTAAATACAATCGTCTCAGAACCTCAAAATCAGTCACTTCAAATTGGAATAATTCTTCATATGGCTTCATTTTGGCTGTGTTTATTTCATTTTCTTACAAAAGCTATCAATTTAAGACAACAGCACATAAACACATCATGAATCAAGAAAATGGATCGTACTATGTATATTTACACTCCATTTCATAATCACTAAGCACAATCGTTAGAAATCCATCACCGATCCCTAATCAAGGTGCGCTGGTAAAGGCGCCCAATCTTTAAATCTCTCTAATCTTCTATCTAGATATAATCTGTTCTGTTTTTCTGTTGTAGGCGGCCCCGTGGTTCGACTCAAAGGCTCCATAACTTCCATGTCTTTTTTAGACTCATACGGATCGATCATACCCTATACATTTGAGACCTGGCGTGACGAGAAAAGGGACAAGACAGATCGTAATCTATCCCATTCTATATACTACATATATGTATATTACCATCTTTTACTCATCCGCATCTGTTGCAGGCACACCCACTAAGAGCAGCAGCCGCACCAGTCCCACTTTCACACCAACAACTGCCAATACAATACCAAACACTTCGGTCGCTGGAGGCGTGGCGGGTAGTGCCGGTGGCATTGGCATTGGCGGTAGTGGCAGCGCTGGAGCAGCCGCTGGAGCAGCAGGAACCGCTGTCGGTGCAGCTGGCAGTGGGGCTGCGGGCAGTGGCAGTGGGGCAGCTGGCGCCGGTGCAGGCAGCAGTGGCGCTGTCGGAGGCGTGATCAGCAGCAGTGCGAGTACCAGCAACAGCGGCATTATCGGCAGCATCAGCACCGGCCTGGAAACACTCACCGATCGACAATATATCGTTATTGCAAGCGAGAAACAAACAAAAGTCTTCGATGTGGCCAATCAGTGCTGCATTAATCGCATACAATTATCGGAAATGGATTTTGCAGTCAAGGCAGAAACTATCACGATGAAGGGTATGTATAAGAATAAAAAACTTGATCTGCCCCCTCCCGTCTGGAATAAAACTCTCTCTCTCTCTCTCTCTCTTCCTCTCTGTCCTTTTTTCAGATGGCTCTTGCTTAGCAACCTATCTTTCGAATGGCCATCTAATGGTACATAGTCTTCCTAGTCTAAAACTGTTATTGGATACTGATTTCTTACCGCTTATGGAGTTAAGGTGAGAGCAGAGCTCTGGTCTTGAAACCAAAGAAATCCTTTCGACTGCCATTTCTCTCTCTCTCTCTCTGCAGTTTTCAAACAAAATGTAAACAGGGAATTGTGGATCCAATGCTTTCGATATGGGGTCAACAGATCATTGTTCATGAAGACACAAATCAGTAAGTGGTTGTAGCAAAGGCCTGGTCCCTGCAGACTGATTTCATTTCGTATATTCTTGTATATCCCACACAGAATATCAAAAATTTTTTGCTTTAGTCATAAAGGTCATGGATTGTACATGGCATCGCCCACCGAAATTCAAAAATTCACGATATCATCGGAATTCTGGTAAGCTACCAACTTACTGCCTTTGAATAGTACCCTTATCCTAAAGGTTTTTTTTTTATTTTTCAGTCAATTTATTTTGGAGATGATGGGTGAACTATATTCGGTACACGAAATGCCCGAACAACCGAAGGAGGGTTTCTTTAAGGGTCTATTTGGCGGCGGGGCCAAACTCTTGGATCGCGAAGAGCTTTGTAAGTTTCCACAAGAGTGGAGTGGCTAAGAGATTCCCTTCAAAACATTGGACTCCGTTCATTATAACAATCGCTTCGGTCGCATCGTATTTTTGTTTTCAGTTGGCGAGCAGAGCGGGAAAGCAAATCGTTCGGTTGCACGGCATATACCCGGTCCCAATTTGGAGCAGCTCGGCACACGTGCTTCCACAGCCGCATCGGAGATTAGTCGGGCGCACCAGCTGGCCATGGAGCGCGGCGAGAAGCTCAATCTTTTGGAGGAGCGCGCCGAGCGTATGGCCAATACAGCTCAAGATTTCACCGGTACAGCGCATCAATTAATGCTTAAATATAAAGACAAAAAGTGGTATCAGTTGTAAAATATCTATTTTAGGAGCCAATTCTACCACAGTTATTGTAATATTGCTTTTATAACACTTTCTACTACATTACGAGTAAAGTACACTTATTTAATTTCTGTTTTCAAGTCGTCACGTTATTTACAAAAACAAAAACAACCAAAAACAAAAACAAAACCAACAAAAAAAAGCTGTTTTTAATAAAAATATATAGACCAAAAAAAAGGAAGAATCGTCTTAATGCTGTGGTTTTCCCTTTTGCAGCATGTGTCCTATTCCAAATAAAACTGGGCTTGGAACATGCGATCTGCTGGCCAAAGGTTGCTGGACAGTTTAGAGGAGGCAGCAGCAGGTCTCTTTGACGTGCAAATATTTTAAATCTTCCGCATCTTTCGGACATTGATTTTTTCACTATTCAAATTATCGATAGTGGAAAAAAACGAGGGGGAACGTTGTGAGTTGCTGCTGCGACCGCAACTCTACATTAATACCCGATACATAGTCAGTATGGCTACATTGAGCGACAAAGAGTGCGTGCAGAAAACGTGTCTGAACATTTCTTCGGGCGCTGCGTAGCCACTGCAAATTGATTTCATAACAGATTCGACAATCTGGTAGATATGGTCATTCTTTATGATTGTGGGTTTTCTCTCGTATCTTCAATATTGTGGATGCCACAGATATTCGTCCTTTGCGGGGTCCTTTGTTTGATCTCTGGATGTAGTAGCTGAAAGAGAGTCTCGTTGTTCAAGAATAAGGCCTGAATTAAGCGGTACAAAGAAATAGAGTTGTTTTTTTTTATCTTAAAAGGGTACAGAGTTTACTAGGTGCTCGGATCTTTCGTCTGGCTCGTCCTTCGGGGTCGTCTTTCGGGGTAGCCGAGAGGATTGGTTGCGGCGGTTTAAGTGCGCTCCGAAGAGATGATTCGTTGCGGAGGTTTAAGTGCGCTCCGAGGAGAAGGTACGTTGCGGAGGTTTAAGTGCGCTCCGAGAAGAAGGTATGAATATTACCAGCTAGTTAGGATCGTCAGCACTGAACATATACTTTTGTACGATTGATGAGTCAATTTTCTACAAGGCTGGCTAATTTAAAGGTGCCAGTCCTTCCACGCTTTAATTAACTTGCTCAAAGACGCTGGTGTCTATGAGGAAGGAATGGCATATGACGCAGTGGCGTCAATGCAATTGTCCACCATGGAACAAATCGAGGAAAACGAGGAGTACCTGCAATTCGAACGTGCCCGCTGTGCGAGCATAGTCTTACTCCTCGCTGGAGCTGCACCAATCGACCATGTTGCCTTCTGTGCTGATGGCTGAGCCCATGGCTGGTGATATGGCTATTGATGTCTCACAGCGCGATTGCGATAGTCCTCCTGAAGGGCCTGTTCATATGACTGTTCGTGCAATAGTACATCACCCCCTCGACTGGAGCCCTTCGGCCGAGCGTCAGACTTTACCCAAGCGCAGAGCTGACGGGAACAGCCACACCATCGGTTCGGAGGAAAAGCGTACTAATAGCGTAAAAAAGCGCTCTAATAAAACCGTCTGAAGAATTTAAAAATAAAATCAAAGAATTAGAATTAATATTTATACATAATGTAAAAGAACATTTCAATTTAACCACAAATGTCAAGGCAAAATTATTAATGGCTGCACAAAATGTAAATATTAACATAGACGTAAAATTATTTTATTTTAAAATTATAATTTATTTAGAATTAAGAACCTTAACAAAGAAATATCCGTGCAAAATCAGAAGCAATTTTTGCTTGCAAATGCAAAATTAATAAAAATAACTTTAGTAAAGCATGCGACTCTGCAAACCATTCCCTTTTAGCGCATAAACTTGACCTTTTAAGGTTTCCACCCAACCTCCTGAGATGGATTTCTAGCTATCTCTATTCCAGGTCTCAAAGAGTCCTCTTCAAAAACTCCCTCTCTTTACCAGTAAAGGTTCCTTCGGGAGTACCACAGGGCAGCCATCTAGGCCCCTTACTCTTCACACTCTTTATTAATGACTTGCCTTCGGTATTAAGACACTCTCGAGTACTTATGTACGCGGATGATGTTAAACTCTGTGTCCTGTATAAGGGCTTTTTATTTCATTATCGCTTGCAATCCGATCTCAATAGCTTTCAGTCATGGTGTTGTGAAAACTTGGTACTCCTTAATGCCTCGAAATGCAAAGTTATGACATTTCATCGTTCTAGCCCTTTGTTGTCTCCCTATACCCTATTTGGTGGTTCTCTTGAGAGAATTACCCTGGTGGATGAACTGGGTGTTATGTTAGACCCCAAGTTAAAGTTTTCCCAACAAATTTCTACCATGGTAAATAAGGCCATGGGCGTGCTTGGGTTTATAAAGAGGTGGTCAAAGGAATTTGACGACCCCTATATAACAAAGAGTCTCTATACCTCGCTTGTTCGTCCGATCTTAGAATACGGCTCCAGTGTATGGTGCCCTCAGTACAAAGTACAAAAGGACCGTATAGAATCAGTACAGAAAAACTTTTTACTCTTTGCTCTGCGGGGCCTTAACTGGAATGAAGGTGTGAGACTCCCATCTGACTCTAGTAGACTGCTATTAGCAAACCTCCCATCCTTAGTTAACCGTAGAAAAAGGCTTGGTGTGATTTTTATGCACAACTTGATCAGGGGTGACATAGACAGCCCTGATCTGTTGAGCCGCATAAACTTCACAATTCCTATTAGCCTTACTAGAAATTTTATACCGTTGTTCCTTCCACTTTGTAGATTGAATTATTCCTTGCATGAACCGTTTAGGGTCTTATGCTCGGATTATAATTCCCTCTACCATATCATATCCACCACTAATTCTCTTCCTCTTATTAAATTACTAATCCTTACACACCATTCTAGTAATTAGTAATTAGTAATTGTAGTGGTATTTTTATTTTTATTTTGAATGCATGCCTAGTTCTCTTAGAAACTTTAGTGCTAATCTTCCTCGAATATTAGTCTAACAGCTATCTTTCCTGCATGCTCGCGTAACAGCCTTCTGCTGGTGTCACGCGGGCCACTTGACGGTGCAGTAATTGCATCACCTCTTGAAAGATGCAGTCATTGCATGTCAACGTCCACGATAAAAAAACAATAAAAAAACTTCACCTCTTTGATTTATAAAAGGAAATTTTAAACCTCACGGGCCTGTTAAGGGTTAATCAACATCAACATATGCCGTCTCATTCACACTCACTATACTATGTGCCTTTCACTCGCATTTATTACTAACATACGTTAAGGGACTGACTTTTGCCGACGAAACCATCTTAAATCATCATTTAGCATCATGGCTACGTCAATGTTGCTGGTTCGACATTGCCATAGCATAGCCATTGAAATAGCCAGCGCATGATGCAATTATACAAGGTGGTCTCGTGGGGAGCCGAAGTTCGTTCGTGTTGTCCCTTATCGTTAGTGCGTGTTTGCTTGTGGATGTAGAAGGTTGTTCGCAGACGAATTTTGTTATAAAGTTTTAACCCTTAGGTGCCACCAACAAAAAATGACATACTGCACTTTTTGCCGAAATCATGTTCCGGGAGTAAAATTTATTCATGCTCCGAAATGTGCAGTGAAGCGGAAGTTGTGGGAGCAAAGCCTCGGGTGCAGCCTTGGCGCTCATTCTAAAATTTGCGATACTCACTTCAAAGCTTCCCAGTGGAAGTCTGCACCTAACAAAGGGCAGACTTATAAAAGGAGGAGATTGATTGATAACGCCGTTCCGGATAGAGTGGACGAAAGTTTAAAAGATGGTTTCGTCAATTCGAACACGCAAACAGAGTAAGTTTACCGTATGAAAATATATAAATAAATGTAAATAATAATGCAAATGCTCTGTAGGGACGAAATGATAAATCATGCAATGTTCAAGGAAAACGAGTGCCTGAGACAAAAGATTCGTGCTATGGAGGTGGAAATGCATCGCGTAAGCCAGCAGCTTGAGGACTCGCGCCAATTAGAAAAGTCTCTTGGAAAAATTTTTACGGATAATCAAATCAAAATATTAAAGAGTGGTGGAAAACGACAAAAATTTAATTCGGAGGACATATCTGCGGCAATTCGCCTTCATACCGCAGGCGCTGGAGCGTACAACCATCTTTATAAAAAAGGATTTCCTTTACCTAGTCGTGCTACGTTATACAGATGGTTATCTGAAGTAGAAATAAAGACTGGCACCCTGGATGTGGTCATTGACCTTATGGAAAATAAGGAAATGGTTGAGGCCGACAATCTTAACAAATAAATATCCATGGAAAGGCAGAAGCAACGTTTGCTTGCAAATTCAAAACTATTAAATATAAAACCATAAAAAAATGTAAATCCCACGGGCCTGTTAAGGGTTAATCAACATCAACATATGCCGTCTCACTCGCAATCACTATTCTATGTGCCTTTCACTCGCACTTATTGCTAGCATACGTTAAGGGACTGACTTTTACCGACGAGACCACCTTGCATATTTGCATCATGAGCTCTTAAGCTAACAATACCTACTCCCTCTTCCCACAGCGTTGCATATCAGCCGTCCTGCTCTGGGAGAACTGTGCCGATGGAGTGGAAGAGTCGACCGACATTTTCTTGTAGCGGCGCATGACTCCCGCCTCGGATAAGTGGTCATTTATGAATCATAAATGATAATTTATGAAAACTCTGCTCGGACTAGTCGGCGGCTAATCAACGTCGATGCAAGCCGGACAACCGATTACCGAAAAAACGGGGCTCGTAAAATCTAAAACTGAAACATCACAGAGCTGGTGAAGAAAAGCAGAAAATAATCATGTTTGTGGACATGTCCGCTTTCCCGGTAGAGCAGCAGTGAAAAGGAGACGGCAACATATGGCAGTCTGTTTTTGCCATGCTTTGACTTTTAATTCTTAAATTTGTTGGTCATTTGCAGCATCAGTGCTGCCGACTTTTTATCAGAAATAAAGCTATTTCTAACTTGAAGAAAAGAAAAAAAAAAAGCTGCAAATTATAAAAAAAAAAATTTAAAAAAACGTAATTAATGGTATTAACAATTTTGTATTAAAGTAATATTTATGTATTTTATACAATTTTCATTAACTCATCCAGCTCTGTGGGGCTAGCTTCTGATTCGCATACGTACGAATTAAATTAATTAAATTCAATTAATTTAAAATTATTAAATGAATATCGCTACATTTGCATTCAATTTCTGAATATTTTCAACTTAAAGCTAATCCAAAACTTAGCAAATTCCATTTTTCTTAACGAGCAATATTTTGTTGACGGAAAAAGGTCAACCTATTTTAGAATTTATAAATTATCTGGTAAACTGGCAAATATCGTTAAAAAATAATAACATTTTCTTACTTTTTATGTAAGCGGTGGCAACATCAAAAAAAGCAGCTCTGACGGGAAAAAAGCCTAATCGGCAGTACTGAATCTAGCTAATGGCGACTCTCGAAATCTGTACTGGTGTACGACCGCAGCGAAATACTATAAATACAGCTCAGCCGCTAGCCCTGCCTTCATTTATTTTTTCTGACTTTCGTGGCAGCATCAAATTTTCATATATTTAAGTTTTATTAGTTACTCAGCGTACACTGGTTGTAGTTGAACTTGGTTGATATTTTCTTGGCATCCGGGTTGCCGGTTGCGGATGGTATTTGGCTGATTTGGTGCTTGGTGCGGGGGTTGTTCGCAACATAGATTTTACCACGCCGCTCGGTGCGGCAATACTGCAACTTCTCCATGGTGAAGAGCCCTTTTTATTCCAAAAATTTCGAAGCAATGATCAGCCTGTCGAAATCAGCACCTCCGCACCAAATTGTCCAACATCTTCTCGCTGGTTATTTGCATGTCATAACGCCCAGTATTATGACGCCCACGGGCGCTACGACGCTTTTAAAAGCGCACTATCAAATTATAAGAATGTCGCTTTTTTCTGGAGGACTTCTGTCGTTTGAAAGCGTCATATCTCCGGCGATTTTGAGCAAATTATGCCGATACACAAACAAAAATAGAACGAGGGGGAACGTTGTGAGTTGCTGCGGACACCGCAACTCTACAGTTATACCCGATACTAAATCAGTATGGCTCTCCTCCGGCCGCTGCGTAGCCACTGCAAATTGATTTCTTGCTTTTGGCTACAAAAATAATCCAATCTGATCCAGATTTAGCAATCTGATAGATATGGTCATTATCTATAATTCTGCGTTTTTAGTTTTCTTCAATGTGCAATATTGTGGATGCAACAGATTTTCGTCCTTTGTGGGGGCGGAAGGGGGTGTGGAGAAATTCTGAGATATACATTTTATAGTGAGATCTAACAGGAGTGCGCATACTAAATTTGGTTACTCTAGCGTTGATAGTCTCTGAGATCTGTGGATGCCCCAGATTTTCGTCCTTTGCGGGGGCGGATGGGGGTGTGGCGAAACTTTGACACAAAACGGTCAAGTTCCGATATCACAGGAGTGTGGTTACCAAATTTGGTTGCTCTAGCTCTTATGGGTTCTGAGATCCTTGAACTCATATTTTGCAATTGGCAAAACCGACCATGAAACCTGTGTGTTAGAGAGAGACAGAGCGAGAAAGAGTGAAATTGTCTTCTTGATTCTGGTTATAATAATTATACGATTTGGTTCATATGTTGCACTCTAGAAGATATAGTCATCTTCTACGATTCTGCGTTTTTATTGTGGATGCCACAGATTTTCGCCCTTTGTGGGGGCGGAAGTGGGCGGGGTCACAGAAGTCTGGATCCAAAACATCGTTGCTCTAGCTCTATAGTCTTTGAGCACTAGGCGCTGAAGGGGACGGACAGACGGACGGACGGACAGACGGACGGACGGACAGACAGACATGGCTCAATCGACTCGGCTATTGATGCTGATCAAGAATACATATATATACTTTATGGGGTCGGAAACGATTCCTTCTGGACGTTACACACATCCACTTTTACCACAAATCTAATATACCCCAATACTCATTTTGAGGATCGGGTATAAAAAAAAACATTTTCTTAATTGAGCATATATACATAGCTACTGCTTGATTTATGAATAGCGTTTTTATTAGGAAGTTAATTTCATTAAGCAAAAATTGTTAAAGTATTCCGTGCTGTATTTAAAATAATATAAACGTATTATTTAATATGTAAATATGTAGATAATTTATTGTTATTGAACATGTGTATAGAATATAATGTTATAGATCATTTTTTTCGGTGCAATAGGCAAATCGTGTGAGGCGTTAAAAGGCCTGCATCCTAGCATGAGTTTTTACGCCTGTTGCTTTCATTTTACTCAAGCATACAAGAAAAATGATAAGCAATCGATTTGTGTTGAGAATACGCTAAAAAACAATACGAAATCTTACTTTTACCAAAAAGCAAAATTGTCCAAGGACCTAACCTTCTAAAATGCGAAGCAATAAACTTAAAGGAGAAGCTCTTTTCTCCATTTTTAAAATATTTTAATAGACAGTGGCTTAAAAAGGTGTATTTTTTTTATTGTTTAATAATTGAGTTGTATTTTACTTATTAATGGTTAACCATAATTTTTATATCCGTGTTGGAGCGGTCAACTAGAACCACGGCTCAGTAGAAGCTTATAATTTGAATTTTGGAAATAAAATCCGAGCAAATGGGCACTTTTGTAAATTAGTTCAATGTCTTATTAATGCGAATATGAAAAAGTCGCAAGTTTGCTTTACTCTTTCAAAATGGTGGTAATGGAAATCAGACAGTTAAGTTAATCATTCAAAATAATATGTTAGCTCAATTATTTTTGTCTTCAGGATCGCCCAAAAAAACAATGAGCGCAATGGATCTTTTTGAAAAAGGGGAAATAAATATACAGGGTTCTCTGACATGCACTGTTTCCTTAGCTGACCGCTTTTCAAAGCAGGGCTTCCTTGAAGGGGTGGATATTGAAGGCAATTTAACTGAAATGTCTTCCGTAAACATTTGTGGTACATGTTGGGATCAAATTGTGGCCCACAACCAAGCAAAAAACGTCTTGGAAGAAAAAGAAAATATAAAGTCTAAATGTCCAAGCTGCAACCAAGACCAGGCGGATCCGGGAACACATAGTAGACTTTTCATTAAGGTCTTAGATATTGCATCAAAAATTATTTATTTATTTACCAACAGACGACATCCAAGAAGATGCTCAGCAGCACATGGGGCCTGTCACCTGCTCTAATGCATTGGAATCTTAGTGTGGTGGCAGGCTACTGAAAAGGAGACATACCATAAGCTTATGGAAAAGACTCAGCGACAGGCTCTGCTCTGTATTACAGGGGCGCTGAGGTCAACCCCAACAAAAGCACTCGAAACTGTACTCGGAATCGACCCCCTGGACATTCACGCTCGCCTGATTGCGGGAAAGGCAGCACAACGCCTCATAGCATCAGGAAATCTATCGCCACAAGGATACGGGCATAGTTCAATCGGCAGGGAAATGACCAGATCAACTGATTACATGACCCCCCAGACTTGCCTTGACGTCAAAACAACCACATCTTTGGGACCTGAAGACTGGAAAATTGGAAGGGACCAAACTGAGCACCTTAATATATACACAGACGGATTCAAGATGGACGGAGGAGTAGGAGCGGGCCTATACTGTACAGACCCTGAGATAAGGCTGTTGTATAAGCTACCGGACCAATGCAGCATATTCCAGGCAGAAGTTTTTGCCATCGGGAAAGCAGCGGAGGTCGCTCTCCTCACAGAACGAGCACACGATGCGGTCAACCTATTCGTCGACAGCCAAGCGGCGATAAGATCCATGCAGTCGTCCGCGGTCAGTTCCAGAAGTGTCTTGGCGAGCAGGGAGGCATTAGACATCCTAAGCACGACAAAGACAGTGCGGATCTATTGGGTTCCCAGCCACCAGGGCATCGAAGGAAACGAAGCGGCGGACGTACTAGCTAAGGAAGGCGTCGGGCTGGAGAATAGGAGAACCGAGAACGTGCCTGTCTCCCTCAGAACGCTGCAAGGCGATCTAGAGAAGCAGGCTAGAGCACAGACTGATAGCAGGTGGAGGAGTACCACCACCTGCAGAACCTCGAAGATAATGTGCAAGGAGCGCAACGAGAAACTAAGCCACTACCTACTGCACCTACCACGAAAGGACTGTAGATTGCTAGTGGGAATACTAACAGGTCACTGTCTGGCTGCTGCACATGCAGCAAAGCTAGGCATCACCAACAGAGACAGTTGTAGGAAATGTGAGGAACCTGGGGCTATCGAAACCCTGGAACATCTCATCTGCAACTGTCCGGCTCTCTCAATGGCAAGGAGGAGATACCTGGGCGCCCCAGTGTTGGCATCACTGGAAGATGCCTCCAAAAGGACGCCACAGGAACTGCTGGCCTATGCTAAAAACACCTCGATTCTCGGGGACTTTTAAAACCACATTAACACTCCCGCGACGGTTCATACACCCCCCCATCCGGATAACTAAGGGCCATATTGGCCTATGCGTGGCCCCGCTGAGGGCCGTCCGGGTTAACCTAACCTAACCTACCAACAGACGTCCAATAGAGGCGCAATTCCGCAGGTGAAGCAACTCCGGTCGGTTACGGTGCACCAAAGTCGAAACAAGACCCATAGCCTGATAACGAGCAGCAGACGCCTATCAATTTAGCAGGCGTCAGCAGATCATCGGCGGCTGAGCGTTCTTCTCCCGAGCGACTCAACGAACCTGGCGAACATGGGATGCCTTAGTTTTCCAAACTGAAGACCTTGATGGAGATGCGCTTGTTCCGTGTCACCTGCTGGTGGACGCGAGCCACTGGGGGTGCTCCGTCTAGCCCGCCCGGAGTTGTCGCTGCACTCCTGCATCTCAGCCTTCATTTGTTCGCTTCGCAAGCTACTGTTACAGTTGGCGAGAGCGAGCGCCCCAATAAAGTAGAAAACAAACGTAAAAACCCCGTTTTATGAATGTTTGAATTTGTGTATCGAGCTAAAATCAGCTGAGAAAAACCTTTTATCGATTTCGGACTTCAGTATTTCACTGCATGTGAATGTTTTTATACGGTCACACTGATTTTCTTGCCGTCACACTGATATCATCCCTAGCAAAAGCATTTTTGCTGGAGTCTACCATTTTTATTTTAGTTAATAAAATATAAATATTTCCTCTCCTTATTTCGGTTGTGCGCGTACATAAACTGCTAAAGAACTATCTTTCTAACGTTGTCCGGGTGTTGAAGAGCCAGCTTGCTGCGAGATACGACCAATTTCCAACGCGATTTTCCCATTTAATTTTTTTCCACCGTACAAAATTTTTTGTGAGTGAAGAGCCAACCTTGAGAAACACCCAGCACAGCAGTTCCAATAGTTTCGCTTGCTCAATTGCTCATCTGTGGTAAGATTTTCTGCCAAAAAATGTCAGCCAACGATTTTGGATGAATATTTTACGTGTGTCTTTGCGGAATATACATTTTCATCCAGTTGAAATGCGTGCTAAGTGCGACTGTGTGGTGTGTGTGTGTGTGTGTGTGTAGCGCAGTGGTAGTATGTGTGCGAGTGCCTGGCTCGAAATTTTCTTTTGTGTAAAACATTTGTAAGGTGCAACTGTGCATGCAGCTGTATGCGTATGTGGCTGTATTAGTGCGCCATCCGCATGTGTTAGTGGCCTGACTGCGGCTACGGCTGCTGCTTGTTGTCTTTGCTGTTGTTGTGCGTCATAGTGTTGATTGGATGAGAGTATGTGTTGTCCAGTGTGTGTGCGTGTAGTTGAGTGTGTGTGCGCGTAATATGCATTCCAACGGGGTAAAATGAGGGAAAAAGAAGAGGAAGAAGAAGCCTGTCCCGTCCCGTTTCTATGTGGCGCCCACCGACGCCTTGTTTATTTAGAAATCTTTCCATGACAAAAATAATACAAATAATCATGCATACACTCTCGTATTACCCGCCAATAAACGAAAGACGCGCCTCCTCGAATTGGGGAGGCATAGCCATAGGATCCCGGACCTCCAACTCTCTGGCGATCTTCTGTCTGTCCGTAAATCGATGATGAAATTCTATAAATTTAATGCCAACTTGGTTATGAAATGCGCATTTCGGTTGACAGCGGGGAAAAGCAAACCCCAAAGCGACAAAGGGACAAGGGGGCCGCACAACCAGCGCCAAAGAGAAACGGGGGCAAAAAGAAAGTGACCGAAGACTGAAGATTAACGTGAGACCAGACCTAACTCTTCTTGGTACTTCCTGATATTATAGAAATCGTGCTCACGAACGAACATACTATATTGTTAAGTCGACGAGGCCTGCAAGGGGAACGCCTCCATCATGGACAAGATGCGTATACTGAAGGAAAGTCGCCCCGAAATAATTGTCGGTGGCAAATATCGGGTCATACGCAAGATAGGTGAGTGCCTGCCCTGCCACAGATGCAGATCCAGATCCAGATCCACCGCCCGAATGCAGATCCCCGACTAATGCAATCCAAATACTCATTCTGCTCTCCAGGCAGCGGCTCTTTCGGTGACATCTATCTGGGCATGAGCATCCAGAGCGGCGAGGAGGTGGCCATCAAGATGGAGAGTGCCCATGCCCGCCATCCCCAGCTGTTGTACGAGGCCAAGCTGTACCGCATTCTGAGCGGCGGCGTTGGCTTCCCACGCATCCGCCACCACGGCAAGGAGAAGAACTTCAATACGCTGGTGATGGACCTGCTGGGGCCCTCGCTGGAGGATCTGTTCAATTTCTGTACGCGCCACTTCACCATCAAGACGGTGCTGATGCTGGTCGACCAGATGATCGGTCGCCTTGAATATATCCATCTCAAGTGCTTTATCCATCGCGACATCAAGCCGGACAACTTCCTCATGGGCATCGGCCGGCATTGCAACAAGCTATTCTTGATCGACTTTGGTCTGGCCAAGAAGTACCGCGACCCCCACACGCGCCACCACATCTTGTACAGGGAGGACAAGAATTTGACGGGAACCGCCCGATATGCTTCGATCAATGCCCATCTGGGCATCGAGCAGTCTCGCCGCGACGACATGGAGTCCCTCGGCTATGTGATGATGTACTTCAATCGCGGCGTCCTGCCCTGGCAGGGCATGAAGGCCAACAACAAGCAGCAGAAGTACGAGAAAATCTCAGAGAAGAAGATGTCAACGCCCATCGAGGTGCTGTGCAAGGGTTCGCCGGCCGAGTTCTCCATGTACTTGAACTATTGCCGCAGCTTGCGTTTCGAGGAACAGCCAGACTACATGTACCTACGTCAATTGTTCCGGTATGTGGATATCCATAATCATTCTCTCTATAGATCTACATAAATAGATACCTTTATCATGTTGTATTCGTTCCTATATCTTCTGTGCTCTACACAGCATACTGTTTAGGACGCTTAACCATCAGTATGACTACATTTACGACTGGACAATGCTGAAGCAGAAGACCCACCAGGGTCAGGCGAATCCTGCAATACTCTTGGAGCAATTGGACAAGGACAAGGAGAAGCAGAACGGCAAGCCGCTGATCGCGGACTAGGGCGATGACGGATATCGCGGGAGGTTGTTGAATAAAAAATGAAAGGGGGGGAAACATACAAAACACACACACTATAAGAGAAATGAATATGAAATGAACGCGGAATGGAGAGCGGAGTGGAGTTGAGTTGGCCAAGGAGCGGAATGGATAACGATAGAGAAATACACTGCGAAGCGAAATAAGAAAGAGGAATCATAGGAAGAAAAGCAGAATCCGAAACAGAAACGAGTAAAAAGCAAAAATGGAGAAACGAAGTAATACACATTCGGGACATAGGATGTTTCGTAATTAATTAATTTAAATTCAATACTAAAAGAATAAGGAACAAGCCAGACACAGACACATACACACACACACACATTCACATACCCACACACAGTACAACAGTCCCAGAAAAAATACAGATAAAGACGAGATGACGATGGTTCCAAGAAGTGAACCAACAGCAGACCAGGATCCACAGATTGCACAGATCATAATGCATACACACTCACGCATAAGCATGCAACACAAGCTCACACACCCACAACCACACCCACTACACAACAACAACAAACACACTTAGTATAACAAATTTACCAGATTTAATGTAGAAGCGGAACAAAAATCGTAAGCAATTTCGTGTATATACATATATATGTACATAGGCATATATGTAGACCAGATATGTGCTCATACTATATATATATATATATATGTATGCAGGTAGACCCATTTTGAATTGTAATTGAAAATTGATTGATTCGATATCGAATTCTCTCGCACCATTGCTGCTTGTTGATTCAACAAAGATTGAAATCGCATCCAATCCCATATATACCATCCCATTTATATCATGCGATAACGATAGCGATGTATCCCCGCATGTATATGGAAACGATACGATACGATATATAACAATATTTGAATTGATTTCAATCAATTTCCACGCCACTGCTTGATTATGGCTGCGAATCAGACTCAATAACTAATTGAAATCGCATCAATAAATAAGCAGAGAATAAAACAGAAAACAAAACAACACAAAAAGAAGGGAAATCGAACGATAAAAGATTTAAAAAACGTAAAAAACATAAAGTTGCCGCCAGGAAGCACAGCAAAGCCAACTGGGACGACGAGGGGGGAAAGCAGTAATAAATACAGCAAAAGATGAGTAAAAACAAAACAAAACAAAAAAAAAAAACAAGAAAAAACATCAAATAATAATAATACAATAAAAAACAAACAAAAAAAAACAATGAAAAAGCCGAACGCAAAACTGCAAAGTAATTTTGCATAGTAAGCAGTAATAATTATAAACATAACTTATATTTAATTTTTTGAATTACATCAATAAATATGTTGAAATTATGTACATCGCTCTGTCGATCGGATCGATGGGACGCCCCGATGCCCCGGATTTCTGTAACTTCGCGACGGAACCTTCGAATGACACCTCGCCACTAAATAGACAGAGAGAGGTAGAGATGGTGCGAGGATAGAAGAACAGCAAGAAGTCGATGCAGGAAAACGTCAGGCACAGCCTTTAATCAATCGATCGTAGATCTAAAGAACTATAGAGAATTACATACCTATATATAAACAAATTTGAAATCTGAAAATCGTGCAATTTCGAGGAAGAAAACTACCTAAATTTCTTTGAAATGTCTGAAAATATACATAATAGTAAATCCCAAACATTTATAAAGATTATCTATCAATCCATAAATGAGGCATCCAAAGGCATCCCGTAATTGTCATTCAAAACTCAAAAGAAAACATTACGATTCGCGCTAAGAATCAAAAATGTTATAGGATGTTGTTATGTTGAAAATGCATACCACTTTGAGTGAGGGTAGTAGCTATTGTTTTGAGATCTAATTGTCGAAGGAATGGAATGGAATGGTTTCGACCGATCCTATAATTTAACGACATTTTGAACCCGTTTCTAGCTATGACCCATCGAGTATTATGATATTATATGCAGGGAGGGGGAGTGGAGCTCTTCTTTAACAGGAAGACCAGCAAATACATTTTCATCGGAAAACAGAATAAAGGATTCTATTCTGAAGCCATTCACGACCGACCTGCCGTTGCCTGGGATTCCATCTATTTTGGATACTATCATAGTACAAGGACTCGGTACCACTGAAATTTTCGGACCTATCCACAAATAAAGATTACAGTGCAGTGCCGCAGTTTGCATACAATTCACACAGGTAAAATGAAAACTTGTTCGACTATTAATTAACGATTACATTTACAGATGGAAGCATGGAAGGATATGCATACGAAGACAGCCCCTATAGAATGTATATAGAGAAAAGAAGTCATTCCTTTTTGGTTCTCAATGCCACTGCATTCTACTACTCGCGGATTACTTGGGACATCCTTGGGACATATTTATTAACTGTTATTTTGGCCTCTTTTCTGTTTTATTGTTCTTAATTTGTGAATCTGCATACATACAAATATGAACATTTTTATTTCCTTTCTTTTTATATTTATATTTTCATTTTATATTTACGAAAGAAATACATACTAATTCGTACAAAACTAATTTTCTATAGGTTTAAATTGAGAATGGAATACATCATGCACATACCATTAAGGCAAAAGCAATTGCAACTGCAAATAAAATATAAGCTCAAACATAAACATACATTTTTTCAAAAAGCCCGCGCCATGTCGTATTCAGTGCCTTAATCGTTATCAATAGTCGGTTGATTTCGATTGCCCCCTCAAGGAATATTTATGATTTATTTTCTGAATTAATTAATTAAATGGATTAATAAATACAATTTTTACAAATTACAGTGCTTATAGTTTCTGTGCGGCGCTTACCAACACTGCTCACCACTCGGCTCTTTTTCGCTCTCTCTTAATCGGTTAAGGGCTCTCTTTGAACCGGTAGGCAACAACGAGCTCCGTACTTTAGTAACTGTACTTGGATCCATATGGTGATGATTGGAACTGCATTTCCCAACTATTGAAAAGGTGAACAGGGAAATATACAGTTCTTGTTTAGGGGCTGGAGCGATTCGGTGATATTCGGAGAAAATTGGCCCTGAATGGTATCAGGCTGAGCCACTTTAATAGCCAAAAGCTGGAGAAAGCTGCCGCAATTATTGGAGAATATTAACACGACACAGCCGGACATTCTATCGCGGCCGTTTCCTGCCATCGTGCATTCAGCAGGCCAACAGCAGCCATGTTGGTCACTTTAACGGAGCCCAGGGACTAGTATTAAAATTGGTATTGATAAGTTAATTTTAATAAGTATTTGATATACACCACATATAATGTATCCATATAAACTTAGTTTCTCATGTGTCGGGTTTAAATATACCGCCACATTACGAACCGGTTAAAACGGGAATGGCGTGATTTTGCTTTCGGCCAATGAAATCGTCAAAAATGCTGCAGCAACAAGTTTTGCAATGCATTTTTTACGATTTTCATTGGTCAAAAGAAATTTTGCAACATCATCATGCAAAAAAGTTGCTGAAGCGGGATGCGCAACATTCGGCATACAGGGGAAAAGGATAGTATATAATTGCAGAAATGTTTGTCATCCCAGGCTTAATGAATGCAAAAACTATTCAGTCTGTGTTTAAATGGTATTTCAACGATTTTTTTAAGTTAAACGTCTTAACGAGACCAAGAATTTGTATCGGGATCAGGATGTATACAAGAAACTAATCAATTAATTACGTTTTAAAGCAGTTTGGAAAATAGTATCTTTATATATTAAATTAACGAAACAGGGTATACCAATAGCCATACTCCGGTTGACAAGCAACAGTCTTCAAATACCGGCAACATTGACGCGACAAAATTGCAACTGTTTTTTTGCTGAGCATTTTTGTTTAAACCTTGTTTTAGCCAAAGTACAATAAATGGGAGTACTTAAACGTAATTAATCTCGTAGTAAATTTATTCGACGGAATATCAAAATTTAACAATAGGAACAACTATACTTTTTCCTTTTTTTTTACCGTTTTCGCTAAAACCTTTTTTTAGTCAAAGTCCAATAAAAGCAAGTATTTATATAATAGCCAGTCAAGTAGAAAATAAGTTTATTAATTGGATTAAATTATGTGGGCAAAGCTAAAAGATCTATCTAGTTATTTGCAATCTTTGGCGGAGAACGATTAGCCCATTGTAAGCCAAGGGGGTATTTTAATAGTCCACCGAACATAATGAAAATTTAATAATTAATAATAAAGATATCGTGTTTTTTTTTAAGTTCAGAGGAAAGATGGAATGAATCTACAAGAAGAATTAACAATCGTTAATATTTTCCACCCTTTACCTCAAGTAGTTGAACTATTTAAATAGAGGGGGCTTAAGTAGGCTTAGTTCTTTCTTTCATCATACGAGACGCTTTATTGTTATTGACGCACCAAAATTGGGCCAAAAACAATCAAAGCAATCACCATAGCAGAAATACAAGTAAGTTATTTAAAAAGTAAGTCAAGTAGTAAATCGATTCATTAATCCGATTAAATTATATGGACAGGGCTGAGGATTCAATCTAGCTAGTACTATTCGACGGAATATAAAAAACGAGGAATATGTATGATGGACCTTGAATTCGTCAGTATATTTACTGTATATTTTGAAAACGAGACGGTATATTTTGGTATATTTCTGAGTGTCAGGCGGTATATTTTATCAATGGGTGCGCGGTCACACTCACAATGTTATCTTGACCCGAGCGGTTGCTGCTTTGAACAGCGGGGTACATTCAAAATTTAAAAAACTGTCGTTGCCAACGGACGTGCTTGTGCTTGTATCTCCTGTTGTTTTGCCGGAAACACAAAGTGCAAAGTAGTGTGCCACCGCCAGGATCTTTCTCGGCTCCGCAATCAAAGTAATTTTTGGCAAATCCAACCAACGTGCATGTTCCTATGTGTGTATGTGTGTGTGTGTGTGAGTCAGCCTGTAGAGTGTGCATTTTTTTGCATTTCCACGTTTTTTTTGTTACTCGTTCAAAAGTGAGCGCGGGCCATTTGGTTGTTAAAAAAAGCAGTGCAAATACTATTGTTTTTTGTTCGATTTTTTTGCATTGTGTGGTGTGCATGGTGTGACTGCAACGGTAGGTGCTGAATCAGTGTGTGGGAGTGAAAGATGCAAGAGCAGGATGCCTGGAAGCGAACAGAAACAGGATGAAATCAAAGTTCAGACGGGAAGAATTGGAAGCACAGAATAAGGATGCAAGCAAAGTAGTGTAGTATTAGTACTGTAAAAATGCCTAATCGGACACAGACAAGATTCGAAGAGGATCAAAGAGAGAGAAAGAGAATCCCAAAACAAAGTCGCCCACAGGCAGTCGGTAACGCCGTCGCCGTCGCCGTCGCATTCGCAGTCGACGCCGCAGTTGGCGTTGCCTTGCCTGCTTGCGCAGCAATAAAATAAAAATTTACCAACATACACACACTGAGGACACGGAGACACAGACATGTGATACGAGCTAAAACAACCACCAGTGGAGATCTCTCGCATTCACAGCACCAACACACTCTGACACACACATTGAGCTCCGAGTCACACTTGCGCTCTGACACTACGTACGGTACGGTGCTGTGTAGAAGAGGAGGGGTCGGTCGGACGAAGGGAGCTTATCTCTTGCTTGCTTTGAGAACGAAGACGATAAAAGCAAAGCAAACAACACACACACACACACACGTGGACAACACAGAACAGACGGACGGACGGACGGCTGGATGGACAGGGACCCAATCGGCTGTTGCTGTTTTTGGGAAAAGAATAAAAGGAACAAAGCAAAGGCAAAGGCAAGAAACGTCAGTTTGCACTGGCTCTGCTGTGTGGTTCTCTTCCTTATGGCTCCTCATTCTGATCTGCCTGTGCTTCTGTTCTCCTTCTCTGATGATTCTGTTCTTCTGCTTCTACATCTACCTCTTCTTCGTTAAGTGACTTGCACATGTGCGTAAGGACACACACACGCACACGAACACACATAGAGTCCCAATTGCCGCGCGAGCGGGCGAGCGAGACAGACACAACACACAGGCGCATGAGCACTTTGTGAACCAAACCGTTCCGTTCGCACGTGTAACGGCGTTCCATCATCGAATCCCTTTTCATTCCTCTCCTAACCATCGTATCTTCACCTTCTCCCTCTTTTCAGCTGCCTTTTTTTTGTGTGTGAAATGCAATACGCGATAAATAGATAGCGCAACAATCAAAAAATAGTTCAAGTGCAAAAAATAAACGAAAAAAAAACAAACCAAATTGTCTACCCCTCCCCAAGACAACAGTAACAATCAAAAGAAAAGAAAAGATATCTGTCGTCTTGTCCAGTGGAAACGAATTATCAAGCCCGAAAACAACAAATCAAATTCAACAAAAGGCAGGGAGAAAAACAACAACTAAAAAAATAAAAACTATAGAAAAAAGAAAAAAGGAGAAATAACAGGAGACGCAGCAGCGCAGACAACAACAAAATGTCTGCCACAATAGTGCAGAAATCGCCATACTTTGAATGCGGCGACATATTCCAGACGGTAAGTCCTCCTTTTCCTCCCCCCTGCTCTATTTAGAAATGCCCCCTTACCGAGTACCTCAGAGTACTATTGCAGGCCAAAAAGAGTCGAAATCATGTGTTTGCTCACCATTTTGGACCGCTTTAAATGAAGAAAGATTTTTTAACGTAATGCCAATCGATTCTAAAACTCGTGAAGTTTTCCTTCTGTTTCGAAGCCCATTTCCATTGAAAAACAATTGCAGTTTGAATCGATGAATGTGTATTTTTTTTTTGTTCTTACATTTTCTGTGAGTCAAGTCCAAGTGTTTTTCGAATGATTCAAATTGGAGTACATAATTCTACTACTGCTCATAGATCGTTGCGACAATACGAAGTAGGTGCAGGTGCTCGTGTACCACACAAGAGCAAATAAGAGACAGAGAGAGAGAGATATTTCTACTAATCCTAATGCAGTTCCTAAGTAAAAACGCCAGTCAAGTTTTTACTTTAAATATATGTATGTACTAAATGTATTTTTACTGTACAAATATTTGATTACGATACAAAATTGCAACCAAACAGATTTCGGTAAATTTTGTGGTGGGGTTTGGTTAGGTAGAGGCTGGAGCGGGTAGGGGCATGGCATTTGCGAACACCGGCGATTATTCTTTTTGCGCATTTCGTACGTTTCCGTTTCGTTACACGTTTCACTAGTGTGTGTGTGTGTGTGTATGTGTACGCGCGCTTGTGTCGGTGTATGAGAGTTATTATTCGAAATATTCAGCTGATTCATAATTATTTTGGTTGGCAAACACTCACAATTTTGATGGCGACATCAAAATGCACAACCGACAGACACACCGACAACGACATTAACTGGAAAACGAACTAAATAAATTGTCTGATAAGGTGGAGCGCTTGGCGGGTTTGGGGGCTGGCCGGGACCTGCGAATATGATAAGTTCTTTGGGGCACACTTGTCAGTGCCAGTTGCTGAAAAGGGTGAGGTGTGGCGTCCACAACAGGTGGCATGGACAGACAGACAGGCTTTCATTGGATTCGATTCGATTCGATTCCGTTTCGTTTCGTTTCACGCTCTCTTTGCTCAATCGTTGACTGATCTAAAAAAGAAGGATTGCAGAAGTGATGGGAACGGGAACGGGCCCTAGCCTCATGAAAATCGATCGCCTGATCCGCGCTGTAACTGTAAATTTAAGGAGATGGCAGCAATTGTCGTCATCAGGCAGAGACAGGCAGAGCATCATTAACAAATGATAATGATAATGTATAATGTGAGTGTGTGCGTGCGGAAAGTTAGTGGCTGCTGCTTGCTGCGACGGAGACGTAAGCAGCAGTCGAAGCAGCAGCTTGTGATCGACAACAAATTCGATTAAGTCAGTTCCGGGTTTGGATTTTCGTGTTTTAGTGATTTTTGTGTGTGTTTTTGTTTGTTTTTTGTTGCTTTTGGCTTTTGCTTTCAAGCGGAGGAGAGACTGCTGCTGCTGCTGTGGTCTCTCTCTCTCTCCCACTCTTGGACGCTACGGTTACGTGCAAAGTTTGTCATTGACACGAGATTCGTGGCAGCGGAACGAAGGAACAGCAGTGGTAGTGGTAGGAACGAGGGAATGGATTAAAATTGAAAAGTGGAGTGAATGGAGTTGGTTTGGTGGGGACCGCCACCAAATGGTATGCTCTTAAAAGGGGTAATCGTTGAGCACAGCTCATCGACCAATATCTGTGCCGTTGGAGTCGTATCCGTCATCCGAAAAGTTTACAAAGTATAATTTAGTAGCTTCCTGATCCCAGATCGTATTGGGAAAGGGCGTTCCAATCTGCGACTTCAAAAGCACTTCGAAAGCCTTTCCGCTTCCCCTTTCCCTTCATCGTTTTGTTTTCCAGTTTGTTTTGGTTGGTGTTGGGGGGGAATTTGCGTAAACTAAATGCAGGGCCATCGGGGGTCAAGTAGAACCCATCTACGAGTACTCCAGCAAAAACAACAACAAGAAACACAGCGAATAAGGCCAAGACCCATTTGTCGTGCGGGGCGGGTTGATGTCCGATAATGTTGCGAAAACTTTTCTGTATTTTCTGTGATTTTTTAACGAACTTTGCCTGCCAGCCGCCTGCCTGCCTGCCTGCCTGCCTGTTGTGTTATCGATTATCGGACGTAGCGACAGCAGCAGTAACAGCGATTGCAATCGCGATTGCGATTGCCATGGAAAATGAATTTGTTGCTTTTGGTTTTGCTTTTTTGTAATCGCCCCGTCATTACGCAGCATTTTTGCTCTCCCTCTCCTTCTTGTTGGCTTCTGTTGTTGTTTCTCTTTGTTTTTTATTGTTTTTCTTTTTGGCAGACCGCAATAGCAGCAAAAGCAACAACAGAAAATTTGCTGCCGAAAGCGAAAGGGCGCACTACATACACAATAGGAACTGTTGCTGCAGCGATCGCTGCTGCTGTGTCGTTTTCTTCTGCATGGTGCAGCGCGCGCGCACAGGCGACTAAATTGTCGGAAACGAACTCTTGCTATTTTCATGATAATTTCATGGTCGAAATCGACACAGTATTTCCTTAAAATTCGACCTATGGAAACACTTCTGTCATTAAAAGTATCCATTCGGTGGGAATAACTTTGGAGCTAAACAATTGTTTCTCTTATTGACTTGTTTTTCAATCGATTGATAAACAAATATTATTCCCATAGGTATCATGTCGTAAATGTGGCAACAATATACGGCTCATACTGAGACGGTGGGAATATTTCAATTCCCATAACTATCGGGTGCATTAATAAAACTTTCGAACGAAGAATTCTTTGCCTGAGTAATTCTCTCCAGTATTTGTCTACTGTCTCGATTTCCATGATTCCCGGAGCTGCAGGTTGTTCTACAATTACTTGGGGGATGCCCTTGCATGTCAGCATGCTCGCTCTGCAGAGTATTTATTTTTGTCGGGTGGATGTGGTTGAAGATGGAAGATGATGTTCGAATGGGAGGAGGATAGTTGGAATTATATTTTCTCGCATAACTTTTATTTACATCGTTATGAAATACATAGATATGTATGTGTGTGTGTGTGTGTGTGTGTGAGTGTCGAATGGAGCTGGGTATCTTGGGGCCTGTTTTTTGTGCTCTTCGCTCTTGCCTTTTCCGAAAAGTAAAAAAACGCTTAGTTTTGGTTTTAACCAAAAAAAATCCTGATGTGGTGCCTCGTAATCATCGTATTACGTTTCAGCCTCGCCTCACATGCCTCACATGCAGCGTATGCACTACTCTCCCCTCCTCCTCGCTGAGCCGCTGGAGAGCGGAGAGTGGAGAAAGGAGAGGCTCACTTACAAACGACAACGAGCGAGCGACTACATTTTTTCCGAATATAATTCCATTTCCTGCCAAGGCGATAACGCTGCCGCCGCTTCGGTTGTGTGTGTGTACATGTCCCGACGATGCCGCCATTGCTTGAGCTGCTGCCTCTGCATCGGCGGTGGAGGTGGACTAAGAGGTGGAGGAGGAGGCGAGCGGAGTAGCGGGGGAGAGTCAGCGAGGCCGCTACCTACCTACAAATGGCCTGCCGCTGCCTGGGTCTTGCTGCGACCCGTCCAGGCAAAAAACAACAACAGCAAACACACAACAACTCTTCAATCTCCGCTCTCCACGCCTGCTGCAGCGATCCTCCCTCCCCCTCCCCCCCCCGCCACTGCCGCTCTGCATCGCTCCCTCAAGAGGCGAACGTCATTTCATTTCGATTCGATTCGACTCGACTCGATTAATATGCAGCGCAGGCCGCGCTGCGCACTCACCCACACATGCGCACACACATCGACAGGCACAGACGCAGGCGGGCGCTGGCAGAGGCAAAGACACAACCATGAGGACAAAAGAGGATGGGTAGCTTCTAGAGTCGAGGACTTGATACCCTTTCGAGCCCCTCGTTCCCTTGAAATCAGTTAAAGATGTAGAGTCTACATCTAATGAAACCTTTTGTTTAAGAACTTTGACCCGACGGTATTTCAAGAATCAAGAATGCATAGCACATAAAAGTGTACGTGTGTGCATGGCCAGACGTCTGGCCTAGCTCATAATATCCTGCCTGCAAAGGGTATCAAAAACAGATTGACTGGCGGCTGACCCTAGCAAGAGGATTGAGAGTAGAAGGAAGAGATAGAGAGGTTTGTGATCCAACCCTGGAAACGTTTGATTGAAATTTTGTTTGAAAATGCTCAATATGTATGTATTTATGTACATACAGTATGTCAAGAAACTCTTTACACACTGAAATTAAATTACATTTTTTGACTTTGGATAAGAAAATAATGGTCTTTGATTCAAATTTATCAAATTTTTTTAATTCATAACCATTCAGGGATTAATTATAAAGTAGTTAGTGAAAAAAGAATAACAAAACTATAAATAGGTAACTTACAAAACAACAAAAACAATGATTACTCATTTTTGACACTGTCAAGAAACTCTTTACACATTTCGTTTACGAGCTCTGTTTTGATCTCGTTCTTAGAAAAAACGGGACTTTACCGTAATCTATGCTTTTGGCGTTGCTCAGTGCTGCTCTATTTTTGCATTGACTTTGATTTGGTTGCGAAATTTTGACCGGGTGACATCTACAGACTAACTTTCTGAAATTTTTAAAATGCCTGGCAAAAGACTAAGGTTTGACGTTGTCCAAATGATTTACTATAATCACCAGTTGGGCAAATCTGTTGCAGACATGGTAGACATGTTTTCAGTATCAAGGAAAACAATTTACAATGTCCTAAGTTTCGCGAAGAACGAAGGGAGACTGGAAACAAAATGTGGAGGTGGCCGTAAAAGGAAGATAGACAGACGGGCAGACCGCGTAATCATGGGGAAAGTTAATCCGAATCCACAAATATCGGTCAGGACTCTGGCCAAGGAACTTGACGAAGAACTTGACTTGGTTGTTTCACACGAAACAGTACGCCAGGTTATTCTACGCCATAAATACTCTTCCAGAATGGCACGAAAAAAACCGCTGATTTCGTCGGTCAATGTGGAAAAGCGCTTCACTTTCGCTGTTAACATGATCAGTAAGCCGGCAGAGTATTGGGATGACCTCATATTTTGCGACGAAACAAAAATGATGCTTTATTACAATGATGGTCCACCCAGAGTATGGCGCAAGCCGTTAATAGCTTTAGATAACCGAAACATCTTTCCGACTGTAATGTTTGGAAAACTTGCGGTTATGATTTGGGGGTGCATCTCTATCCGAGGAGTGGGAAATATTGCATTTATTGAGAACACAATGGATGTCAAACAGTACCTCTAAATTTTAAAAACAAATTTAAAAAGCAGTGCGGAGAAATTTGGTCTCATTACGGACAATAGGGCCAAATTCAAGATTTATCAAGACAATGATCCCAAACATAAAGAGTCCAATGTGAGAGCTTGGCTGCTTTACAACTGTGGAAAAGTTATTGACACAACACCACCCCAGAGTCCCGATCTTAACCCCATTGAAAATTTGTGGGCCTACTTGAAGAAAAAAGTGGGAAAAGACAGCCCAAAAACCGCAATCAGCTAAAAGAATTCATACTGGAAGAGTGGCAAAAGATTCCCTTTGAGTATGACCTACAAAAACTGATAAATTCGATGAAAAAACGGCTCCAGCATGTAGTCAATGCTAAGGGAGGACATACCAAATATTAAAATAAGTTAAATATATTAAATAATTACGAAGAATTTTGAATTTAAAAAATGAAAATATTTTGTGTAAAGAGTTTCTTGACAGTGTCAAAAATGAGTAATCATTGTTTTTGTTGTTTTGTAAGTTACCTATTTATAGTTTTGTTATTCTTTTTTCACTAACTACTTTATAATTAATCCCTGAATGGTTATGAATTAAAAAAATTTGATAAATTTGAATCAAAGACCATTATTTTCTTATCCAAAGTCAAAAAATGTAATTTAATTTCAGTGTGTAAAGAGTTTCTTGACATACTGTATGTATTTCCTATAACAAATTGCATTGGAAACCCAAGCTCGACAGACAGCTCGAACTAATTGTTCCTCAATTATTGGTTGGTTTTCGCAGTTTTATTTCTTCACTACAGTGTTTTTTTTTGTTTTTGCAAATTTAACAAAAAATGGAATTAAAAATAAATTATTTTCGTGCAATGCAGCCGCTGCGCTTAGTATTATTATTATTAATATTATTATTAATGTCTGTTATCGTTCGTTTGTTAAAAAATAATGTACATACATGCATACATACATACATATGTATGAGATTGTTGTACCGTGTCCCACTCGGTCTCTTTTCCTCTTTCGACTGGAGTGTGCACTCGCACTCGCTCTCGCCTTTGTGTGTGATGTACATACATACATAGTTGTTGTCGTCGTCGTCGTTGGGCTCGCTATCTCCCACACCCAGCCGTATGGAATGGCTCCCTCCCTCTCCCCCGTTCCGCTCCACACCAGACAGCAGTCAAATGGGTACCGTACATCCCTCGCGCTCCCTCACACCACATCCCAAAGCAAACGAATGCCTGCCTCCCCTCCCCCCCCCCCCCCCTGCCGCTCGCTAACCCCCTGAGCACCATCGTACTCTTGTTTAGCTGTTCGGCTTGCGCCTGAGACTGAGTGGGAGTGAGTGAGAGAGAAACTGAGCGAGTGATCAACGAGAAAGATGTGAGCGTGGAGACGGAGGCGAAGGCGATTGCCTGCTGCCTGCTCTGGCACTTCATATTCTATTGTCATTGCTTGCTTGCTTGCTTGTTTTTGTTGTTGTTGCTGTTGTAATCTTGAAATTGTCTTCCATGTGAGTTTTTGTTGCTGCCTTTGCCTTTTGCTAATGGCCGCTCAATTGAGTGCCAAAGTACAAGCCATCCCCTCAACTGCCCTTCCCCTAAGTACTAAGTGTAAATTCTCTTCTGTGTGTGTGTGTGTGTGCATTTTGTTGCGGTGGGGTCTCGTCTTGTTGTGTTTAGCCAGGGGTGTTGTCTTGCGGTGGATGGGAGGGGGGATAAAATTAGAATCGATATTTACCTCAAGTCGTATTAAGAATATAATTCTAGGAACGCAAAACCTGCAACTACTTTGTATTGAGTTCCCAGAAAGTTAAAACTTGGCATTCTCCAGCCCTACATTACCCTCTCAACTTTTTGTCTCCGTCACTGACACTGGCACGGCACTGGCTCTCTGCCGCTGGCTCGCTCGTTTCCTCCTTTTGCTCTCTCCCTTTTCGCTGCACTGCTTTCAAATTGAAACTGTAACTGTTCTCCTCTTGTGTGTTCGCTGGGTGTTTCGTCGCTTATTAATTTTTGTTGTCAGTAATGTTATGCTGGCGAACGAACGCAAACAATTGTTTATTCATGCGGGCCCGCCCTATTCCTGGCATCAATGGCTGAGCTGAGGGCTGGTGCTGCCAATCCAAATCCTACGCCGCCAATCCCCCCAAATCCCACAAAAATCCAATCGAATCTATTATATAATCGGCAGTCCGCAATCGGTTTGACGCAGACGCTGGCAGAGCAGCAGCAGCAGCAATAGCAGCAGCGAGCAGTAGTAGATTTCCATTCACATTCACTGTCGCTTTTTGATTGTTGCTTTTGCTTTTGGTTTTACTTTTCTGTGCGGGTTTTGCCCAGTCCCCGTCCGTCCGACCGACCGACCGTCCACCCGTCCTCGGCTCTCTCGCCAACTGGTTTTACAGGACAACAAAGATAACAGCAGCGCGGCAGCAACACATGTGAGACAGGGAAAAAGTGCTTCTAAGCAAAAGCAACCCTCGATCCGATATCTTACAATCGCTTCGCTTCTCCCCCACTCTGTCTTCTTCCCGCTCCACATTTGATGTTGATTTGGTTTGCTGCTCACGATTTCGACAAAGAGCCGAACTCGATCTGATCCGATCCCAGCCGATGCGATCCGATCCGATCCAAGCCTAGCCGACTCGAGCCAGACCACGTGTTCAACACATTCCCAACATATTGCTCTCTGGATGTCTCTCCTTCTTGGGCATTGTATTCTCCCCTCCCTCCTTTTCTAGCCGGCCTGGCCTGGCCGTCGGGCTATGCTTGTCCCTCTCTGGCGCTCTACGGCCACACCACTTTGTAATCTTGTTCTTTGATACCCTTGCAGAGGATATGATGGTTTTAAGCAAATGTTTGCACATCAGAGGGGGACGAAGAACTACCGATAATATACAATATGTATTGATCAGGATCAATAGCAATCAACTGTAGCTGTATCTTAGCCAAAGGCGATAAAACTGTTTTCAGACCCGGATCACTTTATCACATATGTACATATGTATGTATGTATGAATGAAGGGTATAAGAAGATTTAGACGCCGATTTCATCCACCTTTGTTATTGTTGTTTCGTGGTCGTTGCTTTATTTTGTTTCTGCTGGTAATCAAATGGTTGCCGATGTATTTATTGGCGTTGGAAAACAGGTAGATAGAAGGAGAGAGCGAGAGAGGGAGAGGGAGGAAGCTAGAAGGGTAGCGATACAACCTGTGAAGCCATCTCCGTGAGTTGTTTGCTTTAGAGAGGGGTAACGGGGACGGCGGACTCTGTCTTTAACTACGGTCTTGCCCCCCCTCTCCTTTTGTCAATGATCTTCCCTCCCCCGCCGTTGTCAGCTCTCCCTCTCTCTGTTTGCCTGGACTCCTATCACCAGCTCACCCTCTGCGTGTGTGTGTGTGCGTGATCTATGCTCGTATTTGTGTGTGCATTCCCATTCCCTTCGTTCGCTAATTTCTATCAGCTCTGCCGCTGCCTCGGCCTCGGCTTATCGCTGCAGCAGCAGCAGCAGCAACAAAAAGCGCTGGAACAGCAGCAAAAGATTATTATTTTTATATGAACTAACTAACCCAATAATAAGTATTCTTATCACATTAAATCACACACAAACACAGCAACAGGCACACTCACACACACACAGTCACGTCTGTCTTGTGCGCGCGCGTGTGTGTCAACAAGGGGTCGCATCGCAAGCGATAGAGAGGTGGGAGAGGAAGAGCATGCACTGCCGATTGCCCCGTTTTTATGTTTTTTATTTATTTTTCGACGTGCTCTGCTTGAACAGCGAGAGAGAAGGAGAAAAGGCACATACATGTGTACATGTGTGCGCTTTGTTGATGGGAGAGTCCATGATAGAGAGGGGATGATCGGAGCGCACTGCCATGTGCTCGCTCGCTGGCAGCGGGTAGCGGGTAGCGGGCAGCGCGGTCAGCGGTGACGTCTGCGCAGTGATAAGCGCCAAGAACGGTTCTGACTGATAAAGAAAGTGAGTGAGTGAGAGAAAGAGTGCGAGTGCGATGCGAGAGAATGTGACCGAAGGAAGTCTCTCAGATATTCCACTCTGGAACAAGCTGAGCTCTGGAAATGTGAATGGAATGGGGAACTGCATTTTGATGCGGCAGGTCCCCCCCCCCCAAAAGTCAAATGCTAAGTACACGGGACTAGAGACCGACCCGATCCGATCCACCAGAACACACATTCTTCCGATAAGGATTAATGTGTTTTGACAGCCCTCGCTACCGAGCGACTGCCCGCGCTGATAGCCGAGTGGGGTGGTATGGGGGGGGAGATTGAGAGTGGGAGACTAGGACAGAGGTTGGGACAAGGGCAAAGGGTTCAAGCAGATAGGTAGGTCTATCGTCTCCCCTTCTTGCGACTAGTAGTAGTATTTCGATTCGGAGAAGAGTCATGCTGGTAAATGCTGGTCTTTATTTCCTATATACATATAGATTTGTATGTATGTGCACGTCTCTTATGTACATATGTATGTATGTATTTATCTCTATAAATTTGTATAATTGCCATTTTCCTTGACCCTCTGATTGTTTCTCTTTCAGCGTGTCCCCATTTCCATTCATTTTTATTTGCTTCTCTGCTGCTCCTCTGGGAGCAGATCCCATTTGCCAACTCTCAATTTCGATTGCATAACTGCCGTGTAATTTTGTGGACATCCATCTCGTATGCCCTTTCCGTCCCGCTCTTCCTCTCCGTAAACCCCCACCCGTTGTTTGGCTGGTTTACTTTTAAGCAAAACAAAAACGGCAATTGCAACATTTTATTTGGTTTGCCTCTGCCTCTCTGCCTCAGCCTTTTCCTTTGCTTTTGCTGTAGCTGTTGCTATTGCCTTTTGTTTTATTTTATTGTTGTTGCTTTTGTGGGCTTTCGAGGGCAAAATGCGAAAACTGCGCAAACGCAACGTTAAAGCAAAAGCAACAATAACAGTGGTAGAAGCAGCGGCAGCGGCAGAGGCAGAGGCAGCGGCATCGGGCATTGCGACAGATAGCGTGTGTCGTGTGCTTGTGTGAGTGGGAGAGGGAGAGGCAGAGGCAGAGGGAGATGAGAAGCATCACCAGCAGAAGAAACGAAACGAATTATTGTTATTATATTTTATTTATGTGTAGCCATACACACACGCAGGCACACACACGCAGCACACACATCGATGAAACCCTTCGAATATTCGACTTCGAATTGGGACTTTGTCTGCGGGGGATTTTGTGTGTGTTCGCTCTCGGATACCCTTCCCTGCAGAGGTAATATTAATTTACACTATAGCCATACTCGTAGAGGGTATCAGTGTCACCACCCCCCCCACCAGCCTTTTCCTTTCTTGATTTTTGTTTGTGTTTTATGGCTCTTTTGCTCCGAATTTAGCAAGGCCAAGAGTTGCTGCCGCTTTTGTTGCTATTTGTGCTTGGTTAATGCTTAATGTTGTGAAGTTTTCTTTTATTGTGTTTTATTATTATGTGATTTGGTCTGCGAGTTGGTTATGTGAGTGCGCGGCATAGCCCCGAGCCGGTTTCGAAGCCAGCGCTTAATCGAAAGAGGAAGCCACAAGACAAGGCAAGACGAGAGACAAGACTGGACAGAAAGACATAGACAGAGAGAGACAGAGACAGAGACAGAGAGAGACAACGGACGATTGGCAATGAAACGAAACGAAACTGGCACGCCAGCAGCAGCAGCAGCAGCGTAGCGTGTTGCGCATGCGTCGTCGGACGTATCCCCCGCCCGTACTTGTACCCCCTCTCCGGCCAAGTGACGCGGGCAACACTCTCGCTGTCTATGGTTCAGTGTTTCTTCGCCGCTTACCAAATATTATTACCAACAACAACGGATGAACAATGAAAACGACACGAAAATGTGAAATGCTCCATTCGACCTAGACCCCAATCGATGGATGGCCCAAGCCCAAGCCCATGCCCATGCCCAAGTATTGCCAAGTCGCGTTCGTCGATCGTAATGATGATCACGACGACGGCGACGACGACGATGATGATTGGGCATTGTATTTGTGTATTTGTGTATTTGGGTTTTGAGTTTTCAGTTTTTGGGTTTGGGCCAGAGACCAGGCCCCTGTCCCCAGTCCCCTGTCCCTAGTCCGAAATTCAGCCTTTCGCAAAATTATGTAAATGCTGCTTTTGGGTTTTCCTTTTCTTTCATTTGAAAGCAAAGAAATAAAATTAAAAACTAATTTAAAAATATAAAGAAAGGGTGATTCGAGGGGGCCGTAACGTATCTGGTGTTTGTTTGGGAGTTGCATATGATATCATAATAAACCTGGGGTTGAGTTGTGCCTGCAGATTCCTATATTTAAATGTAGGTTTTATTTGCAAGGCTTTACTGTAGTTTTCTCTTAAGCCAAGAGAGTATTTTGTCTGCTTAGATCTTTCCCACAATGTAAGGAAATTCTCTCCTGCGTTGCGAAACAATAGTTGGTCCTCCTCCATTCCGCTACCCCCCACTGTAGGGGGTGTGCGCCCGAGAGAGCGAGAGAGTGTTGCCAGCCGAGGTGAGAGCAGAGGAGTCGATCAATCAGCAGAGTGAGAGCGGGACAGCGCGATGTCGCTTGCATTGGATCTTGGGCTGCAGCTGAAATGGAATGGAATGGTGGAATGGGAATGGGAAGGGGAATAAATAGGAATGTGCGCTCGTACTGCCAGTACTCTCCCTCTCCGTACACATCGAAATGAAATGAAATGAAATGCAGTGGCTTGCTGTGAGGGAGGAGGGGTGGAGTGTGTGGGGGGGCCCCCGCTGCTAATTTCCAAGTCAAATATTCCTCTGCTTTGCCTTGCCTTGCGACAATTAAAATCGATTCCGAGGCCTTGTTTCTATTTGCTCTCTTTTTTTCGTCATTCAAACCCTTCTTTACCCTCCTTTTCTTTGTGCTGTCTGTCCGGCTGCGAGAAAGGACTGTGCTGTGGCAGAGGGGTGGCGAGGAGGGAGCTTTGATTCGATCTCGATCTCGATCTCTGCCTGCTAATCAAATTGTTACCCAACAAAAAAAAAAAACGAAACGAAACGAAACGAAACAAAACAACGAATCAAATCGAATCGAATCCGAATGAAACGAAAACGAATCGAAACAACAAAACACTGAAATCTCACACTTTGCATAGAAAATTTGAGGCTTACCTTGAACTTTGATTGAACTGAAATCTGGCGGCCATATTATACTACACGAATCTGGAACCCCAAATAGTGGCTGCCAGACAGCAGACCATTATAGCGTTGCTTTCCGAACGTCACTAATTATCCATCGATCGATCTTCTTTGACAATCTGGAGACCTGGACGCCTGGCAGCCTGGAACCTGGGGATTAGCATCTTGATTCCCATTCCCATCCCATCCCCCTTATGAATATGGATAGGAGAATGGCTTTTATAATTGCTAATGTTATTCCCCCAACCTGCTAATATTTTTTTTTGCTACTCGTGCTTGTAGAATAAATCGTTAGATATTCGATGGTAAATCTTTCCAGGTTCCATTCAGTTCCATTCCATCCTCCAGAGATCTATTTACTATTTTCCACTTGATACGTTGAAAATGAAACGCTGTATGGCTTTAGTTTAGTTTGATCCTCAAAAACCGCCCGTTCTGGCGATGAAATGATGAGATATATCGGATATGATGTGCTATATCGATTCGATAGCTGTGTAAATGATGATTTCAAATTATTTTCATGTTTGTTTTCTATTACAAAAAGGTTATATTTCATCTCAAAATATGCTTTATAATACTTGCATATGGGAAAGTTCCTTGTGGAACCTGTCACTAGCGTTGAATGCTGCAAGATCTGAAAGATCTAGGCGGCACACGCCCCCACCTTGTGGGGGCCCTCACCTCACCTTCCCTCCCTTCCCTTCCCTCTCCCAATTCTACTCCCTGTCCCGCTGCCGCCGCTGCTGTCCCGTTCTTCTCTTACCTGTTTTCTGCAGGTTGTTGCTGCTGTTGTCGCAAGGCATTAAAAATAACACTCAATAATAATTTTCGTATTCATTTTCAATTCGCATATTGACGTCGACAACGGCAGAACAGAGGCCGAGGCAGCGGCAGAGGCAGAGATCTGCCCGCCTGTGCTTATAGAGTGTCTTTGTATTGGAGTTAGCTCATCGAGGTTATGGATATTGCGTCGTCGCCGTCGTCGTCGTCGTCGTTTGTTATCGTCATCGTGTAGTTGTTGGTGTAGTTTTTGTTTTTGTTGGGGACTTATGCTGTTACCGTTGTTGTTGTTGTTGTTGGTGTAGCTTTTAAAAAATAAAAACCAGTTAGTCAGAGTAGCAGGCAGCAGGTCTTCAGCATCTCACGCACACACCGGCAACAGAGAGCAGCCTGTGTGTGTGTGCGTCTGTGTTAACGTGTTTATGAGACACAAACAAGTAAGCGGAAAAAAACACACCACCAACAACGACAACAACAACAAAAGCAACAACAACAATCACCACAAAATCTTACCTAACAGCCGGAGCCCCAGTCTCCGACTCCGTCTCAGCCAAAAGACAGGCCCCAGGTCCCCCAATCAAAAACGTTGTACAGAAAAACAGACAATGTATATTGTACATAAGATACATACATATGTATATGAGATCCAATTTGTATGTTAAATAACTTAATAAATCCATCCCAAGATATGGGATACGCCGCCTGCCTTTTGGATATGGATTCAATGGTCTTCGAACCGGAACTTCAACTTGAACCAACAAAATAAATACAAAAAACCAAAAGCCAAACAACAAAAAGGCCCCAAGCTCCCCCCCCCCCCCCTCAAGGTCTAGCGCACTCTCTCCCCCTCCTTGAGAGCGGGACCAGAAAGGAAGGAGAGAAGATCTCTGGGTCTCACTTTCTTCTAGATCTCCCGCTTCTTTGGAAGGGGTTCTAGGCGGGTATCGTATCCCCTGGTCCATCTACAGGAATACGTAAGGGCAAAAGGGAAGGAAACCCATATGAAAAGGAGAGGAAACAAGCAACGGCCAAAACGCAGCCAAAACAGAAGAAGAGCATGGAAGGAATAGTAGGAGAAAAAGCATGGAAGAAGGAGATAAGTAGGAGGCAGAAACAACAACCACAATCAGAGCCGAAGAAAACGGCAAAGAGCAAGAGCATGACTGGAAGGAAAAGTAAACTTATTTTCATTTTCAAATGAAAGGGAAATTCTCACCTAGATGAAGGAGAGAAAGAGAGGGAGAAGAGGCATACAGACAAAACACACAAGGCAGAGACTAAACAGAGCTTAAGACAGAGACAGAGACAGAGACAGAGATGGGGCGAGTGAGAGCGAATGAGAGCAGCGCAAACGAGAAAAACAAAAACAAAGAAGAGAAAAAGAATGTATATCCCCGAAGCATTTGATACCCTTTTCTACCGATTTGCTTGAATCAAAAAACGATTCTAAAGAAATACAGAAAATGCAATGTTCGAAGTCCATATACACCCTGGAAAAGGGACAAATAAAGGGTATCCAAAACACCAGACTCTACTGCGATCTATCTCTAGCTGTTCCCTCTCGCGCTTTACCTTTTACTCTCTCCGCTCTCCTCTTTCGCCTGGAGTGGTGGTAGTACCCGCTCCGTGCTCTTTGCTACACTCCTGTCTTAATCTTGTTTTCACACACATGTACGGAAACCGAAATCCAGTCACAGAAGGGCGGAGCGGAGCAGAGCGGAGCGGAGGGGGTGGCAATGAGCGAGCGAGCGAGATTGTGGCGTTCGCCAACTTAAAGTTGTTTTCGAACACGTTTAAACGTTTCGAGAGACACATCGTACCACAGCGAACAGAGCAGGCCCTCCCCCTGCCCTCCCCTACCCCCCCCTCTGCCACTCTGGGGGGTACTTTATGCATGCTAAAGCTTAAGCAGCAGCAGCAGCAGCAGGAGCCAGCGTATCCGCAGTCGCAGCCGCAGTCGCAGTCGCAGTCGTTGCGATGCCGTAAGCGTCAAAGTTGGTCAAAGCAGTCGTAAAAGGTTTGCTAAAACTTGTTGCTGTTTCCCCTCTGCCCACTGCCTCTGCCCTCTGCCTGTGCCTCTGCTGCCGCTACCGATTTGCGCTCTGTGCAGAGTTACACAGCCGCCGCACAGCCGCACAGCCGTACAGGGTTGCCAGGTGGTTGAGACGCGACATCAGCTGTGACTCGATTATCGGCTGGCTTGAGGATCTCTAATTCGAGATGGAAAGCCATCCATCCATCCATCCTTCCATCCATCTATCCATCTATCTGCTCCTTTCATGGTCACAATATGTAATGCAGGAAATTGAAACGAAATTAAATTGGCATCGAATTTGAAATAATAACAATGGAAATTGAAATACAATTTTAGACCCGATTCAAATGCTCCGCAGAGATAAGATAGAGCCAGGGGCAGACCCAGGGGCAGTCAGTGAGGCAAACAAAGCAAAAGAAAAACAATAATAAAAAACAACCAAATTTCTATTCTGTTCTTCTGTTGCGTTACGATTGAGTGTTGAACCCATTAACCGCGCAGGCAAATGAATTCATTAAAAATGGAAATGTTTTTGTTTTTCCATTGATAACCTAAACTCGTATCTCAATTTATGTGTGTGTACATGTTTTTTTTATATGCTGATTATGGATTTAAAAGCGTCTAATTTGTTGGCTAAATCATCCGAGATTCGTCTGATAAAAACTATCGTTGAATTTTCCATGGAATTTTATTTTTTGTTTTTATGTGCTCCGTAATTCCTACTCCCGTTCCCATTCACCCGTCGCATTATTATTATTATTTGTTGCAATGAATGACTAAACTTATTTCGTGCAGAGATAACGGGCTGGCTCCGCTCTGTAAGTGGGGTAATCTGTAATCTCTCTCTCTCTCTCTGGTGGAAAAGTATATTTTTTGTTTGTATTTTGTAACCTCCTTTTCCTGCTTCCACAACATGGATGCACTGGTACTGCGGCGGACAGTCTGGCAACCCTGTCGCCGTCGTTGCGCATGCGTTCGCCGTTCGCCGTTCGTCGTTCGTCTCTCTTCTGTCGCACTTGTTGGGCAACCACCGTCAACCGGTTTTCGCTGCTCAGAGAGCGAGAGAGGTGGGCGCTGCTGCGACTGCTGCTGGGCCCCAAAAACGTTGTTGGCGGCTGTGCGGCTGCGCTTCTGCGTATGAGGCTGCGGCGGCTTTTAGCTCCGGCTTCAACTGTTGACTGCTCGATGGGCGGGAAAGGGAGAGTGAGTGGGAGAGGGAGGGGACGCGTAGGGGAGTTGGCTTTTCGTGTTGTTGGCTTGAACTTGAGCTCCATACATATGTAATTGGCTCTTGGCTGGCAGCTGTTGCCGCTGCTGCGAGAGTAGTTTTGGCCACGCTTGGAGTGGCATGGCACGGAGTGGGCTGCCGTTCGGGCAGAGAGTGTGGTAGTGTGTGTGTTAACTGGTTGCATAACATGTTACAGCATCGCACGAAACGAAAACGAACCAAGCGACGACGGCCAGACAGACGGAAAGACGGCGTTCCCCAAAAAGAAATAAAACCGAAACTGATGACGACACGACCAGAAGGCGGGTGTGGGGTGTGGGGTGATGAGGAGTGTCGAGAAAAAAGGGAGCGCGGCGGTTAGCAGTGCCGGAGAAGGGGTTATGGAGTGCTGGAGAGAGGGACAGCGCTCTCAGTGATTAGTTATACGAGCAGATACCCTTGCAGTCCGGGTAGTCCCGACCAGATGGATCCTTTGCTGATGACAATCCGAGCTCGGATCGGGTCTGCACTGGAAAACACATCGAAAAATATTCGATTTGATGTCGGAATCAAAGGGTCCTGCTCCACGTACCAATTCACATACTATATTGTATTTATATTTATCTATCAAAGTGACCTGGGACCTTCAGTGTTCACAACCCTAAAATATATATTCCTCATTCAAATTCGATTCCGATAACAGAAACAACGTCAAGTCGAACAGAAAATATTTCAGGATAAGCAAAACGGATAAGCAAAACGGAACAACAAAGGACCAAGTAGGTACCCCGCACCCTCCCATTGGTGGCCAATGGTGGCCCCCCACAGCCCTTTGTCCAGCAGCGGTATGGGAGTACATTGGTGTTCCTGTTCCTGTGTCCGTGTGTCGTTGGTTAATGTGTGGAAAATTATAAGCATTGGTGACTTGCAATATCCACACGCTGCAAGTGGTGCGCTTTCGCTGTCGCTGCCTCTGCCTCAGCCTCTGCCTCAGTCGCTGCTTACCGAAATAGCGCTGCTGCTGCAGTCGCTGCCGCTAGACCAATGTGTCTCTGTGTGCGTGTGTGTGTGTGTGTGTGGGGTTTTTTGCTTATAGGTCAAGTTAAAAGTAAAAGTATCCAACACCATTTGAGCCGTGTCTTTGCTGCTCGTCGCCCTCTTTCGCCCTCGTTCGTTCGCCCTCTCTCTCTTTATCATCCGATCCCTTTTGAGTCTTTTGAGTTTTTGCGAAACATTCGCGTTACGTATCCCCAAGCAGCAATGGAAATTGATTTCAACGTATCTCATTCAACCCATTCGCAGGTGGCCAGCGATCATCACCAGCCGCAGCAGCAGCAGCAGCACCAGCACCATCAGCAGCAGACAGCGGATCAACTCGTCCTGGATATCAGCATGGAGCAGTCACAGCCCCAGCAGCACCGCCTCCATGGCGCCCTCACACGCACCATCTCACAGCCGGCTCAACAGCGCCACCCTCTGCACCAGCAGCAGATCCAACAACAGCAGATCCAACAACAGCAGCAGCAGCAGCAGCAGCAGCAACAGCAGCAGCAGCAGCAGCAGGGTGTTGCCTCCTTGGTGACCATCATTGAGAATCTGGGGAACATGAATCTGCACCGTAAGCTCGAGCGCACACAGTCGGAGCCGCTGCCCCAGCAGCCCATGAACATATCTCGGTGAGTGCCCCCCCCACCAGATCTGTCAGATCTTTCATTCTGCGCCAGACGTGCCTTACATGTGACTTACTCTTTCCCTTCGTTTGTGTGTTGCAGCTACAAGACGGAGCTGTGCCGCCCGTTCGAGGAGGCCGGCGAGTGCAAGTACGGAGAGAAGTGCCAGTTCGCACACGGCTTCCACGAGCTGCGCAACCTGCAGCGCCATCCCAAGTACAAGACAGAGTACTGCCGCACCTTTCACAGCGTCGGCTTCTGCCCCTACGGGCCGCGCTGCCACTTTGTGCACAACGCGGACGAGGCCCGCGCCCAGCAGCAGGCCGCAGCCCAGGCGGCCAAGTCGGGACAACAGCAGCAGCAGCAGCAGCAACAGCAGTCGTCGGGACAACAGCTGCAGCAAGGACAACTGCAGCAGCAGCAACAGCAGGGACAGCATCAGGGCTTCCAGAAGCCATCACAGCTCGGAAGCCAGACAAGCATCAGCCAGAGCATCAGCATCAGCCAGAGCCCCTTCTTCATGCCGCTGAGCCCGCCGCTGAGCATGAGCACCGGCTCGGACCGGGAGTCGCCCACCGGATCGCTGTCGCTCAGTCCCACCAACTCGCTGACTAGCTTTCCGTTCCACGATGCCATGCCGCTGCAGCACGGCGGTTACCTCTGCATGGCCGTGGGCTCCTCTGGCGGCAAGCACGGCAACGGCGGCGGCAGCTCCGCCTCATCCACATCCTCTGCCTCGGGCCTGGGACTGGGCCTGGGCATGGCCATGGCCATGGGATCGGCCACGCCGCCAGAGAGCCCCAATGTCCCCATCTCGCCGGTGCACACCCCACCACCGTACGAGCCCAGCACCCCGTGCAGCAGCAGCAGCTGCAGCAGCAGCAGCATGAGCGGCGCAAGCGGAAGCGGATTGGGAGGACAGGCCAAGCAGATGCTGCAGAAGAGCATGAGCACGCCGATGCATCAGGAGGAGATGCCGCGCTTGCCCGTCTTCAACCGCCTGAGCTCTGCCGTGGAGGACTATAAGCAGAAGCTTCAGTCCAGCCTACTGCCCTAAGCAGCTCCAGCATCAGCATCAACACAAACATCAACACAGTCAAGCCACACCTCACCTTCGCCTTCGCCTTCGGCCTCGTCCTCGCCCATTCACCCAGTACTGTCCCGCAGCAGTCCTGCATCCTCCAGTCATTCAGTCATTCAGTCATTCAGTCATGCAATCAGCAACAGCAACATTGATAAAATCTCAACAACGACTACCCCGAACCATTGTAGACTTGATGGCCTGGCTGCTCCCTGCTTTCCTGGGATAACTTCGTATTCACTTATCCACCGGGGGTCCGCAATTCCCTTATCCTTATACAAATCCTTACCATTACCAAATCCAAACCCAAACACAAACCATCAAACAACAACGATGATCTTGACCAACGAACAGCACTCTTCTTCCACAACGGAAACGGAACAGCACCGTAACGCAACTGAATGAGGTACAGAGTGTTGCTCGAACACACAAAAACAATTGAAACGAAATCTGATCTTGAAAACAAAACAAATAATACTTGTATACACGCACGCGACTGTATAGAGATCTTCGGTCTTGCATTTATAGGACCTATTCGCGGACCCCCGCACACACATTAGAACCCAGGCACTTTTGCTCTTGTTTAATATTTATGCAAAAATTTTACTAGTTATTACATGCGATCGGTCGTATTGAGAATCGATTATCAATCGATCCGATCAATGTATCAAAATCCAATCCAAAACGTATACATATATACACAAAAAATATATGTACATGAATACATATATATATGTATAAATATATATTTATATATATAACGTTGGACCGTAACGTTGTCTTCCAATGCAATCCAAAACGGATCGCCGAGAGCCGAGAGCCGAGTAGGTTCTTTAATTTATTATCCTGCTAAATTATGTAGTAGCAACGTTGTGTACATATTGCGATATGAGTTGATATTTTTTGATAAACTTTTATATAAATTATAAATACTTATGATTACGAGACTACGATAATGATAATGATAACGATAACGATAACAGTAACAGTAACAGTAACAGTAGCGCCAATGCCAATCCACTGGCGAACGCTATTAACGATGATATACCTCTTGCAGTCCTCTGCAATGCAACAAAACAAAACAAAAACGAAACAAAAAGAAAAGAAAAAGACCCAATCACAATTCAAACAAAAGACAAAGAAGAACAAAACAGATTTTTGTCAATTGTTCATCAAAAGACTATCGATATCGAACGAGCACTACTCGATATTCGACTCGATTCGATTTGATTCGATTCGATTTTGTTCGGTTCTTGCTCATGATATCTTATTGATCAATTTTTGTGAGACGAACGGAAATGCTGATTTATTAGACACACATAATTTATTTTCACATAAATATACATACCAGATATTTTAGATGCGATTAATGTTAATAATTTATGAAACCAACCCGCTCACACATACAGATATACACACAGACACACACACACACACACACACCACACTGACACTCACACACAAGCACACACATACACACACAAACATATATATTTTGACCATTGATAATTTTATGTTTTTTTTATATGGTATATTCAGAAAGAATCATTTTGTTTATTATATATTTTTATTTAACTTAATTTATTTTATATATTTTTCTTGATTTCTTATTTTGGGTGCAGTTATATAATTATAATTGTTAGTGTTACGCGAGAAGAGAAGAGCAGCCCCTATATTATTTATACGAGACCGCAAGCCCCAGCCAGCCCAAAAACCACAAAACCTTACGCTCCTGCGAGGGAAAGCCCCCCCCACCCAGAAAACAACAAACTATTCTAAATATACGTATAGTACATATAGGCATGCATTCGGGGGGATCTTTGGTTGATCTTTGGTGTTTGTGGGAGGCGGTCGATCGGTCCGTCGGTCGGTCGGTCGGTCGGTCAACACACAACACACACAAAACTGAGTACAGTGTTAGCGATGTATAATTAAGCGAGACGGAGCAACAAATACAAAATAGCGAGCGACAACTTAATGGAAATATTTAAATTATTTATGTACACACAGACACGACACCCTCTACATACAATTATGTACATACATATGTATGTACCATTCCACCTCAATGAATAGATAATTTTGGAATCCTTATTTTTACTTTTTGTCATTGTCCCATTCAAAACCAATCACAACAATCCAATATTTAACTATTTATATTAGTTCGATTGATTTCACAGTGGCAGTGGTATTATATTTATGTACAATTTGAAACAATAGCAACAGAATAATTCGAAAAAATTCAAAACAGAGAGAGGAATAGAGAGAGATGGAGAGATAGAGAAAGAGAGAGCGCGCTCGTTGATCAATCAAATGTGGGGGGTATATAATTCTCAAAGTGCCTTATCATTAATATATTATATATGAATATGAAACAAATACAGAAAACACACAAATTATGTATAGTCTTGAGAAAGAGTGAAAAACAAAACAACAAAAAAAGGCATTAATTATTTATTTGTATTTAATTACTATCAACCCAATCAATCCCCACTTGTTACGGCAGAGTGCAAAGGTCTACCACATAATGATACTATGTAAACAAACCAATATAAATTACTGTTTTTTTTTTTGCTGTATTTATACTTAAACTTAGACGTACTGAAACCCTCAGCTTTTGGTTATTACTATACGATAATTCTTTTTATAAAAACATGCTCTTCCCTTTGTACAACAAACAAGCACAGAAACACAAAACAAAATCGTACGACCGTCAATATGTGGCCTTATCAAATGGAACCCTTTACTCTACGCCTTACGCCCCACATCGTCTTCCCTTTAAAGTAATAATGAATACTATGCTAATCGGAAGGGAGAAAGAGAGAGACAGAGAAAGAGAAAGAGAGAGAACTCTGGAATGACCCACATAATCAATATCAGAGAGGAACATGAAAGAGTTTTTGAATGCCAGTTGAATTATTCATTATTCATACAATATACTTATTATATACTACAATGCCTTGTTCGTTATTTATGTAATCATACAATCTATATACCTAGATAGTTCATAGATTTCTTCCGCACAAAAGACAGCAACGAGAAAAGACAACAACCGATCAGGATCGAACACAACTGTACATGAATTTTGTTACATGCTGAAACATGCCTATTTATGCTTCCATTGCAACACAACTGTGTATTTTTATATAGTAAATTACATTTTTATGAAGTGAAAACCATTTAGTTTACGGCGAATTTTAGGTTATTTAGCAATTAAATGAAAGCGTTACAAAATAAATGAAACAAAAAAAAAACCAAAGTCGATTCAATTTACCCAACAGCAACGGGGCCGCTGTCTATGGCGGGGGTTATCGCCAATCTCTCTTCCAGGGCGTCTGTCGACGGGGTGACGGTGACGGCGACGGTACGCTATCGGTCCGGCGGAGAGACCGTCCGGCACACCGTTTGCAAGCTCTGCAAACCTTTTTTTTATGTTATTTCCAAACCATTCGGTTCCCGCCACAAGGCATTTGCACCTGAACGATCAGAGAGGATCTCTAGGTATCGAAACGCCACAATTGACCGACTGGGAAAGTAGCATAGCATAGCAAGAGAGCCAAGGTCCAAGTAGCAGCAGGTTCAAGAAGCTTCAGTTGCGTCATTGCAACCATTTTCATAGTTTCATAGGCGCCGGCTTCCAGAGTTTCATAGCACCCAAAGAGAATAGTTGCATAGCCAGCACCTTAAATAGTTTCGTAGCAGGCAAATTTCATGGTTTCGTAGCAGCGACTTCAAGAGTGGATTTATTTAGAAATTATGGCATACTTTCAGGCTGTTTTGCAAATACAAATTCTGGTTCCAATCGGTTGGCACAACTGTCCCTATAACGAAAGATATAGCCAAGGAAAAACAAAAAGTTGAAGCGACTTAAAATTGGTACAAAACGAGAAAAATAAAAAAAAAAAACTTCAAACGCCAACCTAGCTTACAAAAGCACAATTCTCGAAATACGAAAAAATCTATTTTCTTTTATCTATTCGAATTATAATGCATCATAGACCTTATCAATACTTTTTCTATATTTTTAACATCGATATTAATAGAAAAAAGTAAATTAAAGTTTTCGCTGGCGCATCAACGAATTTTGGTGCCAATTTGCAGCCGATGCAAAAAAATGTATAATTTATACAACAAAATTGAAACTGTTGAAATTAATTACTTTTTCAGAGTTACATAAATGAAAAATGTTTTTTTAAAGGTTTTTCTCCGACATAACAGTTTTGAAGATAACCTTAAATATTTGTTATGTTTACGGTTTTAGCATTCTTCCGTGGAGCTTACCAAAAAATCCTGGACTTGTCTAGTTGGTAATTTGGTTCGTCCTGATTATAAAACAGTAAATATCATTGTTCTTTGATTGCGTCTATTTTTTTTTAGTAGTTTCATTGTTTGCCGACCAGAATATGACTAGTGTTTCAGAGTAAAGTCTGACCAGGCGTTGTAGACAATTGGATGCGTGTAGATGTATAACAGCACCCACATTAGGAACTCTCAGATTTCGATTGGGCAACTCTTATATCTCTCTATTATATTCGATATTTTACTCATATAGGCGTGAGCGAGCGAAGCGAGTGTGCAGGGGGCTTGCCCTCTAGTTATACATAGATATATATTAGTTTTTGCAGCCGCATTGAAATTTGAGGTAAATTTGAGGTGAATATTTCCATATGGAGGACTGGTAGACAGCCACTTTTCTGAGCAGCGATAGCTTGTTTTTGGGTGCAACCACGACCTGGTGCTGAACCATGATTGGTGTGGGCCTTGGAGTTCAGTGTCCTGTCCAGTACGAAACGTAAATATCTGTGGGAGCGCTTGCAATCTTGTTGTAGTCTGTTGTTTAAGGCATAGCTTCGCCATTTCTGGTCCGATCTAGACGTAGTCCATGGAGATCCTATCAAGGATCAAGGATCTAGCAGTTCAAGAATAAATCCAGCTAATCCAGAGCGAAACAGAATCAGAAAAATGTTATACACTGCTTTTGTTTTATTTGCTTGTATTTCTTTTTATTTTTATTTATATTTTGTTTTTGTTTTTAGCTTTTTAATATGTTGTATTTAATTTTATATTATTATTTGTAAGCTTACAACTTAAGGCATAAGGTTACAAACTAAAACTTAGGTGCTAAACATCATTACCATGCTATCGATCATAATCAGCTCTAGCTCTGCGCCTCGTCGCACATTATGCGAGTATGCATATTTGCCCACACAATATGCCTGTTTTACCATCTATCCCTCGATCTGTTTCCATATTGTTTCATAAATATTGGTTTATTGTTATCGATGATGTCTTCAAAAACTGTTTTTGTTCACCATATTTCGTGTATACCATATAATATATAGATTTTTGTATTGTTCCAACAACAGAATAGATCCAAAACAATAGAAAGTTCATCCAATATAGCGAATTTCCATTTGTGGTTTGCTTAAATCGTTTTAATGCGCTTCTTCTTGTTTTACATACATCCGGCGACATACATCGACTGGCGCTTTCGCACAGCTTTAAAATTCGGTTATTTTTGTTCATACATATATTTATCTGTTTTCTGTTTTTATATATTTATATGCATAGAAAGTGCTCTCTATCGAGGATCGAATCGATTCGGATTCGGAATCGGAATTGGGTCAGGATCGGGTCGAGTGGGTCGAGCAACGGCAAGCTGTTTCGTTGTGTTGTCGGCTCTGTTTCAGGCCAAGCATATGTCCATTAGTCTGTCCGTCCTCGTCCCAGTCCTCGTTCCGGCTCCGTTCGCACCACATCACCACAACCTAACCCCAATCCCGACCCCAACCCCAAAACACAACCCAACCATAACCACCCGCCAGACTGGGGCTCCGGACGCCGTTCAATTTGTTAGTTATAATGTTTTGCCGTTTTACATACATTTATTCATATATATATATATATATACATATATATATATATACATATATATATATACACATGTATATATATTTGTAAAATTGGTTTCTGTATATATAGAATTTGTTTCATTATTTAATTTGTTATATATATATATATATATATATATTTATAAAAAAAAATACGAGTTATGCTCTTAACTAAAACGTTGCTTCTGCTCTGACGCCCAGAGTTGCGTTACATGTTTCTTGCAGCATTTTCATTTCCGTTTCCGTCTCCGCTTCAATACATATCTTTATCGTTATCATTATCTTTATCTTTATCGGTATCGTTACCGTTAGCTTTTACATTCACATACATATCTATATATTTATCATTTTCCGTTAATATTTTACAGTTTTCTGTTTTGTTGAATAAGTCTTAGCGTTTGTTGTTTACTTTATAATATATGTATATATATATACTCGTATATATATGTATATATATGTATATATACACATATATAGATTGTTTTTTGTTTTAGTTTCATTATGTATTAAAAATATTGAATTATTTTGTTTTGTGGTTTTTCAATTGGTTTCATTCTTGTTTTTTGCGTTTGCATGTAAAAAAAATAAGTTAAAAAAAAAACGAATTAAACAGTAAAATAGCTAAACACTAAACTGTTTCGTAAGACATAGGGTTTATATAAAAAAATATGCATATGTATATCCCATATATATTCACGTACACATACATACACACGTACATCCATCAATATATATTGTATATATATGTATGTATAATGCTCTGGCCATCAACTGGCCCCTGCTCTCTAGGTATGGTATTACATGTGCATCGTATGTATCATTTGTATGGGGGTTTCTTTTCTTTTTTTTTGTTTTCTTTTCGTTTCTTTATTTGACTTACATGCGACATTTCATTAGCTTAGCAGTAAACGTAGTACATAATCATAATCCAATAATAGCGATCGCTTACAGTGGATGCAACACACAAAAATCCATCGTAAATTAATTTTGCGTATATAAAATTGAAAAAAAATATAATATATATATATAAACGAATAATAATCGTAATCGTAATCGTAATTGTAATCGTAATCGTAATCGTAAAGTGTTACGTATAGATAAGATCGATTGAAACGATGCTCTCGCTAAACTTAAGCGCAGTTCTTTCTTTTCTTCTTTCTTTTATGAAATTTACAAAAAGTCGTTTAAATAATGTGTGTGTGTTGGGAGAGGGCGGGGCGGGAGAGGTTATGCTACAGTTTAAAATAATAAATTTACCTCCTTCTCTAATTTCGTTTTCCTTTTATGTTTAGATCTTTTTTCTCTTTTCTAAGAACAGCCCAACAGTGTGAGTTTCTCTATATATTTCCTCTTGATTTACTCTTATCTATACGTTTACGGTGTGTGTATGTATATATATATATATGTGTATTTGTATATGTATATGTATATTGTGTGTGTGGCTTCTTGTTATACATACATTTATGTGGTTATATATATATATATTTTGTCACTACCATTCACAGTGTTCTATCGACTGAGGGCGTGGGGGGGGGGGGGGGGGCTTTCGGTTGGGGAGGGGAAGGAAGGGAAACACTTGTTGCACGACAGCAAATATACACCAAACGCAAAATACACTTACACACCCACACACACACATAGGGGAACAGTAAAAAGGTCATTGATGGAACCCAAAGGCTCTCTCACAGTGGAGGGGTGGGGGAGCTAAAAAGGGGAGATCCAAATATCTAAAGAGCGGGTGCATGTGTGTGTGTGTGCGCCATCTAAGAGGGAGAGAGAGAGAGAGAGAGAGAGAGAGAGAGAGAGAGAGAGAGAGAGAGAGAGAGATAGAGTGAAGTGGAGTGGAGTGAAGTCCAGAGTGGGGCCCAAGAGTTGCAGGAGCAGCAGCAGCAGCAGGTCTGCTTCTGTCTCTCAAGGGGGAATAGGGGGTGGGGTAGTGGGGTGGTGTGGGAGGCATGTATGTACATATGTACCAGTCCAATAAAAAACAATTTCATTTGTAATTGCGTCTAATCTAAGCTTCAAATCTAAATAAATGTCAAATAGATATCCGATTTCCGAATTCCGATTTCCAATAGCCGATTGCCGATTGCCGATTTCCAGCTTAAATCCTTTTCCCTTTCCGCTCTCCTCCTTTTGTGCTAATCCTAACTACACTAACAATGGGTGCGTACATGTGTGTGTGTGGGAGGGAGGAGTGCCAAGAATTTGGGCATCAGTTAACTTTCTCCCTCTATCTCTCCAGCTCACCCACTCACTCTTCCTCGCCCTCGCTGTGTTTACTTTTGCCGTTGCACTCTTAAAGCCTATCGCCTATCGCCCATGGCCTATGCCAACGCGTTTCTCTCTTCTGTGTTTAGCTTTTTACATTTTCTCTCTCTCTTCGTTCCTAGATATATCTGTATCTGTATCTGTATATATATACGTATAGCTGTTGGTGCATCGTTTCGCTCTTTACATACGATCCTGATCCTGCTGGTGTCAGTAGTAGCCCGGATTACCGCCGGCAGCACTGCCACCGCCGCTGGCCGCGTAATGCTCGCTCGCATAGTACAGTGCCCGCTGCTGTGCCGCCCGCTGCTGCGCCACTTCCTGGGCCGCCAGATGCGCTTGCTGGGCCGCTGCTTGCTGGTGCGCTCGCTGCGCCGCCTGCTGATGCGCCGCCTCCTGCGCCGCCTGCTGCTGATGCGCCTGCTGTTGCTGGTGATGATGATGCTGCTGCTGCTGCTGCTGCGACTGCAGGGGTGGAGGCAACGCCGTCGGCTGGTAGGGGTGCCGGGGCGAGGGCTGCTGATGCGTCGTTAGCGACAGCGGTAGCGGAAGCTGCTGGGCATGTGGATGCGTATGCTGGTGTGTAAGCGGAAGCGGGAGCGGTAGCGTGTGCGGATGAGAGTGCGCTGGCTGCACGGACGGATGGTGCCGTCGATAGCCGTAGCCGTAGACCAGGCTCAGCGGGCTGAGGGGGTTGTTGACTGCTGCTACCGCTGCTGCTGCCGCTGCTGCTGCTGATGCTGAAGCTGCTGCTGGAGGCGCCGTCGCTGCTGCCGTCAGATGTCGTAGACCCGACGACGACGCCTGCAGTCACAACTAATCTTCGTCGCTCAGTGCCTCGTACTTGGACGACAGCAGAGGCTTTGGCTCGCTGGCCGCTGCTGCTGCTGCCGCCGCGGCGGCTGCGGCCGCCGATTTGCTGGAACTCAGGGAGCCACCCCCCTGTCCGACACCGCCACCACCCCCGGGGCCACCCACGCCACCGGGTCCGAGGCCGGCTCCGCCGCCGCCCACCACTAGACTAACGCCCCCGCCCGCGCCCCCAAGATCGCTCAGGGCGTGCGCCGCCTTGGTCTTGGCGCTCAGGTGGCTGGGCGGCGCTGGCTGGTGCGCCAGCTGCATGGCCTGCGGCGGCGGCGGCAGCCCGCCCGCAGCGCTGGGCACGGTGAGTGCGCTGAACGGGTAGGTGTAGGTGCTGGCGGCGAAGGCCTGCGGTGGCGGATGGTAGGCCGACGGGTGGTGGCTATTGGAGCCGGCGCCGCCCGAGCGTCGACCGCTGCCGTCGACCACCTCGTACTGGTTGGGCGTCTTCCGGGACACGCTGATCTCGTGCGACGGCGGCGGCTGCTGGGGATCCTTGCTGCGGTGCTGCTGTTGCTGCTGTTGCTGCTGTTGTTGTTGCTGGTGCTCAAAGGCGGCTACCATGTGGGCGGTGTGCGCTGCGACTGCGTTGGACTGGGCCACTAGGTCGCCGGGATCGTCATCCGATCGCACTTCCACAATGCGGTTCTTGGCATAGCTGCCCGGCCCGTCGTCACGCATCACCTCCGCGATGCGGTTCTTCACGTATTTGTATATGGTGGTCACGGATCCGTCCGCACCGCCTCCGCCCGGCACACGCTGGTCGGGGGGCGGAGGAACGCCCACGCGACCCACAACCGAGCCGGGGCCGGGCAGGTAGTAGTGGCCGGGGTCTCCGCCGGCCACCACAGCCTGGTGGAGCATAAGCTCGTGGGCGTAGTTGCGGGGACTGACCGGCTGGGGCATGCGGATGATGTTGCGTCCGTCCTCGGGCGTGTTTGCCCTGACGCCGGGCGGACCTCCGGAGGATCCTGGTCCCCCACTGGGTCCGCCGCCAGGACCACCGCTGCCGGGCATGCCCTGCTGCTGCTGGTGGTGCTGCTTCTGTTGCTGGTGCTGCTGGTGGTGGTGTTGCTGCTGCTGCTGCTGTTGCTGCTGCTGCGCCTGGTGCTTGGCCTCCTCGGCCTTGTGCTGCATGCGTCGGTTCTGCTTCCAGCGGTCTGGCGGAAGCATCGTCTGCGGCGGCCCCTCCATGTAGGTCATGAATGGGGGCGTGGGCCGCATGTGTGGATTCGAGACGTAGTCGTTGGTGATGATCGAGTCGGTGAGCTCTCCGAAGGTGATGCTCTTGGTGTGGATCTGCTGGGGACTGGGTGCTGGTCCGGGACCCTGCGCCTGGGATGTGGGCGTATGCGGCTGGCCGCGCATCGATCCGTGAACGGATCGCGACTGGCTCGACTGCTGCTGCGGCGGAGGACCCTGTTGCTGTTGTTGCTGTTGCTGTTGCTGTTGCTGCTGCTGCTGGATGGCAGCCGTCGCCGCGGCGGCTGCGGCGGAGAGGCGCTCCTGGTCCAGATCAATGTTGATGACGTTCGGGGACTGGGAGTTGGCCTTGCCATTGTTCTCCGGCGCTAGCTCCAGCGGCTGTCGATGGTATTGCTGGAGGGCGAAAAAGGCGTGGGAGGGAGAATTTGTTAGTTCGGGATGCCTCCACGTTGGGTGGTTTCAGCTCTAGATGACTTACGAATGGGGCTCGCGTGTACTCGCGCCCGGTGGCTCCGGTGGCGTCGTTGGAGCGACTTATCTGGTGCTTGATGATGGCATCGATCAGGTTCTGGGCGCTCAACTGGCCAGGGACATCCTCAGTGGGCTGGCTGGCATGTGGGGGCCGATAGTATCTAAGGATGATCAGGTGGCGATTATTTTAAAAGTCTAAAAGGTTTCAAATGGTTTCAACTAAAAGGCTAACATCGGAGTCCCCCCCTTTTAGACAAGAAAGAACTATCCATATTCCTGGTGCACATATCATCAAAAAACGACTTCTAGGGATATAGAATTGTGTATGCCAATAGCTATCGCACGTGTATATTTCAGGCAGGATCTAATGAGATGAATACTTGGAGACATCAGTGCATTCAGCATCAGTGAGTGGGAGAGCGGATGGTATTCGTATACATATATTTTCACTCATACATATATATGTGGGGCATCAACCAAGGGAAAACGGATTTGTATTCTGACAAGAGGCTTAACTTGAGTACAGTTCTTAATTAGCCCTATTATTGGATAGATTGCTGCTTAGGTTCATTTAGAGGCGCATGCGCACGCTACAAAACCTGAGGCAATGAACATTTAGTTTTCGTTGTTCCGGGTGGACCTTTCCATGGATACTTGAAGGTCTGCAAATTCAGGGGAATTCAGTGCTAGAGCTCTTCTCCCGACATCCTGCATACGGGACTGCTCTGCGGTCCCCACTCTGTCCACTCTGTCCTCTAGTATCATTCAAAAGACGATATTCTATAATGATGCTGTACTTACTCTCGCTCGCGATCGGGAATGGAGCGCGGTGGTCCCGTCTCGGGGACTGGGGCGCGTATGTAGTGTCCTGGCGGTGGGGGGCCACCGGGTCCGGCTGCAGTGACCACGCCGCCGGCGAAAATGCGGTCCCGCTCCATGCGGCGCTCCCGCTCTTCGGCCACCACGCGACGCTCTCTGTCCTGCTCGCGACGCTCTCGTTCTCGCTCCCGTTCACGGTCCCGCTCACGGTCCCGTTCCCTTTCGCGCTCCCTCTCCCGCTCGCGCTCTCGTTCCCGCTCCCGTTCGCGCTCACGCTCGCGGTCCCTTTCGCGCTGCATGCGCTCCTGGTTCTGGAGGAGCTCGCGGTCGCGCTCGATGGCATGATTGTGCTGCAGCTGCTGGCGCTGCAGGTGCTGGCGGTACTGCTGCTGCTGCTGGACGAGCTGCTGCTGGACGAGCTGCTGCTGGTGCACCATTTGCTGGTGTATGGCCATATCGCGGTACCGCATGTCATGATGGGCTGCCGGCGGCACCTGGGACACTGCCACGGCATGCGGCGGCGGGGCCTGTGGTCCGGCATGGGGACCCCCTGGACCTGGTGGTCCTCCTGCGCCCGGCGACTTGTCGCCCTTCTGCGACGGTACCGGCAGCTGTGGCTGCTGGACGGCCACGTCTACAAACGAGGCCAATGCATCGTGGCCAGCTGCGGAGTTGAGTGGATTAAAGATTAGTCTGTGGCTCCAGGACGTGGGTGGTGAGGTCTGTGGAGCGGAGGGCGTCGATATCTCACCTGGTGGATACTGGTAGGGCGTCACGATGTGCATGCGGCTCGGCGGCGGAGCAGCGGGCGAGGGTGGCTTGGAACCTGTGTTGTGGCGTTGTATCACACCCTGACGTTGCGGCGGAGGCGTACGATGTGGACTGGGTGTGCTGTGGAGAGATTGTGGTGGAGATAAGTTACACATTCCGGTTCCTGGGACTGGACTGGCGCTTGCGACACTCACCTGTTGGCATGGTCCGCTGGGGAGGCACGGCTCGAGTACTCGGGCCGGCCACGTGGCGTCGGTTCCTTGTCGTAAGCGAAGCCGCCGCTGCTGCTGCCGACGCTGTTGCGCGGAGAGGGCGACTCCTTGTCCTTGTCGCTGGCGCTGCCGCGCGAGACGTTGCGCTGCTGCTGCTGGCCCTGCATCTGCTGCGAGGTTATGTAGTCGTGCATCACGATCTGCCGCGTGCTCAGCACCGGGGCCTGCTCCCCAACGAAGGGGGAGCGGCCGTAGGGAGAGCCCACGCCGACACCCACCCCGACGCCATATCCCTGCGGGGGCGGTGCCTGGGGCGAGGATTGTTGCGGTGGTGGCGGCAGCTGGCCGGGCACGGGCCCACCTGGTCCGGAGCCGGGTCCCGCCTGGGCGGGACTGTGGCGCTGCGAGCTCTTGTAGAATTCGTACGCCCGCTTGCTCTCCAGATGGTGCTGCGGCAGATGGAGGGGCGTGCCCTGCGTGATGGAGCCATGCTTGCCGCTGTCCGGCGGACACACGACTCCGGGTGGTGTCTGGCGCACCATGCTCTCGAACTTGGGGCTGAGCATCGACGAGGAGGTGGCCGCGTGCACGATGATCTGCTGCTGGGCGCTATTCGCCGGGGTTCCGTGTGTGATGGAGCCGCTCTTCACCAGCAGCTGCTGCTGCTGTTGCTGCTGCTGCTGCTGGGAGGGCGAGGCGTGCTGCGAGGGATGTGACGGGTGCGACGGATGCGATGGGTGTGACGGATGGTGCGACGGGTGGGGGCCGTGCTGGGCGTGGGCCGGATGCAGATGGTGCGCCTGCTGGGGACTGAGCTTCGGCTGCACCTTGGAGGACACTCGTCCGCCCGACGGGGGCGGTGGCTGGTGCTGGGGCTGGGCCGGGGGCGGCTGGCTGGAGCGCGGCGGCATCTGGCCCTGGCCAATGGAGATGGGTACAGGTACTGGTACTGGCTGGACGTAGATCGAGCCACCCGGCCCGGGCCCGGCTCCGGCCAGGGGTCCCACTTCGGGTCCGCCCGTCACCTTGAGCGGGCCGTGCGGCTGCTGGTACATGTAGGAGCCGGCCGTCGCCAGCGTCGGCACGGAGACCGCCTCTCCGCGATACATGGCCGTGGAGCGGACGATGTGCTTCATGGCGCTGGACATTGAGGGCGGTGGCACATGGTGCCGCTCGGATCCCCCGGGACCAGATCCACCCGATCCGCCAGGTCCCGTGTGGGGCGAGTGGCCATCCCTGTCCCTCGGCGGCTTCTTGATGCTCAAGTCGAGGGTCTGCGGCTCCGAGTCCGACCCCTGTTGGCTTGGTGGCGGCACTCCCCGCTGCGGATGGGTGGGTGGCGGTCCGTGACTCGTGGGGACATTGTAGATGATCGTCTCGGTGCCGAGTGGCGGCGGTGCTGAGTGGCTGGACGGGAGCCCGCCCTTGGAGGAGCCCGCACCTATTCCGGTCTTCACAACGGGCGTAATGGTGGCCTTGTCCCCAACACTGGCACCCACTCCCACGGACGTGGCGGCGGGATGGCCTATAAGTCCGGGATGTGTTAGCGGACCCACGCCCACACCGACTCCCCCCAGATGGGAGTTGACGACGGAGAGGGTGGCCAGGTTGCCGTCGCTACTGCTGCTGGTTCCGTTGCCGCTGCTGGAGGATGACGGCGGTGGCACGGCCGCTGGACGCGACGGCAGCTTCTGCACGGAGGTGCCGTGCGGCAGGCCGCTGGGCGGTCCACCCACCACCTGCTGCTGCTGCTGTTGCTTGAGGATAGCCGTATTCCCGTCCTGCCGATACTCCCGGACAATAGTGAGCTCCTTGCGCTCCAGATTGTTCGGATGCTGGGAGGGAGGCGGCTGCTGCTGCTGCTGTTGCTGCTGTTGCTGTTGCTGCTGCTGGGAGGCGGCCTGGCTGGGGGGCATTCCTCCGGCAGAGGAGGACTGCTGCGTGGACTGTTTGCGCTCCGGTCCCTTGTGCTTCAGCGACCGCTCGATCACGGAGAAGACGCAGTCCTGCACATTGTTGACCGCCTCACGGCGCATGCTGATGGGACCGTTCATCGGTTGCGACTGTGGTTGCTGCTGTTGCTGCTGCTGCTGCTGCTGCCCCTGCTGTCCGACTCCCATTCCGGGACTCATTCCGGGCGGCACTCCTCCCATTCCGGCTCCTCCCATCACCACTCCCACTCCTGCGGCGTTTGGTGGCTGCAGTCCGCCTACATTGTTGCTGCCATGACCGTGTCCGTGTCCATGTCCGTGTCCGTGTCCATGGCCGTGCCCGTGGGCATGCGGATGGCCGTGTCCAGGTCCGTGCACGTGTCCGTGGACATGGCCGTGACCGTGGGCGTGGACAGCGTTGAAGAGCACCTTGGGGCTCTGGCGGTTGGCCGGAGAGTTCTCGTTCTCCTCGTCGGCCGTCTCCGTGGCCGAAGAGTCGTACTCCTCGCTGGTCTTCTGCTTCTTGGGCGCCTGTCCGGCGGCCGGGGGCAGCAGACGCTCGTTGTCCGCCGCCGACGATGCCTTGGAGCTCATCCGCGTGGGGGTGATGATTAGCGGCAGCTCGGGAATTCCGCGCAGTCCCACGCCCACAGGCGAGGGCTTCTGCTGGTGCAGGTGTTGCTGCTGCTGCTGCTGCTGCTGGTGCGGATGCTGCTGGGGGACTGGCGGAGGCGGCTGGGGCAACTGGATCCCCAGCTGGTGCTGTTGCTGCTGCTTGGTCAGGGTCAGGGGCTTGTGGCGCTGCAGATTCTCGGGACTCTCCACGGAGGCTGTGTCGGAGCCGCCAGGCTCTCGCTCGTCGCAGGACGAGGTGCTGACGTCCGTCTCGTCGCCGCCGCTGCCCCCGCCGCCGGCAGCGTCCGTGAGATTCAGCTGAGGGTCGAGCTTGCGCCGGATGCGCATGAGGCAGGCGGAGCAGCAGCGCGTCGCGTGCGGCGGTATCTGGAGCTCCGCCATCACGGGATCGCGCACCTCGGGCGCCAGCTCGAACAGTCGCGTCGGTATGTTGTGCAGCCGCTGTGCCCGTTCCTTGGGGTTAGGGCACGTCGAAAGGGGACAGCTCGGGTAGCGGTTCCGCACCGATTTGCACTGGCAGCTGTTGCACACCCGCGCCCCTGCCGGTATCGACTCGTCCGGTATGCCATACTGCTGCCCACGGCCCTTCTTCAGGGGCCGCGTCCTTGGACATGCCTCCGCCTTGCACACGAAGCAGTTGGCCAGCTTGTCTGCAACAAAAGAGATAGAGAGAGTGGGTGAGTGAGTGGGTGGGTGAGCGGAGCTGAGCGGAGCAGGAGGGTAAGCAAAAGTTATGCAAACACATTAAAAAATACGATTTAATTAAAGGCAAATGGTCAGAAGAGGGCGATGGGTGGAGTGCCACTGGGGGAGTGGCTGTGGGAGACGCTTTCATTAAGCCACTTAACAAATAATGAGCAGCAGCAGCAGCCAATTGAATATTTTAAAACGCCCGCCCGAAGTGGGGGAAAACGGACAGGGGATGGAGGAGGGATGAGGATGAACAGATTCACATGGGGATGAATGGATGGAGCGAAATCTAGAGTGGATTGCAGACACCGCAGACTGGTGTTGAGCGGAGCAATCAGATTTCATTATACTCGTATCTACGAGCAGTGTTTCCAAAGAGGAACATATGGAAAGGAAACAAGTGGGAAATAGAACCATGGAACGAGGGAAACACAACCATGGGATGAGTGAAAGACGTGGGAAACATAGCAATGTAAAGAGTGAAACAAGTGGGAAGCAGACCCATGGAACGACCATGAAACGGAACAATTTCAACTTCTTTGGAATGGAAAGAATTTTCAGCTGAAAAGAAAACTATCCAAAATTCATCCAAGCGATCAACATTCTGAAGTTACAAGGAATCAATCAATTTGGAAATGTGAAAGGAAATGCTTAAGATATCATCCCAAATATGACTTATCAGGCTGCAGAGCTATCTATAGAATATAGAACATGGAGATCCATAGCTCCGATATTGCCCGACCGATGTACCGAGCTAATTACTCGTACTAGCTAGCTGCTCGTATTCCCTCCAATTTCATTCGGTATTCGTTAATGTGAGATTCACCGAAATTTGATTATCGTTTCATTTCGTTTCGAGTGCGAGGACGGGCACAATCTCTGGCCATCAGTGGAGGAAATCTCCAATCTTGACTGAGTGCCGGGCAGATTTGTGTTTGTCTTAGTTTTTGTTTTGCCATTTTACTTGTAATAATTTTACAATTTTAATGATGTGCAAATAAAGCGAGAGAGAGAGAGGGAGGGAGAGAGAGAGAGAGCGAGAGGATGAGGATGAGAACAATTGCGGCATTTAAGGAAAATCAATGTAATTAAAAGGGGACTTTGGGGGAGGAATGGAATGGAATGGAAGACTGGCTCTGACTCTGACTCTGGCTGTAAGTAAAATCAATCAGCGTTTCGAAATGTCAGACATACAACGATGAATGCTGAATGCTGACCAAACAGACGAACAGTGGGAGCGGGAGCGAGAGGGGGAGAGAGAGAGAGAGCTCTTCTGCCACTGTCACTGCCACTGCCACTGCCACTCCCTGCCATTTTCCAGAACCACTCCTCCACTCCCACTCATTGCGTGGCTCGCGAATCTCAGCGGAATATGAAAATACATCAAAGTAGCCAGCCCCCAATCCCCCTTCCCCGCCCAGTGGGCCTGGACCTCTCTTTCTCTCTACCTTCCACCCCCCACCTTCTACCCCACTCGTTGACCAAGCAGAAAGCGAAAAATAAACGCAAGTAAAAATGCTTTTTGAGCGTTAAAATTTTAATAAGCCACCCATTTTAATTTTGATTGTTGCGCGGAGCGGTGAGAGCAGGGGCCAAAAGGGGCCAAAAAGGGGAAAAACCACACGAAAAACGATTCCATTTTAGCGAAGAAAAAAAAACGAAAAGAACCCAAACTACAGAAAAGTTGGCAACACTGGCAGGCTGAGGAGAGAGCGAGAAGACGGAGAACAACAAGTAGGCAACACTTTTTTTGCACTTTTACTGAGAGGAGGAGGAGGAGGAGGAGCTGGAGCGGTAGCGGTAGCGGGAGCCTCAATCCAATTGCAATTAAGAGTCTGCGAGTCGAGCATAGATTGCAAATTAAATAAAAATCACAAAATAAATATTTAATATTAATAACAGTAACACAACCCAACCGAACCGAAAAGAGATCAACAAAAAGAGTGTTTTGCAGTAAATCGAAATGAGAGCAACAAAAACGGAATGTAAGCAATCAATTGGGTAAAAAGACTACACGATTACGATTGACTGGGCTGGGGACTGGCCACTGGACTGGCATGGACTGGAAGATACCCTCGCAAAGGATCTCCAAATGGAGATGGTATGTTTGGGTGTATATGTAGATGGTTCACCCAGGGGATACGCCCAACACAGAGGAGACCGATGCACGTGCATACCCCATGCACTACAGATATTGTGCGGCAGGGTGTCCAAAAATTAAAATAATATTCGTAATAAAATTGAATTGAATTGCCAGGACATCAGCATATATCGGCGGCATGTGGGGCATGCAACAAGACCAACAAGAGAAACACCAAATAAATTAATTAATAATAAAAAGGCTATGGCTATTGGTCGCATGATTGGGTTGGTAGGGGGCTGGGGGAAGGGTGTTCCGGTTTGGGGTTTGGCGATCCGGTTCGTTTCGGTTCGGCTCGGCCGGAGAGCAGCAGAGCTCGTTTTTTATTATTTAATTTTGATTTTAAAATATTCTGTAAATATTTCATGCACTTTGGAGATGGCCGAGCAGAGAAAAAAATCGAAACAGGACACGAAACGATGGGGACAGGACATACCAGGACTGACCGCCGTGCGTCCAGGGCCTCTGTTGGGGTCTGTTTCGGGATCGAAATACAATCTGTTGGCCCTACCACCAGCACCAGTCGGGATAAAGCAAGTAATACCTTAGATTTCTTCTTTTGTCCATTTTATAATATATTAATTAGGAATTTTTTCTGGGGGGAACTATTCATTTTTATTTTATATAAAAATTATAGTCCTTACGATCCCTGCTTCTTGTCGAGGTACAATTTTAGCAGTTGTTAGCTGAAAACTCCCACCATTTAATGCCTGAGATGAAACAGTTGCAACTAATTCCAGGACTGTGTTATCGTTGGGGGGTTTTTTTTCGTTATATTTAGAGCTTCCTTTTATCTGTGAGTAAGTCAGTTAAAGACTACAATCAATCCCGCAGAGCTCGCAGAACGAGTGTGAAAGGGGACTGTGTAAGGCACTTGTCGCCTGGTCAAATGTCAGATAAAATTGATGTCAATTGACCAGAGAAAGAGAGGGGGAGTCCTGTTTGGGGGAGGGAAATTAATTGTAATTAATGCATACGTATATTAATGAGAATTCGTGTTAATTAAATGTGACCTACAATAGTCACAACTACAACACCACAACGACAGCAGGACACTCCTTCGGAGCACCATTCCACTGCCCTTGCCTCCATTCCCTACCTATTTGGGTGGTGCCCCCAACCAGCCATTTAAAGGCAATTCAATCAAATAATAACCAAAAAAGAAACAAGCTAAAATTTTGATATAAATTTCCGCTTTTCCGCTTTTTGTTGACCAGCATCGTCATCGTCAGCGGCTCGACTCGATTCGATTCGAATCTCTTTGCATTTCGATCAATTTTATTAATAATTCAATCAGTCAAAAAATTATTTGAAACGCCCCAAAGGAAAACAAAAAAGTTTTCCTCAGCTGGCGATGCTGACAGAAGCTGCGACAGACTGGGGCAGGGACAGTGGCAGTGGCAGAGCAGGGAATGCTCTTGGTCTTGGGTTTCCGCTGGTATCGGCGGGGGAGAGTGGGGTTTATGGGGTTTCCCACAGCATCTTTCTCTGTTTTTTTCCTTCATTTCTGCTTTGATTTGTGCGGTGTAAGGGGACAGGGGAAAAGATGAAACGCAACCGGGGAAAAGTCGTCGAAAGGCGAACGTGGAACATGGAACATGGAACGTGGTGGAACACTGCGCTATTTGCACAGCAAATGCAAAGAAAAATCACAAGAAGAAGTCGAACTGACTGGATGACATTTCGACTATTGGATGCCCATTGTTTGGAACAGTCAATCAAATGGAGAGTGAGCGAGAAAACAACCGAAATTTTCAGATACAAAAGAGTAAAAATTACGAATTCCATCGTATCGATGGAACGAGAAAAGTGATACGGAGATCTAAGATCGAAATGATTTTTGATAAATGTACATATAAGAAGATAATATCATCTTCCAAATATATGAACCTTTTAAACCTCTTTTAAAGTGTGAATGCTGTAATATTTGTAATATTCGGATCGGACATCAGTCTCTACCGAACATAAGCCCTCTAACTATTACAATCTCCGAGGTCCGGATACGAATACGAATACGAATACGAATACGAATACGAATACGGAACATCCCAGCGAGTGCGAGGTATACTCGTAAAAAGGAGAAAGGAAAAAAATCAAAAACCAAAAGTAAATCAAAACGACAAACAAAACAAAACGAGACGCGATGCGATGCGATGCGATGCGATGCGACGCATACCCCCCTCAGATCCCGCCCCCTCCACCATCCACTCTCTCTGCACTTCCTCTACCCTCCACCCACTGCCTGCTCCTTCTGGACTCTCGCCCTCTCTGCGTGCTCCTCCTGCACTCCACCCCCAAAATGAAATAATTCCATTAGTACAATTTCTTTTGCAAGTACAAAGAGTAAATATTGAGGCGGTCTATGCGTGGGATGTGGATGTGGGCTGGAAACGGAGAAGGGAGGAGATACCAGGGGAGTGGGAAAAGGAAATGGAGTGGGAGTGGAAATGGGTATGGGTATAGGAGTGGTGGAAAGAGAATATGTATACGTATGTGAATGTGTGGTAGGCTGTTCTACTGTTCCTTTCTGACCCAATAAGTAATACTCCAATTATAATTGACCGAAAGTCCCACCTCAAACCACCCCATCAATCGCATCCATCTCATCCTTCGTCTCATTTGCATTTGTTGGGAAATAATCCCAGCCTGAGAATGCAATACTCGTAATTGTGCAATTAAATTTCGGACCATTTGGTAAATAGTTTTGGCACCCGACAAACATCAACAGACAGAAATTAACCTAGACTCTGCCCCTCCCCTCCCCTCCTCTCCTCTCCTCTCCTGTTCACCCTTCACTCTGCTGTGGCATCTTCCACCCCTTCGCATTCCCACAGGACCCTCTTGCAGCACTCTGCTGCAGCAGCACAAAATTTCTGCACAAGTTACCAAAAATTTATTTAACTTTCAATTAGACAATTGAAAACAACAGCAACAACAGGAGCAGCAGCAGCAGAAGCAGCAGGAAGAGGGTTGAAGGTTGAGGAAGATTGTGGCCAAAGGGAAACAGGTTGCTAGTTCTCTCGTTCCATCTGGAACTGGTTCATTGCAGGTTCAAATGATTGGAACCCTTATATAACCCTAAAGGAAGGATCGCTCATATCTCCAAGTCTTCGAATGGAATTGCTATATCATAAAAGTAGCTGCAAGGATAGCTTTTGTTGCTGGATCACAGAGCTATGCCGAAACTAGAAACAATTCACTAATCGATCCCCCAATTATTTTGATTGCTGCAACAACCTAAACTAGAACACGTTTGCATTGGAACTAGTTGTTTTACGAAGGGAATACGGAAAATGGATGCACTCTGTGGCACTCTATGATTCGCTGGCACATGCCACAAGCACCTACCGCCATGGATTTCCCACTCGATTCCATTGGCAACAAGAGCCAACACACAACAAGCCGCTAAAAAGGAAAACGAAAAGCGGAAATTCAATCAAATCTGCCATAAAACAACAATCAATTTAGAGATAACGGGCTACAAAAAGAGGAGAGCGAGAGAGAGAGAGAGAGAGAGCTGATACTCAGAGCGAGAGGCGAGAAGCGAGAAGCGAGAAGCGAGAAGCGAGAAGCGAGAGCAATAGGAACAGAACGATTGGCGTGCGGCCAATTAAAAAATATACGCGAGACTGTACGTACACACAAAAGTACGACGCAGCAGCAGCACTGGACGAAGGACTAAGGACGGAGGGCGGAGGGCGGAGGACAACCGCTAATTAGCACCATGGGGAATTTGTTGTTGGCAGAGAAGAGAAGAACTTGCGCGTAAGCGAAAGCAGTGCCCGCTAGCAGTGGCAGTGGCAGTGGCACCGGCAGCAACCAACAGAAGATGCTGCCAACTTGTGCAAACATCAAAGAGCAGGCGAATTCAGAAGGAGATGGCAGCAAGCAGCAAGCAGCATGTGATTGAGAGGGCGGACAGGACAGAACAGGACAGAACAGGATGGATGGATGGATGGATGGATGGATGGATGGATGGATGGAAAGCAATGGCTGGGAATTATGGTACGAGTATGCATAAATATGCCAGCCATGACGACGAGGGCGAGAGAAGTGAGACACACACATACGCATACGATGCAAGCCCAACAAAGAGACAGAGAGGGCGAATGGGAAAGAGAGGAAGAAGCTGGTGAGCGCCATATAATTGTAAATACAGTTAATATGAACGGCACCGACAGCCGACAGCCAACAGCCAACAGCCGACTGCCGAGCAGCAGCGACAGCGGAAAACGCTTTGCTTTGGCACTTTTAATTTACGAAATGGTGTTGATTTAACGGCAAAGGCAGCGGCGGCGGCGGCAGGACTCCAGGGGGTAGACCGGAGAGCGGACCACAAGCGGGTCCAGCGTGGGAGCGCAACACAAAAGGAAATTGAAGGAACAAAAAAAAACCGTATATTTCGGGCAATTGCGGCCGTCATTTCACTGGCTTTTTGGGTTTCATCTTTCACTCGATTGTGGAAGTCCTCCGTTAAGCTCCTGGGACGTGTGCTCCGTGTTCAGCGAGGGATAAGCGGAACGACTAGAAGGATAGAGCTACCGGAGAGCACAGCTACGAGTACTCTACCCAAAAGCCTTGCGATCTATGTGGATCTGTGAACTAGGAGATCCCTCAGCGCAATTCGAATGATGTGAAAGCAACTTTACCTAAACCCAAAATCACGTAAAGAGTATTCCAGAGTCCTTATTGGAGTGTGAGATATGTGCGCCCCTGCAAACTCTTTCTTTTTTTGGGAAACGATTTTCCCTGATTAATAAAAGTTACACACAAACACACACACGCACACACGCAGACAGCCAGAGAGATAGAGAGAGAAAGAGGAACACACATACATAGAGACAGCAGAAGGAATACAAACTGTACGCCAGCGATAATCAAAAGGGTGTGCAATTTTAATTGAGCAATTTAATTACATATGTAAGCAAAAGCCAAGCCTCGGCAAAGGAGCAGAGCAGCACAGCAGCAGAGAGGGGGACGGAGAGAGAGAGAGAGATGCCAGAAAGAGAGCGAGCCAAGTCGGAGCGAAGCGGAGCGGAGAGTGAAAGCGAGGGCCGGAAGGCACACACATAATTAGCAAGCAAGCAAATGCCACTTCACTCGCTCTCTCTCGCTCTCTCTCGCTCTCTCTCTTTGTGTGGGCGTGAGTGCACGTGTGTGTGTGTGTGTGTTGACTCTTTGGCTTCTGCTTTGCTGCTTTTTAGGGTCCTTTTTTTGTTGCGTTTCCCCCGTTCCCAGTCCTTCTGCTTCGGTGGGGCCGCAGTCGTTTTCGGCAGTTTAAGTTTGTAATTAGTTTGTCGGCGCCTCGCCCACTTGTACTTTCCTACGCCCTCTTTTGAGCGGAACCCAGGCCCCTCCTGGGGCGATTGGCAATGGGTATGGGGCGCCCCCTTTTTGGGATGGACTGATGGATTGGATTGGAAATGGTTGGTTACTGGTTTGCGCGTGGCTCTGCTCTCGCGAAGGGGAGGAGAACCTGCGTCCTGCGTCCTACGTCCGTGTCCGCATTCGGACTGGTCGAAAAGCTTACAAATCGTGAAATGCGAGTGAGTAATTATGATTTACTAATTAGCAAACAGACACCCGGACGGACAAGCACACACACACACACACACCGGACACTGGGGGGATACGGATACGGGTATACGATTGCATAGGCGCAGGCGGATACGGGTACAGCGAATTGGCGGACTAATGCGATGGACAAACAACGAATGCACGGACTACGGACTACACGGAGCGCCGTAGGAGAGCCTGAGACCCATGGACACTGGACACTGGACACTGGACAAAAGTCTATTAATTAGCTGCACCAACAAGCGGAGGGAGTGGGGCAGCTGCACTGCAACCCCCCCACTCCCACCCGCCATGCCGCCGCGCTTGTTCGTGTAACGGGGATTTGCTCATCAAATTCGCTAATTGTTTTTGTTTCTGCTTTTGCTTTTGCACCTGCAGCTGCCCCCCCACGCACACACACACACACACACACACTCTCCCACTTGCCACAATTTGGCTTCGTCAGGGGCCGAGGGGGAGGGGGAATGGAGGGGGATACGCTAGAGGTAAGGGGTAAGCGCGAGTACAGTCCAAACAATTAGCGTAATTTCAATTTTGTTCAAAATTTCATAAACAGCAAACGGAAGGGGGTGGGGGAGCTTTTCCCCTCCACCAAACACAAGCACCACAGTGACATCAGCACCCCTTGCCCCTCCCCCGGACCACCTCTAGCCGCACAGAGAGCAGAGGCAGGGGCAGAGCAGAGCCTTTGGTGCACTGCGGACAGTTAAGCCTCTTGCACCGCCGTTGCATACTTTGGTGCGCTTTTTGACAGCAGCCTCCGAAAAAAGGAAAACCATCAAATTTACGCTCTCTCTCTCTCTTTCTCTCTGTCTCTTTCTCTGCTGTTCTGCTTCTTATTTCGTTTACTTTCCATCAGCATAATGCAGCGAAAAGGGGGGAAGAGGGCATGTGTGTGTGTGTGTGTGTGTGTGTGTGTGTGTGTGTGTTAGGGGTGTAGCAGGAGGTACAGGTAATGGGGAGCTGGAAGCGGAGGTGGAGAGCACGTCTGGGAACAGGCAGGACAGGAGACCGCTAAAGAGCGGAGGAAGGGGGACCAGGAGCAGGGAGCAGGTGAGAGGCTTACGATGCTATTACGTTATTCTGCCATCACTTAAAATCCAATAAACAAATTAATAAACAACAAAAACAGCAACCCACACACACACAGGCACCTGCACACACTCGTATGGAGAGTGTCAACCCATTTAATTGCCTCAAGTCCGGAGTGAGTAAGAGAGGGAGAGAGAGGGCAAGGTACGTGTACGTGTACCCCCTGCTCTTTCTATCCCACTCTTCAGCTTCCGATGAAGCTTTCAAATTTAGTTTTTGGCGCTCACTTCTCTCTCTCTCTCTCTCTCTTAGTTATTTTTTTGGGTGCACTTTCCGTTTACCGTTACACGTTTTTCAGTGATTTTGTTTGTTTTGGTTTTGGTTTTGCTTTTGTTTTTTTTTTGCGGCACAAAAACACAAAAAGAATTTTTAACGAACGGGAAAAAGGCCTCCATGTTCCCCAGTCTCCCTCTCTCCGTCGCACAAACACACACACACACACACACACCTGCTGAATGCTGAATGCTGAAGGGAAGAGTCGGATTAGTGCGGCGTACCCTTTCCCTTCCGAAAAGTTCAATTGGAATCTGAAGGCACTTGTCCCTTGAGTACAACGACGATATGTGTACACGTGTATCTCAGATAACACTCATTAAATGCCACTGCACATAGAGGACTACCAGATACTCTGCACTAATCTAGAGGATTGATTACTACCTTTCATGTTTGTAAAATGTATTCGGAAGCATACACCCAGAGAAAAAATCTCTGAGAAAAGAATACACCACAACCGTAACGCTTCGCTTCAAATATTTATGCTGTTATAATTGCACCGAGAGTGAATTTCATATTTAAATTAATTGTAACAAATTGTAACGAAATTGTGTGTGTGAGCATGTCGCAGTGGCGTGAATCTCAATCACAAGAGGCACGAGATGATAGAAAAGGCAGAAAACGCTTCGTTTATATTTATTTAAAAGTTTTTCCAATGCAGATTAAATATGCGCCGTATTAAAAAGACTTTTATGCTTGATCTATATGGATCGCAGCGAATTAATCCCCGAATTATGTTTAAAAATTTCCAAACTCTATTGCAATGAATTTCATTTGATTAGTAGACCATAGTACGAGTATTATCTAAAACTTAACCAAAGATGAGCCCTCCAAGGCATTCTTAGAGGCGGAATCAAAACGGATAATTAAGTCTCAACATTAAACATAGGAATGTACATTGGATATATGTACATAGGAAAACGGATAAGTCGAGCGCTGCTTGCTCATTTTCTGGCAGTGTTGATTCCCCTTTAGCCTTTCGTGTCTGTCTCCTTAATATGACTTTTGTTCTCTGTTGCCGTTGCCCAGTAAATGTATCTGTGTGTATCTGCATCTGTATATCTGTATCTGTGTATCTGCATCTGTGGCTGTTTCTGTTCTTTGCTTTTTTCCTGTTGTTGTTTTCGGTGTGCGTTTGTTTTATTAATGTTGACCGTCAATTATGTTTTAATTGTCATAAAAGGTTTGTCCCTTTTGACTCTTTCTTTCTCTCTCTCTCTCCCTCTCCACACATGAAGAGAGATGAGGCGTGGAAACAGGCGGGGAGGGAGAGACACGTATGCACACAATAAATCCACAGTGGGGATAAGCTTTAGCTCGACACAATTGCAGGGGGGGGCGGGGGATAAAAGGAGCAAAGGAGCACAACAGAACAGAAGTTGCTTGTCATCATGGCCAAAAGCATGCCCCCCACCTCCCCAACCAGCAACTGTAAATCCTGTGCATGTGTCGTCTGTGGATGTCCGTGTGCATGGTTGTGCAAAGCCACTTCCACTTCCTTCCTTTCACTTGACAGTTGAGTGTGTGTGTGTGTGTGTGTGTTCGTCTGGTATCCTCCTCTGGTTTCCGCTTCGATTTGGTTTGGTTTTACAGTTGTCAGGCAATTTGCACATCAACTTATACTGCAAAGATCAGCACAAAGTGTACCAACGCACACACACACATACACAGAGAGAGAGAGTGAAAGAGCAAGAGAGAATGAGTGAGGGAGAGGAAGGAAGGGTAAACTCAACTGCTCTCCGCAGTAGACTCCTTTTTTTGTTCAACCTTTCATTAATCAAATTGAATTCCATGTCGCACTGTCCTGCAGAAGGCAGAGAGGCAGAGGTGTTATGCAACGTGTTATCGATGACACGAAACGAATATCATACAAATGCCAATTGGTTATCGATAAGAATCTCGATCGAAAGAAGATTGCCCCCCTTAAAATTACTACCGATTACAGATATATATCGATTATTCATTGAACAGGCTACAAATATGTCGATACATCTTGCATCGATTATGGTTATCGCGAAAGAATCGCTAATGATGGCCAGTCATAATGGGAGCACCAACAACTCGTTGCAACAATTATAAAAGAGCGAGAAACCAGAACAACATCCAACAAAGAATACACACACGCACACACACTGTCAGGCAGGCAGGCAGACAGACAGTTCTCGTGTCCTGGCTCGAACAGGATGCTGGACAGGGGATTAATGCAACGTTTAAAACGTTGCCAGATTGACGACGTCAATCTGTCTCTCTTTCACTCTCTCTATCTCTCTCTCTCTCTCTCCCTCACTGTGTCCCGTTGTTGTGTTTTTTTTTTTTTTTTTTGCTGCTGCTGGCTGCCAATTTATGAAATTTATTTTTTGCCTACGTTGTGATTATTTATTCAAAAAGTTGGCCTCGACCCAGCGTCTGGTCCAGGATCCCGGACCCCAGACCCCGGACCCCGGACTCCGGTTGTAATTGCAATTGTTGTCAGTGTGTGGCATGTGGCATGTGCTGCACAGGGAGGTGGCAGGTGGCAGGTGGGACTTGAGGCATGGGGCATGCATGCTAAATAAATTAATAACACAATTTATGCATGACGCACATTTATAATTACATTTGGAAATAATTTAATTAAAATTGTTAACGCTTGATTGAAGTTAAATCGAATTGGACAAGACAGACGACATACGACACAGAGACGGACAGACGGATACCGAGAGGTCGTCGGTCCCCAGTCCGCAGTCCCCAGTCCTTGGGCCTCCACAAAAGCCAACTTAATTAAATTAGCCTATCAATAAGGGGCATAATACTCGTCAAAAGCCAACAAACTGACCAATTTCCATGCCACAACAGCCATCCATCCATCCATATCGGGCCCCCAGAATCTGTGGGACAAATGTCACTTCTTTGCTTCTACCTCTCCCTCTCCCTATCCCACCGCCCCCTTGATTTGGGGGCTGAGGTTGTACAAATAAACCGATTCGCTGTAGCGGTAATTAAAAGCCAACCAAATGGCCAAATAAGCCACAAGCACACACATAGACACGGAAAAAAGGAAGAAAAGTTGTATCGAATTTGTATGCTGATTGAAATCTTAGAGAAATAGTGTAGAGGCGCCACGGTGCGCGGGCCACGAAGCCAGTGCTACCCTGCAAAGGAAGGAGCTCCGATCGAGGGATCCAGGGACTGAGGGAAACCCCGCAGTCATCATGCCCTTGCATTCTGCAGGGTATGTCCAGGGTAAACGCTAATAGCTGATTGAGAATACGAATGGGAGAACAGCACACACACACACAGACAGACCATAGATAAGGTAGCCCCAAAGTACACAAACACACACACAAACAGCCAAACACGAGTAAGCGGTAAATCAACAAGAGAACATACAGACACACACACACGCGCGCAGGCACATGCATCGCATGTAAATATGTATTGGTTATGCCCACAAATCAATTAAGTCGATTGAGAGGCAACAAATTTTCGGCACAACACACACACAGCGGAATAGAATGACAGAGGAAGAGAGAGTGAAGGACAAATGTAAAGAGTTGTTAAGCACTCAAATGACACATGCAAGACGATGCACGACAGGGAGAAGGGGGGAGAAACTCTTTCCGCTCTTTCCGTTCAAAAGAACCGCGCGCAAAATGCCAACGGAGTGTGCCCTTAAATGTAGGCAACGTATTTCCGAGTGGCTTCCGCACAAAAGCAGGCAATGGCTTTCCACTCCCTCGGCAGCCCCCAAATGCAGGCAACACTTTTTGACTTTCGCCTGTCCTAAGCTGCCAAGAGCTGTGGGTGTGTGTGGAGTGCGGGGTGCGATGTTGGCTGGTGGCTGGTGACGGCAGTAATCTTAAATATTTGTTAATTTGCTAAAAATTCCACACTGCCACACACAGACAAAGCCGAATCAAAATCCCACACACACACACACACACACACAAACACAAACCAATTAAACAGACCAACAACAACAAACAGGGGGAAAAACTCTGCCTGCTGGCTGCTGGCTGCTGCGCTGCTAGCAACCGCAGAAAACGAAGCCAAAGCCGACGTCCAAACCAAACCAAAGCAAAGCCGAAACCGAAGTCCAAGCAGCCGAAAGCATCGCTGTAGCATCCCCGACCGACCCCGAGACTGCATGTCCTGGCTATAAATAACCGAGACATGCCGCGAGGCGACATCAGTCCTGACCGGGTTGCACACTTGACGGGTCGTCGCCGGGTGTCGTCGTCGTTTGTCGCTCTTTTGATGCTCTCGCTGGCTGCTGCGGCTGCTTGTTGCTTCTTCCACAAGCCCCATCATCTTGCGTTGCTATCCTTCGCCTGGGAGGATATTCTGGGGCAATTGGGATCTATTTTTGTTGAGTGCATTTGTTGCTTTTTGTTGTTGTCGTAACATGTTTACGAATTGGTTAACGGGAAGCAGTGGCACAGCGCCTCGGGGCATCGGCCTCACTGCGCCACCGTTGGCTGCCGCCGCAGCACCACTGTCCGTCGGAATCGGCAGCGGTGGGGGCATTATGAGCACTCCGCCGGATGTCATCCTGGAGGTGGGCCCCGCGCCGAGCAACGTGCGCTTTGTGGCCCACGCTCTGGTCCTGGGCATGCACAGTGGATACCTTCGCTCGGCCATCCGCATGGATGAGAGTGCCGCCGCCTCAGGAGCGGGCTCCAACAGCAGCACAGGAGCCACAGGCGCCCAAGGAGCCGCGGGAGGAGAGCTAATGCTTTACTTGGGCAACGTGACGGCGGAGCAGTTTGCCCCGCTCCTCACGTACATGTACACGGGCTACCTAGACTTGAATGTGGACAACATCTTTGCTGTGCTGCTGGCCACGCACGTGCTGCACATGCCCCGAGCTCTGGAGATCTGTCGGTGGGTTGCCACCTCCCTTCCACCATTCTACCCTTCCGTACCGTACTCCCCCTTTTCTTAGGCTCAATTTGGGACTCTGTTTTATTTTTTTGTAGATCGTTTCTGGCCCGGGCCCAGACCGAGGGCTATCTGAATGGCAGTGGCAGCAATCCCCCCCCACAGCTATGTCCGACGGCGCCAGTTAGCGCCAAGATCATCCGGCCCATTCCGAGCAAGGCCACGCTCCCGAACTTTGGCTTCATGCCAGTGCCCCTGCCACTGGCTCCTCCTCCGCCCCCAACAGCGCCACCGCCGCATCCTCCTCCCGTCCTGCCCGCCTATGCGGGTGCCGCTTCCCTGCTGCAAGTAGAGCCGGAGTATCCCGGACTGGACGTGGCCTTGGATGAGGACGAGGAGGAGGACGTCGAGGTATTCATCGACAGCAACACTGTCACCGACAACGAAAACGAAATCGAAGACATGGAGGCCGAGGACTGCAATGTCTCGGTCGTCAGTTCACTGGCCAGCAGCAGTGCGGGCAGCCTTAACATCGAGCGCCTGGACGCAAAACCGCCCACACCCACACCCACACTCACACTCACACCGACCCCCAAGCCGCAGGCACCGACCAGGACCAAGAAAGAGCCCCCAGCAGCAGTCGTGCAAAGGGGATCCCGCTCCACACGCTCTGGGAAGCCAGGGAGGAGAACCAATGCGAGCGGACTCCAGGTGGCCAAGGCCCCGGTGCCGGCCGCCCAATTGGAGACGGCCACGGCGGCGATGCCCTCCAAGTTCATCATCGACGTTGCCAGCTGCGACGGACCCGTGCGTTTCCGTCGCATCCTGAACACCGCCTACGGCCACAAGCCGGAGGCCCTGGACGGCTCCGGATCGGAGCAATGCGAGCAGCAGCGGACCCAGCAGAGCGTCAGCTACTCGTTTCACCAGCAGATGGCCAGAGCCATTAGCAGCCAGCAGCGACAGCAGTTCCACCAGCAGCAGCAGCACCAGCAGCAGCACCAGGAGGAAAGCGAGAACAGTGGCGATGCCACAGGAGGATCGGGAGCAGCACCAGCCAACAGCCGAAAGCAGGCGAATGCAGGAGCCTCCTCCTCTGCAACGACCGCCAGCAGCAGCAGCAGCATCGGAGGAGCTGTAGCCCCCAGCCAGGAGCTGTATGTGTGCGTGTACTGCAAGCACACGTTCAAGTCGCAGTACTGCTACCAAAAGCACGCCAAGCGGCACCTGAATCCTCTGAGCCTGGCCAGTGCCGAGAAGAAGCTGGTGGCCAGCGGAGACCATGGAATGGTGGCCATGGAATCCAGCAACACTGGGCAGGACAACAGTCAGTCGCAGGAGGCCACAGCAACGGCAGCAGCCACGGCAACAGCAGCAGGAGCAGCAGCTGCCACATCCACGGCCACAACAAGCGCTCTAATGCGGCGCGAGGTGCGTCCCTTGGACATGAATGTCCAGTACTATCCCTGCAAGACATGCGGCAGCAAGTTCCCCAGCTACTACTTTGTCCACAAGCATCGCAAGATGTGCCATGCCGATGAGATCGAGGCGGCGGCGGCAGCGGCAGCCACCAGCAACACTAGCAGCTCTTCAAGTGGAGCCGCCGCAGGAGCAGGCACTGCCACTGTCACCGGCAGTCTCTCTAAAAGAGAGACGACGGTCGCAGCAGCGAAGGAACCTTCAGAGGATCAGCAGAAGCCGTAAGGCATGCAGCGAATCTTGTGGAACTAACCAAAAAAAATCAAAAGCAACGAAATCTACGAATTTACGAATACACCTACACCTACCCTATAACACTGACATACACAAACACATACACATACAACTGTACACAGATACACAAACACACAATCGCTGAATGTTTTTTTTGTTTGTCGCTCTAGAATTTCAATTCAATAAAAGCAAAATACTACCAATATCATCCGAACATAGGAACAACAGAGAAGAACAGCAGTTACGAGAGAGAGATATGCGGTATTAATCGTCAATCGATGATTCCACATAAAGCAATCGATATATCCCAGAGTCAGAAGAGTACATGCTGTCTACAAACCAATCTGTCCACGATGGGATCCGACAATCATTGAAGAAAGTCCGAGTGTAAAACTTACAACATTAATCAAAATCGAATGATATCGCTTGCAATTTGTAATCGGTATGGAGATGATATAGATCAAAAAGCGTTAATTAAAATCGATTGTTATCGATATGGCGATATGGCGTGGCAGAAGAGGTTAGCGAAGAGCTATAGTAAATATGTACGTACGTTGAAGTCGAGCTTCTGTATAATCGATTGATCAGCAAAGATCAGAAGCGTGATACTTAATCCAAAACGATTGTTGTATATATACATTGTATAATCGGTAATCGTTTTATCGACTTGAAGGTTGATATTGTGATTAGTAGTCGCTATCGACTGTTGATTGATGATTGGGTTATGATTGGGGATATCGTTTAGATATATAGGGATTATCGCATTCGATAGCCATATTTCCACAGTTTTGGCCACCCCTGTGATCCACTTAGCCCCTCACCCCCCTCCGCAGACAGAGCCCTCTCTCTCCACGAATGGAAAATGTGTGGTAGCTGTGGAGGGGGGGATTGGCAGTGGGGTCGGTGGGTGGCAGATGGGCTGAGCAAACAATCCTTGCCGCAATTTAATAATTAAATTAAATCACTTGCATAATAAAAAAGACGTTTACGGGAAAAAAATATAATTTAATTGAGTTTAATTAACTCGCCAGGGAGATGACGACAGCCAACAAGGCCGCAAAGATGATAATGAAGATGGTGGCACAGTGGGTGGCCCGGTGGGTGGTGCAAACAAAACCGCTAGCGACCAAAAATGTGAGAGACAACCATCTCATCCTCGTTTTTCATCCCTCCTGCTACTCCTGCTTCTGCTTCTGTGTTAACTCTTTGGACCAGGACCTGGACCTGCCCCTGGACCTGGAACTTGAGGCAATTCCGAGCCAAGGTTCTCTTTTTTCTTTTTTTTTTGCTTTTTGATAAAATATTTATCGACAACGCAAACAGAAATGGAGACAGAGACAGGACTGAGACTGAAACTGAGACACGGAGAGACACGACAAATTTGATTGGGTCGAAGCAGAGAGCGCGCTGATGGGCCGAGGGAGGAGGTGGGAGGGAGGCTTTTGATTAAACAGGACAAAAGGATACGACGCATTGCAGTTGTCAATGACAGAAAATGCATTTTTGATGCAAGAGCAAACCAAGGACCACGGCCCATAACGGACACTCGCTTCGAACACGCGCGAGAGGGATGAAAGCTCCACTCAAATGGGAGAAATACGAAGCTTTGCCCAGCTTTCTCCATGAAAGCGCTCTGCCATGTTGAGGGTTGAAACAGGGATCAAGGACAGGGCAGAATATTTAAAGAGAGCTTTAAAGCTCACAGAACTTCCGAAAAGCTTCACACCGCTTCCTTTCAAAGCTCAGAGCCATCGGACCATCGAACTTTGTAAATTCTCAAAAGAAATAAACTGCTATAAGAATCCTTAAAGCTTGAAATGTTCACCGTTTTCATGGTTTTGAAAGCTCAAAGCTGTGCACTGACAGAAAACCCCCTCATCTCTGTACTAGAGCGCATCCCTGGGCGAGGGGATCAAAAAACTCCTTCAAACAGACAGAATATCGAGAGGTACACTGGGGGTCAGACGTTGGAAGGTTTAAGAATAGCCTCGAAGGCTCAACTACACTTCGTTCCGAGGATCTCTTTTGAAAATATTAAGAAGAACGCGGGCTCAAGGTCCAATTGGAATCCTGGTATCTCAAACCATGAAGGCCATTCGAGGCCACAGATATTTCGCTTTCGCACTTACCTTTGCCGTCCAGTGCTAGGCCATCCAAGTTGTTGGATGCGATCCCACTGCCACTGCCGTCGGCGGATGCCATCTGCATGGCCATCGATGTGGTTGCGGATGTGGACGATGTGGCCGACGTGGTAAGGGCACCGCTCGACGCTGAAGTGGACATAATGCAGTCGACGGCGGAGATCAGCAGGCCGGCAGTCGAGGTGGCCGTTGATGAATTGACCATGGATCCAGCAGTTGCTGCCGCCGATCCAGCCGCCGCGGATGATGAGGATGGGATCTTGTTGATGTCCTTGGCATTCGCATTGGCATTGGCATTGGCCTTAATGCTGTTGCTATTGCTGTTGCTATTGCTGTTGCTGTTGCTGTGGTGATGATGGACTTCGTTGGCTGTCATCTCGCTGTAGCGCTTTCTCTTGGAATCACTAAAAATGCATTGGGATTAGGCTTCAGTTTCCTAACTACACTCTACACTCGCTTCGTTCGACTCACCTGACATCGGAGAGCAGATCGTTGCCGGCACCCAGGCCCTCCACCTGAGCTGCCTTCAGCTTCTGGCCAAGATAGTTGCCCGCCGTGGTGGCCGTCGTCAATGTGGGCACTCCCACTCCCACGCCCGCTCCCACTCCCACTCCCGTGTGCTGCTCCGTCGAGGCCGTCGAGCTGGGGGGCAGGGCAAAACTTCCGCTGGCCGCAGTCGATGCTGGCGTTTGCTTGACGCCGATTTTATCGCCGCCCGTTGCATTCGTCGCCGCTACGCCAGCGACGCCAGGAACACCGGCGCCAGATCCAGTTCCGGATCCTCCTCCAGCTGCCGCTTCTTCGCTGCTGCTGCTGCCGCCGGCGGAGGAGGCCTTCACGTTGGCCATCACTACGCTCTGGTAGCCGGGCTTAAAGCCATTCAATGTCACGCCCACTGGCGGTGCAGCAGCAGCTGTTGTGGCTCCTGTGGCTCCTGCTGTGGCTGCTGTTGCTGGATTGTTGGCGCGTTCTCCGGTTGCTGATGATTCCATGGAATGGAAAAGGAAAGCGATTAATGATCGATTACATTCAACGATATATCGATTTAGAACGATGGACTAGCCATACGAATCTTCATAATAAAGAGCTTTTACATGTAATTATTTCAGTGTTTCGGATTGAAAATGAATCTATCGATTATAAGATCTTTCAGTATCCGTTAAAATCCATTATACTCATTATTATATTTCTTCGATAGGGCTGTGACAATCGATCAATCGATAATCTATAATACCCACCATTGTAGACCTCGGTCTTGGCCGCCTTCTGGCTTCCCTTGGCCTGCAGATCAGAGGCGGCTCCTCCAGCGCCAGCGCCAGTGCCCGCCTCCGCCTTCGCCTTGGACGAGGCGGCTGCCACCGACGCTGCTGCTGTCTCCGCCTTGCCCTTGGCTGTGCTTGTGGACGTGGTCGCAGGGACTGTTTCCATAGCTCCAGGAGTGGCCCCTGACGTGGCTCCTTTTGCTGTCTTCGCTGAGGCTGCGCCTGCGACTGCGGCTGACGCTGATGAAGATAATGATGCGGAGGAGGTGGCTGAAGATGTAGATGCTGCTTCTGCAGCTGCTGCTGCTGTTGCTGCTGCTGTTGACGCTGGGGCACCCTCTGTGGCTGCTTTGGCTTTGGCCTCACTGCTGCTGCTGTTGCTGGTGCTGTTGCTGTTGCTGCTGCTCGTGCCCGTGCTCGTGCTGGTGGTGGTGCTGCTGCCCGATGAGATCTCTGATGCGGTGGCTGCTGCTGCTGCTTTGGCGGCATTCTTATCGCTGCTGGTGCTGGTGGCCTTCGCCGCCAAGTCCGCCTTTTCGGCGGCTGCCAATGCTGCTGCTGCTGCCGCTGATGTTGAAGGCATCGCCGTTACGGCAGCAGCGGCGGCGGCGGCAGCAGCAGCGGCTGCCTTGGCCACCTTCTCGCTGACGACAATGGCCTCGACCGCCTTGGTGACGGCGCTGGCCTTCTCAGCGGCACTTTCGGCCGCCTTGGCGGCATCGGCGGCAGCCTTCTCGGCGACCCGCTCCCGCTCGGCGGCCCGTTCGGCGCGCTCGCGCTCCGCAATGGCCGAGGAACGGCCGCCGGACTTCTGCTGCTGCTCGCGCTGCAGGCGTGTGGTGACGCCCGTCGTCAGCGAGTCGATGATGCACTGGGGCTGGGCGGCCTGGGCCTTGGCCGGGTTGCGGGAGCTGCGCGTGCGCTGGCGGGACTTGCGGAGGAGCTGCTTGTAGTTCTCCTGCTTCTTGCTGAGGTAGTAGTAGCGGACGCAGTCCTGCGGGGACTTGCGGTCGAGGCTGGCGGCGATCACCCCGAAGTTCTTGGGGTGCTGCAGATACTTCTCCTTGAAGGTTTCCTTTTCGCCGGCGGTCCACAGATTGACGGCATTGTGCTGCTTGTAGACGGTGGACATGTCCTCGATGAGGCCGTTCTCGTTGTGGTACGCGCAGTGGCGCTGGCGGGCGTCATGCATGAGGGGCGGGATGACCGCGTAGGAGCGCATCTTCTTGTCCTCGAGGGCCTGCTCCTGCAGCCCGTCCATGATCTCCTCGAGATCCGCCTCCGACTTGATGCGCGACCCGACGCGGTTGAAGCGCTCCTTGTCCTCCCGCTGCTTCCGCAGCTCCGTGAACACCTTCTCGAAGAACTCGCGGTTCTTGGCCTCGCGCGCCTTCCGCTTGGCACTCGCCTCCGCCCGCTCGCACCGCCGCTGCCAGTCCGCCTGATCCTTGGCGTACTTATCGACCAGCGTCTGCTGGTGCTGGCATCGCTCGGCCTTTAGCTTTCGTATGTGCTGCAGGAGGGGCCCCTTCACGTGGCTGTGGTGCTGCTTTATCAGCAGCGCCAGCGCCTCCACGTCCAGCGGTTGATTGTAGAGCGGCATATACGGCTGGTGCTGCTGCTGCTGCTGCCTGTGCTGTTGCTGCTCCCCGCTCTCCGCAGCCGCCTCTCTTGCATCGAGAGCGAAAGAGAATCCGGCGGCCCGCTGCACCATGGAATGTCGATCTTGGGCCATCGCTCGGTTCGCCGCATAGATCTTCTCGGCCAGCATTTGGCTGCGCATCGACAGATCCACCACCTCCACCTCCACAACGCCCCCATCGTCCTTGTCCTTGTTGTTGTTGTCCTTGTTGCTGCTGTTGTTGTTGTTGTTGTTGGCAGCTGTGGTTTCTCCAGCAGCAGCACTAGTGCTGGCCGCATCGGCAGGCGGCGGCGACGATCGCGCCTTCTTCTGCTTGGAATGGGCCGCCCACTCCATGAGGGTCTTCTCCTTCTTCCGCAGCGCCTCCATGCCGGTCTCCGCGGACTTGATCTCGTTGTCCACCTTCTGGATCTGCATGAGGAGGTCCTCCTTGGCGGTGATCCGGCCACGTTCGTCGATGGCATTGTCGCTGGGCAGCGTGGGGGAAATGGCCTCCACCTGGAAGAAAGGGAATAAATCCTGAGTATCCTGGAGGGGAATCTCTCTCTTTCTCTCTCGCACTCACCTGTGGATGGTAGGCCTCAGTACTGCTGGCAGCGGCTGCTGCTGCTGCCGCTGCAGAGGTGGACGGTCCTGCGGCTCCTGCTGTGGCATGGCTACTGCTGCCACTGCTGATGCTGGTGCTGATGCTGCTGCTGATGCTGCTGCTCGGCATTGCTGTGGAGACCGTCACCGTGCTCATGCCCATGCCCTGCATTCCCGTGGCCATCGTGGTGGTGCTGGACGAGGGCGGTACACGTGGCGTGTGCGGCGCCGCCGAGGACATCTGCGGCGGTATCGTCTCCACCTTAAGCTGCATGCCCATCGGCCCCCCGGACATCACGGCGCCTGCTGCTCCACCTGCGCTGCCTCCTGCTCCTGCTGCCATTTGACGGTGGAGCTCGTGGTTGCTCTGCCGCTGGCTGCTGTTCATCTGCGCCTGCATCTGCGCTGGCGAGGAACGCTGTTGCTGGTGCTGCTGTTGCTGGTGGTGGTGCTGTTGCTGTTGCTGTTGTTGCTGCTGCTGCTGGTGGTGGTGCTGCTGCTGCGCCTGGTGGTGTTGCTGCTGCTGGTGGTGCTGCTGTTGATGCTGCTGCTGATGTGGTGGCAGGTGGTTCAGCCCACTGGGATTGCCATCGCTCAGTCGCTGCTTCTTGTACGGCTGTTGGCTGCCAACTCCGCCTCCTGCCCCAAAGGGTTCCGGCTGCTGCTGCTGCTGGTGCTGCTGACGCTGGTTCACCTGTACCGCTGCCCCGGCCGCTGCTGTGGCATTGGTTAGGTATTCGGTGGTGTACTGCACAGAGTGGGGCAGGAGGATGCGCCCTAGATTTCCCAGCATTATGCTGCCTCCGCCGCTCCCAGCCCCGCCTGCGCCCGCTCCGCTGCCTCCTTGCTGCTGCTGTTGCTGCTGTTGGCTGCCAACGGAGGATCCTGGCTGATTGGGATAGTGGGACATGGCCTCCATGACCAGCACCCCGCCGGACGGCACCTGGACCACTCCGCCACCGCCACCGCCGCCGGGATTAGAGCCGCTGCTCGAGCCCTGTCCTGGACCTGGACCCTGACCCGGCTTGCACCCAGCGCCGGAAGCCACTGCCGCCACCGCCGTCCGTGCCGGCCGCTGGTACTGCGGCATGGCGGCCTGCTGCATTTGGGTGAGGCATGTGTAGGGATTCTCGCGGTAGGTGGGCGCCGGGGCGATGCTGAACGCCGGCTGCGGGATGAACCGATGCTGGGGCGGGGGCGGCGCCTCGCCAAATTTCGTGTAATTGTTGACGGCCGCCGCTGCCGCACTGCTGTTCCCACTGGGCGGACCCGAACGGGGCGGCGACAGTGGACTGGCCGCGGTACGCGAGGACTGCTGCTGCTGCTGGTGGTGATGCTGCTGCTGCTGCTGTTGTTGCTGCTGCTGCTGCTGCTGCTGCTGATGGTGGTGCATCTGCTGCTGCTGCTGGGATGTGGGTGGCTGCTGCTGCTGTTGCTGCTGGGAGGCGTGGTGCGACTGTTGCTGCAGGTGTCCCAGACTCTTGGCATACTGCTGCGACTGCTCCAAGGTCCTGTACGACCAGTGGGGGCGAAAGAAGAGGAAAAAAACAACAGATTATTAAATTTATGCTTGCACACATTTCACCCACAAAGGGAGGGATCCTCTCGGAAAAACCATCTCCACCATCCATTTCTAAGGTAAAAAAAAGGTCTCTGCTGCCGAGATTGTGGAAGCCATAGGCATATCAATGGGATCTGCGGATCCCAACACACCAGAGACCAAACAGCAGTCAAAGCAGTGGGTTCTGCGCCAAGAAAGGCCGATCACCCATATGGACAAAACCCAAAAGGATATGCCAAAAAGAAACCACCGCATTTGGCCACGAAAAGCGTTCCGTTTTCTTAGGACAATGCAGGAACTAGCTTCCGCCCGCGATAGCTCTTACAGTCTCAAAGATTCAAGCGAATGACGCTGATTCGCTGTACGAGTATCCCATATGCACTTTATCAACAAAATACAACGAATTAAAAGTTCATTGCCATTGAAAGCAGGTGCTTTAACACTGAAAGTCAGCTGTGTTTTCCTTTCCAGGGAATGGCAAATTGCAGATCACGTGTGAACGTAGTAACATGGCGGTGATGATGTCCTAGTGGCAACACTGGTCAAGCAGAAGCCCACTAAGCCTCCAATCCAACCCGATCCCGATCGCAAGCAAATTCTGATCTCAGAAGCAGAGATACCAAGCGAAATATAACCTAAACTAAGGCTTGACCCCGTTTCTGGGGGCAATCTAAGATAATAGGATGATCGTATTATGGAATTAAGCATGCATCTTCGCTTCCCCTTGGAAAACACGGCCCGCTCTCAGATCCAACGGTTAAATTGAGTGAAGCGCCGCATTAGCGCGCGCGTTAATGGAACGGCACTTATTGGGGACACAAACCCCGGCCGGCGTCACACACGCTGCAGCTGTGTGCGAGCGAGAGGTGCGTCATTGCTGTCCCTGTCCCTGTCGTTTTCGTGCTTCGAACATGTCTGCTTCGAGCCGCTAGCTGGCTGCTCCGACATGCTGCGGCGCACACATGCTGGCAGTCGAGCATGTTCGAGCGCTGCGCGCGTCGGCAGCGACGCAGGCAGCAGCGTTCGTTGTTCCCAGTCAATTTTCGTCATTATTTAAATTTTTGCCTTGCATTGTTGCTGTTTGTTTTGTTTTAAAGCCAGTCCCTGGGAGGGGGAAGCCCGTTGCAACGACGCGTTTGAAGCGAGAGCGTGATTAACGTGCGACGGGTTTGACCCGTACACCGTCGTCGTCGTCGCCGCAGCGTCTCGACCTCATGCAGCATGCGTCAGCGTCGGCGTCGGCATCGCCGTCGCCGTTTGCAGAGTGCGACGTCATGTACGCATTATACACGCACGCACACAGACAGTCGTCAGCCGTTCTCGCTCTCACTTATTAATTCATCAAATATTAAAGATACCCGCTGTGTGCAGGGTACTGCGGGGGGTTGTGTGGTGCGTGCGGTGTGCTGTGCGCTGTGTGCTGTGGGAGGATTACTTCAGTCTTCAGCAACGTTGCCAAACTTCTCAGCTTAGAAACGACACTAGGCACATTACGACTCTGTCTCCCTCTTTCGGGGCTCTTGTCAGTGTGTCCATTAACCCTTGAATGTCTGTGTGTCCTTGGTGTGGCCGAAACATGTTGCCAAACTTCACTAGAAACATATTTTGTTACCTGCTTTGCCTCTATCCCTCTCCCTGTCACTCCGCCAGCGTGTGCTTTAACCCTCGAATGGCTCTGTAATTAGTTTTCATTGAAAATTTAACTTTTCAACTTACCATTCATAAGCCCAAGAAATATACTCTAAGTTGAAATGTGGGTTTACTGGGGACCGCGCAACGTTGCCCAACTTCACTAGCAGAGCACCCATTTGCCCGGTGGGAACAGAGGACTCTCCCTAACCCTATGAAGGCAAAAACGTTGCCAAACTTCAATGCCAATTGCATTATCTGTGATTTCATGTCCACAAGCATTTCAGGATTCCCCGAAAACAGGAGACAATTAAGGGACAAAACTACTAGGAATACACCTCTGATCAATCGCATCTGTGCTTTAACGAAGTCACAAAAATATCTCAGTCACCAAAATTGCATCTAAAAATCAAGTTCTGAACCAAAATTGTTAATCGATTTTTTATTTGAGTTGAACAGCTTAGAGCCGTTCATTGAAGGACAGCTGAAAGGATAATCCGCTGGTGGGATACCATTCAAGCAGTGGGCATTGAAAATCAAATGCGTGGCATTTAGAAATGCCAGAAGGTGGTGTCCGAGCACCTTCTAGGGTTAACCACCGAAAACGGCGAGAAAGACAGAGAGAAGATACAAAAAATAGAAATGAGCCAATCATCAATCATGAATGACCAAGCAACTTCAGGCCCAGGGCCAGAAGCATTAGCCGGCGTTTGAGTCATGGATAATGAGTTGGCCAAAAAACATTCTTCCAAAAGTCTTCTTTTGGTTTTGGTTTTGCTTTTGCTCTTCTGCTCCTTCTGCTTCCATTCTGCTTCTTGCGCTGCTTATTCTACTGCTTGCTCCGCACTGCTTCTTAAAGCTCTCTTTTGTTTATCACTTCTTTTCCCCATTTATCATATGGGAAAGCCTTCTTCAACGCTTCTTCCTTTTCCTCCTCCTTCTCTGCCTTCTTCTTCGTGTTCGTGTAGATGTTTTACCTGGAACGAGAGAGAGAGAGAGAGAGAGAGATAAATTAGCACAAAAAAAAAGAGTTTAAATTTCTCAATAAAATTAAAGGATAGGATACCAATGGATAGAGGAATATGAGGATGGACATTGAAAGAGGGAATAAATGTTGCCATCCCAAAGGAATACCATAAGGAGTGACTACTGTATCTATAAAAAGAAACGCTTTTGGAGTTCCAAAAACATCTTGAATGATTTCCCAAGCCGCTTCTGCTTCTGCTTCTTCCACTGCTTTTCACGCTGCTTATTCTACTGCTTGCTCCACACTGCTTCTTAAAGCTCTCTTTTGCTTATCACTTCTTTTCCCCATATGCCCTTTATCATTTTTTCCTTCTCCTTCTTCTTAGTGTTCGTGTAGATGTTTTACCTGGAACGAGAGAGAGAAAGAAATTAGCAAATTAGCAAAAAAAAAAAGTTTAAATTTCTCAATAAAATGAAGGGAGAATACCAATGGATAGAGTAATATAAGGATGGACATTGAAAGAGGGGAATAAATCTTGCCAAAGTGCGATTATAATCCCATCCCAAAGGAATACCATAACGAGTGACTACTGTAGCTATAAAAAGAAACTCTTTTGGAGTTTCATAAACATCTTGAAAACATCCATTCTACTCTTCTTCGTCCTCTTTCCCACCGGCTTTGTCTCTGTCTCTCTCTCTCTCTCTCACTCTTCTGCGAGAACTTTAAGCTCGCAAATAATTAAAACTTGAAGAATACTTTTGAAGTTACTGTAACTGTGGGTGTGTGTGTTTAAGCAAGTTTAAAACATTTAGCAGATGAAGAGAGAGAGAGAGAGTGAGAGAGAGAGGAGTCCTGTCTTAAAGGTTATCCAAAGAGAAGGGTAGGCGAGGGAGAATAGAAGAGCAAACAAGGAAGAACGAGCACGAGAGCACTCGAGCAAGCAATGGCCGGGGCTGGCTCCCTCCATATGTACCGTTATGTGCCCAGCAGCACACACACACACACGCGCTTTACATATATGTATGCAAGTATTTGGCAGCACATGTGTGTTTGTTCAGCATCATCCTATTCCATTCCATTCCATTCCCTATTCTGTTCCATGCTCCACTCTGTCCGCCTCTCTGCCCGCCCCCATGCCCCATAGCAGCCACGCCTTGTGTCTGCCACGTCTGTTCGTGTGGCATACATAAAGACATAGAAGAAATAAAAGGAAAACCAAACAGACAAAAAGCAGCAGCGGAGCAGAGGAAAGAAGAGAACTCACAATAACAACAAAAAACAAAGAAAGAAATGAAAGGAAAGGAACAGAAAACAGAAAGAGGTGTAAGAGAAGACGCAGAAGAAATACAAGGAAAATCTTTAGCATTAGAAGGAGAACAGGAGAACAGGAGAAGAGAATAAGAGAAGAAGCAATAAGCTGCAGCAGCGAAAGAAGAACGAGGAGAGCACAGCAGAGGACGAAGTAGTAGAAGAGGCAAGAGAACAGAAACAGCAGAAGAAGAAGAAGGAGAAAAAGAGTCGAGTCGAGTCGAGTCTCCCATGGCACCCCACTCTACATTACTCCATCTTTATCTCTCTGTCTCTCTGCCTGCAGGTCACACCTTCCTCCCCCTCCCCCTCGCACACCCACACTTTCCATGTTTTTCTCCACTATCTGCCACCTTCTTCGTCTTCCTCTTCTTCCTCTTCCTCCTCCGCTCTTCAAATGCAGCAATGCAGAAAAAAAGCACAACTTTTTTTGCTATCGATTTTCGTTGTGTGTGTTTTGGCCTTTTTGCAGGGCGCTGCCTTAAGGGCCTTGACAGGGAAGGGGGGAGGGGGGCAACAGCCTTGTTATAGCCGAAAAGGGATGACAGGTGGGGGAGGGAGACCGAGACAGCCGCATTTAGTATGCCGTCGTCGTCTCTCGGTTCCCTATTCCCTATTTCCTTCCGCTACTCCCCTCTTCCTGCTCGCTCTTTCATTTCCCCATTCTCTGCACACACACACACACATTCCGTTCCGTTCCTTTCCACATTCCCGTTCTCTTGCGCTTCATCTTTCACTCTACGCTCCATTTTGTAAGCCAGCCTAAAAGGCGCACAAACTTTTTACCAGGACAACGGATGACGAGGACATTGAAAGAGATAGAGATAGCGATAGCGATAGCGATAGAGAGGGACAGGGAGGGAAGTTTAAAAACAAACTTTTGCCATTTCTCTATGTCTCTCTCTCTCTCTCTGTCTCCCTGTCTCTCCTTCTCGTTCAGTCTGGATGTGTCTGTGTGCCATTAAATTTGCAATGTCCCCGCGTCGGTGGAAATTTAATTTGTGCTTCCTGTGGGAGCAGGACACAAAGATAGACACAAACGGAGAGAGATAGATACAGAGAAATAGAGACATACAATATAGAAGGATAGAGAAAAAGGGAGAGGGGATAGGGGATAGGGGATAGAGAATAGCAAACACTTGTCCCGTGGATCAGCTGTTTTCGCGACGCGTAAAACTTTTTCTCAGGCAAAAGGCAACGAGAGAGAGAGAGAGCGAGAGAGAGCTCTTGAGAGTTTTCAATTTCAGGCCACTCGAAAATGCTGTACTTCAAAACTTTCGCAGGGGATGGAATGGGTTTCAGTACGGTTCGTTTCATTTCGTTTCGTTTCGGATAAATCAAGGTTAGAATCGTAAATTTGTTGAATAATTCACAAAAAGTCCAGCCCCCCCCTATTCCCTTGAGAACAGTTAAAGTATTAAAGGAAGATGTCTCTCATTGAATTGCTTGCCACCCTCTTAAAGAGGGCTGTTCTCTGGCAAAGCGAAACCATTAGAGCACAGATCTATCGCCCATAAGGAGATCCAACGAGAAGAAAGAACGAGTAGAAAGAAACACTCATAAGAGACTTAAAAGCCTTCTTCTAGATAATTCATATTAAAAGCCTCAAGGATTCCCTTTAAAACGGTTCCAAACCAAAAGTTATCCATCCCAAAATTATGGAGATTTCTGGGGGGAAAACTTCCCCGCAACAAACAAGTTCCGTCTCCAAATAATTAGCGTAAAAATTAATTACACGCAAACAGCTAAAAATCGTGACAAAAATAGAAAAACCTTGGTGACATAATAATTTTTGTTATTTTTGTTGTTGCGTTTTTCGATGGGGGGTCCCCTTGTCCAACAAGAGATATCTATCGGGTATTTCCTGTACGGAAAATGAAGAGGGAATGCATTTCAAGTGCTGCTCTTTATAAGGGACCTTGATTTCCCCTGCAAGGCCACACTGCCACTGGACACTGGACACTCAAGGTGGGTGGGGGGGCTTTGCTGGAAGTGTATTTTTGGAGGCCAAATCAAATCAAATTAAAAATCAGTTGCAATCAATGGATGTTGTGAAATGTTCGTGTGTCCATGTCCATTTGTTTGGACTTCCACTCGAATATTAATGAGGTAAAAATTGCATTCCGCACACACTCACACTCATTTGCATTTGCAATTCCCCATTCCCCCATTCGAGTGTTTGTCCAGCACATTCCCACCGATAGGCGATAGTAAATTATACTAAATTATAGCAGCAACAAAAATAACAGAACAAAACAAAGACCACTGTGATACCCTGTACTCTACTAAGACCCGGTGATCGGATCAAGCTATGTTCTACAGCGAAGGTACTTCGACTATCCACATTCCACAATGTTCCCTTCTCTTTCCACTAGCGAAGAGCCATCTGGCCGTTGTATATCTCGCTCACTCCGCCAGAGGGCGCACGCACACTGGACGAGAAAGGGTGTTAGCGCGTGGCAGGAGTTTCTTTTTCGTAATTAGGCCTTTCAGATCCGTTTTAGTGGTTTTAGCTCTTACAGTTTCTGAGATCATCAGACATGGCTTTATCGACTCGGCTTCTGAAGCTGATCGAGAATATATCTGGCTGTTGCATACACCTACACGGATCCAATATACCCCCTTCTTTGAGTACTTATTGGGTACCGCCTATAAATAAAGTACTCATTGCAGGGGGGAAACAACAATCCGAACACCTTAATAACAAAACAACAACATCAAATGATTCATCGACAACAAAACAGCAACAAAACAGCAGCAGCGGGCCAGACTTCGACTATGACTATGACTAAAATTATTATAATGACGATGGGCGGGTATGCACACAGTTCACAGTACAGTGGAGGGCAAGTGAATAGCACCATGGACGCTCCTCCGCCCGGAAATGGAGACTCGGGACAACGACTTGTCTCCTGTACAGGTGCCAGTTCCCATAAGCGAAAGGATACATGGACTTGTCCCAAACAGAAGACTGTCCTCCGTGAATGCTTTCTCTTTTTTCTTCGAGTTCCTAGTTGTTCGCTCTTTCGGCCCTATTCGTTCGACAACAACTGTGTTTGAAAGGCAATTTACATACCAGAATAGCGAGCGAGTGTTTTTCCCGTCTTTAATTACTTTTCAAAAGCAATTAAAAAAAAAGACTGTGAATAATGCAAGGAAAGGCTTTAACAAGCGGCAAGGCATTCAAGGAATCTCGAAGGACTACTACTACTAATGGAAGATTGATTGTGATTATTAAGGATCCAGCTTTTAAACGATAAGCAATCAAAAGCCTCTACCTCTACCAACTGCAACCCAAATAGATCGTATATTCCTGGAGGACTATCCCCATCTATCCCTTCTTTCCCCTCTCTGCTTTCACATTCTCGTGCAATATGTACGGCCTTCTCTTTCTCTTCTGTCACTCTTCATCACTGGATCGCTTCCACATCGCTTTTTGTGTGCGTTGGTCCGCCATCTATCCCCCGTCCCGTCTCCCTCTCTCTCTCCAGCGAGTGCTTTCGCAGTTCCATGTAAAAATTAGCATCTTATAAGGGGGGGGACGCCTCTCATCCACCATCCAATCTTTGGCTAGCGGATCACAGAGAGAGAGAGGGAGAGAAAATATAAAAAATACACCCTGACAAATGGCTCTCTGCGGCGGCTCTCCCACTCTGACGCTCTCTCGATCCCTCTCGCTCTCTCTCTCTCGGCTGTAATTGGAGTAAATTTTTATTGTAATTTTCTATTCTCCTCCTCCCCCCCGGTCCCCATCATTATCACACATTTTTAAGAGTGCAAATGTGAAATGTAAAACCAAAAACGAGAACAAAGCAAATTGCTGACTACCGTTATAGAACAAACAGCTGTAAAAACAGCAGACTAGAGCCGAGGGTGAGGTGGGGGATAATGAAAGAGAAGAGCCCCCAAATAGAGAGGGGTGGGGGTAGCAGGGTGTCGGGGGGAGGAGCAGTAATTTTAATGTTGTTTGCAATTTTCCGACGATTGCCACGTGAAATGCGACACGGCCGAAAGTGGTTTGTTTTTTGCCGCCACTCCACTGCTTGGCTCCACACTCCACTAACCGTAAATCACTCTGCCGATGCCTCTGCCGCTGGCCCTGTTTTCCATGCAAGGACAGTGGGGCGAAGAGAAAGAAGAGAAAGGAATGAGCAAAGATCGCGAAATGGAATCCTAGACAAGAGGAGGGGGACATAAGAACGATCGAGTACGAGTACGAGAGGGGAAGAGCGAGCAAGAGAGAGCAAGAGAGAGCAAGAGAGCGCTTGGGTGTGCAGAGAGCGGGAGGCGATCTCTCTCCCTCTCTCTGACCCACTGCAGAACTTTCTGTGCATTGAACTTTTGCCTCATCCCCACACACGGCCGCCTCCTCCGCCGAAAGAGCGGGTGGGGGGGCCGATGGGAACTGAGGGGATATTTGCCTGCTTGGGTTGTTGGATTAGGTGCGATTTATGGCACTCTCTTCATTCCATTTCGGGTTCCCATGTAAATTGTTTCATCATAAACAATTGAAAGAGCCCCAGCCCCGCAGCCCCCAGCCCCGCAGCCCCCGTTCCACCCACTGGGGAATGTCTATTTACTCATAAAAATAAATGAGTTTATGCCTGAATGAGTGGGAACGGAACGGAACGAAACGGAACGGGGGGTAGAGGAGCCTTATCTAATCAAAGTTGTAAAATATATAAATAAAATATACATGTCCACGTATATATATGTATATATAAATGATAACACCCCCCAAACGACAGTCACACCCCACCCCACACCACACCACTACCCTCTCTTCCCTTACGTTCCCCCCACCCACTATCAATCCCCGTATCTATCGTTCCACATACGCGCCAAAACGGTGCCATGAATTAATCTGTTGTTTGCCGCTAATCTAATCAGAAGAAGAAGAAGCAAAAAACACACAGAAACAACGGCAATTACAAATCGAAAAGAGCTACAACTAAAACAAATACTAACACTAATAATAGTATGTACATGGCAATAAAAAATAAAACGAAACGAAACGAAAGGAAAGTAGAACAGAGAACAGAGAGGGAAACAGAAACTGAAACAGAAACCGAAACCGAAACAGAAAACCGAATGCCAAAGATTTAAATAACCTTTTTGAAAGCGAATAGAATGGTCGTCTTGGGTTCTCCGAACTGTTGAAGAAAACTATCGGAAACGTAAAATTATTCCCTCAGATGTGCGTGAGCCAGGTGTTCAAACATCCAACCAAAATTGGTTGTTGATTCCTTATTTTCCTACTCTGGAAATTCTACGAATTTGCGGAGGGAACAATCTAATGGTGGTCTATAAGTCTATAAGTTTTTTTCAGCTGATCGAAATCGTGTATATGCCCGATGGAAGGGTATACAACACCAAAAGGAAACAGAAAAAAAGCACTTATCGCTATCTAGGCCGTCTCTTCTGTCCTTCTCTGTGCATGTGTGTCTGATAACGAGTGTGTGTGTGTGTGTGTGTGTGTGTGTGTGTGTGTGAACGAAACGTGACATTGGTCAAACACGCACACACACAGAGAGAGAGAAGAGCGCGCGTTATCAATCAATAGACTTGACATCCACTCAATGCGGAAGAGAAGCGGGACAGCGGGACAGAGGGACAGCGGGACAGAAAGCAGGCGCAGGGGAGCCCTAAATGGAGCCAAAGTGGGCGACATAGAGAGAACCGGAGGGGGGATAGATATTTTTGAAGAGCCAAAAATACACGGAAATTAGCTTCGATCGGTTCCTGGCTGGATTCCCTTGGATTTTGCATTAATTATTCACCATTGAAAATGGTGAATAATCAGGGGGGGCGGGGATAATCGATGCTCGGACGTTAATCGCTGTGAGAATATGAACAAATGCGGCATGCCCCGGCCACATGCTTTGCATGCGTATTCCGTTTGGGCTCGAGGGACGGGCGTGACTGTTCCACGTAGTCCTTCTTAGTGGCCGGCCTGTGAAAGTCTCGCTTGAGATTTCTAAAGGCCTTAAGCACTGTCTAAACGGGGCAGGGGCCATCGATTCATCATTCACTCAGAGGATCTCCCTCTCCCTCTCTCTCTCGTTTAGCCAGTGCTCAAGAGAGCAATAGAGCTGTCGGGTCGTCGCAGTGCAAAAGAAAACTACAGTTGAAGGTGATTTCATAATGAGGCGGCTCGGCCCGGCTCGGCTCGGCTCGCGAGAGCGTCGCCCCGCTCTTACACTCTCCCTCTCCCACTGCCCATGCCTCTGCCTCTCTCGATCTCTCTGCCTGTCTCTTTTGTTATTGCTTTTTGCATTCTCCTTTGGGGCCGCTGCACTTTTTGTATTGTATTGTTGCAAAAATAGACATTGTCTACGTCGGACGTCGCGACGTCGATGCAGAGGCTGGCGTTGACGCTGCTGCTGCTGCCGCTGCCGCTGCCGGCGTCAACGTCGTTTGTTAATTAGACCTGGCAACGGCGGCTTTTCTCTTTTTTTCTTCGCTCTCCCCCGCCCGCACCCCCGCCGCTCATCCACGTTTGGTTCGCTTTTCTGTTATTTTCGTTTTCTTTAATTATATTTCATTACGTATGTGCATTTTATTGGCGTTTTTTTTCTGCTTTCTGTTTCCCCACGGCAGGCGCCCCCTAGTGGCGGCGGCGGCGGTCGATAGCTGCACTTGCCCAATGCGCTTTACCGTTGGGATAGGTCGCGGGGCGGCAGAGGCAGCACCAATCCCCCTCCCTCCGAATCACGAGATCGGTTTGGATTCGGTTCGGGTTTGTTGGTCTTCGGACCATAGAAGAACGACCTGTTCGAAGAAAGAGCGACACACAGAAAAAAAAAGAGGGAAAAGAATAGAGGAGTATTGGACACCCCACCCCTCCCCCAACCACGCCTCCCACTACCACGAGAAAACCGAAGCCAAAGCCTTCCCTAAAAACTCTCGTACAATCTTCAAATGAAGTTTCATTTTTATTACGCCCCCTCCTCCATCAATTTTCCTCTCAATTCCCAAAAAGTTTTCAGGCCAAAAAAAAATTAAAGAAAAGTAAAATAAAATAAAAAGTTCCCTTCAAATATTCAAAATAGAAATTCAAGAACTTTCGGCAAAAGTTTCCCCAAAACTACAAAACTACAAAATAGTTTTCGCAGCAACACCAAAAATTGGGAAAAACTTATCTTGGAACGAATTCGAGAGCGCCAAAGGGGGGGTAGAAAGGGGGGGAGGTATTCGGTTCTGTTCTGTTCCGTTTGAGGGTCGAATTTCCCATGTGTTTAGTTTATTCATATTTCGATATTCAAGGAAACAAATAATTGCTTAGAGTTTTTTTTTTTTTGTCAAAGTTTGGGGAAAACTTGAAGTCCTGAAGTCCTGTCCCGCTGTCATTCTGGTAACCTCTGGGTCTGGCTCTAATTATTTCAACATTAAATACGAGTACGGAAAGACCTTTGCCTCGGTTCAAGGGCAACTGTGGAAACCCACCCCCTTAATTTCCCCCTCAAGAGAATCGAAACATATATTTTATAAAAGGGACCCAGGACATTTAAGAGTAGGGCCTCCAAGTGCATCAGAATTCAGAGTATATCCGATATGGCTTATGAAAAGGATATATAGCTTATTCCTCAAATCAGAGGGCTGTTCGCCATCACATCACCGCTGTGTCCGTTCGCTTATGGGAAGTTTGCCGACGATCCCCCCTTGTATGTATCTCTAGAAAGCTTCCTATAGATGCCTCTCTTTTGAGGGGTTCAAACAAAGTAGAGGGAGGGGCTCTGTGTTTTAATTTTCATTTGTCGCGTGAGCAGTGGCGAAACAAAAACCCCAGATAGGCGTGCAATTACAGTTACAGTTACAGTTACAGTGGTAGTGGGTGGTGGGAGGTGGGAGGGAGAGGGATATACCCCGCATATCAATGTGACAGTGACACACACACACACATGGACAGAGTCACCAGAGCGCGAGAGTCCCCTGGCAGGCTGGCATAAAATAACTGTTCATATAGAAAATGCCGGGGGTCGATAAACAATAAATGACGGAGGCAGCAGAGGCAGCAGAGGCAGCGCCAGCAGAAGCAGCGCCAGCAGCAGCGCCGCTGTCGACGCTGACAGCACTGATTTGCTTCCATCTCCTCGGCACTGCACTGCACTCTCTTCTCTGCTCCGCCCCCCCGCTCTATGCTTTGCTCTTTCTCCTCTCCGCTCTGCACTAGCAGCCACAGCTGATAGCGAGCGTCGCTGTCGCTCTCGCTGTCACGCTGTCTCGCTGTCGCATTCGACTCATTAAATATTTTGCAACCTTGACCGTTCGAAAGCGATTAAAAATGTGGATGCATCTCTGCAGTCACCGAGTATATGAGTGAGTGAGTGAGTGAGTGTGTATGGACTGGAGAGTGGAGAATGGAGAGAGTGGGAATAAAAAGAGTAAGGCTGAGGGGATACCGATTACAGATTCGACCGACACCGATAGCTCTGGGCAGGCAGGCATAGGTCACGGAATATTACAACAAAATATTTTCTGTAATATTCACCAAGAATTCCTGAAGTTTCCCTTTCCCTTCCCCCATTTTGTTCCTATTTATTGCAATAAAACCGAAACCAGAAAACCCCTCATCAAACCGGAACGAACCGTAAAGAACAACAATAACAAATAATTTATATATATTTTTTTTATTATTTTTAAACATTTTTCAATGCCCCCAACAACAGATGGAATGGGATGGACGCCTCCTCACATTTTCTACAACAATAACCTTTAATTGCTCTCAATATATGCACATCTGTACGATATGGGGCTGGGAACTCGCATTTCTGTCGATCAATGGCATGAAAAATACCAAAACCAAACCAAACCAAATGGAATAGCGCCACAGAGAGCCACAGAGAGTGCAATCAAAGTTCAATTAGTCTAAGGAATTCCCTCTCCAACATTCTGTGCTCTTCGCAAATGATTCGAACGATTCGAATCAATTCTTAATTGAAATGGGGACAATGGAGCGGCATTTATGTATGGAAAAAGAAGCACCCTGTATATCTGGATACGGGATGGATACAAGTGGAAAGAGATAAATACCATATCAATTGAGATATCTGATAATGAATCGATTAATCGAGGAGCTGCGGGGAATTTATTCGCTTGGTATTTCCTAAAAAAATCTCTTCCTCCATTTCCGATAAGCTCTCTCTGTTTTTCCAGTCATCGAATACGAAGGGGAAGGGGAGAGGGAAAAGAAACACACAACAGACAACAGAAAATCAGAAAATGAAGCAATCACAGGAAGGAAGTGAATGGGGAAACCGATGGGCGGAGAGTAACAGCAACGACGGGACGAGGATGAGGATATCCACCTCCGATTGAGAGGGAGATTGTTGCAACAGAAAAAAAAAACTGTACTTGGAGAACGATACAAAAAATACCTTCATCTAGCAGGTTTCTAGACTATATTTATAGTCCAGCTATAGAGCGATATATCGCTTGAAAACTATCTCTGAACAAGGAATAGTTCCCATTTTTCTGAATTCCACTGAAATATTATGAAGGACCTCCTCCACACACACAGTACTGGATTGGATCTTGGATAGATCTTGGAGACGTACAAACATATTTGATCAGATAGAGGAATAAATGGGATATACCCTTTGGCCGTGTAATGGGTAATGGATACCACTCATATCCTCGCTCTCCCTTCTTCTTACTCTCTGTCCCACTCCTTCTGTTGATACTTGTTTTGCGGTCATCTGCTGTTGCTGTTGTTGTTGCCCCTCGGACATTTTGCTGTCTCTAATTGCTGTCATTCAAGACGGGAGAGAGACTCTAGAGAGAGGGAGAGGCACTGGCTCGAAAGATGGTTCTCGTGCGCTGTGAAGGGGGTTGCAGCAGCACCAGCAGCAGCCTATTCCTTACGGTTATCGTTGTGGCAGGTCAATAGTGTCAAATTACGGTGTAATTACGAGTGTTTTTCACTTGAGAGAACGTCCATATGTACGTCTCTCTTTATGTTCTCCATCTCTCTCTCTGTCTTTTGATTGTCTTCTCAAGTGTTATGGCACCCCTCTCTCTCTCTCTCTCTCACTCTCTCTTTCCGTCTTTCCGTTCGACTCTAACCGCAAAACAAACAACACCAAAAAACATGAGCCTCATCATCATTATCTTTCCTCTTTATCTTCTTCCTCCATCATTTTGTTGTTGTTGTTGTTTTTGCTTGTGCTTCGTTTTCCGCATGGCAAATCTTTTGCCATCCATCCATCTATCTCTCTATCTATAGGTCTCTTCTCACTCTTTCCAGGGAATGGAATGACTCACCCACTGCTCCACTGGACAACAGCGCCATCTGCTGGGCTGGTGTTGAATACAAATCACATGAAAATCATTGAAAAGAAACAACAAACACTCTCTGCAGATCGACAGATCTTCATCGATAGATTCTTCATAGATCATAGGCAAAGGATGTGCCTTTCTTACTTTTCCTTTGGTTATAAAGTCCATAAAGATATCCCAGATACATTTCATTATCTTGTTTTCCCCTTTTTATTTTTTTGATATATTTCCCTTATATATATCCCTTTTTTAGAGATCTTTCGAGATCATTTCTTCTTTTTTCTTCAATTTATTTTATCTACAGCTGATTTTCGAGGCAGGCAACAGAGAATGTTAGGGGTGGCTTATCACCTGAATGTCAACTTATCGCAAAAGCTGCTCCCAGAGAGAGGCCGAGGCCTGGGCCCACCAGCCAGCCAGCGACAATGCAAACAGGAAATGAGCTTTGGCTGCGGAAATACGGAATGAATATGCATGGGGAGGGGCAGGGGGGCATGGGTGAATGGGGCAGCATGATTGTTGCATGATAGTTTCTCTTCTCACCTGTGTATCGGTGATGCACCGGCTGGCAGACGCTGCTGATACGCGGACATATTGGCAGCCTGCTGTTGTTGCTGTTGGTGTTGCTGCTTTTGGTGTTGTTGGTGTTGCTGCTGCTGCTGCTGTTGCACTGCTTTACTTTGTTGCTGTTGCTGCTGCTGCTGCTGCTGATTGGAGGCTGATGATTGATGCAAATGATGGGACGTTGGTCCATTATCATGTTGCTGTTGCTGGTGTTGCAGGCTACTGCTTGCAACACGTTGTTGCTGCTGCTGTTGCTGCTGCTGATGATGATGATGAAGCTGTTGCTGGTGCTGGTGGTGTTGCTGTTGCTGCTGCTGTTGGTGTTGTTGGTGTTGCTGCTGCTGTTGCTGTTGGTGTTGTTGATGCTGTTGTTGAAGCTGATGTTGGTGTTGTTGGTGTTGCTGGTGTTGTTGTTGTTGTTGCTGTTGGTGTTGTTGCTGCTGCTGCTGCTGCTGTTGATGCTGCTGCTGCTGCTGTGCACCGTTTGTGGTGTTATTTGTGGGCGGCGGAGCACCGACCTGCACTGAAGAGGAGCGTATAGCTGCTTCCATTTCATGCCGAACTCTTTTTTTTGGCTTCAAACACTCTTGTTGTTGTGCTGCTTAAATGGGATTGGTGTTTTTCAAGCTCTTCTTGCTGTTGTTGAACGTACTCTTGGTGTTTTTGAAGTTGCTGAACGATTTCTTCGTGTTGTTGAACCTTTTCTTGGTGTTGTTGAACGTATTCTTGCTGTTGTTGATGTTGTTGATGATGTTGCTGCTGTTGATTTTCGTGTTGTAATTATTTGTGAGCTGCTCAACAGCATTGCATTGCCACATTCTAACACTCCCAACAGACGCACCGCACACACAAACACACACACAAAACCCACTCGCACACACGCACTCACACACACAGAGACAGAGAAATGCACTCTCAAAAAAATATATATATTTTTGGAAAAACTTCACTTTCGAGGTTAGGTTTTTGCGTGTGTTGATTTGCTTCTCTTTTCTCTGTCGTTTTTCAACACTGGAGTGGTTGTTGAAGTTTGTGTTATCGCGGGTCTTGCTGATGCTGCTGCTTCTTTTGTTGCTTTTGTTGTTGTTGTTGTTGTTGTTGGTGCTGTCGTTGTTTTTTGTTTTGTTGTTGCAACAGGCAACAACATCTGCCTAGGCACATGGCTATTGCACAGGCATCTTGCGCCCGTTGTTGTTGCAATTTGTTGTTGTTTTATGCTTTTTCCAACACTTTTGTTTGAATAAGGGATTTCCTCGTTATTTTATGGATATTCTTGTAATATATTTCCGTTTAATTTTTATAGATCTTTCTTATAGAACTTTTTTCAGCTTTAGCTTTTTATCTATTTACACACACACACTGCTGCAATGGAACGGGAATGAAAAACGGGGATTAGTGAAAAGCGGCAACGTCGCTCTTACTCCTTCCCTATCTCTCTCTCTCTCTCTCTATCTATCTCTCTCTCTTTCGCTCTTTTATACACGTTTTTGTTTTCTCACTTGAAAAAAGAAAAACAAACAGTCCGAAATTTCAGTTATTGGCCCAATTTTTAACACTTTTTTCGATTCGGGGGAAAATTAACAAATAATCAAGCTTTAAAAAAAGTGATGCAGAGTGACATGCATGCATGCTCTCGCTTGTGTGCGTGTGTGTGTGTGTGTGTGTTGGTGTGTACTATGCGTGTTCGATCGTGTCACAAAACGGTAAATAAATCCTCCACACGACGCGAAATACCGCCACACGATCTCCTCCACACGAACGGGCCACGAAATTGCGTATTTGCGATTTAAAAACCCTATATTTGTACACATGCACGTATGTATGTGTATTTTTCCATTAATTAACAACTTTTGCACACTTTTTCATTACGCATTTACGTATTTGCCGTCGCCGTCGCTGTCGCTGCTGTCTGCTGTCCTTTTCTCTTTTAATCGTTATCGCACACTTATCGACAGAGCAAAAAAAGAAACAAAACAAAAAAAAACCAAACCAAACACAGCGCGCGCACACACACACACAAAACACTAAAACAAAACAAGTTAACGGCTCCTCCTCCTCCTCCGCCTGCTCCACCTCTTTGTCCCACGCTTTAGAGACCTGCAGATAGAAAGAGATAGAGAGAGAGATTAGTTCGATGCAAAAATAAACACACATTCAATCGATAGAATGTTGATTAGAAAATCGATAAGGGCCATAAATAATCGAATAGATAATGTCGTCGCCCCCAGACTGCTGTAGACTGGTCTCAAGTGCAGTCGGGGCATTATCTTGTAGTCATTGATTGGGTTTTTTGGGGGGTCCGAGGAGGGTGGTGGGGTTTGGAGGACTCTCGAAGGGGGTGCAGGAAGGCTTCTGAAGGCTTTTTGAGGGTCCCAGGAAGGTTAGATACTGCGGTCGCGGCACTCGAACCATTCCATCATATGTACGTAACAAAATTGGTTAGAATTTAAATATGCACCTGTACCCCCCGTGGAAGGGGTATAAGACCCGAAGGTGATCTCTGGAACTACTGCTACCCGCTCTAAGAACGAATCAGCACTATATGTTACCATTATATAAGGATTAACCACACCCCATAAACAATGTTAGCCCTTAACCCTGAAAGGTCGTCTTTCGTTTTGAATACAGTGAAATTCGGTTCCATTTTCAATACAAGTTAAGGCACCAGAACATTCGAGTGGCTCTGTCTGCGGATATTTCACTGTAGAAGGGATTTTCGATGTTTATTCTTAGAGATTCTTTGCAGGCTTTGAACGGTTGCTATCTTGCCTATTTCTGGCATTTCTTTTCGAGCTACCGAACGACCACTGTATTGGCTCTCCTCCCCACCCCTCAGAGAAGAGAAAGAGACGCATTCTCTTCTCTTGGCCATCAATAATTTTCACCCACTCATCCATCCATCTATCAATTTCGATGAAGATGGCATTTCTAAGGCACTAATACAAACACACACACACAAACACACACATGCAATTCAATAGGCAAGTGAAAAGCGGCAACTGCGCATCGCGCATTCAATGGACGGGCAGCGGCAACGTACCGGGCAATGAAGATTGGCAACGGCGCGACACCACGCCGCACACCACTCACAAATGGAGCCGAAGCAGCAGAGCACGAAAAGCGGCAACAGCGCATGGGCCATAGACCACATGTTTTTCAGTGCTGCAACATTTTTGCAACTGTATTTTGTTTTTAATGAAAGCAATTAAACTGCAGAGCCGCAAATAAATAAAACAAAGAGAGAAGAGGACAGAGAGAGAGAGAGAGAGAGAGAGGAGAAAAACACGCAACAAAAGTAGCAACACAAAAGGCAACAGCAAATAGTAAATTAAATTCTCACTATGAAAATTAAACAGAAATTGAATTAAATTTAAGCGAAAACACACACATGAAACACACATACAAATACATATAGAGAGAGAGAGAGAGAGCGAGAGAGAGAGATAGAGACCCACAAAAGAAAGAGAGAGAACGAGCCGAACCGAAAATTAAGCACGAAATTCCACAAACAAGCAAAAAGCAAAAAAATAAAAGCTAAAAGTAGAAGAATCAGCAAAAGCAAAGAAGAAGAGATAGCAGCAGAGGAAACGTTACCGAAACGTGGTGTGTGGAAGAGCGAGAGAGAAGGCGAGGGAGGGAAGAACGAGATGGAGTGGAAAAAAGTCAGCCAAGCATGGCAGCGACGTTGGCAGAGAGAGGAGGCAATAAAAATACACAGAAGCAGCGGCGGCGGCTGCGGGCAGCAGCAGCAGACAGCACAGAGCAACGTTGCCCATTTTCAATACAAAGACGAGAGAGAGAGAGAGGGAGAGCGTGAGCAATAAAGCTGGCAAGCAAAAGCAAAGAAAAAGGAGAAGCGGAGGGGGAGGGGAAAAAACTTAAGCACGCGTAAGATTAAAGCAGCAGCAAAAATAAGCAGAGGCGATGTTGCCGAACTTCACATAGAGCAAAAGGCAGCGCAAAACAAATTAATAAAAATAACAACACACACACACACACGAACACAACAATAAAAGGCAGCAGCGACAGCAGACGACCAAAAGAGGCTTACAAAAAAAACTAAAAAAGAAACACGAAACAAGAAACAAGCAAAGCACAGGGGCAGCGCTGCCGGCGTCCACAGCATTATAATAATAATGCCATAAAAAAAACGGGAAAGAAAACTAGAGCTACGTCACCACGATGCTTTGATACCCTTGAAACCATTGTTCCGATGTTTCGTGATGTTTTTGTTCCAAGTTTTGTGATCTGATTATTTGCTGCATCAAATAGAATGGAATATAGAATCTTACAACTGCCTGCCTTGGCAAACTCCACCACAAAATAGTCATACCCTTTCGCTATCGCACCGGAAGGGTATCCAAAACAACAACCAACTCTCGAAGCAGCAACAAAACAAGAAGAAGCAGAAGACAAAAGCAATGCCCACGAAGCCTGAATGAGAGAGGGAGATGGCTGCGCACCAGTGGGAGATCGAGCGAGAAAGACGGCAAAAGCAGTAATGGAGTGCCATCGAGAGAGTGAGACAGAGGACAAGCATTGGCATGGCATGGCTGGTGGGGTTTGGGGGGGGTTTGGGACGGGACTCGCTGCTAAGGTTCAGCCAGAAGCAGAGAGAAAACAACAAAAGCGGGAACTACCACACACACATGCATTACATATGTATATACACACACCATTTATTATACATATGTATGAATGAATGTACAAAGGCCAGGCCAGGCAGTGGGGAGGCAACGGGCAGACATCGTTTCATGTTTGGTCTCTGCTTCGTGTTCGTGTTTGTGTTTGTGTGTGTAGTGTGTGCGGGTGACGCAACAGCAAGTGCAAGAAGGCAGCAGAGGCAGCGCCGTTGGCAACTGAATACCATACACACACACACACACACGCACACTGGCCATACATGTATGGTTGGACGCAGACACAAAACTGGCAACGTCATAAAACGAAACGAACAACAACAAAGCGACAGAAGGAATGACAGAGCGACCGAACGACATACAACGTGTCTAAAACGAGCGACTGAACAACCGACCGACCGTACGACCGTACGACGCAAATCGTGTCTGACACGACAGACTGACGTTCGGTCGAACCAACGCGCATAGTGACGTGCACACAAAAATTCCCCAGCCAGGCGAGAGCGAGATAGATAGGGTCATTCATGCGCCAGTGTGTGTGTGTGTGTGCGAGAGTAAAGCAGAAACGAGTCGAACGAGTAAAACGCAGCAGCAGCAGCAGCAGCAAAAGCAATAAAACACGGCGCGCAAGGTGAAACACGTACAACAACAACAAGAAAAAAACCCAAAAAATTTAAAAGGTAGAAGAAAAAGGAGAACAGCAGCACACGAAGGGATGGATGTGTGGTGGGGTGGGGTGGGGTGCTGTGGGCTGGGGTTGGAGGAGTATGGGTGCAAAAGAAGCAGCAGCAACATTGTGGGAGCGTTGAGAAGTAGAGCTGGGTGAATGGGAGGGAGGAGAGCGCACTGGTACAGCGTACAGGAGCAGAGAGGTTATGGTAATGCAGAGTGGGAGACCTATAGATAAAAAGGGAGGAAGAGCCGACACGTAATGCACGCGAGTGAGAGAGAGGCACAGATATAATAATAATAATAATAATAATTGTGGAGCATAAAACACACACATATCCATACGTGAACGTATAAATAGCAGCGGCAGGCGCATGATTTTTATACACACACACACATGTACATGTATGCATGTGTGCGTGTGGGCGTCAGGAGCGGTTCACACAGCTGTGCGGGCGGAGGGGGGTCTGCTGTGGTGCGTTGTGGGAGCCAGAAATGTGTACTGTTCATACACACGCACATACACACACAGAGACAAAGAGCCATAGCGACGAAGAAAACGAAATGAGAAAAATGTGGAAGAAAAAAAATCACGAGTAGGCCGAAAGCAATTTATTTGAGATAAGCGCCGCGCCGCGCCACAAAGCATCGCTCCCTCTGATCTGCTGAGCCTCTGCCACGAGCCCGCTAAGACCGGCTCTCGACTGCGCCGGGACGAGGACTTTGTTGCTCTGCTGAGATTCTGCCCAGCCGCTGCTGCAGCTTCTACGCCTCTGCCACTGCGGCTGTCGGTTAGGCCTGATTCTGATTCTGCTTCACAGCTGCTGGTGCTGCTGCTCTGCCTCTGCTCTGCCTGCCTCTGCTGCTCTTATTCTTTGTTGGCTTTTTGGCTTTTTTTTTGTGTAAAGTATTGATTTTTCGTTTGAGCTTTAATTTAGTGCTGCCCCCATCCCATGCAGTATCTGGATGTGTGTGTGTGTGCCAGTGCGTGTGCTTTATCGGCTATTTACTGTAGTTTTTGTTGCCTTTTCACTGCACGGGAAAAACATGTTTTCCAGATGAAAACAACAAAAAAAAAAAACAAATGTATCGTAGGTTTTTGGTTTTTGCTTGCACTCCCCCATTCAGCATCGCCCTCTCCCTCTCTCGCTCTCTGTCTAAAGCAACATCTGGCCTTTCGGTCGGTCGGTCAGGCATCCATCAAAATATGCAACAGTGCCTGGGCCTGGTGCTTCTGCAACAACATACCGCAGCACATGTGGTTCTAAGACCACACTACATCCCTCCTCGCCCCTCCACCGGCCCCTTGGAAGTAAGGGGTGGTGGGCGGGTGCGGGTTTGCACTAATTGCATTCCACTGTAGTGCAAACACACACACACACACACACACACGAACATCGAGTACGTAAAAGCAAAAGTCGTTTCGGTGGAAGCCAAGATGTACCGTAAATCTTGGAAGATTTTTGCGGGGTTCCAAATTCTCGACAGAGGATTTCGCTAGTAAATCTAGAATCTAGAATAAAAAGGAGGTTTTCAGGGAGATTTGGCAACGGAAAATCTTTTTGGGGATGAATACTCTATCTCTAGTTCCATCTCCCTCTCTCTCTCTCTGTCCGGGAACCCTTAAAGAAGAGGCTTTTACTCTGAAAATGTATCTTCTCGTGTGTCTCTTGTGCCTGGGTTCAATCCTTCAATCCCTACAGCCCCTCCACCACAAAACCGCATTCTGTCCACCCATTGAGTGGGGGGGCGGAGAGGGGGCTATATATTTGTATTGTATAACCAATTAAACGTTAACAAAGAAGAAAACTAAAACCCCTGCAAAAGTATTGCATTTCCATTGCGAATGCACTTGCCACATGCCACAGCCACATGCCGCTGTCTCTCTCTCTGGTCTTTCGTTTAAATAATAAATAAATATGTTTGATGATATTTGATTCGATCGAAAAATAATTCCAGTCTGGAGCTGCTTCTGGAGATTGAATTTCCTTTCCCTTCGTTTCTGTGGAATTTCTCTGGAAACGCATTTTGTTTACGACTCGACTCCAAGAAATAATTGTGGAAAAAAAAAACAGACTACATATGTATAAACAAAGGGTTCTTCCACTCGATTCGAATCTGATAGATCGAAGATACATGTATTCCTGTACAGATTAAAGTTGAAGTTCTTGGAAAAGTATTGTATGGAGTATATATTCAGTAGAGAAACGTTTTCAGGTTCAAGAACTTTCCGTATGCGGCAACGGATACGAAGAAGGAAGCGAGAGAGAGAGAGAGAGAGAGAGAGAGATAGTGAGAGAAGGGTATCAGGGGGCGAGGCGATAAGAAACTTTCAACAGATAAGACCCGAAAAAGTCAAAGAATTTGCTTTTGAAATTACTTTCACATGTTCCCCCCTTCCCTACCTCTCTACCTCCCTCCATCAGAAAGTGCTTTTGAGCAGGGGAACGCGCGGAATGGAATGTCAGGGAAGAACAGAGACGAGAGGAATGATCTACATTCAGACGGTGCGGCGGTGACTACAAAAAGTTATTTATATAAGAAATAAAATAAACAGAAATTATTATTATGGAATATCGAACCGTGACTTTTGCTCTCATTCTCTCTTCTGTGCCTCACCCCTCTCTGCATCCGTGTTCAGTGGCATTCTCTCTGTTACCCATTAACCGTACCAGGGGGGTATAACATGTATAACAGATTTTGTGGAAGTTCAAGGATCCCCAAAAAGACGAGACGGAACGGAATATCCCTTAGTTTTCCTGATAAAACACAATCCAAAATCGGGTAACAAAAAAGAGGAAGATCCATTTATGAGAGGCATCTCCATAGTCGTGACCCCACTTGATACTTGATTTTCTGCTGCGGGGATTCCTTTCATTGTTTCTGCTGCCCCGTGCGGCTGCCCCGTACGGCTGCCCCGTACGGCTGCTGCTGCTGCAGCTTTTGCAAAAACATAAAAATTCCATTAAAATGTCAAGTGACAGTTTCAGGCATTCCCATTCCATGCCATTCCATTCCCCTTTCTGCCCCCCACACACACACACAGCTCCATGGCACAGCCACAGCCTAGGCTCCTCCTTCTACCCCTTCCCTCCCCCTGCCCATCATCTGTAGGGATATTCTGGGCTTTCTTTTCTTTTTGGTGTCTCTGGAATTTGCATTCCATTTCCAAAATTGAGGAATCAAAACCCAATTTGTGGACCGACAGTGGCAGCAAAATATGAAATGCTTTCAATTTCTGTTGCACAAAAATGACACTGCCACAAAATGCAGCAACAGAAGCTGGTATTTAAGCCAATTAGAGAAGTGGGAGTGGTTGTCTCGGGAAATCTAATTGGAAGGCAGGAAGGAAGGCTACTCCTCTCACCCCCTCCCCATCCCCTCACAAAGGCTCCCAGGAAGGCGGTAGGGTTTGAGTTTGGGCTTTTCTTTTTGTTATTTTATCTTCAGTTTAGAGATAAAATGTTGTAGAAATACTTTTTAGAGAACCAACCATATTTCTACATATGTATCTATTAGATCATTATTTTATCTTAAGATCAAAGAGAAACGGAGAGATTTTTTGTTTGATTGAAAATTGTTGCCATTTTTCCAGCAAGGGATCTTCAGGTTTATAGCTTTTGTCATATACAAATATTATGAAAGTGTTAAATAAAAAATATTAAAATTCTCTTTGTCTGTTTTTTAATGATTTTTATTAAATCTATTTATTTCAAATTAAAATTAACAATAAATAGAATTGAATATAAAAATGGAAGTTTTCAATCCATATTCATATTTTCATTGAATATTTTTCCCGTATAGCTGTAGCATCTTCCGTGATAATTCTTGAAGGCCCATTATTATTTAGGTATTATTTAAGAAGTCTGGCATGAATATTTCTGGGGGGAAATATTCTGCATATGTCCGGACATTTCTGATCTGACGAAAATGGAATGAAATATTCCCATTTTCCAAGTTCTTTGGTGAATCTTCTGGTTATCTATAAATTTCGAATTTCCAAGGTTTTCGGCTAGGTTCTCCTCGCCAGCATCCCTATCCCTATCCCTAACCCTATCCCTGTCCCCATATCCTGCACAGCCCCTTCTTTCAATCAATATCAGTTCCTGTGTGCCGCGCGGGAAGCAACGTTGCCAAACTTCACTGAAATGTAAAATGTGTGTGTGAGGGGTTTTTTTTTTGCGTATTTCTTATTTTGGTTTTGCCTTTTTGGTTCACGTTTTACGCTTGTTTTCTTATGCCTTTTCCTTATTCTGGAAAAGTAAAAATCAATATGCGGCCTGCGATTGCATTTAAATGAAAAAACAACGACAACAACAGAAAGAAAGAAAGAAAGAAAGACAGCAACAGCGGCAGCAGAAGCAACAAAATAAAAGGCAAATAACAGACAAATAAATAAAATATAAAGAAAAAAACAGAAAAAAACCATGGCCAGGGGCACAGCACACAGTCGTTGCTGATGGAGGAGGGGGAGGGGGCCGAGGGGAGGGGAGTGGAGTGGAGCGACTTATGTGTGTGTGTCTGCCGCTGCCGCTGCCTCTGCCGCCAGCCAAAGAACCGGTCCAACAAGAAATTCTACGTGCGGCCCAAAAGAAGAAGAAACACAAAAACAGAAGAACAAAAAACGAAAAAAAAAAACCAGTAAAAAGGCAAAAGAAGGTTTATCAAAAGGGCTATCGACTAGTGGTTACCCCGTAAAATAATCAGCAGAAATTACTTCTAAAAGATCAAAAATTTCTGAATGAACGGGCGGGGATATTTTTAAAACATTTAGGAAAAACCCAATCAAAAGTGGAATGAAACATCAATGAAAATTGATGTTAAATAAGGATAAAGTATTTTCGGAACCAAAACTCTATTCAAAATATTATATTTTATATGTAATCCGTAAAATTTATAGGCCCGTATGAGCCATAGATTATCAAATATTGAGATACATATTCCGATGATTTTTGGAAAACTGTGGGTTCCCCCGACCGGACTTTCCTTCTTCCATTTGTCAGGTATAGAACATGGATTCCGATCCGCTTGAAAGCAGGATCCAACAGGAGCATTACATCCACAAAAAACCCCCTGATTTCCTCATTTGAAATTTCAAAATATAATTTCATTACATCATATTTTTTATATTATTATATTATGTATGGGATCGGTAGAACTCTTTTTGAAATCAAATTAAAATAATTCCACTATAATTCTATTAAAACCCTACGATATATACGATCTATTCCAAAGTAAAGGCCACGTAAACCCGTATATATAAATATATATTTTCTTTCAAATAGAAAAAGATACGAGACAAAGAAATGGGGGGAATAAACGGCACTACGAACGTCAGAGAGAGAGAGAGAAGAAAAAGTAATATTTGCATAATTTAAATGCTAATTAGCGGCGGGAAACGGATAAAAGCAGGGCCAAAAGAAGGTCTAAATAAATACAAATAAAAATATTCAAAAAAAAACAAAAACGCACAAAAAATGTATGGAAATATATGCTGTATAGAGAGAGAGAGAGACGAAAGAGAACTTGAAATATCACAGCAGATCAGAGGAGAGGAGAGGAGAGGGGGGGACTAGATATTTTTGGCGCCACGATGGGGGCACGAGTTCAGTTCAGAAAAAAAAATAAAGCGAAATGGAAATTAGATTGGGATCCATCTCCTCTGTAGGGAATGGAATGTGGAATGGAATGTAATAGAACTTTCGAAGAGCGAGAATCTAAAGAATCCCAGGGGGAAAAAGGGGAAAGAGTTCCCCATTTATGTAGAAGGCCTCCCATCGCCCAATCTCAAGGGTATTTCACAGGGTATCCTATTTCATTCCAAAATTGATGTTAAATTCATTTCAATGATTGAGGATTTAGTCGTATAATATCCCTAAAAATATCCTCAAAGATAACAGAAGAACATCGCGAAATAATCTAGTCGAAAAGAGTCCAAGGAATCCTTAGAATCCCATCCGAAAAACAGGATTTACTGTGAGATCCTATGGGAAACCACATATGATTCGAACTATTCGAAAATACTTTGGAATTGCATATAATTCAAAGGATCACTTGGATAAACTTGGATACAAAATAGGATCCCACACTCACGGGATTAACTAAATGAAACGATTTCATCGATTTGTTGGGAATCTGTATAGGCCTTCGTTTTGGCTTTAAATTGGGATCTTATGTTTTACCCATAAAAATGTTTTAGCACTTGTTGAAGTGTCCTTCTTTCAGTTGTTGGTCGTCCTTTCAAATGCGGATGTGATTTTAATTTATTGTTAATTGAGAGATTTTCAACTTTTCCACTTTTCCACGTCCAAACACTTTGAAGTTCACTTTCGAACTGAAAATGCAATGGAAAGTGCTCCTCGATTGAGGCCGCCTCCGTTGAATCCCTATCCATCCACGAATCCACGAATGACATCTATCACATTTCGTGAGCCGATGATTGCACGAACCACCCACCACTGGTACCTGCGTGAGCCGATGATTGCACCACCCATCCACCCATCTAGAAGCTCCTTTCTCCACGCTCCCGCAACGGGAACACAGGAGCGGAACGATATCCTTTACCCTCCTCCTGGCAACCTTCTATCCGCCTATGACCTGATCCCCTGCCTTCCCCCTACTATACGATGATGCTCCAATGCCACACACACACACATATAGAAAATTCTGCATCAAAATCCCAAGCAAAGAATGTGTGTGGGGGGGGGCTTTGCATATTAATGTTGCATAAAAAACACACGACGCGGCTCATAATCCCATTAACGACTTAAGGATTAAGGAAATATGCACTTGCAACGCGTGCGTGTGCGTGTGTGTGTGTGCGTGTGAGTGTCTGGCATTAGACGTCAAAGGAGAAATATATACCGTACGCTTTTTAAAGGACAAACCGCCACAAGAAGGATGGATGGATGGATGATGTCTAAAAACAGAACTCGAAAGCCTCTTACTCTTAAATCAACTGCAGATACGATACGGAGAGTATTCCTGAAGATCTGCAATCAGATTTGAAATCACAAAATTTCGAGTGAGTGGGCCCAAAGGGGTTTGTGGAGTACAATTGAAGAATTCCAACTTTCATCCTTCAGGATCGAGGAAGAGAACCTTACAGCTGTATATATTCCTCACGATTTTCATCGAATTTCCATAACAGTTTATGGAATTATATGAAGAATATCCTTGAGAAACAATCCCATCTCCCCATGAACTGCAAAGGCGAATGTTTCAACGGATGTATCTGAATTTACAATCCATCTCTCCTAGAAAATTTCATTCATTATGCTCTGACAAATTTATTTTCCAACATTAGCTTGGATAAACTTTATTTTTCAAAGATCTAAGCGATACAAAAGATCAATAAATGAATGAAATGAGTCGTTCTAAATCTCAAAGTACCCAAGAAATTCCAGGTCCAATAGCCCTCAAAAATGTGCAATTTGGGGATTTTTTCGTTTTCTTTAAACGTTTTCTTTACTTACCAAGAGAAAAAAAGGAACGGTTACTGGAGGAGTGTCCTGAAGGAAGCAGTGCGCGAGTGTGTCCCTGGGCGTCGTTGACAAAAATCCACACGATTGAAAAATCCTTTCAATTGTTTTTTTTGTTACGATTTTCGCAATATTTTCACGAATTTTTGGCACGAAATTTGCATTAAATTTTGTTTTTTTTTCGTTGGGGAAAAACAGAAAAAAAATACTTGAAAAAAATTAGATACACCTTTTTTTTGTTTGTGTGGATTTAAAATCCCTTCCGATGGGGCGTGGGATCGGTCTCTGTTTCTGGGGCGTGTCCGGACCCAAAAGAAAATAAAAGAAATTATATACTTTTGTTGTGTTACCCCCCAAAACCCCTTTGCACTGTCTGCTGCGCTTTCCTTTCAATTTTATTTCAACGAAAAATCAAAAATCAACGAAAAAATTTAAGAATTGGAACGCAGACACATACACGCACACAGTTGCAGTGTTAGACAGAGAAAGAGAGAGAGAGAGAACCAGATAGGCGAGGCAGGGCGCGGCGAGCGGGGGATATATAGAAATTTCAACATCTTTTGGTTTTCAGATTGCAAGAGAGAGCGAGAGAGGGGGAACGAGCGAGCGAGCATTAGATTGCATTTTGGCAAAAAAAAAAAACTAAAAAAAATTATTTTGCGCGACGCAATTTTTTTCTTTGAATTTTTCGTTTTCTTGCTTTTTGTATTTGCAAACGCACACACAAACACAAACGAAACACACATACACACACACACACACACACATGCACGAGTGCGCGAGGGGTATAAAGTGTGGGTGGGTGGGGGGTGGATGGCTGCAGAGCAGAGCAAACTTTAACTAGGTTTTTTTTTCATCCGTTTTGCGTTTTGCTTTTGCTGCAGCAGCACGCTTTTTCTTCTTATTTTTCTGAGCTGCACTTTTACCTCTTTTTTTGTTGTTGCTTCTTATCTTTAGATTCTTGATAAATTTTCGTATATTTGCAACGTTTTTTTTCTTCTTTTATTTTGACTCTTATCTTTTTTTGGAGCACAAATGAACGTTGTACAAAAATTTTCTTTCACATTGCTCTGCGCCGCCGAACGAACACACCCGAGTTTTTTTTAGGCCTTTCAAACACAGAGCGCGACGCGACGCGACACGGCAGCGGCGAACGGGACACAGTCAACGACGTCGACAGCGACGGCAGCGGCAGCGACAGCGGCGGCGACGCTAGCGCTGCTGCTGCTGCGTGCGAACATTGGTTCTTAAAGGGGGCGGGGGCTTACACAAAAAAGATCGCCTCTAAGCCGTTTGCGGCGGCTTTTCGCTGATTTGGTTTTTCTCTTTTGCTTTGAATAAAAAAAACCTTAAATTTTATATTTATTATTTGAAGTATTATTATTAATTTCCACACACAGAGAAACAGGGTGAGAGAGAGAGAGAGCGGCGCTGGCGCTGCTGCCTCAATAGCTGTTGCCCACTTCTGCTTGAATGTTGCTGTAAACCGTTCACATGTTGCTAGCAAACGTACTGCCGGGAATGTCAAAAGAGGTATGGACAACAGTTAAAACGGCACAGAGAAATACAACGCATGCAAGCTCGGCTCACCTCTTATCCTTAACATACCATGCCTTTTATGTTATCCTGAAAATGTTGCTGGGTTTTACCCTCGCTGTCCATACCTGTCCACCACACATAACACATTTGGATGTTCGAGCTCGTTCAGCCGGTTTGATCAAACCGCAAGAGATGTGGCCGGCCGGCCGCAGTCATGTTGCTGAACATCCGACTCATGTTCTTAAGGCACCTAAAATGTTGCCGGAAGGCTTAGGCACCTAAAGGTTCGATGGTGTCTTCGAACCCAGCCACAAATTTTAAGAGAGGTGTCGTTCAATTTGAGAGACTTTTTTACGACCAATGCAATCTTTTAAATTTTCTGCGACTCTCTTTAAATACAAATCGAATCGATAGTTAGCGCCAAAAGTCAATAACAAAAACGGGTCTATATATGTAAGTCTATTTTCTAAATTTGCTAAAGGTTAAATAATTTAACCAACTGACAAAAAATGTTTTTAACTTTGATGTGAAACCCTGTACATCGACTAAATCGGGGCATGTTTTCCTCTATTATTATCTCCTATAGGGAAGATGATTCATCATAAAAGTTCTAGTGTATCGCTAGTCTATCGGTTTCTATCGTTTTCTATTTCGTCTGAGTTCGAAGACAACCCAACGTGGCTGTGTGGCTCTAACGGTACGGATGGTTGTTCGATGTTGGACACTACACACTGGCGTCTTTTAATATTATAGTATGAAAGAATGTAATAGAAGAAATTAATAAACGGTGAAGGGGATGATAGCTAAAGCTTAGGGATGGGGTTTTATCACTTCTCAATCATTTACAGTCCCCTCCCACAATATTGCGGCTGGCCTTTGCTAATTTGTATTTTTTGCAGTGAAAGTGAAACACATGTTGCGAAGAGGTTGGTGGGGGAGACAACGGCACGGCACGGCACGGCACGGCAGAGGCCTGCGCCTGGGCTTGGGTTTGATCTCAAATCAGTTGCATGTTGGATGTTTGCAGCGAACTTGTTGGCTCAAACATATTGCTGGCCCGCTTTATTCTGTGCTGTGCGAAAATGCGCTAATGTTTCATGTCTATTAATATTGTCTTCCCTTGCCCCCCTCTTCCACCATAATGCCACACCACACCACATGCCGTACATCATACAAAACTATGGGCCGGCCGGCAGAGACGAATGGCCTCATTGCTTTTTGCCGCTTCGCTTGCAACCATTTCTAAACGTGTTCGTGCTCGCTGCAACGTTGCCAAACTTCAGTGCAAAAAATACCCAAAAACGAAACAAGAGTAGGCGAGAGGGAGAGAGAGAGAGACAGCCATCGCACATGTTCGAAGCCAACTGACGCCGCTGGCACTGAAGTTTGGCAACAGGGCACACCATTCGTTCCGTTTGCCTCCGTGGTTTATTCTTGTTCAGAAATGACAAAATTTAAAACGAAAAATGGAATTAAGAGCAAGCAAATGTTAGCCAAAGAATAGACAGAATTGAGTTACAGTTACAGCCGGGGACCAAGGGCGCTACAGCAGCAGGATGACAGAACAGCAGAGCAAATCGGCAAATGGCGGCGAATACACAGTGCATGACACCATTCCTTCTCATTCGCAGTCATGCCGCATCAGTTGTCGGCGAGCAACGAAACCGAAACCGTCGCAGCAATGCTCAGTCCGGGGGCCAGCAGCAGCGAAATGATAAACAATACCTCAGCGTCTACGGGCATTTTGTACGATGAGAAGGAGGTAATGGAGGAGTTCATCAGCTGCTATCGCCACTTTGCGGCCCTGTGGGACAGCAGCAGCAGCGACTACTTGTCCAAGACGAAAAAGGAGCCCGGCTACAAGGAGCTGCTCAAGATACTGCGTCGCATCAACGGGGACTGCACTGTGCAGGATGTCAAGCGGAAGATCAATTCGCTGCGCTGCTGCTATCGCAGGGAGCTCAAAAAGGTGCAGTCCTCCAAATACAACTATCGCCCACGGCTCTGGTGGTTCAATCAAATGGAATTCCTGAAGCCCGTACTAAATATTGGCTCGCCGCCGCGGGCCAACAACAACGACGGCCACCACATGGACGATAGCCTCGACGAAACGAGCATAAATGTGAGTAGCGCTACTGAGGACGGTAGTGAAGTGGAATGGGTATGGGGAGGGGTTATGGGCGATGACGGTGCTTCTCACACAAGTTTGACAGCAACGCGGCTTCGTTGTACGACAGTCGTACGACAGCAAGAGGAAGCGGACGACGACGCCGACATGCAGCACAACAGCAGCAGAAGCACGATATTGGACATGGAGCATTGGCAAAAGTTCTTCCGGCTCTACCGTGGCATGCCCCAGCTATGGATGACGAAGAGCAAGGGCTATCGGAATCGCTTGCTGAGGGAGCAGTCCTATCAGCGGCTGCTCGATTGCATGCGCAGCATCGATCCCACCGCCAACATACACACGCTCAAGCGGAAGATCAACAACTTTCGCACCTCGTACCGGCGTGAGCTGCGCAAGGTGTACTCCTCGGATAACAATTATGTGCCCACACTGTGGTACTTCAAGGAGCTCGACTTTCTGTGCGAGTTTGAGACGGGGGAGCTGCAGTTGGAGATGGGGCTGGATGGCGATTTACCGCAACTCAAGTCGCTGGAGACGGAACAAGGACTAGCACCAGAGCCTGACCTGGAGGATATCATATCCTTGTCAATGCAAGAAATGCAAGCCGATTTCATCGATGAGTCGGAAATTGAACACTATCGCTATGTCACGGAGGAAAAGGTGAAGATGGGTTCTGTAATTCTGTAGTTCTGTAGTCCAGTTTTATACCTCTGTGGCGGCAACTGTACTAAAATTAAAGTATTCTGTTTCCCTTTTCTCTTTTGGATCTCGCTTGCAGGATGAAGACATGTTTGCCGAGGCCTTTGACACCGAAACGGATGCCTTGGGCGACCTCGAACCGGAACCAGACCAAGGGCAAGAAATGATAGCCGCCGACCAGACGCCCATCATGCGGGTACCGTCGACCCTCAAAACAGAGGAGCATAGCCAAAGCCATAGCCGTGACTACCAGACCCTGTCACCGCAATCGATGACATCGAATGCAAATGGATTATACTCCTCCTGTCCGCCAAAGCACCGACATGGAGCTGGTTCTGGTTCCGGGAGACACCCACTGCCGGCCGGAGGGATGCTGGAGCGGGCTGGGCGCCCCGTGCGTCGACGCAGCAGCACGAGCCACGATGACGAGTACTTTCAGTTCGTGGACGGAGAGCCGAGCAGCGCGAAGCAGCGCCGCGTGGAGAGCAGCTACGATCATGCGGAGAGCGAATGCGTGCTGATCGGGAAGCGGATGGCGGCCCACTTCCGGAACATGCGTCCGGACCAGCGGCTCTTCGCCGAGCGGATCATCAGCGAGGTCCTCGTCTACGGGCGAATGAATCAACTCTCAATGCGGGCACGATTTGTGCCCAATGTCAAGGACGGTGCTGCATCGCCCTAAGACAGGTGGTGTCGGTCACTCGTGGCCGGTGGAGGAGGCAGTGCTGCCAATTAGAGGTGTGGCAGCGGCAGCATAAGATGACAAAGAGAGTGCCAGGAAGAAGAACCGACAAAAGTGGCGCTAACAATCTGGCTTTGATAAATAGTTGTAACATATGTATACATACAGATAATAAATTATGCATTATCCAAATGACATTATCCGACTACCTGCTGACGTAAAGAAATGTATCAAATCCGCGCCCACCTTGACTGTGCGCAAGCGACGTTTTTGTCGCCTGCCATTCTCTTCTGGCGGCAGGGAAACCAAAAGGTTCAGCCAAACTGGAAACGGCAAAGCAAAGTCGCGAAAGGGAGCGAGTGAGAGGGCGAGACATAGACATAGACAAGGGCAATGGAGACGGCAACGGCAACGGCGACGGGCGAAAGAGAAGTGAACTGCAAAAGAACTGTATAACCAGAACCGGTTTTTATTCATTTTCAATTTGAGTGAGCGGTTCCTCCTTGGGCTCTCCCGCTCCCTGTCTATTCTGCTGCCGACGACTGCGATTCTTTTTCCTTGCGTTTGCTTTCTTTGCCGTTTTTTCTGTTTTTGCTGCTGTCGCGTCGTCGCCAGTTGGCACAGTCAGCGGCAGAGGCAAAGGCAGAGCAGAGCACACTGCTTGCTGAGCCCGGTTTTGTGTCTCTTTCTCCCCCCTTTGACTGCAGATTCGCGTTTCCTCGCTGTGCCAGAAATTCTCTTCTCGCTTGATACTCTTTAGCAGATGAGAGTATGCTCATTTTCAGTGTGCTATATTAAAATTTAAAAACATAACCTGAAGAGAACAGCTTTGAGGGCTTTTGTATTTCACAAGATATTTAAGAGAAAATACATATAATTTTACAAGCCAGTGCCGAGGCGAATTTGATAACAGTCGGATGATATACGGGAACACTGATATCCAAGGGTATATCAAGCGTCGACGACCCCTCAAGGAGCTGGCATCCTCATCTGGTTTGTTGTTGTTGTTGTTTTGTTCTGTTTTCCCTTTGCTTTAGTAACTTTAATTTGTTGGCATTGCCATTGCCGTTTCGGGGTCCGTTATGCTGGCAGCAGCGACGAGACCCGACCCCGTGCCCCGCACAAAGACGAACCCTTTACATTGCTCTATTATCGCTGGGGTCTTGGTTTGGTTTGGTTAGGTCGTGTTTCTTTTGCTTTTGCTTCTTTGTTTTTCGTGTGCTTTTTCGTTATTCGTTTTGGGTATCAGCGCGCAAGGTGGGTGAACGGAAAGGGGTGGGGTGTGTGTCTTAGGGGAGACAGATCTGAGTCTGAGTCAGCCCGAAATACGGGTATATTTCAGTTTGTGGAACTTGATCAGAATGGAATGGTTCGTTGGATTCGTTTGGCCGCTACACCTTTGTTTTTGTCTCTGTTCTGCTTTAAGCTGATATTACAGGAATTTGTATGGGGGGGGAAAAGTGCACAAAATTATGAAACACACCATCTGTAGTTCCGACAGTAGAAAGAGCGATCATACATACATACATGTCTCTAGATTGAATATAAAAAAAGCTTCGAAAAAACAAAGTCCCATCCAGCGACATTTCACTGTACTCCAACGAATTTGAGAAGTTATTTGGAAGAGGTGCGGCCGCACATTCCCCTAGGATTACAGTTTCTTGCATTTGGGATTCTTTGTTTTCGCTTTTATTTCTGCCAATCTGTTTTGCCTGCCACATGTGGCACTCGCACACTCACTCTCCTGATCTGTTGTTGTTTCTGTTCTGTTCTGTTCTGCTCTTTCTGCTGTCATGGTCTTTAATTTTCATCCTCATCCTCCGTCACTTCTCTGTTAAGTTTTACTGTTGGCGATGCTGCAGCTCCACTCCACTCCACCCCCTTCCATCCAGCAGCAGGTCATTAATAACATTGTTGCCCCATAGTGTGGGGGGAGGTCGCCTATCCCCTATCCTCCGTCCCTCCGTTATCCCCCGCGTTCCTGTCCCTGTCCCTGTCCTTCCAGCATTATTTTTGCCTTGCTCTGAATTTTTACTGCTGGTGGCCTTTGGATCTTTTCCCTTTCCTTTGCCTTGTCATTCCACATCTTTATCGCTCGTTGCTTCTCACTCATTTCATAGCCGTTCGGTTGTCTTTTTTGTTGCTCTTTTCTTTTTGTTTGAAATTGCTCCCGCAAGGGTCCTTATGCAAAGTTCAAAAATAAAATGTCCATTATCGGACTCCTATATCACACAAAAGAAAACTTTAAGAGCCCGAAATCTATATTATTTCCAAGACATCAAGTATAATGTCCATATCTATCAAGCGGCGCAAGCGATACCTATCGAACCGAAGCTTTTTCTAGGGAAAAACGAAGCGACCGAGAGGCGCTGCCGCATGACAACCGAACCCGGCTGCAGTTCACTTCCCATCATTTTTGTCCATAATTAAACCATCGATACAGTTATGATTCCACGTAAAACACACTTTTTTGGTATGAAAAAACTACTAAAAATTAAAACTCTAAAACTGTAGACTATAGATAAAGATTTGATCGATCTGAGAAGGGTATCTAGGCTTTGGGTGTGTCCCAGAGATTAGATTTTCATTCTTATAGATGTTATTTCTAGTTGGAGACGACAAACAAGCAAAATGTTTAGTCAATTTACAGGCCTGTTGTAGGGCCTTCCATCACTCTTTCTCAATCCTATATACATGTATGTATCTACATATAATACATATGTACATATGTATGCATCTGTTTTTTGTGCTTGCTGTCACTGGGAATGGGGGGACGGGACTGGACAGAGTCTTAGTTCTGCTTTTGACATGCCACAAAAAGTTACACCCCGCCTGGTGCAGCCCCTAGAGCAGTCTAATTCTTACCCAAAACCCATGTGGAACGGAACCCCCTGCCAAAACCACAATAATCCATTCCAATCCCACTGTGTGTGTGCCTGTGCCTGTTCCTGTGTGGCTGTGAGTACGAAATGGCAAAACAAGGTCAAGTGTAGGGAGCAAAATTTGTTTGAGTGCACGGTTGTGTGTGTGTGTCGTCTCTCCAGAGGGTGTTTCCAACTCCCCAAGCATTCTGCGTTCTGGAAACATACGAACATATCTTAAATATTACATACGAGTTGTGTACATTAGATTTTCAATAAATTTATGGCGTACAAATAGCATTTTGTAGATCTTTAAACGGAAAAAATAGTATCCTATGCTATAGTTTCTATTTCTATTGGGTCGCAATTTATAAAAGTCTTCAAGTGATCTGAAATCAAAGGGATAAACCAATGGGTTCGCATTTCAGAGACTTGAGTTCATGAACTATTATAGTCCTTGGCGTGCAGGCTCTCATTTCAGGGTTTTCAGTCATTGAATTAATGGGCGAATATGAGAATTAATATCTTAAAGTGTAGGATACTTGAAGGATTCGAAGATTCATAATCTCAAATGTTGCTGCTCTTTCTAGTAGATTCTCATTTCATTCTTGGAATACTTGAAAGTATTTTTTTCATAGGGGTTTCAGAGTGACAGATACGCGGATTAGATTAGTTGTAATTTCTGCAAGCCCTTCCATTCGTAACGGTTCCTTCCGCTTTTCCTTTCATGAGCATGGCTATTGCTATGGATATAAATAAAAACGAAAGCAAAGCTCTTCGTATAACTTTGTCATTAAGCGCGGCTTGTGGGGCCAAATCGAGGGGGAGGGGAGAGGGTGCCAGGGGTTGCCTCCTGCACTTGCGTAAAGTTGAAACAAAAATTGCGAGAGACGAGACCCAGACCCTCGCTGCTGCTGTCGCGTCCGCGTGTCTGAGTCACGTTCAACAGGCGGCCGTTGCGCCCCAACGTGCGGCTTCACCATTTTGAGGTTAGCTTTTTGTCGCATTCGCGGGGGCAACGGTAACGGCAACGGGCGACGGGCGACGGGCGTCGGGCGACGGCGACGGCAGTCCTAAGAGCGCGGCCCGAAATCATTTGCACAAAGGTGTGAAGTTTTTCGAGATCTGAACTTGACGGATGGGGGCTCTGGCTGGCGTCAAAGCCAGCGCCACAGCCACAGTGGAGGCCGAAGCCGACGTCGCTGCAGCGGCGACGACGACACCTGTGGATATACGAATGGGAATGTGAAAGAGAGAGAGACAGAGAGAGAGAGAGAGAGGGATCTGCTCTGCTGCCAATTTTTGCAGGCCTATGCGGCGAGCGGTCGGGTCGGGTCGTCGAAAGCATACCTCTGGTCAGGCACGAGAGGTGGGGTAGGAATCAAACCTACACGGGAAGTGGGGGCGGCTCTTTCTATCTCGCTCACCCACTCAAACCCCCCGGGATGTGACGTATGTACGAGCAAAGCAAAAGGAAAACCAAAAACCAACAACAACAGCGGCAGCTGAAAGTGTAACTAAAATACACACGAAAATTATATACCCATAAACATACACACATTCATATTTACATACATACATACGTACAGATGTGTGTACATAAATACTGCGCATACATACACACAAACAGAGCCAGAGTCATAAAAACACGAAAGAAGAGGTCGAAGATACGAGAGGCGAAGCATTTGATACCCTTGGCAATCATTTGTTCCTAACAAGAAGAAAAGACCAAAAGAAGTAAGGTATGAAAACACGTAAGGGATCGATCTACAATCCTATCTATCTGTATATGCAAGCACGTTTTAATGTTGGTCAAAGAATTCGATTCCCTCTTAAGTTGAAATCATTGGTTTTAATTATCAGATCCTCTCTCTGTAAGGGTATTTGAAACTTTGCAAAAAAAAAAAAACAAACCAACAGAAACAAAAAGAAGACGAAAAAAGAAACCTAAATAAAAAAATTAAATGGAAATTTCTGAAATAAAGCACACGCACACGAGCACACACTCGCTACGAACAGCCATAGCAGTGTCGGTGGCTGAGGCAGAGGCAGAGGCAGAAAAGCAGTTCAGTTCACTTTGTGTGAAAATTGGCAACGTTGCCTCTGCTAATGGAAACCGCGCAGTCGGCAGCGAAACGTAACGAGCCAGGCGAGGCGACGACGCCGGCAGACACAAAAACAAACACTGCGTCAGTAAGAACGTCAGTCCGTCACTCGGTGAGAGTGACTGTCGGCTGTCGGTCGTCGGGTGAGAGCGACGGCCGGCCAGAGAGCGCAGCGCGTAGTTTTTGCGCAGCGCAGCGCTGCACAGCAACAGCGCGACGACTGAGCGGAGATTGGCGCAGAGGCAAACCCAATGGCGAATTTGGTGCGTCCATGCATATGCGACGAAGAAATTTCGCAAAGTATCAAGAAATATTTCAGATTTTATTACTGTGTCCATAGAAATTGTATATACAAAAGAACAGTAGAAAAGTAATGAAATCGCTCAATTGGGATTTGTATTCACTTCAAATGTTTACAACTTGTTTTTTATTTTTCTGCGGAAAACGTGAGCGTAACGTGTTGACAAATTCGCAACTGTGCTATGTGCTTCTGTTCAGCTTACTCCTTCTTTTTCCGACACACACACACGCTGTGCACAATTTATTTTTTTTTTCGCTACAATTTGACACACAAAGCAGCTGTCAGCATAAGCACACACATATGCATACATATGTATGTACATATAAGTATATCTGCCAGTGCGATAGAGGGAGAGTCAGACAAAGATCGAGCGAGAGAGCCTGAGTCGGGAGAGGCGGGGCCGGGTCTGGGGCTGTTATCTACTGCGCATTGTCTTGAATGTTGTTTGCGTGTGTCTGTACGTTTGCGACTGTGTGTGAGAAGAAGAAGAAAAGGAAGTGTATGTGTGTGTATGAGAGAAGACGAAGCAGAAGTGTGTATGCGAGAAGAAGTAGAAGAGTAGAAGAAGCAAAAGCAAGTGAAGGAGAGTGTGTGTGTGTGTGTTTTGTGTTTGCATGCCAGCGAAGAAGAAGAGCTGGAAGTGAGATGAAGCAGAAGTGGAAGAGTATGTGTGTGTGTGTGAGTGTATAGAAGTAGAAGTGGAGACCCGAATAACTATCGTTGATGGCAGCGGGGCAGACCGACCGTCGCTCTGTCTGTCGTTTGGTCGGCCGGGTGAGACGACGAGTGAGCCACACAAATCAACATGACACGACCAACGTCAACAGCAACAGCAACAACAAGAACAGAACCGGCACATTCAACTTCCACACAGCAGACGAAACTACATACATACATATGAATGTACATACATATATGCATACATAAGCGCAAAAGAGACAGATAGTAGAAGAGATGGTGAGACTTGCTTGACAATGGAAAGGGGAGTGGAGTGGAGTCGCCAAGATGTGCATGACAGGGTAGATGGCTTGACATATGTATGTATGCACATACATACACACATATATATATGTCTGTCCAGAGGAGATGGTGAGACGTACAGACAGAAATAAAAGGTGAGACGGTGGGTCGTGCATGACAGTGGTGACAATGAGATTGTGTGCCGTGCATGACAAGGGTGACGGTACGACACACAGGACAGTGGAGATGGTGGGTCGGTGAGACGAGTGTGACAGGGGAGAAATGCTTGGCCTAGGAGAAGGGAATCCAGAAGAGAAGAAATGGTGAGACGGTGAGACATGTATGACAGACCGTGTGTGGGCTGCCGCATTGCTTGACTACGACTCGACTGATGAGTGCCCCTCTGTCGAGAGTGTGTGCGAGGGAATACATCGACACACGAAACCAACGTGTCAGCCAAGTCGAAATACATAAATAAAGCTAAAAGCCAAAAACAGCAACAAAACCATCTCCGAATAATAATAAAAAGCCAAATAAAACGAAAGCATGCGGAGGAATAGAGAGTGTACGGCAAATTCTCTGCATGCGCACATGTCTGCGTGCGTGCATGTGTTCTTTGCGTGCGCGTGTGTGTGTGAGTAAACTTGGGTGGAATGGAATGATGGAAATGATGGGTGGAGGGGCAGAAATGTGTATGGTGGCGTAACTTGAAGCTGGGCCACATGCAAAATATTCAGCGACTTGATGCCAAATCCTTGGCAGAAGGAAATAGCATTGGATAAAACGCACGTTGTTGCATTGTGTGCGCGGTGTAGGTCGGCGGTGGGCGGTGGGCGGAGACATTCGGATTGGGTTAACGGCGATGAGAGAAAACAGGTCAATCATTGGTGGAGCCCCGCGGTGGTAGAGGGGTGCTATTGTCCCATAATCCTCTTATGATCCACCGAAAACCATATGTATGTACGTTTTTACCACGTGCTATAGCACTTGGCATACCTGATGGAATCTCTTGCGGATGCACACGTTTCCATTATGTGACAGTGGAAACTTCGGTGGGGAAGCATTTGGTTGTGTGTTTAATACAGGCGCAATCATTTTTATAACAAATATTCACGGTCAAGGGTTATGTTATGTTAACTCATGCATGTACATATGTATGTATGTATGTATGTATGTATGTATGGCTGTTGCAATGAATGCTGTCTCGGGATGGGCAAGCTCTCCTCCAAAATAGTGCTGTCCGCACGGGAGCGTAGGTAAAGAGAGTACAAAGGATCTACTACTATAAATACAAATTCATATTAAACTTTTGTGACTAGTGCCTTAAAAAGAAGTCTATTTTGTAGGACTAGGATAACGGACAAAACCAATAAATAAATAAAGAATACATATGTATACGTATGTATGCTGTGCATAGGCTCTTAATGGAGGAATTGATTACACTTTTAGGTCTGGGTGCTTTCTATCCTTGCAATTAAAGTTCACTGGATCGATCAATAATCATTATGTATGTACCTCTGCGACTTTACGGGACCCACGTTGTGTAGTTTCTAGCCAATTAGTAGCAGTCGATAATGTGACTTGCAAATAGATGATGCTTGCATTATTCCAGGAACAGCTGTTCAGTTCAAGTTCCGAAGATAAGACTTGGAACGTGATTCCCCTAACCGTAATAAGTGCAATCAGTAGCTTACCTCCATACCCTCCATTCGTTTCACGCTTTCTTGTTAATTTTCGATTGATGGCTTTTATTTGTACTATTTATTAAAGCTTGGGCAGAGAGTACATACATACATATGTACATACATATGTATGCATGTAAGTATCTATTTGACCAAAACCCATATTTTTTCTGTAGGAAGTATCTCAAAGTTGCAAAGGTTGGCCGAATTTGATCTGCAAGCGTACATACATACTTATGTACATACATATGTACATATGTGGTTCTTCGGTTTCCTAAGCGTTAATTTCTCTCCAGATTTTTGTTTTATTTTGTGTGTTTGGCTTATCAGAAGTACCCCCGCTCTGTCGCTGGGTCCGCGGATCCACAATTAACTTTTTGTGATCTTTGCTCGCCGCAGAGCCAATTCACAGTTAGACCGGGGGAGTGGGACAGAACGAACGAAAGAAAGAAAGACGGAAAGAAAGAGGGGATCGTGTGAGCAAGAGTGGGACAGGGGGAAAGAGGGAGCAATAAACCTAACCTGAATCGGCAGCAACTGTTGGCGGCGGCTGGTGGGTGACATTGCATAGCCCCATGGTGAGTGAGAGAGAGAGAGAGAGAGCGGGCAGAGCGAGGGAGAAGCCAAAGTAGCGCAACTTGCGGTGACAGCAACCACAACGAAAGCAAGGAAAAACAACAGAAACAAGAGCAGCGAGAACTAGAGATGGACGCAGGTCGTGCTTTGATTGGGCATGGAACACGAACAACACGAATATATCGCAGACAAATATTCCCTCTAAAGCAGTCTTAAACCTGAAGAGATTTTTTCAGATGAGTAATACACATATCCTCAGTTCGATTTATGTACGTAATGCTGTCGATATTTCATATGGTATTTACCACGATCCCAGTTGTATCCGTGCTCCATTGCGGTGTTAATTGTTTCATCCAACAGCAGATTCAATGATCTCTTCGTGATGCACGAGCACGGTGACACACTCCCATCGCTAGCGAGAATGACAGCAGCAACAACAATTGCCGGTTTTGCGCGCGTAATCGATGCTGGCGTCGACGTCGACGTCGGCGTCGGCAAGCAGCATCTCTTTCCCTAACCCCCTCCCTCCGACAGACACACAGCAAACCGCTTTACGATCTTGTATTACGTGTTGGCGTTTGCATGATGTTGTTGTTGCCGTTGTCGCGGAGGTTGTAGTTGTTTTTGTCGTTGGTTTCATTTGTGCATGAGATCGGTTTTTTGTTGTTGCTTCAATCAAGTTACAGTTCCAGTTGTACCCCTCCCCTGCACCCTAGAAACCCCTTGCCAAAGACGGTCATGGCACCCAGCAACAACAGGCCAATCGTGTTTTTTTTTCGAATGATACACACACCCATACATAAGTCCATACATAGTGTGTGTGTGTGTGGAACCGGTTTCCTTTTACTGCTTGCATATTTTTAGCAACAAGTTGAAAAAGAGTTGCCCCTCGACAAAAATGAGACTTGGGACGGGACTCGGACACTGGTTTCCAAGGGAAGTGTGTGGGGGGTATGGTGCTGACTTAGCTATAGTGCTGCCAGACACACACACACACACACATACACACACACACACACACATGAAGAAGAACATGGACAGGCAGACAGAAAAATGATAATGAAAACGTGTATAAAGATCGACAGAGAGACAGCGATCGGCATTCGCTTGTAACAAAACTGTTTTTCTTTTTTGTGTGCTCTGTCCATACAAGTCGCGCCAAAGAGAGAATCCGAAAGGAGGCAAACAGAAAGAAACGAGCGAAAAAACGGAGCTTCGAGGGCCGAAGCTTTTGATACCCTTACGGTAGGTAAAGTCGCTAATTTGTAAATGCATGGTATTCCACACTCAAAACAGTCAGACTGATACTGGTCGACGGACATGCATTATCAATCATGAGGATCAGCGTTGCAAACATCTGATGAAAAAGTAATACCTCTCATTTTCAAGGGTATAATATAAAAACCCCTTTCGGCAGCCCCCTCCACAAAGAGCTTTTGTCAGGGAAGCGACTGAGTGGGATAGGGTGAGATGGCAAGAAAGAGAGGGAGAAGGCACAAAAGCAACCGCAAACATAGCCGCTGCGTCATTGACGTCGACGGCGACCGCGGCAGAGGCAGAGGCGACGCCGCGAAACAATTGCCGGCCATTGTTGTCGACGACGACGACCGCGTCAATATTGTCGTTTCCCTAACTACAGCCTCAAACAGAGAGCATAATCGAACCGGGACGCGGCAGGGTGGCATAATATACATACGTCGCATATAGGTCGCTTCCAGATATTAATAATACCATGATGCATTTATGACTCTGAAATGGTGCCTTTAAATATGGCACTCCCCGTACATAGTATTAGATATTAAAAAAATAAATGCACTGCATTGCTAAATGTATATCTTAGGTTTATTCGTAGGGTATATCAGGGTGCGGTTTTCTTGCGGCATTTTTTTTTAGTTTCTTTCTTTTCTTCGCATTTTGTTACATTTGCTTTGCCATTCATATTTCTTTCTGTTTATTGTTGTCCCTCCTCCTCACGCCTCAGACGATGGGCTGGTTGGTTGTGCGAGGGTGATTGCAGTGGAGAAGGGCAAAGAGGGAGGCAGATAGAGAGAGAGGAAAGCAAACACAATGGCCACACTTTGACCCTGACTTTTAATGTGTACATTCGCCGACGGACGGCCCCCGTGCTCCCCCTCTTCCGCTGATCGGACCGACACATGCTAAATTATTGTTATTATTATGAATTGTGTTTTATGCATTCGTTTTACCCTTCCTAGAGCGAGTTGTACAATATTGAGCGGACGCTTGATCAACGCAGAGAAGGAGGCCTCTTAGATCAAAATCAAAAGCAGATTCTCTCCATCCGATTGTATGCGATGTTATACATACATATGTATGTACATATGTTAAATCCCTCAGTTTTATTGGATATATTCTGGAAACTGGCCAAATCGGAACTATCAAGGATCACCATATAATTAGAACGGTCGGTTGAAAAACATTTTTCATGTTTCTGGAATTAATCCAACCAAATGTTAGAAATTTTCGTTTCTCAAGCTTTTCAGAGCTGTTTTGTCGACCATAACTCTTTGGGTTGCCATTTGCTTTATAAATCAGCAGGTAGCTCCTATTTGCCTCATAATGCTTCAGGTAGGTATTTGCCCCAAAAGGCTCCCAGCCAACGCCAACATCCTGCCACCGCCGCCGCCGCCTCAGCAGCTCCACGCGGCAGCTCATTTGCCTAGGCAACGGGTCATTTGAGTGAAGGGTTTTTCATTTCAATTGAAAAGCAAATTATTTCTCTCTTCTTATCGCCAGCTGCTTAACGATATCATTTGCTCTTTGCCACACGCTCTGTATCAACCCAGCCGCCCCCAACAACACCTCTGACTCGGATTCCGGCCTCGCCTTTGCCACTGCCTCTTCCACCGCCCGGCAGCCTGCCTGCTGACCAACGTAGTACATACATATGGCCATGAGAACGGCTTATTTCTGGTATGTATATTCTATTCATCTCGTATTTCCATCTTCTCTTTTGTGTGGAGCTTTCAATGCACACAGACACACACACACACACACACATGCAGCCATTCGTTCTAGCTCTGATTGGGCTGCTGTTGCACGGTGCATTTTCCACCGATGGTATTTTCCTCTTTGTGTCGATGGATTAGACTCTGTTTCACGTGAGGCGTCGTCGGTTGAAAACGATGAGTGCAACAGGCAGGCGCTTCTTCAGCATGAGCGACTCCCAGAGAGGGGGCGTTGAGAGATAATGTAGTTATGGCAACGGGGCAATTAGAGGAACTAAGCTCCTATTCTCAAGCCTTAGAGTAGGAGTGCACTTACGGACTGTCAGCTGGAAGTGATTCATGTTACCAATTATAACCTGGAAGCCAGCAATTAAATTGAGGTCTTTAAATCCTGACTGCAGCCCGACTGCACGGAGACCAAAGACTACACTTGACCGAAAACACCACTAACCAACCGGATCAATTCACTGAAATAACACAGTTAGAAATGAGACAAGTCCTCAGGATAGCCACACATTCACTCGTGTCCAGTGTTTGCCTCATCTTTTGATCCATGACCTTTTTTCATCCACCCACGCGTTGACCTATCTCCAAACCAATTTGCATTACTGTCACCTCAGTCAAACTATTTTTCATGGCAAAATAGGCCTTTTGATTCCGAGTTGCAGGGACATTAGTGGCCCCGGTAGTGCGCCCCCAGAACTAGGGGAAATCACGACAGCACCTGTCGTGACGAATCAGTTTTCATTTCACCGAACATGCTTCTGATACTAGTTTGAGTCCAGATTATATGCGGTACTCAAAGAGCATAGGTATATACTATACCAGGATACTAGGACTCTCATGACAGCCAGAGATTGAGCGCTTAAAAGCCAGCCGCTCTCTCGTTCTGCAATGACATATCCATCCTTTTAGGAATGTGTGGACTGTTCCGCACTATCGGACTGTGGATCTTCAACGATATATTTTTCAAATTCGGATATATCCTCCTGGTCCCATCCATCAATTTGTTTGTCCTCTTCTTGGAGCTTAGCTTTAGCTTTTTGTATGCTTCTTCTCTGATGTCTGCCAAACTTAGGTAAATATACTGGTATGACCACTTATGCCCTGAGCAGCCTCTTACTAAACATGTCCACATGTCTTTGCGTGCTGGGGGTGCTTCGTGCTTCGACGGGGTTGCTAGCATGATTTGAATCTATTTCTGTTTTTATTTATAACAAAAAAAGCGCAGGATCCGATCAGTTCGGTGGCCGTGGCTGTAGGTACTTCTGCCGAATGATGGCACCCTGACTTACGGACCGACAGACTGGCTGTGCAATAACATACACACATGTTCCAGGTGTGTGTGTTCCAGATTAATGCACCTGTACAGTTTTACCCTTCTGATTATTCTGCTTGTATTGGTTTTTTATGACGGCGCTGTCGAAGGGGATTTATTCCGTAGATCGTAAATCGTAAAAATCATATCAAGTTGATTCAAGACCTGCTCGTGGTATCTTCTGCCCACAATATGAAAAAATCTTATTTCGTATATCCTTAAATACATAATATATGTACATCCATGACTTAACATTAGAATAATTGTCAGGGTATTCAGCGTGCGTCGTTTCAATAAGCAAAGATTTGCAAACATTTCCTGAGATCTACCTCAAAATTGTTATGAAATTGGGGTGGGGATCAAAAATTCGTTTTCGAATTTGGGCGCATATTTTATATTTGAATTAATACTTTTTACTACGAAATAAAATGAATGCAGAGAATATAATTGTTTGATTATCCAACCAGTTAATCGAAAAAGGATTTTTAAAGAAGATGAAATTTTAAAACATGCTTTCGGCTTGGAAATTCGGCATTACGAATTCGGTACACAATAAAAGGCGTATTTGCAGGAAAGTTCCTTTTGTTTTTAGATTTGAATGTTCTCCCGACTTCGCGACTTCCTAGCTGCACATGAATGACCATTATGGCCGTAACTCATCTTACTATTCCAAAGGGTTCCGACTACTGTGAACACCATACTACACGGCCCATTTGGTTTAAATGCTGGATGTATGTGCATTAGCGCAAAATAATTTTCTGGTTTTTCTGCTGCTGAAGTTTCTGGCGAGCCTAATATTTGCTTTATTTATTAAGAATTTGAATAAGAAACCGAGTAATTGCACAAAATTGTAAAATTTTCTCTATCGGCGTCATCTGGAACTACAGGTCTTGTAGTTCAAATTAACTCCTATAGAGTGCAGCAGAGTAGTTCGCGGTAATGCCGTCTCAGATCTTCACCCTGACTATACCTCTGGCGGCGCCATCTGGAACTAAACACAAATGTATTTTCCTGACATCCCCAAAAGAGTGCTGCTGACAAAAGTAAGAATGAGATAACAATACTAGGGAAGTTTTTAAAAATAAATATATAAGTAAATCTAAATATATGTATGTGCATATTTACATAATTTAAGATTTAATCAAAGATTCAGAATCGAAAAAAAAATCATCGAATGAATGCATCCACAGTTAATGTTTGCATTTACATACATATCATTTTTGGACTCGGATTAATTTCAGAAAATTGCTCAGCGAAATGAAAAATGATTCGCCATGACACATGTGGTACCTATCTACTCCCACAGTTCCCAACGGTGCATCGGGTACGCATGACCGCGTCGACCAATGTCCCTGCAAATCAGACTCAAAATTCTGCATGTTTGACCATAAAAAATGGTTGCACTAATGCGACATTAATTAAAATTGAAATTAGCTCGGAGATAATTCAACGCGTGGGTGGCGCTGGGGGACGACAATGCGCGGTTAAGGCATAGATCCGCTCTTGCGGAACAGAAATGCAATCAAAGTGTTTTTTATCCCCTTGTAGCTGTATGACATTAGAATTTGTTTAATTTGCTGCATTATAGACAAAACGCAAACGTAGTGTTCGTCGCCGCCTCCAGACACGCCCTCTAGCTATCAGTCGAATAACTGAGGCATAATTTGTGACAAAATTATGTCTTCCAACACACACTGAAAGCAAAAGTGGATCTAAAAAGTTCAAAAATCGATCATCTCTGCCGCAGCGCTGCTCCCAGCTCTCGCTCTCACGGCATTCTTTTCCCATGAGGCTGTCTCTGCTTTCGCAGCTAGTCAGTTAGAAAAATATAATGGCTGGGAAAATAGATAGAAATTCATCATGCAGAATTAAAAAAAAAAACTCTTCGAGTATAAAAATGTTTTTTAGAGCGTTGCTAGGATAGTTGAAAGCGGAATTTTTTAATGAGCAATAACTAACGGCACACCTGATAAAAATTAATCATAAACTAACAGACTCGACTACAAGATTATTGGAATCGATCACACAGCACAGTGTTATACGTCAAACAAATTTAGAGCAAAAAGTTTAGCCAACAGGAAATAAATATTTCAGTCATTCGAAACAGTTCAGTCGTCGGGAGAGGATATTAAATCGAAAAGGAAAAGAAAATAGTAAGTGAAATACAAAATTAAAAGCAGCAGTAGGAATTTTTCAAAACCAAAAACCCTGAAGCGGGTTGTCGGGATACTCCTGCAACAACATCAACAAAAAGGCAGGTGGAGTTGTACCTTTTGGGGAGAAAAAGTTGCAATGTTGGGAGAGAATTTCTGCGGGTAAGCGTTCCCCAAATCGGTAAATATGCGATACGTGTGCGGTTCCAACAACAGCGAAAACCCCCTAGATCCCTACATAAGTTATGTTTCCATCGCATAGTAGGATCCAGGACTCGGTCAAATTTAGTAAAATTGAAAAAATAAAAAAAAAATAATTTTTTTTTTGAAATTTTGACATTTTATTTAAAGGCATACTTGATTGTTCCCATTTCATATGGGTAAGAATGAAGGTTTGACATTTAGTCACAAAATTCTGCACGTCAATTTTGGATATTGAAGGATATTTCGTTTTGTTTTAGATCTTTTTAGCGCAGGTCCGTGTATCGATTTTTTACCATCAATTCTTCCTCTCTTCACGAATCTTCAGCTGCTGGTGCGTCTGCGGACGAAGAAGAGGCTACCCACCCCCCAAATGGAGGTCCTGCCTCCTCTGGCTTGCAGAAGGAGGAAGAGAAGCAGCAGCAGCCACACAGCGATGCTATGGAAAAACAGAACCGACAACAGCACGCAGGACAACAGCGAGGACAGGGCGACAATCAACAACGCCAAGGAGGCTCCCAGCTCTATAGTTCTCGCCAGCCGCAAGGCGAACTCCCCCAATGGCCAGGCCAGCCGCGTGGAGCTTTGGGAAAACCAGGTCAAGTATCTGTCAATTATCTCGACGTTAACTTGGACCAAATGCCTGCGGTGGCCTACCACTACGATGTGAAGATCACGCCAGAGCGTCCTAAGAACTTCTATCGTCAGGCTTTTGAGCAGTACAGAGTTGAACACTTGGGCGGTGCGATTGCCGCATTTGATGGACGTGCATCGTGTTACTCAGTTGTGAAGCTAAAATGCAGCTCCCAGGGCCAAGAAGTGAAAGTAAGTGTTGTTGTGTTGTCGCCGAGCTTGATGCACCTTTGAAGTGAAACTTGCTTTCCTGCCGTCCAGGTAACAGATCGCCACGGCCACTCTACGTTCATATTCATAATTACCCGTCCAAAAAAAAAACTACAAAACATACGGCTGTAAACTGTGGTGGCCCAAGGAGATACAAAACTACATAAATACGGGCACTCTACGTTCATATTCATAATTACCCGTCCAAAAAAAAAACTACAAAACATACGGCTGTAAACTGTGGAGGCCCAAGAAGATACAATTCAGCTTCATCTGATCGTTTTTCTACACAAACCTACATAAATACGGGCACTCTACGTTCATATTCATATTTACCCGTCCAAAAAAAAAAAAACTACAAAACATACGGCGGTAAACTGTGGAGGCCCAAGAAGATACAATTCAGCTTCATCTGATCGTTTTTCTACACAAACCTACATAAATACGTATTTATGTAGTTTTGTATCTTCTTGGGCCACCAAGCAAGCGGCAACGCTCGGCGGAGGACACCACCACACAAGTCCAACAGGCCAAGAGGACGAAAACACTGATTGGCCCGCGGACAGATTTCTCGTCCTTCCCGAACATCCGCTGGCAAAGTGACGTGCGGGACGGTAAACGGGGAAGCTGAGCAGACGAATTATGTGTGGATTGGATCATGGAAAGCGACTCAAATATATTCGCCAAGTGCCGCAATAATGTGTTGCAATTGGGAGTTCCTCAATCGAGTTCCCAGAAATCGAGCTGCTTCAGTACATCTCTTACGAGTATATGACATGCCACTCTAGAACCTCTCCGAAATACCATCCAATCTGCCGAAGCCTATGTCTGTGCCCGACGTCTTGTGTGTTCCAAACATTTTCCTATTGTCTGTTTGATCTAAAAATAAACGTTTACCATATTTTAATGCCCCTTTTAATGTCAACTGTTACGTGCTGGCCCTGACTCCGGCTCCATGAACTTGGGGCCAACGTTTTCAATGCCATAAATTGGGGTATGAGCACAGCGTGTGGCCCTTGGGGGGCTACCTATGGGTGCCAGCGACTGGGGCCCCAGTGCAAGGCGGTGCTTTGAACTCCTTCGCTGTTTACGACAGTGTCGTATATGTATGTAGGCCTCCCAAGACAATGACGATGACAATGAGTCAGCTGTGACGACAAGTGCTGACGCAACTGACTCCTCCCGATGGCAGCTTTAGCGACAATCGGCCCTGTTAATGGCATATAATTACGCGGATCAAAGCGGAAACCGATCATTTGAAAGGTGAAATCTGACGAAATGTTGTCAATGTAAGTGTCCCAAAATCATGTCCCTTCAAGTGCCGTCTCTAGCCGTAAGACAATTGTTTCTGGCCAATGAATCATTAGTTGGAGGAAAATGGAGGACCACCGCCCAAGTGTGAGGACGCCAAGGCAGGGTGAAAGCCATCGCTCGGCGGTCCTCTACGCTCAAGGAGGTCTACCCAGGAGCCCAGCTGGAGGCCGTCAAGTGCGAGGACATCCCCAACAATCCGAGGCCCAGAGCGTGGGTCTCGGCGAAGCCTGCAGAGCCGGATAAGATTCTCCGGATTCTGCAGGTCTGCAACCCCCACCTTCCCACCGCGCCAAATCATCCACGACACGGAGGGCGCTGTGGACTACGGTCGAGACAGACCTGGAGCCACCGGAGATCCCTAGCCTGTGTCGGTGTCGGATGACATCCTAGATGGTTACGTGTCAGACGTGAGCGATCTCAAGCACATCTCCACCTAGCCAAGGGTGGAGCCGACATAGTCCTCATTCACCTCACACACGCCCGGCGAGCATGTGATTTGTATGTACTCGAACAGCACTGCCTGGTTCAGTGGTGCCAAGCTGCGCGTTCACCTGGACATACAGGTGGGAGAGCATGCCATCCTCGGAAACAGGGTCTCTGATCTGAGGACTAATGACTATAAGCTGACACCGCAGGTAAAACTCGCACCTGCATCCTTGCAAAAAGAGATTTGCACTTATTTTTGCTTCCGAATTTCTCAGTGCTCACTGAGAATCTGCTCCACAGACTGCGAGGCCAAGGCGACTGTGCTCCGCGTCATAGGATACAGGTGGGCACGAGCGAACCGGCACCCGCCGTAACTGTACACACCGTCGGAAGTCCGACTAGAGTGCGACGCCAGTGGGGAAGCACTGACACCAACGAAAGGGGTCAGAGGGTCCTATTAAATAGGATTAGATTGTAGGGAAAATCATCAGCGTGGCTTACTTAACCAATATACACATTTTTCCTGTTGTACTATCTCGAGTTCTTAAAGCCAGTAATTCAATCTTTCACCTCATGGGAACATCGTATCCTGGAGGGTCCTTCTCGGACCACAGGTGCGTGGAAACCGTATTCTCTTTTTCACTACCGAGACCAGCTCAATTCCGGAACCTTAGGCGGACAAACTGGGCTCGGTACTCAGACTGTAAATTGACAGACTGGCCTTGTAATCGGCCTAGCTCTGCTCAACGTTTTCAGTCTTAGCTTTATTGAAGTCTCCGGGAGGCTTTCCGGAGTTCCCTCAGTTTCGGATTCCACCATTCAGGTTTCTTCCGGCCTCTGCTCTTGCCAGAGGGGCAGGATTTATCGAGCGCCTCATTGCAGGCGTCGGTAAATAGTTTAACGTGATGAGTCGTCGGCTGCGTTGAAAACAGATCACACTACCTGCTAAGCCAGGAGAACATTTCCTGGGCAATCAAAAGCTTCAAACCATACAAGTCTGCGGGACCAGATGGCATCATCCCTGCCCAACTGATTCACGCTGGACAAAAAGCCACTAATTGGCTCAAAAGGATATACGAGGGAATCTTATCCCATGGATATATCCCGGAAACCTGGCTTCATACCAAAGGCGTCTTCATCCTCACACTGCCCCCAAAGATTTCAGACCCATAAGTCTATCGTCCTTCTTTCTGAAGACGATGGAACGGCTTTTAGGGATGCATCTCACGGTAAATATTCCGCCTAGTCTAATCTCAGACTCCCAGCATGCCTATCGGAAAGAAAGATCCACCGAAACGGCCCTACACACGATCACACCTCACACACCTCAACTGTAAGGAGTACACCCTTCCTCAACATAGAAGGCGCCTTTAATAACATCCTCCCGACCGCCATCACGAGTGCACTTACGGACCTGGGGGTTGACTCCCGGACGGTGAGCCTGATCGATCAGATGCATCACTGGGGACGTCAACGTCCACCAGATTTGTCAGTAGAGGCACCCCGCAGGGCGGAGTCCTCTCGCCCCTCCTATGGAACGTGGCAGTGAATGAACTGCTGCGGGAGATAGAGGGGGGTGGTTGCCGCGTAGTGGCGTATGCGGGCGATGTTGCTATAGCATTCTCGGGTAAATTCCCGCAGACGCTGTGTGAGTGCCTGACAAGTTAACGTCGAGATAATTGACAGATACTTGACCTGGTTTTCCCAAAGTTCCACGCTTCATGGTGAGTGCCGACAGTGGCGGCTGAGGCAGACCTCGTCCCTGGGCTCCTGGCCATTGCCGGAGTTCGACTTGCGGCTGACGAGAACTATAGAGCTGGGAGCCTCCTTGGCGTTGTTGATTGCCGCCCTGTCCTCGCTGTTGTCCTGCGTGCTGTTGTATGTTCTGTTTTTTCATAGCATCGCTGTGTGGCTGTAAAAATTCCCACCGATCCGCTAAAATGAACGCTAAATTATAACGTTTTAGACATGCTATGGAGTCGCTCCATGCATTCCTGATCATTGATCCGCGATCACCGATCCCAATCGCCAGAGCCAAATCCGGCTGCATATTGCGTTAAACGCGCGGGAGTCTCAGTTCAGATTGGTTTCGATTCGCCAGCCAGTTCCTATCTATATGAATTTTTTTTGGACCAGCTTATGTGTGAATATAGCCTGGGGGCTCTCATCTTCCATCTGAGCTCTACCACCTCGCACCACGCTCCTTTATCTCTCGCATTTAAGTACTTTAAGTCCTTGGATATGTACACCGCCGCGGATAAGTTATATTTGTAAAATGTAGTTCCTCCCAACTGCATCCTCGCAGTCTCCCCAGTTAATCAGCGGAACAGCTCCTGCTCTTATCCTGCGCTTATGCACAGCCCTACCCTACCCTACCATCATTGTAGAAATCCCCACTAGTCGTAGTTTACGGTTTAAGCGAATTTTTTTCATAGTTTCTAAGTGCAAAATAAAATACAAAATCCACAACAGATTATATAATTCTTTCCTTATTCTGTCACTGCGCGAGGGGCCCGCTTAGGGTCCGTGAAGAAGATATATCAATTGGATTGGATAATATACTAAGTATATCTCCGAGGAATTTTTTTTGCATTTAACAAAACGAAATGAAAGAATTGTTTATATCGGACTATCTGCTAATGTTTATAAATAATATCTACTCGTACTCGTATTCAAAGTCAAGATTCTCGTACATGGGACTTCCTTTCTGATGACCTGTGGGGAAATCTCCTGCGCCTGTGCCTGCTACTAGTCCAGGGGATCTCCGAAACCCTTACAGAAGAGGCTAAAGGAGGAGGGAGAGACCACACGCACACAAATGTTAGTCAGCCAAATCGAATCGAATCGGTTCGTGGACAGCTTATAGTTACCTATTTCTTCGGTGGATTGCAGCTCCAGGCCAAGCAATACAACCTCATTGGTCTCTGTACAAATTGCGACTTGTGGCATTGTATTGCTGGTCCCATTTTTCCTCCCAGCTAAGAAGATTCCCCACAGCGATAGCAGGCTCTTTTGGATTGCCCATGTGATGCTTGCGCTTGCGTCCGTTGGGTTGCCCAATGGGTGGCCATGTGTCTGGCAATATCGACCTGCTGAGCTCCTCGTCGATTTTTATACCCGATACTCAAAATGAGTATTGGGGTGTATTAGATTTGTGGTAAAAGTGGATGTTTGTAACGTCCAGAAGGAATCGTTTCCGACCCATAAAGTATATATATTCTTGATCAGCATCAATAGCCGAGTCGATTGAGCCCTGTCTGTCTGTCCGTCCGTCCGTCTGTCCGTCCCCTTCAGCGCCTAATGCTCAAAGACCATAAGAGCTAGAGCAACGATGTTTTGGATCCAGACTTCTGTGATATGTCACTCCTACAAAAATATTTCAAAACTTTGCCCCGCCCACTTCCGCCCCCACAAAGGGTGAAAATCTGTGGCATCCACAATTTCGACGATACGAGAAAACTAAAAACGCAGAATCGTAGAAAATGACTAAATCTTCCAGAGTGCAAAATCTGAACCAGATCGTATAAATATTATAGCCAGAATCACGAAAAAAATTTCACTCTTTCTCGCTCTGTCTCACTCTAACACACAGGTTTCATGGTCGGTTTTGCCAATTGCAAAATATGAGTTCAAGGATCTCAGAACCCATAAGAGCTAGAGCAACCAAATTTGGTATCCACACTCCTGTGATATCGGACCTTGACCGTTTTGTGTCAAAATTTCGCTGATCATCTGGATCAGATCAGATCATTTTTATAACCAAAAGGAACAAATCAATTTGCACTGGCTACGCAGCGCCCGACGTCACGCTCAGAGTGATTTTCTGTCTCTCTCGCACGTATTGTTTGTCGTGTCGTTCATTATTAGTGGCGTCTGGCGGAGGAGAGCCATATTGACTTAGTATCGGGTATAACTGTAAAGTTGCTGCGTCCGCCTCAACTCACAACGTTCCCCCCCGTTTGTTGTATATTCGCTCTGTCCTAATTCTCTGGTGTTTGTATTGTTCAGATGGCTCCTTTTAATTGAACCTTTTTTTTACCAATGAAGTGGAGTGGAAATATTGGTTTTTTACTTGTCACAAAAAATGCAACTCTGGCTTGGACTGAGCACACTGGCCCAACACTGCTCAGCGTTAATCCCAATCAAGTCACGAAACGTCTTTTAACACATACATGTTCCGTGCACCGATGAACTTTTGATGTACTGTACTGTTTTCTCCACTTTTTTGTTTGTTGCTGTTTGTTGATTAATTAATAATCCAAAGGAGTTGCGTTATGGTTTGATCCATTCTCTATATTTTCCTCATTTTCTCACGCGGACCGCACTGAAACTATTTGCACTTACTTTCTACGAGGAAAACGCTCTGGATCTGGCTTCGGGACCGCCTCAATTGCAGCAACATATTGCTACTTCACTTCACAGAAGGTCCAAAGGTCCCAGCCTAACGGGAATGAGTTAAAAGTATTATGGCTCTTAAATTTAACAGCTAACAATGTAAGGATACATTTCATGTCGCTAACTGGTTCATATCCTGTGTGAACAAAACTTTCATAAAATTATAAAAGGTCCGCTTAGAGTACGACGCTACAACCAACCAACTCAATAAGGAGTTACCATCATAACCGATCATAAACATAATTTTATGCAGATAACATTGAGAAAATGAAAGAGGTAAGAGAGATAATGTTTATCAACAAAAAAACATTTTAATTTAGTAAAAAAAAAAATCTATATTTACATTTTAGGTTCTTGAAACGCTGAACCCAGAAGATTCTGAATCTATTGAGCTGGCAAAAGAGCTGGTAGAAGCAAAGGTGCTACCATTAGCAAAGTCAATGGATTCATTTAAAGAAGCTGAAAATATTGTTCATAACATAACTGGTGGTTTTGGAATAGATTTCAAAACGTCAGAGCCTCTTAAATAATTATTTAGAGAAAATGTTGTATATTTCCTCTAGTTTACTAGTTGACAATTGTTAATCAAATTTCAATATATATATCACCTTAAAATCGTTTTTATATTATTGTGATTTGATTAGCATATGCATATTTTGGCATATATCTTGCGGATGGAGACTGGGCAACTGCACGGAGAACGTCAGTAGTGATTTTGGGAATGAAGATTCAGCGGCATTTAGATTTTATATTATTTATTGGTTTGTATCAAGCCCAAAACAAAGCCAAGCCTCGAACACCATCGATTACGATTCGCTTTTGACGCATACATTGTACAGTGTGCAGTATTAAATAAATAGTTTAAAATGGAAAAAAAGTTATAAAATATTTTATTTTATTGAGATGTAATTGGGACGTAGATAACAGTGGAGCCATTCGGGTTCTATTCATTTTCTGACAGTCTGGCAGCGCCTACGCACAGCTGCTGAAGCGAAAGCACCGTTATACTGTACAAATGTAGGCAATGTGAAAATAATGAAATAAATCGAAAATCTCTCATTATGAGTCAAATGCTGTTAATTTTCAGTAGCTAATCCAAAAATTGAGCTTGTGCTTACCACGCCGAAGCGCAATCACTTGCTTAAGGATGTTCCCCCATCCGCACCAGGTGTCAAATTCTCGGCCGCGGTGCATATGGTACTGCTTTTAAGTCAATTTATCGCGGTATTTTTTACCCAATAAAATGGATATATCTTATTGATCGCTTCTGAACTTTGAACAGATTACTCCGCTTGAAGATTATCAAGGGACATAATTATCATAATAACAGAGTCCACTGTTGCCTTTAGTATTATCGTTATGGAGTGTCCGTAGGATACTGGACACGCTAGCGTTGGCGTTCATCCACAGAGTGCTGTATGTGATTCGGTTGGACATTGTGGCTGCTCTGCGCTACTGTGTGCTTAACGTGCTCCGCGTGGACCTCAAGCCTGCCAAAATTTTGGTAACTGCCAGCGCAACTACATTTCCAAGCTGTGCTACATAGGGTCATACATTAAAATTGGCGAGTTTTGAGCCCGCCAGAGCCAGAGCAATGCCAGGGGCACCCTGTCTCTGCAAGCCCTGCGCTCGGATCCACTTTCAGGCGCCTCGGCCACTCCCTGGTTTGGCATGTGTCAAATGCAGTGCAGTCGCTGCAACGACTCCATCACTTATCAAGTGGTCAAGCCCTCTCCGGCGACTACCCCAAGAGAGCACCCCTCAGCTGTAACCGGAAAGGGGATTTTGTAAGTGAGTGAAAGCAGTTCAAGGGCGGATGGCGTGCCGCAATCTAAATTTTAAAACATCGTGCAGCAGTAGCCGTGAGCTAAAGAGGAAGCACGAAGAACAGATCTGAACCTAAGCTGCTGGGGGATCGAGCCTAATTTCCACACGAGCCCTATTCTTCTGAGGAATAACCTGGAGCTCATCTTGAGCAGAAGCTCTCCCGCCGGCTTGCTTTTCGGCTTATGTCGTGATTATGTCGTGTTCGTTTGTAATTTGTTTGAATTATTTGTACTGTTTTATAAGCTTTTACCATAGAAATCTTTCGATTGATTGATCTTTGATTGATTATTACATTAAGGGCAAGACAGGTGTGGGTCAATAATTTATATTTTGTAACTTCTTTTTCGTTTAGAAGAAGTGAAGATATTTTGTTAGTTTTCTGCCTAAACAAAATACATAGGGTTCGTCTTCATGAACTCTGGCACTATCAAACGCTTTGCGTACTCCACCTGGGGAGAACGAAACTTGGTGCAGCTGGAAGAAAAGCAGTCAAGATGACTGTTCGGGCCAGCCGCTGAAGAATAACCGTAACTTTAACATTATTATTTATGAGCATAGAGAGCCGCCTACATATGGTGTAAAACGTTGACTTTCTGCAGAGCTGCTGCGCTCTCCCGCTAAAGGGGGCTCTCTGCCGCCGCCACTTCGGCAATTACTTTGATCTGCTGCCGCCACTTCGGCAGTCACTTTGATCTAACGCCGTCGTCTATAGTTTAGTTCTATGCTAACCCCTCTGCGCATTGGTTGCATATCGATCTCGCATAAAGTTTATCTGGCAATAGCAAGCAATCGGCTTCCGCTAAGCCACCAAGATTAAATACGAATTATAAAGTTTAACCAAAAATCTCTTTTTATTTTGAAATACATAGGTGCCAAAAAAGCTTGGCATCTCAAACATTGGTGACCCCCCGACGTGATATAAAACCATTTCTTAATCGCGTTCCGTTAAAACACTTATTAATTATACAATATTGTGTTGTTGGGTAGTTTAACTACCAACAAATACATTTGTGTGCACATTAAAAACAGTTTAAAGTGCAAATTCAGTGAGAGTGCCGCTGGAATATTTATAGACAAATTCCGGTACTTTAAGCGTCGAATCTCTCATTCTCTGCGCAGCTGCAGCCGCGGTTCTTGACTTTTCGTGTCTTGCATTCTCGCTCTCGCGTCTATACATCGTCGCTTAAGCGGTATTTCATTTTCCGTTGTTTTGTCGATTGCACAACGGTTAACATGGACAACGATCCAAATACAGGCGCGAGCGGAAATATTGTGGTGGCTGATTCCAGACTGAGTCTGTATAAGCGTAAAAGTCAGTCATTATATGATCGATTGCACAGGCTTGGCGAATCCTTCGCGGGGAATAAAATCGATAAGCTGACCGCCGCGGAAGTCGAGGTGCGCCTTGATATGTTGCCAGAAATTCGAGAGGAATTTAATAAGGCCCATAATGAATTGGAGGCTCTCGATCAAAACGAGATTGGGAGTGAGCTGCGCGAAATCTTCGATACTCTTTTCATATCGTTGAAAGCTGAGTTGCTGGCTGCTGTTGAAGACAGGCTGTAAGACAGTCACACGCCGCTGCCCATTCTACGACTCTGCCAAGCCATTCCGGACATAGTACCATCATCATGGCTCACAAGCAGCGACTTCCTGAGCTGAAGGTGCCTAAGTTTTCTGGTGGATACGTCGAGTTCTCGGATTTTATGGCAATGTTCAAATCGGTGATTGAAGCGGATGCGGATCTCAGTGACATCGAGAAATTCCAGCACCTTCGCTCTTGCCTCGCTGATGCGGCTTTGGATTCGGTTCGATCGTTGGAGCTCTCCAGTGCCAATTATCGTGCGGCTCTGGATATACTTAATAAACGCTTTAATAACAAAAGACTTGTTTTCCAGGCACACATCAAGAAGATTCTTGGGCTAAAGAGGGTAGACTCGCCTTCTGCTAAAAGGCTTCGGGAGTTTTCGGATGCAGTCAATTTACACATGCGAGCGTTGCAGACATTGGGAACTGCTGAGGAGGTTTCAGGATTCATGGTCATCAACATGCTGCTGCAGAAGTTGGATTCGAAGACGCAAACCAAATGGGAGGAGCACACATCGTCGGATGCTATACCTACCGCAGAGGAATTCTTCGAATTCTTGCAGCAACGGTGCCAGAAAATGGAGCGATTGGAATATGCTACAGCGACACACGCTAGTAGCGATCAGGTGGGAAAAAACCATTCCTATACGCAGGTTAAGAAAACGTTTGTAGCTTCCAACTCTTCCGCCGACCCGTCTGTATGCGTCTTTTGCCACTCAGCGGGCCATGGAATATACTCGTTGCCTATTGCCTAAAACCGGGGCACCGGACCCGCGCATGCAATAGTGAAAAATGTCGAGTATGCGGCGGTAGGCATCATAGTTTGTTGCACTTCGATAGTATACAGCCCACAACACAAGGCTGCCCAGGTATTACTCCTCCCGATCTGGCCGTTCAACCGGACACTCTTTCCGTTGCTCAAAATTCTGCTAGCAGCTCGTCTCTACCTTCGTCTACCTCTCTTGCTGCCCAAGGTCTTCACTCTGATGTCGTGCTTCTGGCTACAGCCGTGGTTCTCGTGAAGAATCGGTCTGGCGTTTTAGTTCCTTGTAGTGCCATCTTAGATTCAGGATCGCAGCTGCATCTCGTCACATCCAGGTTCGCCCAGCAGCTTCAGCTTAGGAGAACTCAATCGTCTGCACTTGTGTCTGGGCTGGGCGATACCAGCGTTTCTACTGAGGGATCCACCATAAGCATTTGTATGCATTCTCGCACCTCTGCTTACACAACTACGCTTACTGCTCTCATCGCCCCCACGATTACCGATTCTCAACCAAGTATGGCAGTAAATGTATCCGATTGGCGTATTCCATCTAACATTCAGCTCGCTGATCCTGCATTTTTCAATCCTCAACGGGTTGATCTTCTCATTGGTGCGAGCGTTTTTTATGATCTCCTCTGCGTAGGGCAAATCAAACTCACCGATGGACTGCCTCTTCTGCAGAAGACCCGGCTTGGGTGGATCGTATCTGGCGCTGGACAGAAGGTATCAAGCTCGGCGCTTTTGGCCACGCACAATTGTCCAGATTCGATAACTGAGATGGAAGCAAGGTTGGATAAAACTCTTCGTATGTTTTGGGAAGTCGAGAATTGTGTGGAGGCTGGGTTGAATACCAAAGAAGAAGACAATTGTGAAGCACATTTCGTAAGCCACCTTTCACGGTTGCCATCCGGGGAGTATGCAGTTCGTCTGCCGCTAAATAACAATACTGATCGTTTAGGAGAATCTTATGCTCAGGCTTATCGACGGTTCATCAGTCTGGAGCGAAAACTGGAGCGTAATCCTACACTCAAGGAGCGGTATTCCGCCTTTATGAGGGAGTACATTGATTTGCATCATATGCACCAAGTCAACCCTGATTCCCGTAGCCTCTGCAAATATTTCTTGCCTCATCACTGTGTCCTAAAGGAGGACAGTACGACGACAAAACTCGGTGTCGTTTTCGATGGATCCGCAGCTACATCAACTGGATATTCTCTAAATGATGTGATGATGACAGGCCCTGTTATTCAGCCTGCATTGTTTAACATATTGATTCGCTTTCGAACATATCCAGTCGCTCTCACTGGGGACATTTGTAAAATGTACCGCTGCGTACGAGTGTCTCCACCCGACAATTTGTATCAATGCATCCTATGGCGAGATTCCATCGAGTCCGAGGTTCAAGTCTACACATTAGACACCGTCACATACGGGACGAGGGCTGCATCATTTTTAGCGGTCCGCGCAATGCACCAGCTGGCCATCGACGAGGGTGAGTCCTACCCTCTTGGCTCAGCTGCTCTGCGGCAGGTCATGGACAAGATGCACCAAACATCAGCTTTATTGTCCCGTGGTAACTTTAGACTTAGGAAATGGTGCTCCAGTCACCAGGAAGTACTTGAGGGAACCCCTGAAGATGACATAGAGAAGTTCCTAAAGTTTAATGATGGAAGCGACATAGCCAAAACTCTCGGCTTAGCGTGGGACCCTGCTTCGGATCAGCTGCTTTTTGCCTTGTCCGCACTGGACACAACCTCAAAGCCATCAAAGCGGTCGGTTTTATCTACGATTGCGCGGTTCTACGACCCTCTTGGATTGATAAATCCAGTCATTGTCAGGTGCAAAATCTTCCTTCAGCAGCTTTGGAGAGAAAATTTGGATTGGGATGAAAGCCTACCCTCAGCGTTGCATTCAACTTGGATGGACTTGAGAAATAGTTTGGCAAGCATTTCTCGGATCTCATTTCCTCGCTTGGTTCTTCGTTCTAGTGTGGCTACAGAAGTTCACGGATTCTGTGATGCCAGCTTAGAAGCATATGGCGCTTGCGTGTATGTCGTGTCCAGGGAGTGGACAAAGTCGCGAGTGGCGCCGCTAAAGACTATATCGATTCCTAAGCTGAAATTAAGTGGAGCCCATTTGCTTGCGAAAATCATGCAGAATGTAAAGGACATGGGAATCTTTACAGGTCGGTTCTATTGCTGGTCGGATTCGTCAACAGCATTATCTTGGATTAGGGACGAGCCAGCTAAATTTCAAGTTTTCGTGGCAAATCGAGTGGCCTCAATTCAGGAGTTGACGGCAGCCATGGAATGGCGCTATGTTCCCACATCTTTAAATCCTGCTGATATTCTCTCGAGAAGCTCGCTCCCCAACCATCTTATCCAGTCAGAGCTATGGTTTCACGGCCCATCCTTTTTGCTACGCTCCAAGGATAAGTGGCCTGTATCTCCTGCTAACAACATAGCAACTTTGGAGCTTCGCAAGAGCTTCACGTCTCCACATCCCGATCTCACGTCCGGATGCAAATTTGCGAATTCATTCTTTCGCATGCAGCGCACATTCGCCTACATGCATAAATTTATACATCGTCTTAGGCATCCAGGACTCACCGTTTCTGATATTCGGCAAGGAACGCATCTTCTAGTTCGACACATTCAGCTGGCAAATTTGTGGATGGACATAAAGGAGATTCGGCGCAATGGTCAAGTCATGAAATCCAGTTCTATTAGTTCGCTCAACCCGTTCATCGATCATTCTGGACTACTTAGAGTTGGAGGTCGTCTTGGCAACTCATCGCTAGGATTTGACGCTCAGCACCCGCTCATTCTGCCAAAGGGATATTCCATTACCTTTGCGCTGATAAGATATTACCATGAAAGAAACCTCCATGCCGGACCTCGCGCCTTGCTATCCAAAATTCGGCTGGAATATTGGCCCATTGGAGGTGTTAAGGCAGTGTCAAGGGTCGTCAGCAGATGTGTGAGATGCTTCAGGACTAGGCCGCGCATGGTCGAACACATCATGGGAGACCTACCTAAGGAACGTTTGGAAGGATCTCGAGCTTTTGAAGTCACTGGAGTAGATTACTGTGGACCTTTTTTCTACCGATCAGAAATCCGCACAAGGCCTCCGATCAAGTGCTACATTAGCGTATTCATCTGCTTCACTTCTAAGGCTATACACATGGAGCTCGTAAAGGATTTGACCACTGCATCGTTTCTAGGCGCACTAAAGCGTTTTACTTCCACTCGAGGAAGGCCAAGTCAAATTTGGTCGGACAATGCGACAAACTTCGTTGGGGCCAAGAACGCGCTTCTGGAGCTAAAGAAGCTTTGTCTGAGCGAACCGCATATGAAGGAGGTCCACGAATCCTGCTTAGCTGACTCGATCGACTGGCGTTTCATCCCACCTCGCTCTCCGCATTTTGGCGGGTTGTGGGATGCGGCCGTGAAGACCGCAAAATATCACCTGTACCGCTCAGTTGGACCATCTGTGCTTAGCTTCGACGAGCTGCGCACTCTGATCTGTCAGATCACTGCAATTGGTAACTCTCGCCCTTTGCTCTCGCTTTCAGAAAATCCTGATGATTTAGACGTTTTGACTCCTGCTCATCTGCTTTTAGGCGGCCCCCATGAGCAAATCCTCGAGCCTGACCTAACGAAGCTGAACTACAATCGTCTGGATGGCTGGCAGCGGGTCACCCAACTACAACAAATATTTTGGCGCCGTTGGCGCGAAGAGTATCTCACTCTTTTGCAAGAGCGCGCGAAGAGGCGTACCCCCGCGCAAAACATCTGCACGACCTCGTTCTGGTGAAGGACGAAAATCTTCCTCCAATGCGTTGGCCACTGGCTAGAGTGGTCGATGTCGTTTTGGGCAAGGACGGAGTGTGTCGCGTCGCTGACCTGAAGACATCCTCAGGAAACATCAGGAGGGCCGTCACTCGGCTATGTTTGCTGCCCCTTAAGGAGTCTGTTGAGAGACTAGCTCCCAACGGGGGGAGTATGTTCGGGCCAGCCGCTGAAGAATAACCGTAACTTTAACATTATTATTTATGAGCATAGAGAGCCGCCTACATATGTTGTAAAACGTTGACTTTCTGCAGAGCTGCTGCGCTCTCCCGCTAAAGGGGGCTCTCTGCCGCCGCCACTTCGGCAATTACTTTGATCTGCTGCCGCCACTTCGGCAGTCACTTTGATCTAACGCCGTCGTCTATAGTTTAGTTCTATGCTAACCCCTCTGCGCATTGGTTGCATATCGATCTCGCATAAAGTTTATCTGGCAATAGCAAGCAATCGGCTTCCGCTAAGCCACCAAGATTAAATACGAATTATAAGGTTTAACACAAAATCTCTTTTTATTTTGAAATACATAGGTGCCAAAAAAGCTTGGCATCTCAAACATTGGTGACCCCGACGTGATATAAAACCATTTCTTAATCGCGTTCCGTTAAAACACTTATTAATTATACAATATTGTGTTGTTGGGTAGTTTAACTACCAACAAATACATTTGTGTGCACTTTAAAAAACAGTTTAAAGTGCAAATTCAGTGAGAGTGCGGCTGGAATATTTATAGACAAATTCCGGTACTTTAAGCGTCGAATCTCTCATTCTCTGCGCAGCTGCAGCCGCGGTTCTTGACTTTTCGTGTCTTGCATTCTCGCTCTCGCGTCTATACATCGTCGCTTAAGCGGTATTTCATTTTCCGTTGTTGTGTCGATTGCACAACGGTTAACATGGACAACGATCCAAATACAGGCGCGAGCGGAAATATTGTGGTGGCTGATTCCAGACTGAGTCTGTATAAGCGTAAAAGTCAGTCATTATATGATCGATTGCACAGGCTTGGCGAATCCTTCGCGGGGAATAAAATCGATAAGCTGACCGCCGCGGAAGTCGAGGTGCGCCTTGATATGTTGCCAGAAATTCGAGAGGAATTTAATAAGGCCCATATTGAATTGGAGGCTCTCGATCAAAACGAGATTGGGAGTGAGCTGCGCGAAATCTTCGATACTCTTTTCATATCGTTGAAAGCTGAGTTGCTGGCTGCTGTTGAAGTAAGCCAGTCATACGCCGCTGCCCATTCTACGACTCTGCCAAGCCATTCCGGACATAGTACCATCATCATGGCTCACAAGCAGCGACTTCCTGAGCTGAAGGTGCCTAAGTTTTCTGGTGGATACGTCGAGTTCTCGGATTTTATGGCAATGTTCAAATCGGTGATTGAAGCGGATGCGGATCTCAGTGACATCGAGAAATTCCAGCACCTTCGCTCTTGCCTCGCTGATGCGGCTTTGGATTCGGTTCGATCGTTGGAGCTCTCCAGTGCCAATTATCGTGCGGCTCTGGATATACTTAATAAACGCTTTAATAACAAAAGACTTGTTTTCCAGGCACACATCAAGAAGATTCTTGGGCTAAAGAGGGTAGACTCGCCTTCTGCTAAAAGGCTTCGGGAGTTTTCGGATGCAGTCAATTTACACATGCGAGCGTTGCAGACATTGGGAACTGCTGAGGAGGTTTCAGGATTCATGGTCATCAACATGCTGCTGCAGAAGTTGGATTCGAAGACGCAAACCAAATGGGAGGAGCACACATCGTCGGATGCTATACCTACCGCAGAGGAATTCTTCGAATTCTTGCAGCAACGGTGCCAGAAAATGGAGCGATTGGAATATGCTACAGCGACACACGTTAGTAGCGATCAGGTGGGAAAAAACCATTCCTATACGCAGGTTAAGAAAACGTTTGTAGCTTCCAACTCTTCCGCCGACCCGTCTGTATGCGTCTTTTGCCACTCAGCGGGCCATGGAATATACTCGTGCAAGATATTCGGAAATCTCTCACCGTTGCTGCGCCACAAAGAAGTGAAGAAGCTTTCCCTATGCTTCAATTGCCTAAAACCGGGGCACAGGACCCGCGCATGCAATAGTGGAAAATGTCGAGTATGCGGCGGTAGGCATCATAGTATGTTGCACTTCGATAGTATACAGCCCACAACACAAGGCTCCTCCCGATCTGGCCGTTCAACCGGACACTCTTTCCGTTGCTCAAAATTCTGCTAGCAGCTCGTCTCTACCTTCGTCTACCTCTCTTGCTGCCCAAGGTCTTCACTCTGATGTCGTGCTTCTGGCTACAGCCGTGGTTCTCGTGAAGAATCGGTCTGGCGTTTTAGTTCCTTGTCGTGCCATCTTAGATTCAGGATCGCAGCTGCATCTCGTCACATCCAGGTTCACCCAGCAGCTTCAGCTTAGGAGAACTCAATCGTCTGCACTTGTGTCTGGGCTGGGCGATACCAGCGTTTCTACTGAGGGATCCACCATAAGCATTTGTATGCATTCTCGCACCTCTGCTTACACAACTACGCTTACTGCTCTCATCGCCCCCACGATTACCGATTCTCAACCAAGTATGACAGTAAATGTATCCGATTGGCGTATTCCATCTAACATTCAGCTCGCTGATCCTGCATTTTTCAATCCTCAACGGGTTGATCTTCTCATTGGTGCGAGCGTTTTTTATGATCTCCTCTGCGTAGGGCAAATCAAACTCACCGATGGACTGCCTCTTCTGCAGAAGACCCGGCTTGGGTGGATCGTATCTGGTGGTGGACAGAAGGTATCAAGCTCGGCGCTTTTGGCCACGCACAATTGTCCAGATTCGATAGCTGAGATGGAAGCAAGGTTGGATAAAACTCTTCGTATGTTTTGGGAAGTCGAGAATTGTGTGGAGGCTGGGTTGAATACCAAAGAAGAAGACGAATGTGAAGCACATTTCGTAAGCCACCTTTCACGGTTGCCATCCGGGGAGTATGCAGTTCGTCTGCCGCTAAATAACAATACTCATCGTTTAGGAGAATCTTACGCTCAGGCTTATCGACGGTTCATCAGTCTGGAGCGAAAACTGGAGAGTAATCCTACACTCAAGGAGCGGTATTCCGCCTTTATGAGGGAGTACATTGATTTGCATCATATGCACCAAGTCAACCCTGATTCCCGTAGCCTCTGCAAATATTTCTTGCCTCATCACTGTGTCCTAAAGGAGGACAGTACGACGACAAAACTCGGTGTCGTTTTCGATGGATCCGCAGCTACATCAACTGGATATTCTCTAAATGATGTGATGATGACAGGCCCTGTTATTCAGCCTGCATTGTTTAACATATTGATTCGCTTTCGAACATATCCAGTCGCTCTCACTGGGGACATTTGTAAAATGTACCGCTGCGTACGAGTGTCTCCACCCGACAATTTGTATCAATGCATCCTATGGCGAGATTCCATCGAGTCCGAGGTTCAAGTCTACACATTAGACACCGTCACATACGGGACGAGGGCTGCATCATTTTTAGCGGTCCGCGCAATGCACCAGCTGGCCATCGACGAGGGTGAGTCCTACCCTCTTGGCTCAGCTGCTCTGCGGCAGGTCATGGACAAGATGCACCAAACATCAGCTTTATTGTCCCGTGGTAACTTTAGACTTAGGAAATGGTGCTCCAGTCACCAGGAAGTACTTGAGGGAACCCCTGAAGATGACATAGAGAAGTTCCTAAAGTTTAATGATGGAAGCGACATAGCCAAAACTCTCGGCTTAGCGTGGGACCCTGCTTCGGATCAGCTGCTTTTTGCCTTGTCCGCACTGGACACAACCTCAAAGCCATCAAAGCGGTCGGTTTTATCTACGATTGCGCGGTTCTACGACCCTCTTGGATTGATAAATCCAGTCATTGTCAGGTGCAAAATCTTCCTTCAGCAGCTTTGGAGAGAAAATTTGGATTGGGATGAAAGCCTACCCTCAGCGTTGCATTCAACTTGGATGGACTTGAGAAATAGTTTGGCAAGCATTTCTCGGATCTCATTTCCTCGCTTGGTTCTTCGTTCTAGTGTGGCTACAGAAGTTCACGGATTCTGTGATGCCAGCTTAGAAGCATATGGCGCTTGCGTGTATGTCGTGTCCAGGGAGTGGACAAAGTCGCGAGTGGCGCCGCTAAAGACTATATCGATTCCTAAGCTGAAATTAAGTGGAGCCCATTTGCTTGCGAAAATCATGCAGAATGTAAAGGACATGGGAATCTTTACAGGTCGGTTCTATTGCTGGTCGGATTCGTCAACAGCATTATCTTGGATTAGGGACGAGCCAGCTAAATTTCAAGTTTTCGTGGCAAATCGAGTGGCCTCAATTCAGGAGTTGACGGCAGCCATGGAATGGCGCTATGTTCCCACATCTTTAAATCCTGCTGATATTCTCTCGAGAGGCTCGCTTCCCAACCATCTTATCCAGTCAGAGCTATGGTTTCACGGCCCATCCTTTTTGCTAGGCTCCAAGGATAAGTGGCCTGTATCTCCATCTAACAACAGAGCAACTTTGGAGCTTCGCAAGAGAGGATTGCTAATCACGTCTGCACATGCCGATCTCACGTCCGGATGCAAATTTGCGAATTCATTCTTTCGCATGCAGCGCACATTCGCCTACATGCATAAATTAATACATCGTCTTAGGCATCCAGGACTCACCGTTTCTGATATTCGGCAAGGAACGCATCTTCTAGTTCGACACATTCAGCTGGCAAATTTGTGGATGGACATAAAGGAGATTCGGCGCAATGGTCAAGTCATGAAATCCAGTTCTATTAGTTCGCTCAACCCGTTCATCGATCATTCTGGACTACTTAGAGTTGGAGGTCGTCTTGGCAACTCATCGCTAGGATTTGACGCTCAGCACCCGCTCATTCTGCCAAAGGGATATTCCATTACCTTTGCGCTGATAAGATATTACCATGAAAGAAACCTCCATGCCGGACCTCGCGCCTTGCTATCCAAAATTCGGCTGGAATATTGGCCCATTGGAGGTGTTAAGGCAGTGTCAAGGGTCGTCAGCAGATGTGTGAGATGCTTCAGGACTAGGCCGCGCATGGTCGAACACATCATGGGAGACCTACCTAAGGAACGTTTGGAAGGATCTCGAGCTTTTGAAGTCACTGGAGTAGATTACTGTGGACCTTTTTTCTACCGATCAGAAATCCGCACAAGGCCTCCGATCAAGTGCTACATTAGCGTATTCATCTGCTTCACTTCTAAGGCTATACACATGGAGCTCGTAAAGGATTTGACCACTGCATCGTTTCTAGGCGCACTAAAGCGTTTTACTTCCACTCGAGGAAGGCCAAGTCAAATTTGGTCGGACAATGCGACAAACTTCGTTGGGGCCAAGAACGAGCTTCTGGAGCTAAAGAAGCTTTGTCTGAGCGAACCGCATATGAAGGAGGTCCACGAATCCTGCTTGGCTGACTCGATCGACTGGCGTTTCATCCCACCTCGCTCTCCGCATTTTGGCGGGTTGTGGGATGCGGCCGTGAAGACCGCAAAATATCACCTGTACCGCTCAGTTGGACCATCTGTGCTTAGCTTCGACGAGCTGCGCACTCTGATCTGTCAGATCACTGCAATTGGTAACTCTCGCCCTTTGCTCTCGCTTTCAGAAAATCCTGATGATTTAGACGTTTTGACTCCTGCTCATCTGCTTTTAGGCGGCCCCCATGAGCAAATCCTCGAGCCTGACCTAACGAAGCTGAACTACAATCGTCTGGATGGCTGGCAGCGGGTCACCCAACTACAACAAATATTTTGGCGCCGTTGGCGCGAAGAGTATCTCACTCTTTTGCAAGAGCGCGCGAAGAGGCGTACCCCCGCGCAAAACATCTGCACGACCTCGTTCTGGTGAAGGACGAAAATCTTCCTCCAATGCGTTGGCCACTGGCTAGAGTGGTCGATGTCGTTTTGGGCAAGGACGGAGTGTGTCGCGTCGCTGACCTGAAGACATCCTCAGGAAACATCAGGAGGGCCGTCACTCGGCTATGTTTGCTGCCCCTTAAGGAATCTGTTGAGAGACTAGCTCCCAACGGGGGGAGTATGTTCGGGCCAGCCGCTGAAGAATAACCGTAACTTTAACATTATTATTTATGAGCATAGAGAGCCGCCTACATATGTTGTAAAACGTTGACTTTCTGCAGAGCTGCTGCGCTCTCCCGCTAAAGGGGGCTCTCTGCCGCCGCCACTTCGGCAATTACTTTGATCTGCTGCCGCCACTTCGGCAGTCACTTTGATCTAACGCCGTCGTCTATAGTTTAGTTCTATGCTAACCCCTCTGCGCATTGGTTGCATATCGATCTCGCATAAAGTTTATCTGGCAATAGCAAGCAATCGGCTTCCGCTAAGCCACCAAGATTAAATACGAATTATAAAGTTTAACCAAAAATCTCTTTTTATTTTGAAATACATAGGTGCCAAAAAAGCTTGGCATCTCAAACAATGACATTATCAGAACGAAAATATGAAACAATAATAATAATAATATCGCACCCAGTAAGGTAGACACGTCCACGTGCCGCAGCCAAATGTGCCAAATATGCCGGAGCCGGATAAGACACTGCGCGGTTGCAACGAGGAAACATGTGACAAAGATTGTATGTCAATTTCTGCAGTACATCAATATCCAAGTTGCCCGTATTCTCGATTACGTTGTAACGCGTCGGCTTGGCCGTCCCCTGAATCGACTGATGGCTGACCATGAAGAACTGCATCTCATTGGGATGGACAATGGTGCGATCGACGACGGTTCCCGTAACAACGTTGTTGAACTTGTTGTATTGCGATGGAACTCCGTTCGGAAAGAAGCGTGTATGATGCCGCTTAACTACAATGAAGCAGCAAATCTTGGGCTTAATGTGCAGCTGAAAGGAGGCGAAGGACGATTAGTGATATAAAATTAAAAGGTTTCTGGATGCAAGAGCTCAACTTACCTTGCTGCAGGCGGCAGAAATTCCCCTCAACTCTTTATTCTTGATGTTGGGAAACTGGCCATCGCTTACGCCATCACGATAATAGATAATGTGGTCTGGGTAGCATTGTTGGAAATTATGATAGACACGCAAGTGCTCAAGGGTTATCGACTCCATGTCCTCGATCTCCTCCAGGGCAGAGCGTTGCAAGCGATATTGCATGTTATATGAAGCCCCGAATGGATCATGGGAGGCGGCAACACCCACCACACTGGGGATCTCTCGCTGATCGGGCGACGGATGAGTCACATCGGCACCCAAAAACATGGTCTTCTTTGGCAGACAGTGTAGGTCATCCCGTAGCTTGTGATTGGTGCCGTTCAGTTTTGAATTAACCTTAAGTAGAATGCTGCCAATAACCTGCGCGTTACATTTGCGCTCGACTGTGATCCGCTTAATGCATTGTGTAAGAATGCCGTGCTGCAGCTCAGCCTTTTGCTTCACGACATCATAAAGATGCCCGAAATTTGGTATAATAACGAACACCACATCTAATTGATTCTTTTTGAAATAGCGGAAATGAGCATCTAGTTCACGTTCATCCTTGTAGTACAGTTTCTCGGCCTTGGCATCCAGGCACAGATTGACTTTGCGACTCTTCTGAATAACCTGCCACGAAAATTAGGCAGGATCCTCTAATGCAATGCAAAGAACTTACCATCTTCTGAAGCTCGTCCACATACAGGTAGTTAATCTTGCCGTAGAGTATGGCCCATTTATGTGACTTTGGCTTGGGTTCAAGGAATTGCATGCCAGACGCACCAGCAGCTGAAGATTCGTGAAGAGAGGAAGAATTTATGGTAGAGAAAGCCAAGGAAATAAGCGGAGTAAACGTCCCTGTAATGCTTATAGGGGACTCGGCATTTAGGTTTTCTAAAAAGCTGATGAAACCTTACCCGTTTTCCACAGCCGCCTCTTTGGAACAGCGCACATTTAACTACAACCTTTCCAAAGCTAGGCGAGTGGTGGAAAATGGTGGATGGTGCCAGTGTGAATCGGAGTTTCACATCCATCAAAAAATCCCGCCGTTCCGCCGGGATGGGCTCAGTGTGCAGAGCATATTAATATAATACCTAACAATAAACTAACAGACTCGACTACAATATTATTAGAATCGATGACACAGCACAGTGTTTTACGTCAAACAAATTTAGAGCAAAAAGTTTAGCCAACAGAAAATAAATATTTCAGTCATTCGAAACAGTTCAGTCGTCGGGAAAGGATATAAAATCGAAAAGAAATAGAAAAATGGAAAAAGAAAATAGTAAGTGAAATACAAAATTAAAGGCAACAGTGGAAATTTTTAAAAACCAAAATCCCTGATGCGGGTTGTCGGGAAGCCCCTGCAAGAACATCAACTAAAAGGCAGGTGAAGTTGTACCTTTTGGGGAGAAAAAGTTGCAACTTTGGGAGAGAATTTCTGCGGGTAAGCGTTCCCAAATTCGGTAAATATGCGATATGCGTGCGGCTGCAAAAACAGCGAAAACCCCCTAGATCCCTACATAAGTTATGTTTCCATCGCATAGTAGGATCCAGGATCCTTGGGTCGATTGCTTGATCTGTGCTTTGTATCGGATCCGACCTTAGTGTTGTTAAACCGAGCCCTTCCGCTCACTACACCTGAAGACGCCTACCATCCTACTTCGAAGTGTCGCTAGATATAGGACCAACTATATTGGATCGGTCGAGTAGGCCACCTGAACGTGTCCGTTGCTTTCGTAAAGCCGAGTTTACGAAGCTTTCTAGTGTCCCGCTTTCTTGTCCGATTAGATCTGGAAAACCTCCTTGGTTTACCAAAGAGTTATCCAGCCTAAAAAACTTAAGATCAAGACTTTATAACAAATTTCAGGAAGTTGGTTCTCCTACTTCTCACTCTCGCTATGTAATAGATCGGTCAAACTTTTCAGTTCTTAATGCACAATGCTATAAGAACTACCTATCTCGATGCAGGATACGTTTTTCTCAGGACCCTAAACAGTTTTACTGCTTCGTAAACAGTAAGCGTAGAATGTCCGCACACCCATCCTCGCTATCATTTTGTAATACGTTGTAGCGGCCTGAAGCGACGTAGAACGAAGTTCGATAGGTTTGGCGGGTCAGATTAATCGGTTAAAATAATTTAAGACCACGAAATCGATCTCGGGGCCTCTCGTTAAAGGGTTGTATGTATCCCTGGCCCCGAACTTCGTTCTACGTCGCTTCAGTTAAACCCTTTAACGGGCGCAGAGATGCTTTGACCCTTTAACAGGTGCAGAGATGCTTTGAACATTTAACAGGCGCGGGGCTGCAATGTCTGACCAACATGCTTCGACATCCTTTTCCGGTTAAAATCTTGTCGAGATCAGTTGTGTGCATGCAAACAATTCTTTGTAAAAGTGCCATCCACGGAAAATTCCGTTGTGGACCTATTCGACACTGTATGGAAAAGACTTACCTTTCGTTCGATCGCTATATTTTGGGTGAGTGCGAAAAAAAATGTCAGCAGAACAGGTTTTCATCTGATTTTCTGTTGCTCAGTGGCGGAGTGGCGGGCCAAGGGAGTCCCGAAAGAGGTCCCGCCCGGAGGAAAGACCTTCAAAGACCGGACGGTCTTTCGCCTATCGCGTGGGGAAGCGACACACGATATTCAAACGCACCCCACCTTTCAGTCGCCAGCTAAGTAAGCCGCAGAGCGCAGCCTGCCGGTGGCTGGAGTGGGATCCGTTAAAAGATACTAAAACAAAACACAAGTGGGGAAAACACTTAACCAATGCATTCTTAAAATAACCCTAATGTAAGCATGCCCTCAAATAGACACCCGCAGTAAAATGTATCCTTTTCGTAGGTCTAACGATGATTATAGAATACAAAATTGTACCTCCTACCTCCTTGTCAAATCATATATAAGGCTCTGATTTTATTATACCCGATACTCAAAATGAGTATTGGGGTATATTAGATTTGTGGTAAAAGTGGATGTGTGTAACGTCCAGAAGGAATCGTTTCCGACCCCATAAAGTATATATATTCTTGATCAGCATCAATAGCCGAGTCGATTGAGCCATGTCTGTCTGTCCGTCTGTCCGTCCGTCCGTCTGTCCGTCTGTCCGTCCCCTTCAGCGCCTAATGCTCAAAGACTATAAGAGCTAGAGCAACGATGTTTTGGATCCAGACTTCTGTGATATGTCACTGCTACAAAAATATTTCAAAACTTTGCCCCGCCCACTTCCGCCCCCACAAAGGGCGAAAATCTGTGGCATCCACAATTTTAAAGATACGAGAAAACAAAAAACGCAGAATCGTAGAGAATGACCATATCTTTTAGACTGCAGAATCTGAATTGGATCGTATTACTATTATAGCCAGCATCAAGAAAACAATTTCATTTTTTCTCGCCCTGTCTCTCTCTAACACACAGGTAGCATAGGCGGCTTTGCTTAGAGTAAAACATTAGCGCCTAGATCTCAGAGACTATAAAAGCTAGAGCAACCAAATTTGGTATCCACACTCCTAATATATCAGACCGAGACGAGTTTGTTTCAAAATTTCGCCACACCCCCTTCCGCCCCCGCAAAGGATGCAAATCTGGGGATATTCACAAATCTCAAAGACTATTAACGCTAGAGTAACCAAATTTGGAATCCGCACTTCTCTTAGATCTCACTATAAAACGTGTATCTCAAAATTTCGCCCCACCCCCTTCCGCCCACACAAAGGACGAAAATCTGTTGCATCCACAATATTGCAGATTCGAGAAAACTAAAAACGGAGAATCATAGATAACGACCATATCTATCAGATTGCTGAATCTGGATCAGATCAGATAATTTTTGTAGCCAAAAGGAACAAATCAATTTGCAGTGGCTACGCAGCGCGTGACATCACGCTCAGACTGATTTTCTGTCTCTCTCGCACGCACTCTTTGTCGTATCGTTTAATATTAGCGGCGTCTGCCGGAGGAAAGCCATACTGACTTAGTATCGGGTATAACTGTAGAGTTGCGGTGTCCGCAGCAACTCACAACGTTCCCCCTCGTTTTAAGAATAAAGTTTAGTTTTAATTTACAACTCAACTCGCAAATGTCTAGACTTTTCTTTTAAGGTCTTAACAATCATTATCTTTTAAAGTTCCCATTGGAATTCCATGAAATCTTATTCAGGATTCGCAGTTATGAATATTGTTAAACATCTCTATTTTTAATTCTTCTTTAAACATTCGTTAAACTCGTATCATGCTTCGATCGATCTTTATAAATATTCATAATCCATCTTAAGCAGTTAAATTCGGATTGAATTGTTCGGAGGAAAATTTCCCAAATATTCTTTGGCTCGACATGCAAAGAGCGTAGGTCGGGATGAGAATTCTGAGTTGTAGCATGATAGATTCTCCGTACTGTAGACCACCTTTCCGAATTAACGCTTGTTTTCAGCATACGCCGGAAGATCGAAACTAATCCTTGCCCAACCTCACGAATTGTAAATCTCTGACACCGGCCTGTCGAGGCCTAAGCCTGAGTGCTTTACCTTGGGCGCTCGGCTCATTGGCTAACCAGAAATGACTTCGGAATTCGGTTATCGGCTGTGCTCCACATAGGAGATCACGTTTTGTCAGCCAAGTTGACTATTTGATGGTTTTGATTCAACCCGAATTTAGATATTTAACGATTTAGAACATAATTGTGCGATATGCAAGGGTTACGAATTCAATTAGAATTAAGCACGAATATTAACTTTATTTAATATATCATCGCCATATAATCAAATATCCTTATATATAACCACTACGAATTACCTATCTTTAGTAGCTGTTAAGATCATTTCCTATGTTGCCATATCTAGTTTAATTTTGTCTTTTAAGAACTTGTATTCCTCCTCCAGTTCGGCAGAAAATCATTGACGGTCGTCCGAACCCTTGGTGTGTTTTTCCGAGCACTGTCTGGTCATTCGTTCCACCTACGATACCAATACCCCAACAAAAGTGCAACTGAAGAATGCCTCTTTCCGGCCAGGAGCTGACAAACTTTCACGATTAAATTTAGTTTGATAATTTTGTTGGAAAATTTTAAAATAATGAAGTGCCAAAAAGTTTAGATAAAAGAAAATAATGGACTCAATGCTAGCTCGCGCGTTTTCGTAGAAGGTCAAAAGGGGTCATCGAAGAACGGACGATTCCGTGATGATGACCAAAGGTAGGGCGGGTATAGACTCCGCATAAAATCTGCGGACATAGGCCCCGATGTCTCTCCGTTTTCCTCGGCTCCTACACCCCTTTCCTATTTATCCCTCTTTCTTTTCACTACCATCTCCTTTCCTGTTCCCTATCTCCTCTTCCTCTTTCGCCATCTTTTCGCCAATTCTACCGTTTTAGCAATAAGTCGCAGCACGCTATATTCTGGCAATATTATTAATGACCGAAGCCTCGAGTCTGGGTTGATCTGAGGGAGCAACAACTCCACCCCCAAAGCCGACGAGCTAGAGCCGGATATTTATTAGCGTGCCCAGCTCTCTCAAATCGTAACGCCCGTTTTCCAAAAACGTCTCGTTGCACGTTACAAAGTCGGCAAAAGAATCGTTTATAATGCCTCTCCATAAAAAAGGTAGCAAGTCTGACGCAAAAAATTATAGAGGTATAGCAAAGTTATCCGCTATAACTTCGAATTTGCAGCATCTTTGCAGGTCACTTATATCTCCCACTCAGCATGGATTTATAAGGCGGCGATCAACCACCACGAACTTGTTAGAGTTTACCTCTTTCATTATTAAAGGCTTTCAAGGTAACTTACAGGCGGATGTTATTTACACCGACTTTAGTAAAGCATTCGACTCTGCAAACCATTCCCTTTTGGCGCATAAACTTGACCTTTTAGGGTTTCCACCCAACCTCCTGAGATGGATTTCTAGCTATCTTTGTTCCAGGTCTCAAAGAGTCCTCTTCAAAAACTCCCTCTCTTTACCAGTAAAGGTTCCTTTCGGTATGAACATACTCTCGAGTACTTGTGTATGCGGATGATGTTAAAATCTGTGTCCAGTATAAGGACATTTCATTTCATTCTCAATAACTTTCAGTCATGGTGTTGTGCAAACTTGTTACACCTTAATGCCTCGAAATGCAAAGTTATGACATTTCATCGTTCTAGCCCTTTGTTGGCTCCCTATACCATATTTGGTGGTTCGCTTGAGAGAATTATCCTGGTGGATGATCTGGGTGCTATGTTAGACCCCAAGTTAAAGTTTTCCGAGCACATTTCTACCATGGTAAATAAGGCCATGGGCGTGCTTGGAATTTGACGACCCCTATATAACAAAGACTCTCTATACCTCGCTTGTTCGTCCGATCTTAGAATACGGGTCCAGTGTATGGTGCGCTCAGTACAAAGTACACAAGGGTCCTTGTCGTATAGAATCAGTACAGAAAAACTTTTTACTCTTTGCTCTGCGGGGCCTTAACTGGGATGAAGGTGTGAGACTCCCATCTGACTCTAGTAGACTGCTATTATTAAACCTCCCATCCTTAGTTAACCGTAGAAAAATGCTTGGTGTGATTTTTATGCACAGCTTGATCTGGGGTGACATAGACAGCCCTGATCTGTTGAGCCGCATAAACTTTAGACTTACTTTAAGAATTACTAGAAATTTTATACCGTCATTTCTTCCACTTTGTAGATCGAATTATTCCTTGCATGCGCCGTTTAGGGTCTTATGCTCGGATTATAATTCCCTCTACCATATCAAATCCACCACTAATTTTCTTCCTCTTATTAAATTACTAATCCTTACACACCTTTCTAGTAATTAGTAATTGTAGTGGTATTTTTTTTATTTTTATTATTTTATTTGTATGTTTATTTTTCCTTATCTTTCCTGCATGCTCGCGTAACAGCCTTCTGCTGGTGTCACACGGGCCACTTGACGGTGCAGTAACTGCATCGCCTCTTGAAAGATGCTGTCATTGCATGTCAACGTCCACAATTAAAAAAAATAAAAAAAAAAATGGAATGATTGTTTCCATTTTATATGGGTAAAAATTAAACTTTGACATTTAGTTACAAAATAATTCTACACGTCAATTTTGGTGCGTCTGCGGACGGAGAACAGGTAACTCACCCCCCAAATGGAGGTCCTGCCTCCTCTGGCTTGCAGAAGGAGGAAGAGAAGCAGCAGCAGCCACACAGCGATGCTATGGAAAAACAGAACCGACAACAGCACGCAGGACAACAGCGAGGACAGGGCGGCAATCAACAACGCCAAGGAGGCTCCCAGCTCTATAGTTCTTGCCAGGCGAACTCCCCCAATGGCCAGGCCAGCCGCGTGGAACTTTGGGAAAACCAGGTCAAGTATCTGTCAATTATCTCGACGTTAACTTGGACAAAATGCCTGCGGTGGCCTATCACTACGATGTGAAGATCACGCCAGACCGTCCTAAGAAGTTCTATCGTCAGGCTTTTGAGCAGTACAGAGTTGAACACTTGGGCGGTGCGATTGCCGCTTTTGATGGACGTGCATCGTGTTACTCAGTTGTGAAGCTAAAATGCAGCTCCCAGGGCCAAGAAGTGAAAGTAAGTGTTGTTGTGTTGTCGCCGAGCTTGATGCACCTTTGAAGTGAAACTTGCTTTCCTGCCGTCCAGGTAACAGATCGCCACGGCCGTACCCTGAATTACACTCTGGAACTCAAGGAGACGGAGGACTTGGAGGTCGATCTGAATTCGCTGAGAAGGTGAGTGGACCGTTATACTGAACGGCAGATACGGATACTTCTCTGTCGGCAGAGAATCGGCATAATGCAATTTTCCATTTTTGCAGTTATGTGAAGGATAAGATATATGACAAGCCCATGCGAGCCTTGCAGTGTCTGGAGGTTGTGTTGGCAGCACCCTGTCATAACACCGCCATACGCGCCGGTCGCTCCTTCTTCAAAAGGTCTGAGCCCGGAAGTGCCTTTGATCTTAACGACGGCTACGAAGCTCTGGTTGGGCTCTATCAAACATTCGTTCTTGGCGATCGCCCTTTTGTCAATGTGGACATATCGCACAAGTCCTTTCCGAAGTCCATGACGATCATTGACTATTTAGAGCTGTATCAGAAAGAGAAAATTGACAAAAGCACAAATCTTGACTACAAGCGTTCTGATATTGAATCATTCCTAACGGGCATGAATATAATTTACGAGCCGCCTGCCTGTCTTGGCAGCGCCCCGCGCATCTTCAGAGTCAACGGGCTTTGTAAGGTTCCGGCTAGCACTCAGACATTTGAGCTGGATGGAAAAGAAATGACCGTTGCAGAGTATTACAAGTCTCGGCAGTATAATTTAAAGTTTCCGAACCTTCTCTGCTTGCATGTTGGGCCACCGTTGAAGCACATTTACTTGCCTATCGAACTATGTCGCATTGAGGATGGGCAGACACTGAATGTGAGTTCAACTAGTTCCTTTCACTGCAAATCATTTCCTGATTTGATTTCTTTTCATCGTATCGCAGCGCAAGGATGGAGCTAATCAGGTGGCGGCCATGATTAAGTATGCTGCCACTTCCACCAACGAGAGGAAGGCCAAGATCATCCGCTTGATGGAATATTTCAGGCACAATTTAGACCCGACCATCAGCCACTTTGGCATACGTCTGGGCAGTGACTTCATCGTCGTGAATACACGCACGCTCAATGCGCCTCAGATTGAGTACAAAAACAATTTGGCCTCGGTGAGGAACGGTTCGTGGCGCATGGATGGCATGCAATTCCTTGAACCCAAGCCAAAGTCACATAAATGGGCCATACTCTACGGCAAGATTAACTACCTGTATGTGGACAAGCTTCAGAAGATGGTAAGTTCTTTGCATTGCATTGCAGGATCCTGCCTAATTTTCGTGGCAGGTTATTCAGAAGAGTCGCAAAGTCAATCTGTGCCTGGATGCCAAGGCCGAGAAACTGTACTACAAGGATGAACGTGAACTAGATGCTCATTTCCGCTATTTCAAAAAGAATCAATTTGATGTGGTGTTCGTTATTATACCAAATTTCGGGCATCTTTATGATGTCGTGAAGCAAAAGGCTGAGCTGCAGCACGGCATTCTTACACAATGCATTAAGCGGATCACAGTCGAGCGCAAATGTAACGCGCAGGTTATTGGCAGCATTCTACTTAAGGTTAATTCAAAACTGAACGGCACCAATCACAAGCTACGGGATGACCTACACTGTCTGCCAAAGAAGACCATGTTTTTGGGTGCCGATGTGACTCATCCGTCGCCCGATCAGCGAGAGATCCCCAGTGTGGTGGGTGTTGCCGCCTCCCATGATCCATTCGGGGCTTCATATAACATGCAATATCGCTTGCAACGCTCTGTCCTGGAGGAGATCGAGGACATGGAGTCGATAACCCTTGAGCACTTGCGTGTCTATCATAATTTCTAACAATGCTACCCAGACCACATTATCTATTATCGTGATGGCGTAAGCGATGGCCAGTTTCCCAACATCAAGAATAAAGAGTTGAGGGGAATTTCTGCCGCCTGCAGCAAGGTAAGTTGAGCTCTTGCATCCAGAAACCTTTTAATTTTATATCACTAATCGTCCTTCGCCTCCTTTCAGCTGCACATTAAGCCCAAGATTTGCTGCTTCATTGTAGTTAAGCGGCATCATACACGCTTCTTTCCGAACGGAGTTCCATCGCAATACAACAAGTTCAACAACGTTGTTACGGGAACCGTCGTCGATCGCACCATTGTCCATCCCAATGAGATGCAGTTCTTCATGGTCAGCCATCAGTCGATTCAGGGGACGGCCAAGCCGACGCGTTACAACGTAATCGAGAATACGGGCAACTTGGATATTGATGTACTGCAGAAATTGACATACAATCTTTGTCACATGTTTCCTCGTTGCAACCGCGCAGTGTCTTATCCGGCTCCGGCATATTTGGCACATTTGGCTGCGGCACGTGGACGTGTCTACCTTACTGGGTGCGATATTATTATTATTATTGTTTCATATTTTCGTTCTGATAATGTCATCTTGACTGCTTTTCTTCCAGCTGCACCAAGTTTCGTTCTCCCCAGGTGGAGTACGCAAAGCGTTTGATAGTGCCAGAGTTCATGAAGACGAACCCTATGTATTTTGTTTAGGCAGAAAACTAACAAAATATCTTCACTTCTTCTAAACGAAAAAGAAGTTACAAAATATAAATTATTGACCCACACCTGTCTTGCCCTTAATGTAATAATCAATCAAAGATCAATCAATCGAAAGATGTCTATGGTAAAAGCTTATAAAACAGTACAAATAATTCAAACAAATTACAAACGAACACGACATAATCACGACATAAGCCGAAAAGCAAGCCGGCGGGAGAGCTTCTGCTCAAGATGAGCTCCAGGTTATTCCTCAGAAGATTAGGGCTCGTGTGGAAATTAGGCTCGATCCCCCAGCAGCTTAGGTTCAGATCTGTTCTTCGTGCTTCCTCTTTAGCTCACGGCTACTGCTGCACGATGTTTTAAAATTTAGATTGCGGCACGCTATCATATCCGCCCTTGATCTGCTTTCACTCACGTACAAAATCCCCTTTCCGGTTACAGCTGACGAGGGGTGCTCTCTTGGGGTAGTCGCCGGAGAGGGCTTGACCACTTGATAAGTGATGGAGTCGTTGCAGCGACTGCACTGCATTTGACACATGCCAAACCAGGGAGTGGCCGAGGCGCCTGAAAGTGGATCCGAGCGCAGGGCTTGCAGAGACAGGGTGCCCCTGGCATTGCTCTGGCTCTGGCGGGCTCAAAACTCGCCAATTTTAATGTATGACCCTATGTAGCACAGCTTGGAAATGTAGTTGCGCTGGCAGTTACCAAAATTTTGGCAGGCTTGAGGTCCACGCGGAGCACGTTAAGCACACAGTAGCGCAGAGCAGCCACAATGTCCAACCGAATCACATACAGCACTCTGTGGATGAACGCCAACGCTAGCGTGTCCAGTATCCTACGGACACTCCATAACGATAATACTAAAGGCAACAGTGGACTCTGTTATTATGATAATTATGTCCCTTGATAATCTTCAAGCGGAGTAATCTGTTCAAAGTTCAGAAGCGATCAATAAGATATATCCATTTTATTGGGTAAAAAATACCGCGATAAATTGACTTAAAAGCAGTACCATATGCACCGCGGCCGAGAATCTGACACCTGGTGCGGATGGGGGAACATCCTTAAGCAAGTGATTGCGCTTCGGCGTGGTAAGCACAAGCTCAATTTTTCGATTAGCTACTGAAAATTAACAGCATTTGACTCATAATGAGAGATTTTCGATTTATTTCATTATTTTCACATTGCCTACATTTGTACAGTATAACGGTGCTTTCGCTTCAGCAGCTGTGTATAGGCGCTGCCAGACTGTCAGAAAATGAATAAAACGGAATGGCGCCACTGTTATCTACATCCCAATTACATCTCAATAAAATAAAATATTTTATAACTTTTTTTCCATTTTAAACTATTTATTTAACACTGCACACTGTACAATGTATGCGTCAAAAGCGAATCGTAATCGATGGTGTTCGAGGCTTGGCTTCGTTTTGGGCTTGATACAAACCAATAAATAATATAAAATCTAAATGCCGCTGAATCTTCATTCCCAAAATCACTACTGACGTTCTCCGTGCAGTTGCCCAGTCTCCATCCGCAAGATATATGCCAAAATATGCATATGCTAATCAAATCACAATAATATAAAAACGATTTTAAGGTGATATATATATTGAAATTTGATTAACAATTGTCAACTAGTAAACTAGAGGAAATATACAACATTTTCTCTAGATTATTATTTAAGAGGCTCTGACGTTTTGAAATCTATTCCAAAACCACCAGTTATGTTATGAACAATATTTTCAGCTTCTTTAAATGAATCCATTGACTTTGCTAATGGTAGCACCTTCGCTTCTACCAGCGCTTTTGCCAGCTCAATAGATTCAGAATTCAGAATCAGAATCTACTAAATTAAAATGTTTTTTTGTTGTTAAACATTATCTCTCTTACTTCTTTCATTTTCTCAATGTTATCTGCATAAAATTATGTTTATGATCGGTTATGATGGTAACTCCTTATTGAGTTGGTCGGTTGTAGCGTCGTACTCTAAGCGGACCTTTTATAATTTTATGAAAGTTTTGTTCACACAGGATATGAACCAGTTAGCGACATGAAATGTATCCTTACATTGTTAGCTGTTAAATTTAATGCGTCTTATATGCCGCGCTATTCGTTAAGAGCCATAATACTTTTAACTCATTCCCGTTAGGCTGGGACCTTTGGACCTTCTGTGAAGTGAAGTAGCAATATGTTGCTGCAATTGAGGCGGTCCCGAAGCCAGATCCAGAGCGTTTTCCTCGTAGAAAGTAAGTGCATAAAATAGGTTCAGTGCGGTCCGCGTGAGAAAATGAGGAAAATATAGAGAATGGATCAAACCATAACGCAACCCCTTTGGATTATTAATTAATCAACAAACAGCAACAAACAAAAAAGTGGAGAAAACAGTACAGTACATCAAAAGTTCATCGGTGCACGGAACATGTATGTGTTAAAAGACGTTTCGTGACTTGATTGGGATTAACGCTGAGCAGTGTTGGGCCAGTGTGCTCAGTCCAAGCCAGAGTTGCATTTTTTGTGACAAGTAAAAAACCAATATTTCCACTCCACTTCATTGGTAAAAAAAAGGTTCAATTAAAAGGAGCCATCTGAACAATACAAACACCAGAGAATTAGGACAGAGCGAATATACAACAAACGGGGGGGAACGTTGTGAGTTGAGGCGGACGCAGCAACTTTACAGTTATACCCGATACTAAGTCAATATGGCTCTCCTCCGCCAGACGCCACTAATAATGAACGACACGACAAACAATACGTGCGAGAGAGACAGAAAATCACTCTGAGCGTGACGTCGGGCGCTGCGTAGCCAGTGCAAATTGATTTGTTCCTTTTGGCTATAAAAATGATCTGATCTGATCCAGATGATCAGCGAAATTTTGACACAAAACGGTCAAGGTCCGATATCACAGGAGTGTGGATACCAAATTTGGTTGCTCTAGCTCTTATGGGTTCTGAGATCCTTGAACTCATATTTTGCAATTGGCAAAACCGACCATGAAACCTGTGTGTTAGAGTAAGACAGAGCGAGAAAGAGTGAAATTGTTTTCGTGATTCTGGCTATAATATTTATACGATCTGGTTCAGATTTTGCACTCTGGAAGATATAGTCATCTTCTACGATTCTGCGTTTTTAGTTTTCTCGTATCGTCGAAATTGTGGATGCCACAGATTTTCACCCTTTGTGGGGGCGGAAGTGGGCGGGGCAAAGTTTTGAAATATTTTTGGAGCAGTGACATATCACAGAAGTCTGGATCCAAAACATCGTTGTTCTAGCTCTTATAGTCTTTGAGCATTAGGCGCTGAAGGGGACGGACAGACGGACAGACGGACGGACGGACAGACAGACAGGGCTCAATCGACTCGGCTATTGATGCTGATCAAGAATATATATACTTTATGGGTCGGAAACGATTCCTTCTGGACGTTACACACATCCACTTTTACCACAAATCTAATACACCCCAATACTCATTTTGAGTATCGGGTATAAAAATCGACGAGGAGCTCAGCAGGTCGATATTGCCAGAGCCATGGCCACCCATTGGGCAACCCAACGGACGCAAGCGCAAGCATCACATGGGCAATCCAAAAGAGCCTGCTATCGCTGTGGGGAATCTTCTTAGCTGGGAGGAAAAATGGGACCAGCAATACAATGCCACAAGTCGCAATTTGTACAGAGACCAATGAGGTTGTATTGCTTGGCCTGGAGCTGCAATCCACCGAAGAAATAGGTAACTATAAGTTGTCCACGATCCGATTCGATTCGATTTGGCTGACTAACATTTGTGTGCGTGTGGTCTCTCCCTCCTCCTTTAGCCTCTTCTGTAAGGGTTTCGGAGATCCCCTGGACTAGTAGCAGGCACAGGCGCAGGAGATTTCCCCACAGGTCATCAGAAAGGAAGTCCCATGTACGAGAATCTTGACTTTGAATACGAGTACGAGTAGATATTATTTATAAACATTAGCAGATAGTCCGATATAAACAATTCTTTCATTTCGTTTTGTTAAATGCAAAAAAATTCCTCGGAGATATACTTAGTATATTATCCAATCCAATTGATATCTCTTCTTCACGGACCCTAAGCGGGCCCCTCGCGCAGTGACAGAATAAGGAAAGAATTATATAATCTGTTGTGGATTTTGTATTTTATTTTGCACTTAGAAACTATGAAAAAAATTCGCTTAAACCGTAAACTACGACTAGTGGGGATTTCTACAATGATGGTAGGGTAGGGTAGGGCTGTGCATAGGCGCAGGATAAGAGCAGGAGCTGTTTCGCTGATTAACTGGGGAGACTGCGAGGATGCAGTTGGGAGGAACTAGATTTTACAAATATAACGTATCCGCGGCGGTGTACATATCCAAGGACTTAAGTACTTAAATGCGAGAGATAAAGGAGCGTGGTGCGAGGTGGTACAGCTCAGATAGAAACTGAGAGCCCCCAGGCTATATTCACAGATAAGCTGACCCAAAAAAAATTCATATAGATAGGAACTGGCTGGCGAATCGAAACCAATCTGAACTGAGACTCGCACGCGTTCAACGCAACAAGCAGCCGGATTTGGCTCTGGCGATTGGGATCGGTGATCGTGGATCAATGATCAGGGTTGCATGGAGCGACTCCATAGCATGTCTAAAAGGTTATATTTTAGCGTTCATTTTAGCGGATCGCTGCAAGGAGAAGAGCGACGACTTTAGGCTGTGAACGTCCAGCTCTGTCTTTCGACACCATACTACACTGCCCATTTGGTTTAAATACTGGTTTTTCTGAGAGCGTTACTAGGTAATGAAAGTCGAAGTTTTTAATTGAGCGATAACTAATTGCACACCTGATAAAACTGAAACATAAACAAACACACTCGACTACAAGATTATTGGAATCGATCACACAGCACAGTGTTATACGTCAAACAAATTTAGAGCAAAAAGTTTAGCCAACAGGAAATAAATATTTTAGTCATTCGAAACAGTTCAGTCGTCGGGAGAGGATATAAAATCGAAAAGAAAAAGAAAAATGGAAAAAGAAAATAGTAAGTGAAATACAAAACTAAAAGCAGCAGTGGGAATTTTTCAAAACCAAAAATCCTGAAGCGGGTTGTCGGGAAGCTCCTGCAACAACATCAACAAAAAGACAGGTGGAGTTGTACCTTTTGGGGAGAAAAAGTTGCAATGTTGGGTAATTCGGTAAATATGCGATACGTGTGCGGTTCCAACAACAGCGAAAACCCCCTAGATCCAGGACTCGGTCAAATTTAGAAAAATTAAAAAAAAAAAAAAATTTTTTTTTTTTGAAATTTTGACAGGCCAGCCGCGTGGAACTTTGGGAAAACCAGGTCAAGTATCTGTCAATTATCTCGACGTTAACTTGGACAAAATGCCTGCGGTGGCCTATCACTACGATGTGAAGATCACGCCAGACCGTCCTAAGAAGTTCTATCGTCAGGCTTTTGAGCAGTACAGAGTTGAACACTTGGGCGGTGCGATTGCCGCATTTGATGGACGTGCATCGTGTTACTCAGTTGTGAAGCTAAAATGCAGCTCCCAGGGCCAAGAAGTGAAAGTAAGTGTTGTTGTGTTGTCGCCGAGCTTGATGCACCTTTGAAGTGAAACTTGCTTTCCTGCCGTCCAGGTAACAGATCGCCACGGCCGTACCCTGAATTACACTCTGGAACTCAAGGAGACGGAGGACTTGGAGGTCGATCTGAATTCGCTGAGAAGGTGAGTGGACCGTTATACTGAACGGCAGATACGGATACTTCTCTGTCGGCAGAGAATCGGCATTATGCAATTTTCCATTTTTGCAGTTATGTGAAGGATAAGATATATGACAAGCCCATGCGAGCCTTGCAGTGTCTGGAGGTTGTGTTGGCAGCACCCTGTCATAACACCGCCATACGCGCCGGTCGCTCCTTCTTCAAAAGGTCTGAGCCCGGAAGTGCCTTTGATCTTAACGACGGCTACGAAGCTCTGGTTGGGCTCTATCAAACATTCGTTCTTGGCGATCGCCCTTTTGTCAATGTGGACATATCGCACAAGTCCTTTCCGAAGTCCATGACGATCATTGACTATTTAGAGCTGTATCAGAAAGAGAAAATTGACAAAAGCACAAATCTTGACTACAAGCGTTCTGATATTGAATCATTCCTAACGGGCATGAATATAATTTACGAGCCGCCTGCCTGTCTTGGCAGCGCCCCGCGCGTCTTCAGAGTCAACGGGCTTTGTAAGGTTCCGGCCAGCACTCAGACATTTGAGCTGGATGGAAAAGAAATGACCGTTGCAGAGTATTACAAGTCTCGGCAGTATAATTTAAAGTTTCCGAACCTTCTCTGCTTGCATGTTGGGCCACCGTTGAAGCACATTTACTTGCCTATCGAACTATGTCGCATTGAGGATGGGCAGACACTGAATGTGAGTTCAACTAGTTCCTTTCACTGCAAATCATTTCCTGATTTGATTTCTTTTCATCGTATCGCAGCGCAAGGATGGAGCTAATCAGGTGGCGGCCATGATTAAGTATGCTGCCACTTCCACCAACGAGAGGAAGGCCAAGATCATCCGCTTGATGGAATATTTCAGGCACAATTTAGACCCGACCATCAGCCACTTTGGCATACGTCTGGGCAGTGACTTCATCGTCGTGAATACACGCACGCTCAATGCGCCTCAGATTGAGTACAAAAACAATTTGGCCTCGGTGAGGAACGGTTCGTGGCGCATGGATGGCATGCAATTCCTTGAACCCAAGCCAAAGTCACATAAATGGGCCATACTCTACGGCAAGATTAACTACCTGTATGTGGACGAGCTTCAGAAGATGGTAAGTTCTTTGCGTTGCATTGCAGGATCCTGCCTAATTTTCGTGGCAGGTTATTCAGAAGAGTCGCAAAGTCAATCTGTGCCTGGATGCCAAGGCCGAGAAACTGTACTACAAGGATGAACGTGAACTAGATGCTCATTTCCGCTATTTCAAAAAGAATCAATTTGATGTAGTGTTCGTTATTATACCAAATTTCGGGCATCTTTATGATGTCGTGAAGCAAAAGGCTGAGCTACAGCACGGCATTCTTACACAATGCATTAAGCGGATCACAGTCGAGCGCAAATGTAACGCGCAGGTTATTGGCAGCATTCTACTTAAGGTTAATGCAAAACTGAACGGCACCAATCACAAGCTACGGGATGACCTACACTGTCTGCCAAAGAAGACCATGTTTTTGGGTGCCGATGTGACTCATCCGTCGCCCGATCAGCGAGAGATTCCCAGTGTGGTGGGTGTTGCCGCCTCCCATGATCCATTCGGGGCTTCATATAACATGCAATATCGCTTGCAACGCTCTGCCCTGGAGGAGATCGAGGACATGGAGTCGATAACCCTTGAGCACTTGCGTGTCTATCATAATTTCCAACAATGCTACCCAGACCACATTATCTATTATCGTGATGGCGTAAGCGATGGCCAGTTTCCCAACATCAAGAATAAAGAGTTGAGGGGAATTTCTGCCGCCTGCAGCAAGGTAAGTTGAGCTCTTGCATCCAGAAACCTTTTAATTTTATATCACTAATCGTCCTTCGCCTCCTTTCAGCTGCACATTAAGCCCAAGATTTGCTGCTTCATTGTAGTTAAGCGGCATCATACACGCTTCTTTCCGAACGGAGTTCCATCGCAATACAACAAGTTCAACAACGTTGTTACGGGAACCGTCGTCGATCGCACCATTGTCCATCCCAATGAGATGCAGTTCTTCATGGTCAGCCATCAGTCGATTCAGGGGACGGCCAAGCCGACGCGTTACAACGTAATCGAGAATACGGGCAACTTGGATATTGATGTACTGCAGAAATTGACATACAATCTTTGTCACATGTTTCCTCGTTGCAACCGCGCAGTGTCTTATCCGGCTCCGGCATATTTGGCACATTTGGCTGCGACACGTGGACGTGTCTACCTTACTGGGTGCGATATTATTATTATTATTGTTTCATATTTTCGTTCTGATAATGTCATCTTGACTGCTTTTCTTCCAGCTGCACCAAGTTTCGTTCTCCCCAGGTGGAGTACGCAAAGCGTTTGATAGTGCCAGAGTTCATGAAGACGAACCCTATGTATTTTGTTTAGGCAGAAAACTAACAAAATATCTTCACTTCTTCTAAACGAAAAAGAAGTTACAAAATATAAATTATTGACCCACACCTGTCTTGCCCTTAATGTAATAATCAATCAAAGATCAATCAATCGAAAGATGTCTATGGTAAAAGCTTATAAAACAGTACAAATAATTCAAACAAATTACAAACGAACACGACATAATCACGACATAAGCCGAAAAGCAAGCCGGCGGGAGAGCTTCTGCTCAAGATGAGCTCCAGGTTATTCCTCAGAAGAATAGGGCTCGTGTGGAAATTAGGCTCGATCCCCCAGCAGCTTAGGTTCAGATCTGTTCTTCGTGCTTCCTCTTTAGCTCACGGCTACTGCTGCACGATGTTTTAAAATTTAGATTGCGGCACGCTATCATATCCGCCCTTGATCTGCTTTTACTCACGTACAAAATCCCCTTTCCGGTTACAGCTGACGAGGGGTGCTCTCTTGGGGTAGTCGCCGGAGAGGGCTTGACCACTTGATAAGTGATGGAGTCGTTGCAGCGACTGCACTGCATTTGACACATGCCAAACCAGGGAGTGGCCGAGGCGCCTGAAAGTGGATCCGAGCGCAGGGCTTGCAGAGACAGGGTGCCCCTGGCATTGCTCTGGCTCTGGCGGGCTCAAAACTCGCCAATTTTAATGTATGACCCTATGTAGCACAGCTTGGAAATGTAGTTGCGCTGGCAGTTACCAAAATTTTGGCAGGCTTGAGGTCCACGCGGAGCACGTTAAGCACACAGTAGCGCAGAGCAGCCACAATGTCCAACCGAATCACATACAGCACTCTGTGGATGAACGCCAACGCTAGCGTGTCCAGTATCCTACGGACACTCCATAACGATAATACTAAAGGATAATACTAGTGGACTCTGTTGTTATGATAATTATGTCCCTTGATAATCTTCAAGCGGAGTAATCTGTTCAAAGTTCAGAAGCGATCAATAAGATATATCCATTTTATTGGGTAAAAAATACCGCGATAAATTGACTTAAAAGCAGTACCATATGCACCGCGGCCGAGAATTTGACACCTGGTGCGGATGGGGGAACATCCTTAAGCAAGTGATTGCGCTTCGGCGTGGTAAGCACAAGCTCAATTTTTGGATTAGCTACTGAAAATTAACAGCATTTGACTCATAATGAGAGATTTTCGATTTATTTCATTATTTTCACATTGCCTACATTTGTACAGTATAACGGTGCTTTCGCTTCAGCAGCTGTGTATAGGCGCTGCCAGATTGTCAGAAAATGAATAGAACCCGAATGGCTCCACTGTTATCTACGTCCCAATTACATCTCAATAAAATAAAATATTTTATAACTTTTTTTCCATTTTAAACTATTTATTTAATACTGCACACTGTACAATGTATGCGTCAAAAGCGAATCGTAATCGATGGTGTTCGAGGCTTGGCTTCGTTTTGGGCTTGATACAAACCAATAAATAATATAAAATCTAAATGCCGCTGAATCTTCATTCCCAAAATCACTACTGACGTTCTCCGTGCAGTTGCCCAGTCTCCATCCGCAAGATATATGCCAAAATATGCATATGCTAATCAAATCACAATAATATAAAAACGATTTTAAGGTGATATATATATTGAAATTTGATTAACAATTGTCAACTAGTAAACTAGAGGAAATATACAACATTTTTTCTAGATTATTATTTAAGAGGCTCTGACGTTTTGAAATCTATTCCAAAACCACCAGTTATGTTATGAACAATATTTTCAGCTTCTTTAAATGAATCCATTGACTTTGCTAATGGTAGCACCTTCGCTTCTACCAGCTCTTTTGCCAGCTCAATAGATTCAGAATCTTCTGGGTTCAGCGTTTCAAGAACCTAAAATGTAAATATAGATTTTTTTTTTTAGTAAATCAAAATGTTTTTTTGTTGATAAACATTATATCTCTTACCTCTTTCATTTTCTCAATGTTATCTGCATAAAATTATGTTTATGATCGGTTATGATGGTAACTCCTTATTGAGTTGGTCGGTTGTAGCGTCGTACTCTAAGCGGACCTTTTATAATTTTATGAAAGTTTTGTTCACACAGGATATGAACCAGTTAGCGACATGAAATGTATCCTTACATTGTTAGCTGTTAAATTTAATGCGTCTTATATGCCGCGCTATTCGTTAAGAGCCATAATACTTTTAACTCATTCCCGTAAGGCAAACAAAAAAGTGGAGAAAACAGTACAGTACATCAAAAGTTCATCGGTGCACGGAACATGTATGTGTTAAAAGACGTTTCGTGACTTGATTGGGATTAACGCTGAGCAGTGTTGGGCCAGTGTGCTCAGTCCAAGCCAGAGTTGCATTTTTTGTGACAAGTAAAAAACCAATATTTCCACTCCACTTCATTGGTAAAAAAAAGGTTCAATTAAAAGGAGCCATCTGAACAATACAAACACCAGAGAATTAGGACAGAGCGAATATACAACAAACGGGGGGGAACGTTGTGAGTTGAGGCGGACGCAGCAACTTTACAGTTATACCCGATACTAAGTCAGTATGGCTCTCCTCCGCCAGACGCCACTAATAATGAACGACACGACAAACAATACGTGCGAGAGAGACAGAAAATCACTCTGAGCGTGACGTCGGGCGCTGCGTAGCCAGTGCAAATTGATTTGTTCCTTTTGGCTATAAAAATGATCTGATCTGATCCAGATGATCAGCGAAATTTTGACACAAAACGGTCAAGGTCCGATATCACAGGAGTGTGGATACCAAATTTGGTTGCTCTAGCTCTTATGGGTTCTGAGATCCTTGAACTCATATTTTGCAATTGGCAAAACCGACCATGAAACCTGTGTGTTAGAGTAAGACAGAGCGAGAAAGAGTGAAATTGTTTTCGTGATTCTGGCTATAATATTTATACGATCTGGTTCAGATTTTGCACTCTGGAAGATATAGTCATCTTCTACGATTCTGCGTTTTTAGTTTTCTCGTATCGTCGAAATTGTGGATGCCACAGATTTTCACCCTTTGTGGGGGCGGAAGTGGGCGGGGCAAAGTTTTGAAATATTTTTGGAGCAGTGACATATCACAGAAGTCTGGATCCAAAACATCGTTGTTCTAGCTCTTATAGTCTTTGAGCATTAGGCGCTGAAGGGGACGGACAGACGGACAGACGGACGGACGGACAGACAGACAGGGCTCAATCGACTCGGCTATTGATGCTGATCAAGAATATATATACTTTATGGAGTCGGAAACGATTCCTTCGGGACGTTACACACATCCACTTTTACCACAAATCTAATACACCCCAATACTCATTTTGAGTATCGGGTATAAAAATCGACGAGGAGCTCAGCAGGTCGATATTGCCAGAGCCATGGCCACCCATTGGGCAACCCAACGGACGCAAGTGCAAGCATCACATGGGCAATCCAAAAGAGCCTGCTATCGCTGTGGGGAATCTTCTTAGCTGGGAGGAAAAATGGGACCAGCAATACAATGCCACAAGTCGCAATTTGTGCAGAGACCAATGAGGTTGTATTGCTTGGCCTGGAGCTGCAATCCACCGAAGAAATAGGTAACTATAAGCTGTCCACGAACCGATTCGATTCGATTTGGCTGACTAACATTTGTGTGCGTGTGGTCTCTCCCTCCTCCTTTAGCCTCTTCTGTAAGGGTTTCGGAGATCCCCTGGACTAGTAGCAGGCACAGGCGCAGGAGATTTCCCCACAGGTCATCAGAAAGGAAGTCCCATGTACGAGAATCTTGACTTTGAATACGAGTACGAGTAGATATTATTTATAAACATTAGCAGATAGTCCGATATAAACAATTCTTTCATTTCGTTTTGTTAAATGCAAAAAAATTCCTCGGAGATATACTTAGTATATTATCCAATCCAATTGATATCTCTTCTTCACGGACCCTAAGCGGTCCCCTCGCGCAGTGACAGAATGTAGCAAGGTAATAATTAGTGAGGCATTCAACTAGTATTTAAAATAGCATACAGCGCGCATTGGTATTTACCGCACCATCGATACACTCGGCGGGAAATACCAATAGTGAGATAACGGATAAGAAACATCGATAAGAGAGTAAGTTCACTTTGTAAATGGCGATTGTGAGAGACGGACGCGCAGCTAATAAAAAAGAGTTATATCAAATCGCCGGGCTTGTGTTTTTATACCTAAACAGTTCACTCACGCACCGATATTGGTCACTACAATTCCCGGGTTAGACGGCCTACAATTTCAGAAGTGGGATACGATCAATCGCCGCCAGTGAAAAATAGCGAAAATTTTTCTTTTCTCGTCCGTCGAAGACGCCATCGCTGAAAAAAAAACATGTCGGACTTGGTCGGCACGGAGGAGTTCTCGGCCGCCCAGCTGCGCGAATGGCTGGAGTCCCTCAATCTACCAAAAGGTGGAAGCAAAGCTGCCATGGCAGCGAGACTTAACGAAATACCAGTAGAGCTGCGGGGCAGGGACCACCGGCAGCCGAAACATGCGAGAACGAGAGGGAAGATGAGGCAGCCGCAGATCAAGACTCGACGAAGAGCGAACGCAAAGAGAAGAACGAAAAAGCACCGCAAGCGCCTGGGCACAACAACAACCACGGCGAATATCGAGCAGAGGTTGAAATGTTAAAATTGCAAATCGAGCTGCTGAAGCTGCAGAGCAAGAGGGAGAAGGAAGGGAGAGGAGAGAACACAACACCAGCCGCCAACAATGACGCTGGCGTCATGTTGCTAAATGCCGCCAAAGACATGTTGCCAACATATCATGGCAACATTTCTGGAAACAACGATGACGTCACAACTTGGATCGCGCAGTTTAAGGCCGTCGCAAAAGTGAACAAACTGAAGGATGAGAAGCTACTAATGCTGCTAATGTCGAAGCTTAAGGACAAAGCATTGGTGTGGCTGCATTCGAGTCCGGAGCACATGTCGCTGCCAATCGATCAGTTGTTGAACGTCATGGAAGACACTTTCCATCCCAAGGAAAGCAAACTGTTGCTCCGTCGCAAGTTCGAGTCCCGTTCATGGGCACGTGGCGAGGAGTTCTCGATGTACTTCAACGCCAAAGTGTCGCTGGCATCCCGCATAGTCATTGACGACGAGGAGTTTATTGACGGAGTCATCGAAGGTATCCCAGATGTAGGCCTGCGTAGGCAAGCCCACATGCAGTGCTTTGGCGTTCCATATCAACTACTCAAGGCGTTCGAGAAGATCATGCTGCCAAAGAAGTACGGTTCAACTGAAGGGGCAAACACTGGAGCCTCGCCAACACCCATTCGCTGCTACAACTGCAACTCTTTGGGCCACGTGGCAGGGGAGTGCCGCAAGCCCAAGCGCGAAAGAGGAGCGTGCTACGGATGCGGCAGCATGAGTCACCAGGTGTCACACTGTGACGAAAAGAAGTACAAGGTACATAACGATTATATATACAAATTTAATATATACATTAGCAATTACAATAACAAATGCTTGTCCTTAGATTGCCTCATCGACTCAGGGAGCCCAATAAGTTTTATGAAGTTATCGTGTCTAGAGCACCAGTCGGAAAATAACCTAAATAAAGTGGAAGAGCGCTCACGATTAAGTTCGAACGAAATCAAAGAAGATGATTTAAGTTTATATAAGTTTAACAAAGACAAGAAAAACAGAGAAATTGAATTTATTTTGAATAAAAATGCGGATTACGCTTATGTTGGACTAAACAATAGCAAACTTAACATCTTTGGTAAAATACCCAGTTTTGTAATTATTAACAAAAATCGAATCAACTTTGAATTACTAGTAGTGGCAGACGAGTCGATGGGCTATGAGGCTGTGTTAGGTAGGGATTTTATGAATTTATGCAAATTTAAAATTGTAAGTGACATTTGCAAGGAGAAGGAGAGTGAGACAAAAACTAAGTGTTTAGAAGAAAATGAGTGTTTAGGAGAAAATGAGTGTTTAGGAGAAAATGAGTGTTTAGAAAAAAATGAGTGTTTAGGAGAAAATGAGTGTTTAGAAAAAAATGAGTGTTTAGGAGAAAATGAGTGTTTAGAAAAAAATGAGTGGAAAATAGAGAATGAGCGTTTAGGAGAATATGAGTGTGAAGTAAAAGATGAGGGTGATAAAGAGAATAAGCATGAAGTAGAAAGTGAAGGCAAGGTAGAAAATGAGTGTTCTGCAATGGTTGAGTGTCTGGAAGACAGCGATACCTGCGAGAGCGTAAAAACCAATTTCAACGAACTACCAAGCCAGTATCCAGACAAAGAAAACGACTGGGAGTTGAAAGTAGGGACAGATTGTAGCCAAGAACTGGCAGGACGACTTAAATACATGTTTAGGACAGCGTATGTAAACGCAGAAAGACCAAACTTACCACAAACCAAGTGGGAAATGAAGTTGAATTTCGAACACGAAAAACCGTTTCATTGCCCACCTAGAAGACTGTCGTATAGCGAAAAAGCCCAAGTACAGAAAATGATAGACGATTACACAGAAAAAGGTTACATCAGAACCAGTGAGTCAGAATACGTTTCGCCTATAGTACTGGTAAAAAAGAATTCGGGAGAGTTGAGACTGTGCGTCGATTATCGCACACTTAATAAAGGAATGATAAAGGACAATTACCCAACACCTCTTATAGACGACCTACTAGATAAACTGTCAGGGAAAAGACTTTTCACCAAGTTAGACCTGAAGAATGGATACTTCCACGTATTTATGCATAAAGATTCAGTTAAATACGCATCGTTCACGACCCCCATGGGACAATACGAATGGTTGAGGATGCCGTTCGGGTTACGAAATGCATCGGCGGTGTTTCAAAGATTCACCAACAAAATTTTTGCAGACATGGTAAAGGAAGACAAAGTTATAATATACATGGACGATATTATGGTAGCAACAAAAGATAGTGATAGTCACATGGAAATTTTACAAGAAGTGATGAGACGATTGGTAGAGAATAAACTTGAATTAAGGATTGATAAATGCGATTTCTTACAGTCAGAAGTTAAGTACCTGGGCTATTCCATATCGGGTAACGGAATTAAACCAGATACGAAGGGATTACAGGCAGTAAAAGGGTTCCCAGTCCCCACGAAAACGAACGAAGTGCAGAGTTTCTTAGGGTTATGTTCTTACTTTAGACGGTTCGTAAAAGATTTTTCTACGAAAGCTAAGCCCCTTTATGATTTGGTCAAAAAAGACAGGAAGTTTGAATTCGGTATCGTAGAACTAGAATGTTTCGAACAACTCAAAAGTAATTTGTTGGAAGCACCGATCTTGGCACTTTACAATCCCAGAGATCCGACAGAATTACATTGCGATGCAAGTTCGTTAGGTTTCGGGTCAATTCTAATGCAGAAGAAGGGTGATGGCAGAATGCACCCGGTGTTCTATTTCTCCAAGCGGACAACAATTACCGAAGCAAAATACCACAGCTTTGAACTGGAGACACTAGCGATAACTTATGCACTACAACGGTTTAGAGTATACGTGCAAGGCATACCCTTCAAAATAGTGACAGACTGCAACGCGCTAACTATGACTCTAAACAAAAAAGAACTCAATCCACGCATTGCCCGCTGGGCGTTAGAGTTACAAAATTATGACTACAAGTTAGAACACAGGTCAGGAAGCAGAATGCAACACGTAGATGCGCTAAGCAGAGCCGTTCAGATACTCACGGTAGACACAAACACCTTTGAAGAAAATTTAATTATATGCCAAAACAGAGATAACAAACTGATGGAGCTGAGAGAAACGTTACAGAAATCAGAACACAAACATTATGAGATGAGAAACGGAATAATATACAGGAAAAAAGATAACAATACTATCCTATTCTGCGTACCCGAGGAAATGGAAGGCCACGTACTCTATAAGTACCACGATGAACTAGGGCACGTCGGTATAGACAAGATGACCGACGCTATATCGAAAAGCTACTGGATCTCAAACGTAAGGTATAAAGCCAAGCGACACATTGAAAACTGTCTAAAATGCATAGCGTACTCAGCAAAACACGGAAAAGAGGAAGGGTTTTTACACAACATACCAAAAGGGTCAGGACCATTCGAGGTAGTACATATCGACCATTTCGGGCCAGTCGACAAAGGCAGGGCCAACAAACATGTTTTAGTAGTAATAGACGCGTTCACCAAATTCGTAAGACTTTATACGACCAAAACCACTAGCACAAAGGAAGCAGTAATTGCAATGAAAGATTATTTCCGAGCTTACAGTAGACCCAGATGCATTGTGTCAGACAGAGGAAGCTGTTTCACGTCAAAAGAGTTTGAAGAATTCTTAGAACAGAGCAATGTTAAACACGTAAAGATAGCAACAGGGTCGCCACAGGCCAACGGGCAGGTAGAAAGGGTGAACAGAAGTTTGGGACCCATGATTGCAAAGCTTGTTGACCCGGAAAAAGGATTACATTGGGATATGGTAGTGGAAACAGTAGAACACGCGATGAACAACACAATTCAAAGAACAATTAATGAACACCCGAGCAGAATGTTGTTTGGGGTCGTACAAAAAGGAAAGGTTTCAGATTTACTCAAAGATCATCTAGACGAACTAACCGAACAACGGGCAACAAGGGATATAGAAAAGATTAGAGCAGTAGCAGGCACTCATCAGGAAAAAATACAGTCTTATAACAAACAAGCAGCAGATTCAAAGCGAAGGGAGCCACACGTGTACGTAGATAATGATCTAGTTATGGTGAGAAATTTCGACACTCATACAGGGGTGTCTAAAAAGCTTATCCCGAAGTTCAAAGGACCTTATAAGATATCAAAGGTGTTAAAAAATGATAGGTATTTGCTAGAAGATGTAGAGGGATTTCAACAATCAAGGATCCCGTATAAAGGAGTTTGGGCGGTGGCAAATATGAAGCCGTGGATTGAAAATGGTAATAATGCAAATGTCACAGGGAATCAAAATGAAGAAAATGATTGTAACACGTAAACTTAGAATGTTAAGAGTAAACCACACCCAACTGTAATAAATCAACCTATCTAGAAACTAACTTAAATGTAAGGAGTTCAGGAGCACTCCGGTCAGGATGGCCGAATTGTAGCAAGGTAATAATTAGTGAGGCATTCAACTAGTATTTAAAATAGCATACAGCGCGCATTGGTATTTACCGCACCATCGATACACTCGGCGGGAAATACCAATAGTGAGATATCGGATAAGAAACATCGATAAGAGAGTAAGTTCACTTTGTAAATGGCGATTGTGAGAGACGGACGCGCAGCTAATAAAAAAGAGTTATATCAAATCGCCGGGCTTGTGTTTTTATACCTAAACAGTTCACTCACGCACCGATATTGGTCACTACAATTCCCGGGTTAGACGGCCTACCAGAATAAGGAAAGAATTATATAATCTGTTGTGGATTTTGTATTTTATTTTGCACTTAGAAACTATGAAAAAAATTCGCTTAAACCGTAAACTTCGACTAGTGGGGATTTCTACAATGATGGTAGGGTAGGGTAGGGCTGTGCATAGGCGCAGGATAAGAGCAGGAGCTGTTTCGCTGATTAACTGGGGAGACTGCGAGGATGCAGTTGGGAGGAACTAGATTTTACAAATATAACGTATCCGCGGCGGTGTACATATCCAAGGACTTAAAGTACTTAAATGCGAGAGATGGTGCGAGGTGGTACAGCTTAGATAGAAGATGTGAGCCCCCAGGCTATATTCAGATAAGCTGACCCAAAAAAAATTCATATAGATAGGAACTGGCTGGCGAATCGAAACCAATCTGAACTGAGACTCGCACGCGTTCAACGCAACAAGCAGCCGGATTTGGCTCTGGCGATTGGGATCGGTGATCGTGGATCAATGATCAGGGTTGCATGGAGCGACTCCATAGCATGTCTAAAACGTTATATTTTAGCGTTCATTTTAGCGGATCGCTGCAAGGAGAAGAGCGACGACTTTAGGCTGTGAACGTCCAGCTCTGTCTTTCGACACCATACTACACTGCCCATTTGGTTTAAATACTGGTTTTTCTGAGAGCGTTACTAGGTAATGAAGGTCGAAGTTTTTAATTGAGCGATAACTAATTGCACACCTGATAAAACTGAAACATAAACAAACACACTCGACTACAAGATTATTGGAATCGATCACACAGCACAGTGTTATACGTCAAACAAATTTAGAGCAAAAAGTTTAGCCAACAGGAAATAAATATTTTAGTCATTCGAAACAGTTCAGTCGTCGGGAGAGGATATAAAATCGAAAAGAAAAAGAAAAATGGAAAAAGAAAATAGTAAGTGAAATACAAAACTAAAAGCAGCAGTGGGAATTTTTCAAAACCAAAAATCCTGAAGCGGGTTGTCGGGTTGTCGGGAAGCTCCTGCAACAACATCAACAAAAAGACAGGTGGAGTTGTACCTTTTGGGGAGAAAAAGTTGCAATGTTGGGTAATTCGGTAAATATGCGATACGTGTGCGGTTCCAACAACAGCGAAAACCCCCTAGATCCAGGACTCGGTCAAATTTAGAAAAATTGAAAAAAAAAAAAAATTTTTTTTTTTTTTAATTTTGACAGGCCAGCCGCGTGGAACTTTGGGAAAACCAGGTCAAGTATCTGTCAATTATCTCGACGTTAACTTGGACAAAATGCCTGCGGTGGCCTATCACTACGATGTGAAGATCACGCCAGACCGTCCTAAGAAGTTCTATCGTCAGGCTTTTGAGCAGTACAGAGTTGAACACTTGGGCGGTGCGATTGCCGCATTTGATGGACGTGCATCGTGTTACTCAGTTGTGAAGCTAAAATGCAGCTCCCAGGGCCAAGAAGTGAAAGTAAGTGTTGTTGTGTTGTCGCCGAGCTTGATGCACCTTTGAAGTGAAACTTGCTTTCCTGCCGTCCAGGTAACAGATCGCCACGGCCGTACCCTGAATTACACTCTGGAACTCAAGGAGACGGAGGACTTGGAGGTCGATCTGAATTCGCTGAGAAGGTGAGTGGACCGTTATACTGAACGGCAGATACGGATACTTCTCTGTCGGCAGAGAATCGGCATTATGCAATTTTCCATTTTTGCAGTTATGTGAAGGATAAGATATATGACAAGCCCATGCGAGCCTTGCAGTGTCTGGAGGTTGTGTTGGCAGCACCCTGTCATAACACCGCCATACGCGCCGGTCGCTCCTTCTTCAAAAGGTCTGAGCCCGGAAGTGCCTTTGATCTTAACGACGGCTACGAAGCTCTGGTTGGGCTCTATCAAACATTCGTTCTTGGCGATCGCCCTTTTGTCAATGTGGACATATCGCACAAGTCCTTTCCGAAGTCCATGACGATCATTGACTATTTAGAGCTGTATCAGAAAGAGAAAATTGACAAAAGCACAAATCTTGACTACAAGCGTTCTGATATTGAATCATTCCTAACGGGCATGAATATAATTTACGAGCCGCCTGCCTGTCTTGGCAGCGCCCCGCGCGTCTTCAGAGTCAACGGGCTTTGTAAGGTTCCGGCCAGCACTCAGACATTTGAGCTGGATGGAAAAGAAATGACCGTTGCAGAGTATTACAAGTCTCGGCAGTATAATTTAAAGTTTCCGAACCTTCTCTGCTTGCATGTTGGGCCGCCGTTGAAGCACATTTACTTGCCTATCGAACTATGTCGCATTGAGGATGGGCAGACACTGAATGTGAGTTCAACTAGTTCCTTTCACTGCAAATCATTTCCTGATTTGATTTCTTTTCATCGTATCGCAGCGCAAGGATGGAGCTAATCAGGTGGCGGCCATGATTAAGTATGCTGCCACTTCCACCAACGAGAGGAAGGCCAAGATCATCCGCTTGATGGAATATTTCAGGCACAATTTAGACCCGACCATCAGCCACTTTGGCATACGTCTGGGCAGTGACTTCATCGTCGTGAATACACGCACGCTCAATGCGCCTCAGATTGAGTACAAAAACAATTTGGCCTCGGTGAGGAACGGTTCGTGGCGCATGGATGGCATGCAATTCCTTGAACCCAAGCCAAAGTCACATAAATGGGCCATACTCTACGGCAAGATTAACTACCTGTATGTGGACGAGCTTCAGAAGATGGTAAGTTCTTTGCATTGCATTGCAGGATCCTGCCTAATTTTCGTGGCAGGTTATTCAGAAGAGTCGCAAAGTCAATCTGTGCCTGGATGCCAAGGCCGAGAAACTGTACTACAAGGATGAACGTGAACTAGATGCTCATTTCCGCTATTTCAAAAAGAATCAATTTGATGTGGTGTTCGTTATTATACCAAATTTCGGGCATCTTTATGATGTCGTGAAGCAAAAGGCTGAGCTGCAGCACGGCATTCTTACACAATGCATCAAGCAGATCACAGTCGAGCGCAAATGTAACGCGCAGGTTATTGGCAGCATTCTACTTAAGGTTAATTCAAAACTGAACGGCACCAATCACAAGCTACGGGATGACCTACACTGTCTGCCAAAGAAGACCATGTTTTTGGGTGCCGATGTGACTCATCCGTCGCCCGATCAGCGAGAGATCCCCAGTGTGGTGGGTGTTGCCGCCTCCCATGATCCATTCGGGGCTTCATATAACATGCAATATCGCTTGCAACGCTCTGCCCTGGAGGAGATCGAGGACATGGAGTCGATAACCCTTGAGCACTTGCGTGTCTATCATAATTTCCAACAATGCTACCCAGACCACATTATCTATTATCGTGATGGCGTAAGCGATGGCCAGTTTCCCAACATCAAGAATAAAGAGTTGAGGGGAATTTCTGCCGCCTGCAGCAAGGTAAGTTGAGCTCTTGCATCCAGAAACCTTTTAATTTTATATCACTAATCGTCCTTCGCCTCCTTTCAGCTGCACATTAAGCCCAAGATTTGCTGCTTCATTGTAGTTAAGCGGCATCATACACGCTTCTTTCCGAACGGAGTTCCATCGCAATACAACAAGTTCAACAACGTTGTTACGGGAACCGTCGTCGATCGCACCATTGTCCATCCCAATGAGATGCAGTTCTTCATGGTCAGCCATCAGTCGATTCAGGGGACGGCCAAGCCGACGCGTTACAACGTAATCGAGAATACGGGCAACTTGGATATTGATGTACTGCAGAAATTGACATACAATCTTTGTCACATGTTTCCTCGTTGTAACCGCGCAGTGTCTTATCCGGCTCCGGCATATTTGGCACATTTGGCTGCGGCACGTGGACGTGTCTACCTTACTGGGTGCGATATTATTATTATTATTGTTTCATATTTTCGTTCTGATAATGTCATCTTGACTGCTTTTCTTCCAGCTGCACCAAGTTTCGTTCTCCCCAGGTGGAGTACGCAAAGCGTTTGATAGTGCCAGAGTTCATGAAGACGAACCCTATGTATTTTGTTTAGGCAGAAAACTAACAAAATATCTTCACTTCTTCTAAACGAAAAAAAAGTTACAAAATATAAATTATTGACCCACACCTGTCTTGCCCTTAATGTAATAATCAATCAAAGATCAATCAATCGAAAGATGTCTATGGTAAAAGCTTATAAAACAGTACAAATAATTCAAACAAATTACAAACGAACACGACATAATCACGACATAAGCCGAAAAGCAAGCCGGCGGGAGAGCTTCTGCTCAAGATGAGCTCCAGGTTATTCCTCAGAAGAATAGGGCTCGTGTGGAAATTAGGCTCGATCCCCCAGCAGCTTAGGTTCAGATCTGTTCTTCGTGCTTCCTCTTTAGCTCACGGCTACTGCTGCACGATGTTTTAAAATTTAGATTGCGGCACGCTATCATATCCGCCCTTGATCTGCTTTTACTCACGTACAAAATCCCCTTTCCGGTTACAGCTGACGAGGGGTGCTCTCTTGGGGTAGTCGCCGGAGAGGGCTTGACCACTTGATAAGTGAAGGAGTCGTTGCAGCGACTGCACTGCATTTGACACATGCCAAACCAGGGAGTGGCCGAGGCGCCTGAAAGTGGATCCGAGCGCAGAGCTTGCAGAGACAGGGTGCCCCTGGCATTGCTCTGGCTCTGGCGGGCTCAAAACTCGCCAATTTTAATGTATGACCCTATGTAGCACAGCTTGGAAATGTAGTTGCGCTGGCAGTTACCAAAATTTTGGCAGGCTTGAGGTCCACGCGGAGCACGTTAAGCACACAGTAGCGCAGAGCAGCCACAATGTCCAACCGAATCACATACAGCACTCTGTGGATGAACGCCAACGCTAGCGTGTCCAGTATCCTACGGACACTCCATAACGATAATACTAAAGGCAACAGTGGACTCTGTTATTATGATAATTATGTCCCTTGATAATCTTCAAGCGGAGTAATCTGTTCAAAGTTCAGAAGCGATCAATAAGATATATCCATTTTATTGGGTAAAAAATACCGCGATAAATTGACTTAAAAGCAGTACCATATGCACCGCGGCCGAGAATTTGACACCTGGTGCGGATGGGGGAACATCCTTAAGCAAGTGATTGCGCTTCGGCGTGGTAAGCACAAGCTCAATTTTTGGATTAGCTACTGAAAATTAACAGCATTTGACTCATAATGAGAGATTTTCGATTTATTTCATTATTTTCACATTGCCTACATTTGTACAGTATAACGGTGCTTTCGCTTCAGCAGCTGTGCATAGGCGCTGCCAGACTGTCAGAAAATGAATAGAACCCGAATGGCTCCACTGTTATCTACGTCCCAATTACATCTCAATAAAATAAAATATTTTATAACTTTTTTTCCATTTTAGACTATTTATTTAATACTGCACACTGTACAATGTATGCGTCAAAAGCGAATCGTAATCGATGGTGTTCGAGGCTTGGCTTCGTTTTGGGCTTGATACAAACCAATAAATAATATAAAATCTAAATGCCGCTGAATCTTCATTCCCAAAATCACTACTGACGTTCTCCGTGCAGTTGCCCAGTCTCCATCCGCAAGATATATGCCAAAATATGCATATGCTAATCAAATCACAATAATATAAAAACGATTTTAAGGTGATATATATATTGAAATTTGATTAACAATTGTCAACTAGTAAACTAGAGGAAATATACAACATTTTCTCTAAATTATTATTTAAGAGGCTCTGACGTTTTGAAATCTATTCCAAAACCACCAGTTATGTTATGAACAATATTTTCAGCTTCCTTAAATGAATCCATTGACTTTGCTAATGGTAGCACCTTCGCTTCTACCAGCTCTTTTGCCAGCTCAATAGATTCAGAATCTTCTGGGTTCAGCGTTTCAAGAACCTAAAATGTAAATATAGATTTTTTTCTTTTTATCAAACTAAAATGTTTATTTTGTTGATAAATATCATCTCTCTTACCTCTTTCATTTCCTCCATGTTATCTGCATAAAATGATGTTTATGATCGGTTATGATGGTAACTCCTTATTGAGTTGGTCGGTTGTAGCGTCGTACTCTAAGCGGACCTTTTATAATTTTATGAAAGTTTTGTTCACACAGGATATGAACCAGTTAGCGACATGAAATGTATCCTTACATTGTTATCTGTTAAATTTAATGCGTCTTATATGCCGCGCTATTCGTTAAGAGCCATAATACTTTTAACTCATTCCCGTTAGGCTGGGACCTTTGGACCTTCTGTGAAGTGAAGTAGCAATATGTTGCTGCAATTGAGGCGGTCCCGAAGCCAGATCCAGAGCGTTTTCCTCGTAGAAAGTAAGTGCATAAAATAGGTTCAGTGCGGTCCGCGTGAGAAAATGAGGAAAATATAGAGAATGGATCAAACCATAACGCAACCCCTTTGGATTATTAATTAATCAACAAACAGCAACAAACAAAAAAGTGGAGAAAACAGTACAGTACATCAAAAGTTCATCGGTGCACGGAACATGTATGTGTTAAAAGACGTTTCGTGACTTGATTGGGATTAACGCTGAGCAGTGTTGGGCCAGTGTGCTCAGTCCAAGCCAGAGTTGCATTTTTTGTGACAAGTAAAAAACCAATATTTCCACTCCACTTCATTGGTAAAAAAAAGGTTCAATTAAAAGGAGCCATCTGAACAATACAAACACCAGGGAATTAGGACAGAGCGAATATACAACAAACGGGGGGGGGAACGTTGTGAGTTGAGGCGGACGCCGCAATTTTACAGTTATACCCGATACTAAGTCAGTATGGCTCTCCTCCGCCAGACGCCACTAATAATGAACGACACGACAAACAATACGTGCGAGAGAGACAGAAAATCACTCTGAGCGTGACGTCGGGCGCTGCGTAGCCAGTGCAAATTGATTTGTTCCTTTTGGTTATAAAAATGATCTGATCTGATCCAGATGATCAGCGAAATTTTGACACAAAACGGTCAAGGTCCGATATCACAGGAGTGTGGATACCAAATTTGGTTGCTCTAGCTCTTATGGGTTCTGAGATCCTTGAACTCATATTTTGCAATTGGCAAAACCGACCATGAAACCTGTGTGTTAGAGTGAGACAGAGCGAGAAAGAGTGAAATTTTTTTCGTAATTCTGGCTATAATATTTATACGATCTGGTTCAGATTTTGCACTCTGGAAGATTTAGTCATCTTCTACGATTCTGCGTTTTTAGTTTTCTCGTATCGTCGAAATTGTGGATGCCACAGATTTTCACCCTTTGTGGGGGCGGAAGTGGGCGGGGCAAAGTTTTGAAATATATTTGTAGCAGTGACATATCACAGAAGTCTGGATCCAAAACATCGTTGCTCTAGCTCTTATGGTCTTTGAGCATTAGGCGCTGAAGGGGACGGAAAGACGGACGGACGAACAGACGGACAGACAGACAGGGCTCAATCGACTCGGCTATTGATGCTGATCAAGAATATATATACTTTATGGAGTCGGAAACGATTCCTTCGGGACGTTACACACATCCACTTTTACCACAAATCTAATACACCCCAATACTCATTTTGAGTATCGGGTATAAAAATCGACGAGGAGCTCAGCAGGTCGATATTGCCAGAGCCATGGCCACCCATTGGGCAACCCAACGGACGCAAGCGCAAGCATCACATGGGCAATCCAAAAGAGCCTGCTATCGCTGTGGGGAATCTTCTTAGCTGGGAGGAAAAATGGGACCAGCAATACAATGCCACAAGTCGCAATTTGTACAGAGACCAATGAGGTTGTATTGCTTGGCCTGGAGCTGCAATCCACCGAAGAAATAGGTAACTATAAGCTGTCCACGAACCGATTCGATTCGATTTGGCTGACTAACATTTGTGTGCGTGTGGTCTCTCCCTCCTCCTTTAGCCTCTTCTGTAAGGGTTTCGGAGATCCCCTGGACTAGTAGCAGGCACAGGCGCAGGAGATTTCCCCACAGGTCATCAGAAAGGAAGTCCCATGTACGAGAATCTTGACTTTGAATACGAGTACGAGTAGATATTATTTATAAACATTAGCAGATAGTCCGATATAAACAATTCTTTCATTTCGTTTTGTTAAATGCAAAAAAATTCCTCGGAGATATACTTAGTATATTATCCAATCCAATTGATATCTCTTCTTCACGGACCCTAAGCGGTCCCCTCGCGCAGTGACAGAATGTAGCAAGGTAATAATTAGTGAGGCATTCAACTAGTATTTAAAATAGCATACAGCGCGCATTGGTATTTACCGCACCATCGATACACTCGGCGGGAAATACCAATAGTGAGATATCGGATAAGAAACATCGATAAGAGAGTAAGTTCACTTTGTAAATGGCGATTGTGAGAGACGGACGCGCAGCTAATAAAAAAGAGTTATATCAAATCGCCGGGCTTGTGTTTTTATACCTAAACAGTTCACTCACGCACCGATATTGGTCACTACAATTCCCGGGTTAGACGGCCTACAATTTCAGAAGTGGGATACGATCAATCGCCGCCAGTGAAAAATAGCGAAAATTTTTCTTTTCTCGTCCGTCGAAGACGCCATCGCTGAAAAAAAAAACATGTCGGACTTGGTCGGCACGGAGGAGTTCTCGGCCGCCCAGCTGCGCGAATGGCTGGAGTCCCTCAATCTACCAAAAGGTGGAAGCAAAGCTGCCATGGCAGCGAGACTTAACGAAATACCAGTAGAGCTGCGGGGCAGGGACCACCGGCAGCCGAAACATGCGAGAACGAGAGGGAAGATGAGGCAGCCGCAGATCAAGACTCGACGAAGAGCGAACGCAAAGAGAAGAACGAAAAAGCACCGCAAGCGCCTGGGCACAACAACAACCACGGCGAATATCGAGCAGAGGTTGAAATGTTAAAATTGCAAATCGAGCTGCTGAAGCTGCAGAGCAAGAGGGAGAAGGAAGGGAGAGGAGAGAACACAACACCAGCCGCCAACAATGACGCTGGCGTCATGTTGCTAAATGCCGCCAAAGACATGTTGCCAACATATCATGGCAACATTTCTGGAAACAACGATGACGTCACAACTTGGATCGCGCAGTTTAAGGCCGTCGCAAAAGTGAACAAACTGAAGGATGAGAAGCTACTAATGCTGCTAATGTCGAAGCTTAAGGACAAAGCATTGGTGTGGCTGCATTCGAGTCCGGAGCACATGTCGCTGCCAATCGATCAGTTGTTGAACGTCATGGAAGACACTTTCCATCCCAAGGAAAGCAAACTGTTGCTCCGTCGCAAGTTCGAGTCCCGTTCATGGGCACGTGGCGAGGAGTTCTCGATGTACTTCAACGCCAAAGTGTCGCTGGCATCCCGCATAGTCATTGACGACGAGGAGTTTATTGACGGAGTCATCGAAGGTATCCCAGATGTAGGCCTGCGTAGGCAAGCCCACATGCAGTGCTTTGGCGTTCCATATCAACTACTCAAGGCGTTCGAGAAGATCATGCTGCCAAAGAAGTACGGTTCAACTGAAGGGGCAAACACTGGAGCCTCGCCAACACCCATTCGCTGCTACAACTGCAACTCTTTGGGCCACGTGGCAGGGGAGTGCCGCAAGCCCAAGCGCGAAAGAGGAGCGTGCTACGGATGCGGCAGCATGAGTCACCAGGTGTCACACTGTGACGAAAAGAAGTACAAGGTACATAACGATTATATATACAAATTTAATATATACATTAGCAATTACAATAACAAATGCTTGTCCTTAGATTGCCTCATCGACTCAGGGAGCCCAATAAGTTTTATGAAGTTATCGTGTCTAGAGCACCAGTCGGAAAATAACCTAAATAAAGTGGAAGAGCGCTCACGATTAAGTTCGAACGAAATCAAAGAAGATGATTTAAGTTTATATAAGTTTAACAAAGACAAGAAAAACAGAGAAATTGAATTTATTTTGAATAAAAATGCGGATTACGCTTATGTTGGACTAAACAATAGCAAACTTAACATCTTTGGTAAAATACCCAGTTTTGTAATTATTAACAAAAATCGAATCAACTTTGAATTACTAGTAGTGGCAGACGAGTCGATGGGCTATGAGGCTGTGTTAGGTAGGGATTTTATGAATTTATGCAAATTTAAAATTGTAAGTGACATTTGCAAGGAGAAGGAGAGTGAGACAAAAACTGAGTGTTTAGAAGAAAATGAGTGTTTAGGAGAAAATGAGTGTTTAGGAGAAAATGAGTGTTTAGAAAAAAATGAGTGTTTAGGAGAAAATGAGTGTTTAGAAAAAAATGAGTGTTTAGGAGAAAATGAGCGTTTAGGAGAAAATGAGTGGAAAATAGAGAATGAGCGTTTAGGAGAATATGAGTGTGAAGTAAAAGATGAGGGTGATAAAGAGAATAAGCATGAAGTAGAAAGTGAAGGCAAGGTAGAAAATGAGTGTTCTGCAATGGTTGAGTGTCTGGAAGACAGCGATACCTGCGAGAGCGTAAAAACCAATTTCAACGAACTACCAAGCCAGTATCCAGACAAAGAAAACGACTGGGAGTTGAAAGTAGGGACAGATTGTAGCCAAGAACTGGCAGGACGACTTAAATACATGTTTAGGACAGCGTATGTAAACGCAGAAAGACCAAACTTACCACAAACCAAGTGGGAAATGAAGTTGAATTTCGAACACGAAAAACCGTTTCATTGCCCACCTAGAAGACTGTCGTATAGCGAAAAAGCCCAAGTACAGAAAATGATAGACGATTACACAGAAAAAGGTTACATCAGAACCAGTGAGTCAGAATACGTTTCGCCTATAGTACTGGTAAAAAAGAATTCGGGAGAGTTGAGACTGTGCGTCGATTATCGCACACTTAATAAAGGAATGATAAAGGACAATTACCCAACACCTCTTATAGACGACCTACTAGATAAACTGTCAGGGAAAAGACTTTTCACCAAGTTAGACCTGAAGAATGGATACTTCCACGTATTTATGCATAAAGATTCAGTTAAATACGCATCGTTCACGACCCCCATGGGACAATACGAATGGTTGAGGATGCCGTTCGGGTTACGAAATGCATCGGCGGTGTTTCAAAGATTCACCAACAAAATTTTTGCAGACATGGTAAAGGAAGACAAAGTTATAATATACATGGACGATATTATGGTAGCAACAAAAGATAGTGATAGTCACATGGAAATTTTACAAGAAGTGATGAGACGATTGGTAGAGAATAAACTTGAATTAAGGATTGATAAATGCGATTTCTTACAGTCAGAAGTTAAGTACCTGGGCTATTCCATATCGGGTAACGGAATTAAACCAGATACGAAGGGATTACAGGCAGTAAAAGGGTTCCCAGTCCCCACGAAAACGAACGAAGTGCAGAGTTTCTTAGGGTTATGTTCTTACTTTAGACGGTTCGTAAAAGATTTTTCTACGAAAGCTAAGCCCCTTTATGATTTGGTCAAAAAAGACAGGAAGTTTGAATTCGGTATCGTAGAACTAGAATGTTTCGAACAACTCAAAAGTAATTTGTTGGAAGCACCGATCTTGGCACTTTACAATCCCAGAGATCCGACAGAATTACATTACGATGCAAGTTCGTTAGGTTTCGGGTCAATTCTAATGCAGAAGAAGGGTGATGGCAGAATGCACCCGGTGTTCTATTTCTCCAAGCGGACAACAATTACCGAAGCAAAATACCACAGCTTTGAACTGGAGACACTAGCGATAATTTATGCACTACAACGGTTTAGAGTATACGTGCAAGGCATACCCTTCAAAATAGTGACAGACTGCAACGCGCTAACTATGACTCTAAACAAAAAAGAACTCAATCCACGCATTGCCCGCTGGGCGTTAGAGTTAGAAAATTATGACTACAAGTTAGAACACAGGTCAGGAAGCAGAATGCAACACGTAGATGCGCTAAGCAGAGCCGTTCAGATACTCACGGTAGACACAAACACCTTTGAAGAAAATTTAATTATATGCCAAAACAGAGATAACAAACTGATGGAGCTGAGAGAAACGTTACAGAAATCAGAACACAAACATTATGAGATGAGAAACGGAATAATATACAGGAAAAAAGATAACAATACTATCCTATTCTGCGTACCCGAGGAAATGGAAGGCCACGTACTCTATAAGTACCACGATGAACTAGGGCACGTCGGTATAGACAAGATGACCGACGCTATATCGAAAAGCTACTGGATCTCAAACGTAAGGTATAAAGCCAAGCGACACATTGAAAACTGTCTAAAATGCATAGCGTACTCAGCAAAACACGGAAAAGAGGAAGGGTTTTTACACAACATACCAAAAGGGTCAGGACCATTCGAGGTAGTACATATCGACCATTTCGGGCCAGTCGACAAAGGCAGGGCCAACAAACATGTTTTAGTAGTAATAGACGCGTTCACCAAATTCGTAAGACTTTATACGACCAAAACCACTAGCACAAAGGAAGCAGTAATTGCAATGAAAGATTATTTCCGAGCTTACAGTAGACCCAGATGCATTGTGTCAGACAGAGGAAGCTGTTTCACGTCAAAAGAGTTTGAAGAATTCTTAGAACAGAGCAATGTTAAACACGTAAAGATAGCAACAGGGTCGCCACAGGCCAACGGGCAGGTAGAAAGGGTGAACAGAAGTTTGGGACCCATGATTGCAAAGCTTGTTGACCCGGAAAAAGGATTACATTGGGATATGGTAGTGGAAACAGTAGAACACGCGATGAACAACACAATTCAAAGAACAATTAATGAACACCCGAGCAGAATGTTGTTTGGGGTCGTACAAAAAGGAAAGGTTTCAGATTTACTAAAAGATCATCTAGACGAACTAACCGAACAACGGGCAACAAGGGATATAGAAAAGATTAGAGCAGTAGCAGGCACTCATCAGGAAAAAATACAGCCACACGTGTACGTAGATAATGATCTAGTTATGGTGAGAAATTTCGACACTCATACAGGGGTGTCTAAAAAGCTTATCCCGAATTTCAAAGGACCTTATAAGATATCAAAGGTGTTAAAAAATGATAGGTATTTGCTAGAAGATGTAGAGGGATTTCAACAATCAAGGATCCCGTATAAAGGAGTTTGGGCGGTGGCAAATATGAAGCCGTGGATTGAAAATGGTAATAATGCAAATGTCACAGGGAATCAAAATGAAGAAAATGATTGTAACACGTAAACTTAGAATGTTAAGAGTAAACCACACCCAACTGTAATAAATCAACCTATCTAGAAACTAACTTAAATGTAAGGAGTTCAGGAGCACTCCGGTCAGGATGGCCGAATTGTAGCAAGGTAATAATTAGTGAGGCATTCAACTAGTATTTAAAATAGCATACAGCGCGCATTGGTATTTACCGCACCATCGATACACTCGGCGGGAAATACCAATAGTGAGATATCGGATAAGAAACATCGATAAGAGAGTAAGTTCACTTTGTAAATGGCGATTGTGAGAGACGGACGCGCAGCTAATAAAAAAGAGTTATATCAAATCGCCGGGCTTGTGTTTTTATACCTAAACAGTTCACTCACGCACCGATATTGGTCACTACAATTCCCGGGTTAGACGGCCTACAAGAATAAGGAAAGAATTATATAATCTGTTGTGGATTTTGTATTTTATTTTGCACTTAGAAACTATGAAAAAAATTCGCTTAAACCGTAAACTTCGACTAGTGGGGATTTCTACAATGATGGTAGGGTAGGGTAGGGCTGTGCATAGGCGCAGGATAAGAGCAGGAGCTGTTTCGCTGATTAACTGGGGAGACTGCGAGGATGCAGTTGGGAGGAACTAGATTTTACAAATATAACGTATCCGCGGCGGTGTACATATCCAAGGACTTAAAGTACTTAAATGCGAGAGATGGTGCGAGGTGGTACAGCTTAGATAGAAGATGTGAGCCCCCAGGCTATATTCAGATAAGCTGACCCAAAATAAATTCATATAGATAGGAACTGGCTGGCGAATCGAAACCAATCTGAACTGAGACTCGCACGCGTTCAACGCAACAAGCAGCCGGATTTGGCTCTGGCGATTGGGATGGGTGATCGTGGATCAATGATCAGGGTTGCATGGAGCGACTCCATAGCATGTCTAAAACGTTATATTTTAGCGGATCGCTGCAAGGAGAAGAGCGACGACTTTAGGCTGTGAACGTCCAGCTCTGTCTTTCGACACCATACTACACTGCCCATTTGGTTTAAATACTGGTTTTTCTGAGAGCGTTACTAGGTAATGAAAGTCGAAGTTTTTAATTGAGCGATAACTAATTGCACACCTGATAAAACTGAAACATAAACAAACACACTCGACTACAAGATTATTGGAATCGATCACACAGCACAGTGTTATACGTCAAACAAATTTAGAGCAAAAAGTTTAGCCAACAGGAAATAAATATTTTAGTCATTCGAAACAGTTCAGTCGTCGGGAGAGGATATAAAATCGAAAAGAAAAAGAAAAATGGAAAAAGAAAATAGTAAGTGAAATACAAAACTAAAAGCAGCAGTGGGAATTTTTCAAAACCAAAAATCCTGAAGCGGGTTGTCGGGTTGTCGGGAAGCTCCTGCAACAACATCAACAAAAAGACAGGTGGAGTTGTACCTTTTGGGGAGAAAAAGTTGCAATGTTGGGTAATTCGGTAAATATGCGATACGTGTGCGGTTCCAACAACAGCGAAAACCCCCTAGATCCAGGACTCGGTCAAATTTAGAAAAATTGAAAAAAAAAAAAATTTTTTTTTTTTTAAATTTTGACAGGCCAGCCGCGTGGAACTTTGGGAAAACCAGGTCAAGTATCTGTCAATTATCTCGACGTTAACTTGGACAAAATGCCTGCGGTGGCCTATCACTACGATGTGAAGATCACGCCAGACCGTCCTAAGAAGTTCTATCGTCAGGCTTTTGAGCAGTACAGAGTTGAACACTTGGGCGGTGCGATTGCCGCATTTGATGGACGTGCATCGTGTTACTCAGTTGTGAAGCTAAAATGCAGCTCCCAGGGCCAAGAAGTGAAAGTAAGTGTTGTTGTGTTGTCGCCGAGCTTGATGCACCTTTGAAGTGAAACTTGCTTTCCTGCCGTCCAGGTAACAGATCGCCACGGCCGTACCCTGAATTACACTCTGGAACTCAAGGAGACGGAGGACTTGGAGGTCGATCTGAATTCGCTGAGAAGGTGAGTGGACCGTTATACTGAACGGCAGATACGGATACTTCTCTGTCGGCAGAGAATCGGCATTATGCAATTTTCCATTTTTGCAGTTATGTGAAGGATAAGATATATGACAAGCCCATGCGAGCCTTGCAGTGTCTGGAGGTTGTGTTGGCAGCACCCTGTCATAACACCGCCATACGCGCCGGTCGCTCCTTCTTCAAAAGGTCTGAGCCCGGAAGTGCCTTTGATCTTAACGACGGCTACGAAGCTCTGGTTGGGCTCTATCAAACATTCGTTCTTGGCGATCGCCCTTTTGTCAATGTGGACATATCGCACAAGTCCTTTCCGAAGTCCATGACGATCATTGACTATTTAGAGCTGTATCAGAAAGAGAAAATTGACAAAAGCACAAATCTTGACTACAAGCGTTCTGATATTGAATCATTCCTAACGGGCATGAATATAATTTACGAGCCGCCTGCCTGTCTTGGCAGCGCCCCGCGCGTCTTCAGAGTCAACGGGCTTTGTAAGGTTCCGGCCAGCACTCAGACATTTGAGCTGGATGGAAAAGAAATGACCGTTGCAGAGTATTACAAGTCTCGGCAGTATAATTTAAAGTTTCCGAACCTTCTCTGCTTGCATGTTGGGCCGCCGTTGAAGCACATTTACTTGCCTATCGAACTATGTCGCATTGAGGATGGGCAGACACTGAATGTGAGTTCAACTAGTTCCTTTCACTGCAAATCATTTCCTGATTTGATTTCTTTTCATCGTATCGCAGCGCAAGGATGGAGCTAATCAGGTGGCGGCCATGATTAAGTATGCTGCCACTTCCACCAACGAGAGGAAGGCCAAGATCATCCGCTTGATGGAATATTTCAGGCACAATTTAGACCCGACCATCAGCCACTTTGGCATACGTCTGGGCAGTGACTTCATCGTCGTGAATACACGCACGCTCAATGCGCCTCAGATTGAGTACAAAAACAATTTGGCCTCGGTGAGGAACGGTTCGTGGCGCATGGATGGCATGCAATTCCTTGAACCCAAGCCAAAGTCACATAAATGGGCCATACTCTACGGCAAGATTAACTACCTGTATGTGGACGAGCTTCAGAAGATGGTAAGTTCTTTGCATTGCATTGCAGGATCCTGCCTAATTTTCGTGGCAGGTTATTCAGAAGAGTCGCAAAGTCAATCTGTGCCTGGATGCCAAGGCCGAGAAACTGTACTACAAGGATGAACGTGAACTAGATGCTCATTTCCGCTATTTCAAAAAGAATCAATTTGATGTGGTGTTCGTTATTATACCAAATTTCGGGCATCTTTATGATGTCGTGAAGCAAAAGGCTGAGCTGCAGCACGGCATTCTTACACAATGCATTAAGCGGATCACAGTCGAGCGCAAATGTAACGCGCAGGTTATTGGCAGCATTCTACTTAAGGTTAATGCAAAACTGAACGGCACCAATCACAAGCTACGGGATGACCTACACTGTCTGCCAAAGAAGACCATGTTTTTGGGTGCCGATGTGACTCATCCGTCGCCCGATCAGCGAGAGATCCCCAGTGTGGTGGGTGTTGCCGCCTCCCATGATCCATTCGGGGCTTCATATAACATGCAATATCGCTTGCAACGCTCTGCCCTGGAGGAGATCGAGGACATGGAGTCGATAACCCTTGAGCACTTGCGTGTCTATCATAATTTCCAACAATGCTACCCAGACCACATTATCTATTATCGTGATGGCGTAAGCGATGGCCAGTTTCCCAACATCAAGAATAAAGAGTTGAGGGGAATTTCTGCCGCCTGCAGCAAGGTAAGTTGAGCTCTTGCATCCAGAAACCTTTTAATTTTATATCACTAATCGTCCTTCGCCTCCTTTCAGCTGCACATTAAGCCCAAGATTTGCTGCTTCATTGTAGTTAAGCGGCATCATACACGCTTCTTTCCGAACGGAGTTCCATCGCAATACAACAAGTTCAACAACGTTGTTACGGGAACCGTCGTCGATCGCACCATTGTCCATCCCAATGAGATGCAGTTCTTCATGGTCAGCCATCAGTCGATTCAGGGGACGGCCAAGCCGACGCGTTACAACGTAATCGAGAATACGGGCAACTTGGATATTGATGTACTGCAGAAATTGACATACAATCTTTGCCACATGTTTCCTCGTTGCAACCGCGCAGTGTCTTATCCGGCTCCGGCATATTTGGCACATTTGGCTGCGGCACGTGGACGTGTCTACCTTACTGGGTGCGATATTATTATTATTATTGTTTCATATTTTCGTTCTGATAATGTCATCTTGACTGCTTTTCTTCCAGCTGCACCAAGTTTCGTTCTCCCCAGGTGGAGTACGCAAAGCGTTTGATAGTGCCAGAGTTCATGAAGACGAACCCTATGTATTTTGTTTAGGCAGAAAACTAACAAAATATCTTCACTTCTTCTAAACGAAAAAGAAGTTACAAAATATAAATTATTGACCCACACCTGTCTTGCCCTTAATGTAATAATCAATCAAAGATACATCAATCGAAAGATTTCTATGGTAAAAGCTTATAAAACAGTACAAATAATTCAAACAAATTACAAACGAACACGACATAATCACGACATAAGCCGAAAAGCAAGCCGGCGGGAGAGCTTCTGCTCAAGATGAGCTCCAGGTTATTCCTCAGAAGAATAGGGCTCGTGTGGAAATTAGGCTCGATCCCCCAGCAGCTTAGGTTCAGATCTGTTCTTCGTGCTTCCTCTTTAGCTCACGGCTACTGCTGTACGATGTTTTAAAATTTAGATTGCGGCACGCTATCATATCCGCCCTTGAACTGCTTTAACTCACGTACAAAATCCCCTTTCCGGTTACAGCTGACGAGGGGTGCTCTCTTGGGGTAGTCGCCGGAGAGGGCTTGACCACTTGATAAGTGATGGAGTCGTTGCAGCGACTGCACTGCATTTGACACATGCCAAACCAGGGAGTGGCCGAGGCGCCTGAAAGTGGATCCGAGCGCAGGGCTTGCAGAGACAGGGTGCCCCTGGCATTGCTCTGGCTCTGGCGGGCTCAAAACTCGCCAATTTTAATGTATGACCCTATGTAGCACAGCTTGGAAATGTAGTTGCGCTGGCAGTTACCAAAATTTTGGCAGGCTTGAGGTCCACGCGGAGCACGTTAAGCACACAGTAGCGCAGAGCAGCCACAATGTCCAACCGAATCACATACAGCACTCTGTGGATGAACGCCAACGCTAGCGTGTCCAGTATCCTACGGACACTCCATAACGATAATACTAAAGGATAATACTAGTGGACTCTGTTGTTATGATAATTATGTCCCTTGATAATCTTCAAGCGGAGTAATCTGTTCAAAGTTCAGAAGCGATCAATAAGATATATCCATTTTATTGGGTAAAAAATACCGCGATAAATTGACTTAAAAGCAGTACCATATGCACCGCGGCCGAGAATTTGACACCTGGTGCGGATGGGGGAACATCCTTAAGCAAGTGATTGCGCTTCGGCGTGGTAAGCACAAGCTCAATTTTTGGATTAGCTACTGAAAATTAACAGCATTTGACTCATAATGAGAGATTTTCGATTTATTTCATTATTTTCACATTGCCTACATTTGTACAGTATAACGGTGCTTTCGCTTCAGCAGCTGTGTATAGGCGCTGCCAGATTGTCAGAAAATGAATAGAACCCGAATGGCTCCACTGTTATCTACGTCCCAATTACATCTCAATAAAATAAAATATTTTATAACTTTTTTTCCATTTTAAACTATTTATTTAATACTGCACACTGTACAATGTATGCGTCAAAAGCGAATCGTAATCGATGGTGTTCGAGGCTTGGCTTCGTTTTGGGCTTGATACAAACCAATAAATAATATAAAATCTAAATGCCGCTGAATCTTCATTCCCAAAATCACTACTGACGTTCTCCGTGCAGTTGCCCAGTCTCCATCCGCAAGATATATGCCAAAATATGCATATGCTAATCAAATCACAATAATATAAAAACGATTTTAAGGTGATATATATATTGAAATTTGATTAACAATTGTCAACTAGTAAACTAGAGGAAATATACAACATTTTCTCTAAATTATTATTTAAGAGGCTCTGACGTTTTGAAATCTATTACAAAACCACCAGTTATGTTATGAACAATATTTTCAGCTTCCTTAAATGAATCCATTGACTTTGCTAATGGTAGCACCTTCGCTTCTACCAGCTCTTTTGCCAGCTCAATAGATTCAGAATCTTCTGGGTTCAGCGTTTCAAGAACCTAAAATGTAAATATAGATTTTTTTTTTACTAAATTAAAATGTTTTTTTGTTGATAAACATTATATCTCTTACCTCTTTCATTTTCTCAATGTTATCTGCATAAAATTATGTTTATGATCGGTTATGATGGTAACTCCTTATTGAGTTGGTCGGTTGTAGCGTCGTACTCTAAGCGGACCTTTTATAATTTTATGAAAGTTTTGTTCACACAGGATATGAACCAGTTAGCGACATGAAATGTATCCTTACATTGTTAGCTGTTAAATTTAATGCGTCTTATATGCCGCGCTATTCGTTAAGAGCCATAATACTTTTAACTCATTCCCGTTAGGCAAACAAAAAAGTGGAGAAAACAGTACAGTACATCAAAAGTTCATCGGTGCACGGAACATGTACATATGTGTTAAAAGACGTTTCGTGACTTGATTGGGATTAACGCTGAGCAGTGTTGGGCCAGTGTGCTCAGTCCAAGCCAGAGTTGCATTTTTTGTGACAAGTAAAAAACCAATATTTCCACTCCACTTCATTGGTAAAAAAAAGGTTCAATTAAAAGGAGCCATCTGAACATCACAAACACCAGGGAATTAGGACAGAGCGAATATACAACAAACGGGGGGGAACGTTGTGAGTTGAGGCGGACGCAGCAACTTTACAGTTATACCCGATACTAAGTCAGTATGGCTCTCCTCCGCCAGACGCCACTAATAATGAACGACACGACAAACAATACGTGCGAGAGAGACAGAAAATCACTCTGAGCGTGACGTCGGGCGCTGCGTAGCCAGTGCAAATTGATTTGTTCCTTTTGGTTATAAAAATGATCTGATCTGATCCAGATGATCAGCGAAATTTTGACACAAAACGGTCAAGGTCCGATATCACAGGAGTGTGGATACCAAATTTGGTTGCTCTAGCTCTTATGGGTTCTGAGATCCTTGAACTCATATTTAGCAATTGGCAAAACCGACCATGAAACCTGTGTGTTAGAGTGAGACAGAGCGAGAAAGAGTGAAATTTTTTTCGTGATTCTGGCTATAATATTTATACGATCTGGTTCAGATTTTGCACTCTGGAAGATTTAGTCATTTTCTACAATTCTGCGTTTTTAGTTTTCTCGTATCGTCGAAATTGTGGATGCCACAGATTTTCACCCTTTGTGGGGGCGGAAGTGGGCGGGGCAAAGTTTTGAAATATTTTTGTAGGAGTGACATATCACAGAAGTCTGGATCCAAAACATCGTTGCTCTAGCTCTTATGGTCTTTGAGCATTAGGCGCTGAAGGGGACGGACAGACGGACAGACGGACGGACGGACAGACAGACAGGGCTCAATCGACTCGGCTATTGATGCTGATCAAGAATATATATACTTTATGGGTCGGAAACGATTCCTTCTGGACGTTACAAACATCCACTTTTACCACAAATCTAATACACCCCAATACTCATTTTGAGTATCGGGTATAAAAATCGACGAGGAGCTCAGCAGGTCGATATTGCCAGACGCATGGCCACCCATTGGGCAACCCAACGGACGCAAGCGCAAGCATCACATGGACAATCCAAAAGAGCCTGCTATCGCTGTCGGGAATTTTCTTAGCTGGGAGGAAAAATGGGACCAGCAATACAATGCCACAAGTCGCAATTTGTACAGAGACCAATGAGGTTGTATTGCTTGGCCTGGAGCTGCAATCCACCGAAGAAATAGGTAACTATAAGTTGTCCACGATCCGATTCAATTCGATTTGGCTGACTAACATTTGTGTGCGTGTGGTCTCTCCCTCCTCCTTTAGCCTCTTCTGTAAGGGTTTCGGAGATCCCCTGGACTAGTCGCAGGCACAGGCGCAGGAGATTTCCCCACAGGTCATCAGAAAGGAAGTCCCATGTACGAGAATCTTGACTTTGAATACGAGTACGAGTAGATATTATTTATAAACATTAGCAGATAGTCCGATATAAACAATTCTTTCATTTCGTTTTGTTAAATGCAAAAAAAATTCCTCGGAGATATACTTAGTATATTATCCAATCCAATTGATATCTCTTCTTCACGGACTCTAAGCGGGCCCCTCGCGCAGTGACAAAATAAGGAAAGAATGATATAATCTGTTGTGGATTTTGTATTTTATTTTGCACTTAGAAACTATGAAAAAAATTCGCTTAAACCGTAAACTACGACAAGTGGGGATTTCTACAATGATGGTAGGGTAGGGTAGGGCTGTGCATAGGCGCAGGATAACAGCAGGAGCTGTTCCGCTGATTAACTGGGGAGACTGCGAGGATGCAGTTGGGAGGAACTAGATTTTACAAATATAACGTATCCGCGGCGGTGTACATATCCAAGGACTTAAAGTACTTAAATGCGAGAGATGGTGCGAGCTGTACCACAGCTTAGATAGAAGATGTGAGCCCCCAGGCTATATTCAGATAAGCTGACCCAAAATAAATTCATATAGATAGGAACTGGCTGGCGAATCGAAACCAATCTGAACTGAGACTCGCACGCGTTCAACGCAACAAGCAGCCGGATTTGGCTCTGGCGATTGGGATCGGTGATCGTGGATCAATGATCAGGGTTGCATGGAGCGACTCCATAGCATGTCTAAAACGTTATATTTTAGCGTTCATTTTAGCGGATCGCTGCAAGGAGAAGAGCGACGACTTTAGGCTGTGAACGTCCAGCTCTGTCTTTCGACACCATACTACACTGCCCATTTGGTTTAAATACTGGTTTTTCTGAGAGCGTTACTAGGTAATGAAAGTCGAAGTTTTTAATTGAGCGATAACTAATTGCACACCTGATAAAACTGAAACATAAACAAACACACTCGACTACAAGATTATTGGAATCGATCACACAGCACAGTGTTATACGTCAAACAAATTTAGAGCAAAAAGTTTAGCCAACAGGAAATAAATATTTTAGTCATTCGAAACAGTTCAGTCGTCGGGAGAGGATATAAAATCGAAAAGAAAAAGAAAAATGGAAAAAGAAAATAGTAAGTGAAATACAAAACTAAAAGCAGCAGTGGGAATTTTTCAAAACCAAAAATCCTGAAGCGGGTTGTCGGGTTGTCGGGAAGCTCCTGCAACAACATCAACAAAAAGACAGGTGGAGTTGTACCTTTTGGGGAGAAAAAGTTGCAATGTTGGGTAGTTCGGTAAATATGCGATACGTGTGCGGTTCCAACAACAGCGAAAACCCCCTAGATCCAGGACTCGGTCAAATTTAGAAAAATTGAAAAAAAAAAAAAATTTTTTTTTTTTTAATTTTGACAGGCCAGCCGCGTGGAACTTTGGGAAAACCAGGTCAAGTATCTGTCAATTATCTCGACGTTAACTTGGACAAAATGCCTGCGGTGGCCTATCACTACGATGTGAAGATCACGCCAGACCGTCCTAAGAAGTTCTATCGTCAGGCTTTTGAGCAGTACAGAGTTGAACACTTGGGCGGTGCGATTGCCGCATTTGATGGACGTGCATCGTGTTACTCAGTTGTGAAGCTAAAATGCAGCTCCCAGGGCCAAGAAGTGAAAGTAAGTGTTGTTGTGTTGTCGCCGAGCTTGATGCACCTTTGAAGTGAAACTTGCTTTCCTGCCGTCCAGGTAACAGATCGCCACGGCCGTACCCTGAATTACACTCTGGAACTCAAGGAGACGGAGGACTTGGAGGTCGATCTGAATTCGCTGAGAAGGTGAGTGGACCGTTATACTGAACGGCAGATACGGATACTTCTCTGTCGGCAGAGAATCGGCATTATGCAATTTTCCATTTTTGCAGTTATGTGAAGGATAAGATATATGACAAGCCCATGCGAGCCTTGCAGTGTCTGGAGGTTGTGTTGGCAGCACCCTGTCATAACACCGCCATACGCGCCGGTCGCTCCTTCTTCAAAAGGTCTGAGCCCGGAAGTGCCTTTGATCTTAACGACGGCTACGAAGCTCTGGTTGGGCTCTATCAAACATTCGTTCTTGGCGATCGCCCTTTTGTCAATGTGGACATATCGCACAAGTCCTTTCCGAAGTCCATGACGATCATTGACTATTTAGAGCTGTATCAGAAAGAGAAAATTGACAAAAGCACAAATCTTGACTACAAGCGTTCTGATATTGAATCATTCCTAACGGGCATGAATATAATTTACGAGCCGCCTGCCTGTCTTGGCAGCGCCCCGCGCGTCTTCAGAGTCAACGGGCTTTGTAAGGTTCCGGCCAGCACTCAGACATTTGAGCTGGATGGAAAAGAAATGACCGTTGCAGAGTATTACAAGTCTCGGCAGTATAATTTAAAGTTTCCGAACCTTCTCTGCTTGCATGTTGGGCCGCCGTTGAAGCACATTTACTTGCCTATCGAACTATGTCGCATTGAGGATGGGCAGACACTGAATGTGAGTTCAACTAGTTCCTTTCACTGCAAATCATTTCCTGATTTGATTTCTTTTCATCGTATCGCAGCGCAAGGATGGAGCTAATCAGGTGGCGGCCATGATTAAGTATGCTGCCACTTCCACCAACGAGAGGAAGGCCAAGATCATCCGCTTGATGGAATATTTCAGGCACAATTTAGACCCGACCATCAGCCACTTTGGCATACGTCTGGGCAGTGACTTCATCGTCGTGAATACACGCACGCTCAATGCGCCTCAGATTGAGTACAAAAACAATTTGGCCTCGGTGAGGAACGGTTCGTGGCGCATGGATGGCATGCAATTCCTTGAACCCAAGCCAAAGTCACATAAATGGGCCATACTCTACGGCAAGATTAACTACCTGTATGTGGACGAGCTTCAGAAGATGGTAAGTTCTTTGCATTGCATTGCAGGATCCTGCCTTATTTTCGTGGCAGGTTATTCAGAAGAGTCGCAAAGTCAATCTGTGCCTGGATGCCAAGGCCGAGAAACTGTACTACAAGGATGAACGTGAACTAGATGCTCATTTCCGCTATTTCAAAAATAATCAATTTGATGTGGTGTTCGTTATTATACCAAATTTCGGGCATCTTTATGATGTCGTGAAGCAAAAGGCTGAGCTGCAGCACGGCATTCTTACACAATGCATTAAGCGGGTCACAGTCGAGCGCAAATGTAACGCGCAGGTTATTGGCAGCATTCTACTTAAGGTTAATGCAAAACTGAACGGCACCAATCACAAGCTACGGGATGACCTACACTGTCTGCCAAAGAAGACCATGTTTTTGGGTGCCGATGTGACTCATCCGTCGCCCGATCAGCGAGAGATCCCCAGTGTGGTGGGTGTTGCCGCCTCCCATGATCCATTCGGGGCTTCATATAACATGCAATATCGCTTGCAACGCTCTGCCCTGGAGGAGATCGAGGACATGGAGTCGATAACCCTTGAGCACTTGCGTGTCTATCATAATTTCCAACAATGCTACCCAGACCACATTATCTATTATCGTGATGGCGTAAGCGATGGCCAGTTTCCCAACATCAAGAATAAAGAGTTGAGGGGAATTTCTGCCGCCTGCAGCAAGGTAAGTTGAGCTCTTGCATCCAGAAACCTTTTAATTTTATATCACTAATCGTCCTTCGCCTCCTTTCAGCTGCACATTAAGCCCAAGATTTGCTGCTTCATTGTAGTTAAGCGGCATCATACACGCTTCTTTCCGAACGGAGTTCCATCGCAATACAACAAGTTCAACAACGTTGTTACGGGAACCGTCGTCGATCGCACCATTGTCCATCCCAATGAGATGCAGTTCTTCATGGTCAGCCATCAGTCGATTCAGGGGACGGCCAAGCCGACGCGTTACAACGTAATCGAGAATACGGGCAACTTGGATATTGATGTACTGCAGAAATTGACATACAATCTTTGTCACATGTTTCCTCGTTGCAACCGCGCAGTGTCTTATCCGGCTCCGGCATATTTGGCACATTTGGCTGCGGCACGTGGACGTGTCTACCTTACTGGGTGCGATATTATTATTATTATTGTTTCATATTTTCGTTCTGATAATGTCATCTTGACTGCTTTTCTTCCAGCTGCACCAAGTTTCGTTCTCCCCAGGTGGAGTACGCAAAGCGTTTGATAGTGCCAGAGTTCATGAAGACGAACCCTATGTATTTTGTTTAGGCAGAAAACTAACAAAATATCTTCACTTCTTCTAAACGAAAAAGAAGTTACAAAATATAAATTATTGACCCACACCTGTCTTGCCCTTAATGTAATAATCAATCAAAGATCAATCAATCGAAAGATTTCTATGGTAAAAGCTTATAAAACAGTACAAATAATTCAAACAAATTACAAACGAACACGACCTAATCACGACATAAGCCGAAAAGCAAGCCGGCGGGAGAGCTTCTGCTCAAGATGAGCTCCAGGTTATTCCTCAGAAGAATAGGGCTCGTGTGGAAATTAGGCTCGATCCCCCAGCAGCTTAGGTTCAGATCTGTTCTTCGTGCTTCCTCTTTAGCTCACGGCTACTGCTGCACGATGTTTTAAAATTTAGATTGCGGCACGCTATCATATCCGCCCTTGAACTGCTTTTACTCACGTACAAAATCCCCTTTCCGGTTACAGCTGACGAGGGGTGCTCTCTTGGTGTAGTCGCCGGAGAGGGCTTGACCACTTGATAAGTGATGGAGTCGTTGCAGCGACTGCACTGCATTTGACACATGCCAAACCAGGGAGTGGCCGAGGCGCCTGAAAGTGGATCCGAGCGCAGGGCTTGCAGAGACAGGGTGCCCCTGGCATTGCTCTGGCTCTGGCGGGCTCAAAACTCGCCAATTTTAATGTATGACCCTATGTAGCACAGCTTGGAAATGTAGTTGCGCTGGCAGTTACCAAAATTTTGGCAGGCTTGAGGTCCACGCGGAGCACGTTAAGCACACAGTAGCGCAGAGCAGCCACAATGTCCAACCGAATCACATACAGCACTCTGTGGATGAACGCCAACGCTAGCGTGTCCAGTATCCTACGGACACTCCATAACGATAATACTAAAGGCAACAGTGGACTCTGTTATTATGATAATTATGTCCCTTGATAATCTTCAAGCGGAGTAATCTGTTCAAAGTTCAGAAGCGATCAATAAGATATATCCATTTTATTGGGTAAAAAATACCGCGATAAATTGACTTAAAAGCAGTACCATATGCACCGCGGCCGAGAATTTGACACCTGGTGCGGATGGGGGAACATCCTTAAGCAAGTGATTGCGCTTCGGCGTGGTAAGCACAAGCTCAATTTTTCGATTAGCTACTGAAAATTAACAGCATTTGACTCATAATGAGAGATTTTCGATTTATTTCATTATTTTCACATTGCCTACATTTGTACAGTATAACGGTGCTTTCGCTTCAGCAGCTGTGTATAGGCGCTGGCAGACTGTCAGAAAATGAATAAAACCGAATGGCGCCACTGTTATCTACATCCCAATTACATCTCAATAAAATAAAATATTTTATAACTTTTTTTCCATTTTAAACTATTTATTTAATACTGCACACTGTACAATGTATGCGTCAAAAGCGAATCGTAATCGATGGTGTTCGAGGCTTGGCTTCGTTTTGGGCTTGATACAAACCAATAAATAATATAAAATCTAAATGCCGCTGAATCTTCATTCCCAAAATCACTACTGACGTTCTCCGTGCAGTTGCCCAGTCTCCATCCGCAAGATATATGCCAAAATATGCATATGCTAATCAAATCACAATAATATAAAAACGATTTTAAGGTGATATATATATTGAAATTTGATTAACAATTGTCAACTAGTAAACTAGAGGAAATATACAACATTTTCTCTAAATTATTATTTAAGAGGCTCTGACGTTTTGAAATCTATTACAAAACCACCAGTTATGTTATGAACAATATTTTCAGCTTCCTTAAATGAATCCATTGACTTTGCTAATGGTAGCACCTTCGCTTCTACCAGCTCTTTTGCCAGCTCAATAGATTCAGAATCTTCTGGGTTCAGCGTTTCAAGAACCTAAAATGTAAATATAGATTTTTTTTTTACTAAATTAAAATGTTTTTTTGTTGATAAACATTATATCTCTTACCTCTTTCATTTTCTCAATGTTATCTGCATAAAATTATGTTTATGATCGGTTATGATGGTAACTCCTTATTGAGTTGGTCGGTTGTAGCGTCGTACTCTAAGCGGACCTTTTATAATTTTATGAAAGTTTTGTTCACACAGGATATGAACCAGTTAGCGACATGAAATGTATCCTTACATTGTTAGCTGTTAAATTTAATGCGTCTTATATGCCGCGCTATTCGTTAAGAGCCATAATACTTTTAACTCATTCCCGTTAGGCAAACAAAAAAGTGGAGAAAACAGTACAGTACATCAAAAGTTCATCGGTGCACGGAACATGTACATATGTGTTAAAAGACGTTTCGTGACTTGATTGGGATTAACGCTGAGCAGTGTTGGGCCAGTGTGCTCAGTCCAAGCCAGAGTTGCATTTTTTGTGACAAGTAAAAAACCAATATTTCCACTCCACTTCATTGGTAAAAAAAAGGTTCAATTAAAAGGAGCCATCTGAACATCACAAACACCAGGGAATTAGGACAGAGCGAATATACAACAAACGGGGGGGAACGTTGTGAGTTGAGGCGGACGCAGCAACTTTACAGTTATACCCGATACTAAGTCAGTATGGCTCTCCTCCGCCAGACGCCACTAATAATGAACGACACGACAAACAATACGTGCGAGAGAGACAGAAAATCACTCTGAGCGTGACGTCGGGCGCTGCGTAGCCAGTGCAAATTGATTTGTTCCTTTTGGTTATAAAAATGATCTGATCTGATCCAGATGATCAGCGAAATTTTGACACAAAACGGTCAAGGTCCGATATCACAGGAGTGTGGATACCAAATTTGGTTGCTCTAGCTCTTATGGGTTCTGAGATCCTTGAACTCATATTTAGCAATTGGCAAAACCGACCATGAAACCTGTGTGTTAGAGTGAGACAGAGCGAGAAAGAGTGAAATTTTTTTCGTGATTCTGGCTATAATATTTATACGATCTGGTTCAGATTTTGCACTCTGGAAGATTTAGTCATTTTCTACAATTCTGCGTTTTTAGTTTTCTCGTATCGTCGAAATTGTGGATGCCACAGATTTTCACCCTTTGTGGGGGCGGAAGTGGGCGGGGCAAAGTTTTGAAATATTTTTGTAGGAGTGACATATCACAGAAGTCTGGATCCAAAACATCGTTGCTCTAGCTCTTATGGTCTTTGAGCATTAGGCGCTGAAGGGGACGGACAGACGGACAGACGGACGGACGGACAGACAGACAGGGCTCAATCGACTCGGCTATTGATGCTGATCAAGAATATATATACTTTATGGGTCGGAAACGATTCCTTCTGGACGTTACAAACATCCACTTTTACCACAAATCTAATACACCCCAATACTCATTTTGAGTATCGGGTATAAAAATCGACGAGGAGCTCAGCAGGTCGATATTGCCAGACGCATGGCCACCCATTGGGCAACCCAACGGACGCAAGCGCAAGCATCACATGGACAATCCAAAAGAGCCTGCTATCGCTGTCGGGAATTTTCTTAGCTGGGAGGAAAAATGGGACCAGCAATACAATGCCACAAGTCGCAATTTGTACAGAGACCAATGAGGTTGTATTGCTTGGCCTGGAGCTGCAATCCACCGAAGAAATAGGTAACTATAAGTTGTCCACGATCCGATTCAATTCGATTTGGCTGACTAACATTTGTGTGCGTGTGGTCTCTCCCTCCTCCTTTAGCCTCTTCTGTAAGGGTTTCGGAGATCCCCTGGACTAGTCGCAGGCACAGGCGCAGGAGATTTCCCCACAGGTCATCAGAAAGGAAGTCCCATGTACGAGAATCTTGACTTTGAATACGAGTACGAGTAGATATTATTTATAAACATTAGCAGATAGTCCGATATAAACAATTCTTTCATTTCGTTTTGTTAAATGCAAAAAAAATTCCTCGGAGATATACTTAGTATATTATCCAATCCAATTGATATCTCTTCTTCACGGACTCTAAGCGGGCCCCTCGCGCAGTGACAAAATAAGGAAAGAATGATATAATCTGTTGTGGATTTTGTATTTTATTTTGCACTTAGAAACTATGAAAAAAATTCGCTTAAACCGTAAACTACGACAAGTGGGGATTTCTACAATGATGGTAGGGTAGGGTAGGGCTGTGCATAGGCGCAGGATAACAGCAGGAGCTGTTCCGCTGATTAACTGGGGAGACTGCGAGGATGCAGTTGGGAGGAACTAGATTTTACAAATATAACGTATCCGCGGCGGTGTACATATCCAAGGACTTAAAGTACTTAAATGCGAGAGATGGTGCGAGCTGTACCACAGCTTAGATAGAAGATGTGAGCCCCCAGGCTATATTCAGATAAGCTGACCCAAAATAAATTCATATAGATAGGAACTGGCTGGCGAATCGAAACCAATCTGAACTGAGACTCGCACGCGTTCAACGCAACAAGCAGCCGGATTTGGCTCTGGCGATTGGGATCGGTGATCGTGGATCAATGATCAGGGTTGCATGGAGCGACTCCATAGCATGTCTAAAACGTTATATTTTAGCGTTCATTTTAGCGGATCGCTGCAAGGAGAAGAGCGACGACTTTAGGCTGTGAACGTCCAGCTCTGTCTTTCGACACCATACTACACTGCCCATTTGGTTTAAATACTGGTTTTTCTGAGAGCGTTACTAGGTAATGAAAGTCGAAGTTTTTAATTGAGCGATAACTAATTGCACACCTGATAAAACTGAAACATAAACAAACACACTCGACTACAAGATTATTGGAATCGATCACACAGCACAGTGTTATACGTCAAACAAATTTAGAGCAAAAAGTTTAGCCAACAGGAAATAAATATTTTAGTCATTCGAAACAGTTCAGTCGTCGGGAGAGGATATAAAATCGAAAAGAAAAAGAAAAATGGAAAAAGAAAATAGTAAGTGAAATACAAAACTAAAAGCAGCAGTGGGAATTTTTCAAAACCAAAAATCCTGAAGCGGGTTGTCGGGTTGTCGGGAAGCTCCTGCAACAACATCAACAAAAAGACAGGTGGAGTTGTACCTTTTGGGGAGAAAAAGTTGCAATGTTGGGTAGTTCGGTAAATATGCGATACGTGTGCGGTTCCAACAACAGCGAAAACCCCCTAGATCCAGGACTCGGTCAAATTTAGAAAAATTGAAAAAAAAAAAAAATTTTTTTTTTTTTAATTTTGACAGGCCAGCCGCGTGGAACTTTGGGAAAACCAGGTCAAGTATCTGTCAATTATCTCGACGTTAACTTGGACAAAATGCCTGCGGTGGCCTATCACTACGATGTGAAGATCACGCCAGACCGTCCTAAGAAGTTCTATCGTCAGGCTTTTGAGCAGTACAGAGTTGAACACTTGGGCGGTGCGATTGCCGCATTTGATGGACGTGCATCGTGTTACTCAGTTGTGAAGCTAAAATGCAGCTCCCAGGGCCAAGAAGTGAAAGTAAGTGTTGTTGTGTTGTCGCCGAGCTTGATGCACCTTTGAAGTGAAACTTGCTTTCCTGCCGTCCAGGTAACAGATCGCCACGGCCGTACCCTGAATTACACTCTGGAACTCAAGGAGACGGAGGACTTGGAGGTCGATCTGAATTCGCTGAGAAGGTGAGTGGACCGTTATACTGAACGGCAGATACGGATACTTCTCTGTCGGCAGAGAATCGGCATTATGCAATTTTCCATTTTTGCAGTTATGTGAAGGATAAGATATATGACAAGCCCATGCGAGCCTTGCAGTGTCTGGAGGTTGTGTTGGCAGCACCCTGTCATAACACCGCCATACGCGCCGGTCGCTCCTTCTTCAAAAGGTCTGAGCCCGGAAGTGCCTTTGATCTTAACGACGGCTACGAAGCTCTGGTTGGGCTCTATCAAACATTCGTTCTTGGCGATCGCCCTTTTGTCAATGTGGACATATCGCACAAGTCCTTTCCGAAGTCCATGACGATCATTGACTATTTAGAGCTGTATCAGAAAGAGAAAATTGACAAAAGCACAAATCTTGACTACAAGCGTTCTGATATTGAATCATTCCTAACGGGCATGAATATAATTTACGAGCCGCCTGCCTGTCTTGGCAGCGCCCCGCGCGTCTTCAGAGTCAACGGGCTTTGTAAGGTTCCGGCCAGCACTCAGACATTTGAGCTGGATGGAAAAGAAATGACCGTTGCAGAGTATTACAAGTCTCGGCAGTATAATTTAAAGTTTCCGAACCTTCTCTGCTTGCATGTTGGGCCGCCGTTGAAGCACATTTACTTGCCTATCGAACTATGTCGCATTGAGGATGGGCAGACACTGAATGTGAGTTCAACTAGTTCCTTTCACTGCAAATCATTTCCTGATTTGATTTCTTTTCATCGTATCGCAGCGCAAGGATGGAGCTAATCAGGTGGCGGCCATGATTAAGTATGCTGCCACTTCCACCAACGAGAGGAAGGCCAAGATCATCCGCTTGATGGAATATTTCAGGCACAATTTAGACCCGACCATCAGCCACTTTGGCATACGTCTGGGCAGTGACTTCATCGTCGTGAATACACGCACGCTCAATGCGCCTCAGATTGAGTACAAAAACAATTTGGCCTCGGTGAGGAACGGTTCGTGGCGCATGGATGGCATGCAATTCCTTGAACCCAAGCCAAAGTCACATAAATGGGCCATACTCTACGGCAAGATTAACTACCTGTATGTGGACGAGCTTCAGAAGATGGTAAGTTCTTTGCATTGCATTGCAGGATCCTGCCTTATTTTCGTGGCAGGTTATTCAGAAGAGTCGCAAAGTCAATCTGTGCCTGGATGCCAAGGCCGAGAAACTGTACTACAAGGATGAACGTGAACTAGATGCTCATTTCCGCTATTTCAAAAATAATCAATTTGATGTGGTGTTCGTTATTATACCAAATTTCGGGCATCTTTATGATGTCGTGAAGCAAAAGGCTGAGCTGCAGCACGGCATTCTTACACAATGCATTAAGCGGGTCACAGTCGAGCGCAAATGTAACGCGCAGGTTATTGGCAGCATTCTACTTAAGGTTAATGCAAAACTGAACGGCACCAATCACAAGCTACGGGATGACCTACACTGTCTGCCAAAGAAGACCATGTTTTTGGGTGCCGATGTGACTCATCCGTCGCCCGATCAGCGAGAGATCCCCAGTGTGGTGGGTGTTGCCGCCTCCCATGATCCATTCGGGGCTTCATATAACATGCAATATCGCTTGCAACGCTCTGCCCTGGAGGAGATCGAGGACATGGAGTCGATAACCCTTGAGCACTTGCGTGTCTATCATAATTTCCAACAATGCTACCCAGACCACATTATCTATTATCGTGATGGCGTAAGCGATGGCCAGTTTCCCAACATCAAGAATAAAGAGTTGAGGGGAATTTCTGCCGCCTGCAGCAAGGTAAGTTGAGCTCTTGCATCCAGAAACCTTTTAATTTTATATCACTAATCGTCCTTCGCCTCCTTTCAGCTGCACATTAAGCCCAAGATTTGCTGCTTCATTGTAGTTAAGCGGCATCATACACGCTTCTTTCCGAACGGAGTTCCATCGCAATACAACAAGTTCAACAACGTTGTTACGGGAACCGTCGTCGATCGCACCATTGTCCATCCCAATGAGATGCAGTTCTTCATGGTCAGCCATCAGTCGATTCAGGGGACGGCCAAGCCGACGCGTTACAACGTAATCGAGAATACGGGCAACTTGGATATTGATGTACTGCAGAAATTGACATACAATCTTTGTCACATGTTTCCTCGTTGCAACCGCGCAGTGTCTTATCCGGCTCCGGCATATTTGGCACATTTGGCTGCGGCACGTGGACGTGTCTACCTTACTGGGTGCGATATTATTATTATTATTGTTTCATATTTTCGTTCTGATAATGTCATCTTGACTGCTTTTCTTCCAGCTGCACCAAGTTTCGTTCTCCCCAGGTGGAGTACGCAAAGCGTTTGATAGTGCCAGAGTTCATGAAGACGAACCCTATGTATTTTGTTTAGGCAGAAAACTAACAAAATATCTTCACTTCTTCTAAACGAAAAAGAAGTTACAAAATATAAATTATTGACCCACACCTGTCTTGCCCTTAATGTAATAATCAATCAAAGATCAATCAATCGAAAGATTTCTATGGTAAAAGCTTATAAAACAGTACAAATAATTCAAACAAATTACAAACGAACACGACCTAATCACGACATAAGCCGAAAAGCAAGCCGGCGGGAGAGCTTCTGCTCAAGATGAGCTCCAGGTTATTCCTCAGAAGAATAGGGCTCGTGTGGAAATTAGGCTCGATCCCCCAGCAGCTTAGGTTCAGATCTGTTCTTCGTGCTTCCTCTTTAGCTCACGGCTACTGCTGCACGATGTTTTAAAATTTAGATTGCGGCACGCTATCATATCCGCCCTTGAACTGCTTTTACTCACGTACAAAATCCCCTTTCCGGTTACAGCTGACGAGGGGTGCTCTCTTGGTGTAGTCGCCGGAGAGGGCTTGACCACTTGATAAGTGATGGAGTCGTTGCAGCGACTGCACTGCATTTGACACATGCCAAACCAGGGAGTGGCCGAGGCGCCTGAAAGTGGATCCGAGCGCAGGGCTTGCAGAGACAGGGTGCCCCTGGCATTGCTCTGGCTCTGGCGGGCTCAAAACTCGCCAATTTTAATGTATGACCCTATGTAGCACAGCTTGGAAATGTAGTTGCGCTGGCAGTTACCAAAATTTTGGCAGGCTTGAGGTCCACGCGGAGCACGTTAAGCACACAGTAGCGCAGAGCAGCCACAATGTCCAACCGAATCACATACAGCACTCTGTGGATGAACGCCAACGCTAGCGTGTCCAGTATCCTACGGACACTCCATAACGATAATACTAAAGGCAACAGTGGACTCTGTTATTATGATAATTATGTCCCTTGATAATCTTCAAGCGGAGTAATCTGTTCAAAGTTCAGAAGCGATCAATAAGATATATCCATTTTATTGGGTAAAAAATACCGCGATAAATTGACTTAAAAGCAGTACCATATGCACCGCGGCCGAGAATTTGACACCTGGTGCGGATGGGGGAACATCCTTAAGCAAGTGATTGCGCTTCGGCGTGGTAAGCACAAGCTCAATTTTTCGATTAGCTACTGAAAATTAACAGCATTTGACTCATAATGAGAGATTTTCGATTTATTTCATTATTTTCACATTGCCTACATTTGTACAGTATAACGGTGCTTTCGCTTCAGCAGCTGTGTATAGGCGCTGGCAGACTGTCAGAAAATGAATAAAACCGAATGGCGCCACTGTTATCTACATCCCAATTACATCTCAATAAAATAAAATATTTTATAACTTTTTTTCCATTTTAAACTATTTATTTAATACTGCACACTGTACAATGTATGCGTCAAAAGCGAATCGTAATCGATGGTGTTCGAGGCTTGGCTTCGTTTTGGGCTTGATACAAACCAATAAATAATATAAAATCTAAATGCCGCTGAATCTTCATTCCCAAAATCACTACTGACGTTCTCCGTGCAGTTGCCCAGTCTCCATCCGCAAGATATATGCCAAAATATGCATATGCTAATCAAATCACAATAATATAAAAACGATTTTAAGGTGATATATATATTGAAATTTGATTAACAATTGTCAACTAGTAAACTAGAGGAAATATACAACATTTTCTCTAGATTATTATTTAAGAGGCTCTGACGTTTTGAAATCTATTCCAAAACCACCAGTTATGTTATGAACAATATTTTCAGCTTCCTTAAATGAATCCATTGACTTTGCTAATGGTAGCACCTTCGCTTCTACCAGCTCTTTTGCCAGCTCAATAGATTCAGAATCATCTGGGTTCAGCGTTTCAAGAACCTAAAATGTAAATATAGATTTTTTTTTTTACTAAATTAAAATGTTTTTTTGTTGATAAACATTATCTCTCTTACCTCTTTCATTTTCTCAATGTTATCTGCATAAAATTATGTTTATGATCGGTTATGATGGTAACTCCTTATTGAGTTGGTTGGTTGTAGCGTCGTACTCTAAGCGGACTGTTTATAATTTTATGAAAGTTTTGTTCACACAGGATATGAACCAGTTAGCGACATGAAATGTATCCTTACATTGTTAGCTGTTAAATTTAATGCGTCTTATATGCCGCGCTATTCGTTAAGAGCCATAATACTTTTAACTCATTCCCGTTAGGCTGGGACCTTTGGACCTTCTGTGAAGTGAAGTAGCAATATGTTGCTGCAATTGAGGCGGTCCCGAAGCCAGATCCTGAGCGTTTTCCTCGTAGAAAGTAAGTGCATAAAATAGTTTCAGTGCGGTCCGCGTGAGAAAATGAAGAAAATATAGAGAATGGATCAAACCATAACGCAACTCCTTTGGATTATTAATTAATCAACAAACAGCAACAAACAAAAAAGTGGAGAAAACAGTACAGTACATCAAAAGTTCATCGGTGCACGGAACATGTATGTGTTAAAAGACGTTTCGTGACTTGATTGGGATTAACGCTGAGCAGTGTTGGGCCAGTGTGCTCAGTCCAAGCCAGAGTTGCATTTTTTGTGACAAGTAAAAAACCAATATTTCCACTCCACTTCATTGGTAAAAAAAAGGTTCAATTAAAAGGAGCCATCTGAACAATACAAACACCAGAGAATTAGGACAGAGCGAATATACAACAAACGGGGGGGAACGTTGTGAGTTGAGGCGGACGCAGCAACTTTACAGTTATACCCGATACTAAGTCAATATGGCTCTCCTCCGCCAGACGCCACTAATAATGAACGACACGACAAACAATACGTGCGAGAGAGACAGAAAATCACTCTGAGCGTGACGTCGGGCGCTGCGTAGCCAGTGCAAATTGATTTGTTCCTTTTGGTTATAAAAATGATCTGATCTGATCCAGATGATCAGCGAAATTTTGACACAAAACGGTCAAGGTCCGATATCACAGGAGTGTGGATACCAAATTTGGTTGCTCTAGCTCTTATGGGTTCTGAGATCCTTGAACTCATATTTTGCAATTGGCAAAACCGACCATGAAACCTGTGTGTTAGAGTAAGACAGAGCGAGAAAGAGTGAAATTGTTTTCGTGATTCTGGCTATAATATTTATACGATCTGGTTCAGATTTTGCACTCTGGAAGATATTGTCATCTTCTACGATTCTGCGTTTTTAGTTTTCTCGTATCGTCGAAATTGTGGATGCCACAGATTTTCACCCTTTGTGGGGGCGGAAGTGGGCGGGGCAAAGTTTTGAAATATTTTTGGAGCAGTGACATATCACAGAAGTCTGGATCCAAAACATCGTTGTTCTAGCTCTTATAGTCTTTGAGCATTAGGCGCTGAAGGGGACGGACAGACGGACAGACGGACGGACGGACAGACAGACAGGGCTCAATCGACTCGGCTATTGATGCTGATCAAGAATATATATACTTTATGGGTCGGAAACGATTCCTTCTGGATGTTACAAACATCCACTTTTACCACAAATCTAATACACCCCAATACTCATTTTGAGTATCGGGTATAAAAATCGACGAGGAGCTCAGCAGGTCGATATTGCCAGACACATGGCCACCCATTGGGCAACCCAACGGACGCAAGCGCAAGCATCACATGGACAATCCAAAAGAGCCTGCTATCGCTGTCGGGAATCTTCTTAGCTGGGAGGAAAAATGGGACCAGCAATACAATGCCACAAGTCGCAATTTGTACAGAGACCAATGAGGTTGTATTGCTTGGCCTGGAGCTGCAATTCACCGAAGAAATAGGTAACTATAAGTTGTCCACGATCCGATTCGATTCGATTTGGCTGACTAACATTTGTGTGCGTGTGGTCTCTCCCTCCTCCTTTAGCCTCTTCTGTAAGGGTTTCGGAGATCCCCTGGACTAGTCGCAGGCACAGGCGCAGGAGATTTCCCCACAGGTCATCAGAAAGGAAGTCCCATGTACGAGAATCTTGACTTTGAATACGAGTACGAGTAGATATTATTTATAAACATTAGCAGATAGTCCGATATAAACAATTCTTTCATTTCGTTTTGTTAAATGCAAAAAAATTCCTCGGAGATATACTTTGTATATTATCCAATCCAATTGATATCTCTTCTTCACGGACCCTAAGCGGGCCCCTCGCGCAGTGACAGAATAAGGAAAGAATGATATTATCTGTTGTGGATTTTGTATTTTATTTTGCACTTAGAAACTATGAAAAAAATTCGCTTAAACCGTAAACTACGACTAGTGGGGATTTCTACAATGATGGTAGGGTAGGGTAGGGCTGTGCATAGGCGCAGGATAACAGCAGGAGCTGTTCCGCTGATTAACTGGGGAGACTGCGAGGATGCAGTTGGGAGGAACTACATTTTACAAATATAACGTATCCGCGGCGGTGTACATATCCAAGGACTTAAAGTACTTAAATGCGAGAGATGGTGCGAGGTGGTACAGCTCAGATAGAAGATGAGAGCCCCCAGGCTATATTCACAGATAAGCTGACCCAAAAAAAATTCATATAGATAGGAACTGGCTGGCGAATCGAAACCAATCTGAACTGAGACTCGCACGCGTTCAACGCAACAAGCAGCCGGATTTGGCTCTGGCGATTGGGATCGATGATCGTGGATCAATGATCAGTAATCAGTGATCGTTGATCGAGGATCGTCTAGGCAGTGGCTACCTTGGCCGTGAAGGCGGCCAGCTGCGCCTTGAGCGCATCAATCTGGCACAGCAGCTCGATGTTCTGGCGCTCCAGGTAGGCGGCCCGGATGGCAATCTCGTCCTCCTTGATGCGGCGACGGTCGCGCGACTTCTTGGCTGCCGCGTTATTCTTACGACGCCGCTCGTAGTAGGCGGCATCCTTCACCTGTCCGCCGCTGGACGGCTGGAAGCTGGCATTTGCCGCCCCAGAGGAGCTGCCGTTCGAGTGAGAGCCGGTGGTAGACTTGGACTCGAAGTTGCCGGCATGCGAGTCGCAATCGCTGGATTCCTCGGCGGCCGCACGATCCTCGCTCTCGCTGTTGTTGTTCGAGGAGCTGCCCTCGTTGACGCTGCCGCTGCGGGAGTTGGTGCGACGCATTTTGGGGTTCGTCACGGTGCGAGAGCCGCCGTTCGAGCTGCGGATCTGTTCGAGTACCCGCTTCCGGTACTCGGTGTAGCGCTCAACGCGCGGGTTGTCCAGGAGAACATCCGTGGCCGCAAAGTTGGCGGCAATCACTAGTGGGTCGCGGGGGAATGCCTTGAAGGGGCGTGTGTTCTTGCCCGTGTCGGAGGCGCTGTTCGCTACGGTGCTGCTGGTAGGCGTGGTGGAGGCGGTGGTGCTGCTGTTGTTGGTGGTCTGGGCTGCGGGCGGCGATTGTGGGGTCTCCAAAACATCGATCTGCATGGTGCTGGCATTGCTTGCCGGTCGTGGGGAAACCCCCACAGCTGCAGCGGCGGCAGCCGCCGAGGCAGCTGCGAATGTCTGCAGGAGGCTGGCAGTGGCCGTGGCACTGGCATTGGCATTAGGTGTGATCTTGGGGGCGGACGGCTCCTGCTTTATGTTGCCGTAGTAAAAGGCCGGATAGAGGCTGGCCAGCTGCTGTTGCTGCTGTTGGACGGAGTACAGAAGGCTGCTTGGGATAGAGCCAGAGCCGGAGCCGGAGCCGGAGACGGAGCCCGTGGCTGTGGGTGAGGTCGAGGGCGAGCCGCTGCCGTAGCTGTAGTTGGTCTGGTAGGGTGAGGGAGTCTTCCGGGGCGTCTCCACGCTGTCGCAGCGGCGTGACAGATCAAGGACCTCGGCGGAGGCAGCTCCTCCAACTGTTGCCTGCTGCAGTTGCTGTTGATGCTGCTGCTGTTGCTGCTGCTGCTGTTGGCTGAGGGCAGCGCCAAGGAGCTGCTGCTGATAGGCGTAGGCGGTGTAGAGATCCATTTTGGGCAGGGCCAGGCTCTGCTGCTGCAATTGGCTGTGCTGCAGATGCAGATGCTGTTGCTGCAGATGCTGCTGCTGCTGGTGCTGCTGATGGTGATGGTGCGTCTGCTGCGGTGACGATTGCTGGTGGTGGTGATGGTGGTTTTGGTACTGGTGATGGTGGTGGTGGTGCAGCAAAGGCTTGCGATCTATTTAAAAAGAGAGAAGAAGGAGGAGGGATTTCTTAGTAAGCTGTTGGACGGGGGGCTAGGGGGCGTGGCTAACTTACCAGTCTTCAGGTCGTTGAAGAACTGTCCGGACATGAGTTTCTCGTGCATCAGCATGATGTCTGACTAATGGTTGATTAATCCAAAGCGTGATAACTGTAAACTGATGTTCTGCTAGCTCTCTAGCTCGCTCTCTCTGTGTGTGTGTGGTGTAGGTGACGTGACGCTGACTCTGACGTTGGCGAATGCAAACTGATTTCCTTTCGGCAGCCCGACCGCCTTTTATACTGCCGAACCCGGCTGCGCCGACGCTTCATTCGCAATGGCGGCCGAGCCGCAGCCGGAGGGCCACAGCCAGAGCCGAAGCTAAAGACGAAGCCGAATCCGAGCCCGATGTCAGTCAATGTCACGCAGGTAGGTAGGCGGACAGCAAAGGGGTGACGGAGAATATCGCTGTCCTTTTCTCCTCCACTTCGGGGATTGCATCTCGCTCTGTCCAGCATCAAAGGGTTTTACGAGGGTGCCGTGCGGCTGCCGCGGGTGTGGGTGCTGCTGCCTCTCTGCCACTGTCGACAGAGACTTTTGGTTTCCATTTTTCGCGAAAATTTCCTTCGCTGCCGCTGCGCCTGTTTATGCCGTTTCCTATCATTTAAGCGCAAGAGTTTATAATTTTTTGTGTAATTTTCCCCGACCCAAAAAAGCTCTGGATATTATGACAGCAATTGATTAACTTATGATATCAAAATTAAGAAAAAACGAAAGTAATGTGTAAAAGGAACGAAAGTGTCATTCGAAGAGAACTAACGTTAAATATACTAGTGGGATATAGTGAGATATTTATCCACAAATCGCATAGATACATTATCTCTGGAAAAGCAATGATATCTGAATAGGTATAAAACTGAAAATATTTGATTACATATGCAAAATAATAATGTTCTTTGTGATTCTGGATGGGTTATATGATAAATATATATGTACATACATATGAAGATATATATAAATACGCATATGAATAGATATGAAAGTATGGATAACTTTTCTTTAAAGTGCGAATATTATGATTTCTATTCTATGATTGTATGAACACTTTCAATAACTGGAGTTACATAATTCTTTATTCTCTGAAAAATATCTTTGAAAATGAAACCCAACCAAAAATTCCGAATGGTTTGTTGTACGCCACTGCAGATCATATCATTGTCATACCTTGAAAACCCATAACATTACCATCTAGCGAGGCTTTACATCAGATTGCTCGGCATCAATTAGGACCGAGTCGTGCTTCTGGCTCAAAACAGCAGGGAGCAAACGGTATAGAGCGTATAGAGGGAGTGTATAGAGGTACAACAAGGACAGAAGAAAGAGCAGCGGAGATGAGAGAAGAGATGGTTTGCTTATGATAGATGCTCAGTATTTTGAATGCTCAAGGGTTGCGAATGCTAAATGCTAAATCCGTTTGCTGTGCGCTTTTGTCCCGAGATCCTTCTGCTGACCAGCCCAGCCCCGTTCAATCCTCTCACATATCCTTATGGGTGTGTGTTGGTGTTCGCTGGCGAATTCGATGGACATCTTACACAAATGATTGTGCGTGACAAATTATGGAAATTAGCCCGTCAGAACCCGTCCCCGTCGCAGTTGCAGTTGCAGCTTTAGCCCTTTCTGCGTGGTCTCAATTCGCATCCTAATGGATCCTACTCGGCCAGGGCCAGGTCTTCCCAGAATCCTGGCAAGGCCACCGATGACTGACAGGACTGCAATCTGTGGACCAAACATTTCCACAAACATGGCTGGCAGCTACTTTGATTCATGACGCCGCCAAAAACGAGGATCATCGCGACAAGTGTCCAGTCTCGGTCCCCGTAAGGTATGTTGTTTGCCCTCTGGCTGGCTAGCATTTATGCCTTATACGAGTCTGGGCGTGGGATAGCCGTTTGTTTAACTTTACTTAACAGTGATCTTAACGGTGGTCTCCGACTTGAGCAAACGGAAGTGCAAGACTAGCGAAGACCCTGCTCATAAGTATCGGATGTGAAGAGGGTCAATATCAGGGCTGAGAATATGGAGAAGATGCTTCTCGAATTATCTGAATTGTAGCTCTTTTTGTGGATGAACATCGATATTTGGTGTCTCAAAGTGATTTCTCGGTATGGGATATTTATGCAAATTATTAGGAAATACCAAAACAGATTTGACGAATCAAACGAAATATTGTAGGTAAATCCTCTAATATTTAATATATTTTGATAGCCCTTAACAGGCATTCATTCACTCGATCATCGCTCCATTCAGCCAGAGAGATCTCGGCACACAAAAAAGGAGAGGTGCACTGTAGTTCGATAATCAGTAAAAAACCGCGAACTTATCCGCTAATCCCTGTGCTAATCCAACCGTAAAAATGGTGGATTAAACATACATTTTACCCACTCATCCGAACATTTTCATGAACACAACACACAAGAGCACACATTCCCTCATTGAGGCGACGGGTTACCTGAGCGACAATCTCGGCCGAAACGAGTCGGATCGAGCTAAGAGAAAGGCCATAAAAAGTCGCGGGCAGAGTCGAAGCCAAAGAGTTGCCAAATTCGTTGTAAAAACCAGATTCAGCGAAAAACAAGATGGTATATGGCATAGATATAAAGAGAATGAACCTTAAAAAATGATGCCATAAAATATATCGACTGCTGCTGCCGATGCCGCTGTCCTGTCGCTCCTGTCGATCCTTTCGCTCCTTTCGCTGTAATGAGCTCAGGACTTAAGATGCAATATTTGTGCAATCCTTTCATTGGACGACCTTGAGCGCGTTTTTTAAGGGAGTCAGGTAGAGCGCGGGTTCGAACGGGTTGCCATCCGTCACCCACTCCACGCACCCGTACATTCTCGTTTCGAGACCTACATTAGCTGTTGCCTAAAAAACGTGAAACGTTTTTTTGTTGTTTTTTATTGCATAATGGACGCTTCGCGTGAAAAGTCCCACAATCCCTGCAAGCCCGCTGGCCCTGTGCAGAGCGCGTTTTTTAAGCGGCCATAAACAGGCACACCGTCTCTTAAAAAAGGGTTCGTTCGCTTTGGGTACGATCCGGTATGGTATGGAATGGTATGGTATCGTATGGTCCTTCCATTGTGACATCGATTTTTATATTGGTTCGCAGCAACACGGGAATACAAAGAAATCAGCGACTAATTGACTGAAAGGGGTTTTTACTTATTATATTGCTCGCTCTTTGCCTCGTTGCCTTGCCTTACCAAAAAAAAGAAAGGGTGACACGGCGGTTGGGTTCGGGGAATCGATGTTAACTCCTTGCCGGCACCTTTGTCTTAATGGGCTAACATCCTCAAATATTGTCATCCGCAGTACTTTTTCAGTACTTTTATTGGCGAAGCATGGACACGGAGCCATCCAGAAAACCACCAAGAAAGATGAGTTCTCTCTGTCTCCTACCTTAAGATTATTTTCCATATGGATACAAATATATGTAGATGCTGATTTATAAAGGTTTTTAGCCCTATTATAGTGAATATTTATAACATAGCTAGATCTGCTTCTATAGAAAAGGCACCAGGGAACAGTATCGGATGATGCAATGCTCAGAGAACCACTATTTATAAGAAGCTTTTATCGCAGCTAGCACTATGCCAAGAGCAATCTTTGTTGATGTACATACCAAGCGATTACTGGTAGATGTCCGACACAATTGATGAAATGAGATTACTTTCAAATAGAATATTAGTTTGGCCAGTCCAGTCGTTTCATTCAGTTTTCAGCAGTTTTCCGTAGCCTAAGCCCATCAGACAATTCGGATGAAGAGTCTCTCATGCTAATGAGGAAGTAAGTATTGTAGTTAGGAGCTGCTGTGCACTTGGCTTACGGCAAATGAGGAAGTGAACGAGGCCCGGAACGGGAACGGGGACTGGGACGGGGATTACACGTGCTCCGACCCCGAAGGACGAGTCCGAGACAAAAGCCTCTCTCGTCGTGGAGTGTGTTTGTGTAGAGCCAAAAGACTAACCAGCCATGATCGCATCGAAACAGGGGATCTATCTCCAGTCCAGCCGTTCACTTGTTTGTTTTCATACCATATGCAAAGTGCACAAACGTAAGGGATAAGAACAGGAACAGGTATTGGATGAGGACTCTTTTGGGTTGTTCGGTTTTAGCCACTTCCGTAAACGGAAGTGCAGCGGAATGGCAGGAACGGGGGTAGGGGTAGGGGCATGGGCAGGGGAAAGAAGACTAAAAAAGACACAAGTTAAGTACATAGAGAGTAGAGAGGGTAAGGTAGGGTGCACAATGGACAATGACGGAGCTAGCTTCCGTCCTGTCCTCCTAGCGCTGCCATCAAATCCTTTTGCTAATTGTTATCCTACGCACTCCAGTCGCAGTTGCAGTTGCAGTTGCAGTCGCAGTATCCGTCTCAGTTCTATCCTCTTTTTGGCCGTAATCCTGGCAAAGGCTGCTCAATTATGGCATCTCTTTAATTGAGAGACGTCGGGCAGGCAGGATTCTTGCGGTTCATTCATGGTTACCTACCGAAGCGTGCACTGGGATCTCGCAGATATCAGAGATCAGAGGGAGCAGAGTATTGCATTACCCCATGCCAATTAGTGCGGTTTTGATTACCCAAATGACATTTGGCCCAGACAGACGGGACTTGGCCGTGATTAGCCAGCCATCCGCAGCAAGCCTTTCAGAAAGCATCTTCAAAGAGTGATGTCTACGTGTTTGTAAAGTTCCTCAATCTCAACCCCATCGGAGCTGGTGCTTATCTGAAATTTGCTTAGTCCAAATAAGTCCCAATCGAACATTAAATATTGATCCTATTGATAGAAAGAAAGAGTTGGGAATGAGAGAGAGAGAGATAACATTTTGCTGTGACACAAGATTAGAGGGGGCTGGGCAGTGATCGATGGGAAGGAGTGCGAGAGACCCCACACAACATCCACAACAGCAATCGTATAATGCACATCAAATCGCCTCTGACCGGACGAAGACAAAGCCCACAAAGACCTCAATGACCCCATGAGCCATGAGTGTTATTTAAATGGGCAAAACTAACTTGCTACTTCCTTACGCCATTCGTATTGTAGCTGTTGTTCCATCCAGAAGATCCCAGAAGATGTGTCCGAGGTGTGGCTGCAGCAACGCCCATCAACTCTACGAAATGGTTGGGAAAATACAAGACAAGACTAACAAAGAGGCAACATTTCATGGCAGATCATAGAGAGACTAGGACTCGTGGGAGATCGGAGATCACTGCTCAACGTATAGAACGGATAGATGATTCATTTTGCATGCATCATTCGTTTTGATGAACTGTCAACGTTTAGGCCATTGTTCGTATAGCAGACGCATACATACATATGTATGAATCTCTGTGAACCGCTTTCGGTACAGTTATGCGCAGACTCTGACACATTTCTAATAACTCAACGCTGGATGGATGGCATGAGATGAGATGAGATGAGACTGCATGAGAGAGTGTGTGGCATGTCAATCCGTAGCGGCATAGCGGCATAGCGGTACCCTCTAGCACCCTTTAGCTTCCTTTCCTTTCATTTGCTCACTTAATTTTATGCATTTTACTGTTGATTAGCTGCCATCTACCATTGTCCGGGTCCGGGAACCGTTAGCAGGGGGCAAATATCCGACATTCGGAACCCATTCGGAGTTAATCAAAGTGACGAGGATCGCATCGGACCCACATAAAAAGAGTTGTACGAGTTCCTATGTACGAGTATGCGGTATGCCCCCGACTCAGCCTTTGGACACAATCTATCAAGCGGCCCTTGAAATTTTAACACCTTTTTTTGGTTTTGTTTTTGTGTGTGGTGTTTCAGTCGTTTTTGTTCGATTCGCCCACAAAACTCCGTTAGGAGTACTCCTACTACTGCTACTCCTCCAGCGCATTGTTGGGCCCAGACAATTGCTGTCAAAATGACATTGCAGCGGTCTTCGGTTTACGGTTTACGGGGCTTCGATGCTCCTATCGGTTTATGGTTTATGGATTTCAGATTTCGCTGTCCTGGCTGGTAATTGTGTCAATTGTCAGTTCGCACCATCAGCATATCCATCTCGCACGATCTTTGCTTCGCCAGAACGGATGCAAGCCACAGAGATACAATCGAAATCAAACGGAAAAAAGGCAAACGGAACAGGAATAGGATTTGAGAAAACGTTAAGCTGGACCCTGAACCTCATTCCGCATAACTCTTTTGCTGGGGACCAGGACCAATCGGCTGACAGTGACTCCTGGCCACTCGTAATATGAGCATTTAACCCTCTAAAGTCCTTGGCTCAGACACGCCCTTTGTATGATCTTTATTCTTCGTTCGTTCTTGGGTCGTTCGTTGTCTTCTCGAGAGCCACATTTGCCTTTGCCTTTGCCCTTGCCTTTTCCATTGCCAATTTTCAACTTCAACTGATTTTGTCCCATCTCGATTTCCTCGATTTTTTGTTCCGTTCACATGAAACTAAAAACGGGTCGGAACGGGAACGTGAACGGGAACTGGCATGCAACTCAAAATCCATGAGATTAAACGGTCTTTAAGCGGTTTAAGCCTTTTGTCCCGGAGTTTTGTAGGTGGCAAAAACTGTTCCTCGGTACCAACAACTGGGAACACAACTCGGAACGGAACTGTCAACGGGAAAGTGCAAAATGGGAAACGCAAACGGCTACGCCATTGTCTTTGTCTGCAATTCTGGCAAAAATTATGCCAGAGAATATCATTTCATAATTTTCATTTTCATCTTCAAGACACTTTTTTTTTTTGTATCCTGATTCCTGGAACAAGCAATGCAAATATTTGTCTACAGGACAGCAGATAGAAGGGACAGGGAACAACAAACAGCAACAGCACACGAGACTACGCGACTACGAGACAAAGCCTGACTATCTGATCTGGCGGCCTCAAGTTAATCTCGCATAATATTGCGTGGCCCGGGAGCGTAAGTCCCCCAGGCACAAGTGCCAGATCAGATCCGATCCGATCCGATCTGTGCCTGCGAGGCTGCCAGATCTCGCTCAGACCTCACTGTCTGAGCCATCCGCGTGATCTTCACGGTCACGACCAGGGGCTAGATAAGCTGACTGAATGACTTCCCTAACTGAAAAGTTAAGCGCACGATTGAGCTCAAGTTAAGCTAAGGTCAAGGTTGAGCTTAGGTAGAGAGGTAGAGAGAGAGAGAGCCAACCCCAATACCCCCATCAAAATTAAGGACAAGTGGGGCAAGGGATTTCAATACTTAAGTATTTTTTAAAAACAGATTACTATTACACCCTGTATGGGCATACCCGTCTAAATGTCCACCATGCTAAAAATCATTAAGCCTCATTTCTATATAATTTTTCAGAGTAGTTACAACCATAATAATTTTTGAATTTATTGAAAGTAAACTAATTCAACGAATTGACATTTAACTTTAATAATAATACAAGTTCTGTCAAAAAGTCTACTTAAAATATTAAACTATCTGAAAAAATGCCATAAAACTTAACAGTATATTGGGAGCTATTAGCGCCGCGGAATTTCGTAACGTAACGCCAGTAAAATAGTACGATGCCCCTGCGGATTTAATACGAGAAAAAACAGGAAAGGTTTTTGTGTCTATTAGCAACAAGAATGAACACTTTATATTTCATATATTAGTAAACGAAATTGTATACAGATAGTCCTACCCAATTGGCACAGTTTTCAAATTTTGTAACCCAACCTCGAAAAGGCTTTTGTTTTTGGTAACGTAACGTGAGGAGTACTTATTTACTATGTTACTAGGACTAAAAACTTTTACAAATTTTACGTTTTTATTCTCTTTTTTTACGAACGTAACGTAATGCCGGAATGGAAATGCCCATGTCTCAAAAGTTACATGAATTCCACCTGAACAAGTAGGATAAGTTTTGTTTAAGAAAAGCTAATGCACTGGACAACCATTTGCACAAGTATGGGTGAGCATTTGAAAACTCTCCCTGCTAGAGTAGAATACACCGTAGAAGGTAAGCTTAAGCAGCAATGCCTGAGGCTGAAGCAAGTGTGTGTGTGCGATCGATCGTTGCCATCATCGCCATGCTATGCCATCGACTCCATTGCCATTGCCACGCCACTGCCAGTGATTGCGCCATTTTGCCGTGCTTATCGTGAACGCATAACAATATCGTAAACTCCTCGTAATAAACCGAACTGGTACTGGGAAGCAGAGCGAGAGCGAGCCCAACCAATCAGAGCCGAACCCTTGTGCTCAACTTCATTCTCTAGCGCAACCACAGTCGGAGGGCCCCTAACACACCACCAGATTGAGTCTGCAGCAACTTCATTTTGTTTGCGGGATGAAAACGAGTTTTCGGGCAATGAAATCAGGGTCCATGGGTCCAACTTCATTAAAGCCAGAGACAGAGGCCTGGAGCAGGAGAAGGAGAGGGAGATATGGGAGATGGAGTTGGAGATGGGCTTAGGGAAAATGTGACAGCTGGGCCAGCTGACCCAGTCCATTGTCCAGCCGTGTGGGTGATGCTGCGAATGAGAGGGGAGTCTCTTGCATTTAATAAATAAATAGCAAGCAACAGACATACAGACAGACAGAGAGACAGCCAGATAGACAGCATCGGGGGCACATTTTCATTATTAGACATCGAGCCACAAATGAAAGGGTTTGGTCCGTCCCAGGGTCTCCCTGCCCTGTCCTGCTGTTGCTTAATGATAACAAAGACCGGATGGCGATGGGTTGATTACAAGTGGTCTATCGCTCAATGAGCTGTGGGCTGACCGCAATGCTGACCGCTGCTTTGGTCACTTTTGGCAATTTCCCACAACTGTTTTCTCTCCTTCCGACGAAGCATCAACCCCTTCAGCTTTTTAGCTCCTCAGGACGGAGATACGAGTATTGGGGTGAAAGTTGGGGCTGTTTCCGGAATGACTCGAACACCCTGGACCACCCTTTGCCATTCATCAATTTGGCGCGTTGACACATTTATAGGGCCAGAGACAGTAGTGGAATTAGTTTGTCCCAAATTGGGCTGCCACCCCATCTCCAAATTCATCGATTTGGCGGGACCTGAAGATTAAGAGCACCTGCCCTCTTCGTATGCCTGTGCCTGTACCTATTTATATCTATGTTCCTACTATTACTATCTTTCCATTGGCCATTGTCATTGATACTGAAAATATTTTGTCAATAAGCCGAGAAATTTGAGAAGAAACATTTCCTCAGCAATATTATAAGATTATCGGTGTCTAGCCAACCTCAAATTTGTGGCCAAACAAGTGGAAATGATGCGGAATCGGAATGAAAACGGTATGGGTATGCTCGGTATGTTCTGGCAGAAAGTAGATCAGATCACTTCCTGTGTTACCCTTCGCCGATTATCTTTTTGTCATTATCGGAACATATTCAGGGACGGGACTGTTTGCCAAATAAAGATCGTTGGAGCGTGGAAAAGAGTTTCTCATTCTGTGGTCATTCTGTAGAAGAAGTTCGCTTTCTTTCTATGGGAACTGACCTTCGAAGTATGTCGATCCCCAGCCCCAGCCCTATCGCTATCCTTTTGAAAGGGCACTCTATATGGACGATGGGAGTATATAATATAATCGTAAGTATGCACATATCTATACTTATCGTTCGGTGTATTGTTTGGTATGTCAGCGAAGACCATTAGGTAGGGTTTCCGAACAAATCGCTGGACACAAAGGGGAACACTCACATATGCCACGCCACTCACTCCCAGCCCACACAATACACAACTGCTCTAAGATCTGCTTCGATTCAGCAGATCCCGTCCTAATGATCTTTGGTTCCGGTTGCTCTGTGTTCTTGCATACAATTTGCCACAAGTAATTCTTGCCATGATTAATTAACTCCGATGGCATTTGCATTTCCATTACCAATTCCATTACCATTTGAATCCCAACCGCCCGGACTCTCTCGACTGTGGCTCATGTTGCGTTTTTGTTGTGCGGAGTGTAATCTGAGGCGCTCAATTTTTCGACGCATAATTAGCAAAGGACGAGGACATCAGGAAGAAAGTAGAGAACAGAGGCCTGGTCGGACCACTGGCTGTGGAATTGTTTCGCTGCACGAGCCACACTAATTGTTAGCAGAGGATCGTTTCAATGGAACTCCTGCAGGAAAGTTCCTCAATAGCCTACAGCCTTCAGGCGCGATCCTCGATCCTTTCGCTCCGATCTGAGATACATATATTATATACTCGTAGGATCTGCAGCTTGAATTGAATTTGGTCTCCAATATTGAGAAGTTGGTCCAGATTTAAGATTGTGATTATTTCAGTATGATATCTGGTTGACATTAGAATATGTTTAGCTGAAGAACCAATCTTAAGTTCATCATGTCAGCATTTATGTTGGTTGTTCTTGGCTAAATGATAATATTTATATTGCTAGTTGTAGCAGAAGCTAAGTTACTGGAGATAGTTTTGCTTTCAATGGATAATGATAATTGAGTTGATTTTGTCCCGAAATAATGTGTTTCTTGTATTAGGTACTTAATCAACATTAGTTCAATAATGTTAAGGGAGGCTTAGTTACTTGTGGTAACTCTGCTTCCAGTATATTGATCGAGTTGATTTTGGAATATGTTCCCAAATTGTGGGTTTCCTATGTTAAGTAATTAATATTGTTCTTATATTGTTAAGAAAAGCTTAGTTACTTGTGGAAACTCTGCTTCCAGTATATTGATCGAGTTGATTTTGGAATATGTTCCCAAATTATGGGTTTCCAATGTTAAATAATCAATATTGTTCTCATATGCATAAGATAAGCTGAGTTACATGAGGAAACTCTCCTTTTAGTATGAAGATCGAGTCGTTTTTGGAACATGTTCCTAGATTGTGGGTTTCCTACGTTAAGTATTTAATATCGTTATTATATTGTGAAGAGAAGCTAGGTTATTGAGATAGCTTTGATTTCAGTGGGATAATTGGGTTGATTGAACCTTAATTGTAGGTTCCCTATATTTTATAAATATCAGTCCCAAGCTTAGATACTTGTGATTTACATATCTGCTTCCAGTATGATGATCGAGTGCTTCCATGAGGTATTTGCCGCAAAAGCCGATTTATTTTAGGAGATTCTGGTTACATATACAAAGTTTTCCTTTTTAGATACATCAAAACATTCCACGGGAATGGTTCGTGCCTTTTTCCAAACTAGAGGGGTATATCATAGATGGAACAGAGAAACAGAGTTCCTTGAGACCATTCAATGCAGAAAGAATCACAGCCGAGCGGAGTCTGGCTTCCATTGTTTGGTCCCATTTATGAAAGATGCAAAAACAGCCAACTCATGCTTAAGTGGAAGGCTGCTTAATGAGCGACGGCCCTCGCTGTTGTGTCCAGTGCTCACTGTTTAGTGTCCAGTGTCCAATGTTCGGTGTCCAGTGTGGTCAGCAGCTGGAAGTGAACACATGTGGCAGAGACAGGGACCGGTGAAAGGATTCGGGGAGAGAGAGAGGATCTTTCTTTCATTCCCGCTAGAGCAGAGTAAACAAACGCCACGCCGCACATCCTCATTAATCTCGAGGGGGCGTCAACGCACGCGTGCGTCTGTCGTGAATTGGATAGGGAGTCGCATCGCATCAGATCGGATCGGACAGGGATTTAGATGGAAATTGCTCTGACTCTCTCCGCTTCCATCCTTCAAGTCCTAATACACAACATATTGCAACTTTATGTCGGGGAAATGCTATTCGAAAAGCGATGTATGTATGTATTCGTTGTCTTGCACTTTGTTTTTCCAGCATGAATGGATGGGAAGGAGCAAAAGAAGGAGTAAGCGAGTAAATTCGGGTTCCCAGATCTGACTCGACTCTAAGGAAAACATTATAAGTGGGCACGTGTTTCTGCTTGGCCTGTGCCAGTCTCTCGGGGCTAGAGCGAGCCATACAAACGATTTGTTTTTGTATGACCAACAGGCCTTTGGGCCGGAGAATCATCTTCGTTTGTGGTTTGTTTTTACAAATAAATATTTGTTTTTATTTGCTTAACCGAAAAATTTATGTCGTCTTCCCGGGAACCTTCGGAACACCACAGAAATAGCCATAGCCATAGCCATAACCATAACCGCAACAGGAACTACATACAATGTTGTATAGGCGCCTATAGGCGAGCCTCTTAAGCCTTTCCAGCTGCCCAACGGAAGTGGATCTGGATGTGGATGGGGTCAGGCACGGACACGACTCACACATGTATTGAAGCTTTCTGTTTGTCTCAGGCGCGCAGTCAGCATTTGAAAGCTCACTAATACTGCTACATGGCCATGCATATTTATGTGTAGAAGTCAGCAGGAAGATTCTCTAAATGCAGATTATGATGATGGATGATATGAACAGTATTGAAAGGAACTTTCAAGTCTGGAAATCGGTTGCATCTAGGCCCTTATGATACCATACTCATTGAAATCCTCCTCCATTGTGTTGCATAAGCTAATTGTGTGGGAAGGAGGGAAGGGGAATTGGTTGAGTCTTAAACAGGAAGAGTGGACGTGGATGTGGACCGTCTCGAGCAGTGTCTTTACTCTGGATTAGACTAATTTTTAAATGGAATTTCGAGCTGTTTGGTTCACACCAAATGAGTAGTAGACCTGTACCGAGCTGAACTGGTTTGAGCTGATTTGATTCTCAGCCTGGGCCTGAGAGCCTGAGCCTGAGCCGAGCCCACGCCGAGCTGTGGGCGTGTGCGTGCCATGGATTTCACACAGGAGATCTGTCGAGATCCAGGACGGCTTGCTCGTGTTGGCCAGGTCATCAGGTTCTTCGGCTCTCAGCATGACGAAAGGTAAATTTTGTAAACAATTGTGCTAATTAAGCCAGCCCAATAAAAATCGGCTCACGGCGGTTCAGCTCACGGCTCATGGCTCGAGGTGCAGGCCCTAGGATTGAGCACTTGAACTAAATCCGGTAGCTTAAACGAGTTAAAGGAACTTGAACGGAACTTAATCCCATAAATTTGGGAAAAATACAATTTTAATCAGGTTAATTCGTGTGTAGCGCGACTGTTGCATGGCACTGGACTGGATCAGGACGAGGACCAGGTAGGCGCACGGACAGCCGAAAGGATTAGGCCATCCAGCCAAGGGATTTAGCGCAAAACAGAGGTGAGTCTCGTCCATGCCCCTGTCGCTGTCTTGGCCTGATTATGAATGCGCGCCTGCGACATTTTAATTTAATCTCAGATTACGCACGGACTACGACATCGGCGAATCAAGGCTGCCGGGGTAGAGGATGGTGCCAGGGAGCGAGCAATGGATCAGTCGTCCAGTCCACCAGATTAGGCCACTCGCCTTCTCGTATATTGCCAAATAATGTTGCGGCTCTTGCTCCGGCTTCTGCTACAGATCCGACCCCGAGCCCGGTCCAAGTTCAATTTATTGTTATGCACTACTTATTGCAAAAGTTTCACGTAAATCCGGAAGATTAGATCTTCAGATCCTCGGATCGGCGACCAACGAGCTCAACTGCTCACGAGCTTAGACCAATTGTTAGGTCAATTGAAAAATTACTTGAGTAGAGGCTGTGACGATTATCTGGGCTGGGAATGGGAAATGGGATCACTGGCACAAGGATGTGAGCTGCTGCATAGGTAGATCTGCTGAGGAGACTTGCGAAGCCACTGGTCAAGCCCACTAAAGCTAGTAGTGCCTCCTATGATCTCGCAGCACTCCCAGAGATGATCTCTAAAGATCTGTCAACGCTGAGCAGAGTGCACCGATCTTCCAGTCAGAGAGGGACTGATCAGCCTTGACTTTCGACCCTATCGCTTAAATATTTATAGATATAGATTATTTGATCCCAGATACATAATCAGTCTTTCATAAATGATCAATCTTTGAATACATCAGCTTGGGTATTTATTATTCGTTAACGAAAGGCTCAGACTTCTGCAGGGCTCATCACCCAATTTAAGAGGTGACCAAATTAACCGTCTCTTACCATAGTCTCCCATTCATTGAAAGTTAATCTGTTCTATATTTTATTAGAGATGTATTTCCACATTTCCTTGGCCAATCTTCAACAAAATCTTCTGTATGATTCAGAAATTAATTTTGAAATAGGGATCCATAGGGATCTCCAATCCAAGAGACTTGATTGTGGCTCAAGTCAGCCACGTGCTGCCCACGTGGAATTCGGGAATCGATCGATGAATCTCTGAATCGATCGTGCCGCCCCATAAGGGACTGGATTAGGGCCATGAGCAAACACATTTCGCAGATCTTTGGCGAATTGTCAACACAGATGAAACGGGTAAGCGCAGGGGCCTGTAGGATAGCCCGAGCGAGAGCGTGAGGATGGGGGTAAAGGTAAACATACATACTATACAATACATGAGTCGATCAATCGCCTGGCGAATCAGACGCCGATCGGTTCGGTCTGGGGTTGAAATCAGCAAAGTATCACGATTAGGACGGGGATCACGATCACACATGCGCTGGCCGATGGCGTCCTGATTGACAGTTTTGCCTTCTCACCTGGCGGTGATGGTTCGGCAGATCGTGATCGTGTGCCCTTCTTGCTTGCGATTGGAGTGTGCTCTACACGTGGCCAAGGACAAACATTGGCAGCAGTCTGATATATATTGAGAGAGAGAGAGAGAGAGAGAGAGAGAGAGAGAGAGAGAGAGAGAGGGAGAGAGAGAGGTCTTTGTGTGGTTAGGGCCCGCCCGTCGTTTGTTGTTGTCCTTCGTAGTTTTCTTGTGGATTTTGAGTTTCGATTTTTGTTGGTTTTTGTCTGTCTGATCTCTTTTTGTAGGATATCTTCACTTGATGCCTTTTTTTCTGCAATCGATTACAAGAAAATTATGATGTTCCCGAAGTATAATCTGGGTTGCGGCATCTAGAACCCCGAGCACAGGGTTATGCATCATTATTTGACTCTCACTTGACATCTCGATTGTTCGTAAAGAATGCAGGCACAATGCCTGGAACAACAAGATGCCAATTAGGAGCTGGCATATTTCTGTTTCGGTTCTGCTGAGGATTAACCGTAGGTCCCAGCGGAGTGGGGCTTAGGCTTCGCGCTGATCCGATCCGAGCCTGCCTGTAAGAATTTTTATTGGGAATTGGGTGCTGTACTGGTTGTTGCCATTTTTAGCCAGCGCCATTTTGCTCAGCGGTTACGAGATTCGATTCACATCACGCAAGGGTTGCGTTGCCCGAGGGTTGAACGGGGTCCACCATCACCATCTAAGGGCTGTCATTGTCATCCCCCGTTTCTGCCACCCGTGCCACCCCAATCTGACTGCAATTCGCATGCCCATTCCCATTTCTGAATAGCGAGAACCAGAGAACACGTGTCGATGATTAAATAAAATGTTTGGCAATTCGTCTGGTCAAACTCTTTTCGCATCCATCCCTTCGCCCACAGAAACTCCACTTCCACTCCGATTCCTTGCTCTTAAAACAGCAAAAGGCAAAGGGGGAATGACAGCATCGATTCGATTCGAGCTATATAATTGTATATTCTGGTCAGGGAAGGAACGGACAGTGACTCATTCCCAACAGGCACAAGAGCAGGAGTAGCCGCTGACCACAAAGCTAACCAGCAGTCATATGTACAAGATCTTGAATCGAGTTCCAGCAAGAAGTTTGAGGATAAAGATCTGGAGTAAAAGCAATCATTAAAGGATGGTTTCTCATAGGAGCTCACCAAATGAAGATAAAAATAGACAGCATAGATTGTCGAATCGAAAAACTATGTATGCTCTTTAGAAACATGTCTCTCTCTCTAAGTCTTATTTTCGGAATAAGCCGGTCACATCGTACCACTATATTGTGTATTTAGATACATACCCTCAGATACCCTCATAGAAAAATGTCATACCAAAAATTAAATTGCAAGTAAAGTAAAATGAGTCCTTTATTTTGAAGCATTAGTTTCGATAGGAAAAAAAATAATATTAATAGTTATTAGAGAAAGGAGGAGAACCTTACACTAATCGCATTTTGACATTGGAGTTCCTGTCTTACACAATCTGCAACGCTCTTTTCCCCCAAATACCCGCGAATGTCCCACTTTATTGGCTGAAAACTGTTTTATGGGGAATCTAGGGATACTATCGGGCTGTTCTCCCTTTGTACAGTTGATATTCCGATTTTAAATATAACGAGGGGGAACGTTGTGAGTTGCTGCGGACACCGCAACTCTACGGTTATACCCGATACTAAGCCAGTATGGCTCTCCTCCGGCAGACGCCGCTAATATTTAACGACACGACAAAGAGTGCGTGCGAGAGAGACAGAAAATCAGTCTGAGCGTGACGTCGGGCGCTGCGTAGCCACTGCAAATTGATTTGTTCCTTTTGGCTATAAAAATGATCTGATCTGATCCAGATTCAGCAATCTAATAGATATGGTCATTATCTATGATTCTGCGTTTTTAGTTTTCTCAAATCTGCAATATTGTGGATGCAACAGATTTTCGTCCTTTGTGGGGGCGGATGGGGGTGGGGCGAAATTCTGAGATATACGTTTTATAGTGACATCTTAAAGGAGTGTGTGTACCAAATTTGGTTACTCTAGCCTTAATAGTCTCTGAGATTTGTGGTTGCCTCAGATTTTCGTCCTTTGCGGGGGCGGAAGGGGGTGTGGCGAAATTTGGACATGAAACGGTCAAGGTCCGATATCACAGGAGTGTGGATACCAAATTTGGTTGCTCTGGCTTTTATAGGTTCTGAGATCCTTGAACTCATATTTTGCAATTGGCAAAACCGACCATGAAACCTGTGTGTTAGAGTGAGACAGAGCGAGAAAGAGTGAAATTGTTTTCGTGATTCTGGCTATAATAATTATACGATCTGGTTCAGATTTTGCACTCTTAAAGATATAGTCATCTTCTACGATTCTGCGTTTTTAGTTTTCTCGTATCGTCGAAATTGTGGATGCCACAGATTTTCGCCCTTTGTGGGGGCGGAAGTGGGCGGGGCAAAGTTTTGAAATATTTTTGGAGCAGTGACATATCACAGAAGTCTGGATCCAAAACATCGTTGTTCTAGCTCTTATAGTCTTTGAGCATTAGGCGCTGAAGGGGACGGACAGACGGACAGACGGACGGACGGACAGACAGACAGGGCTCAATCGACTCGGCTATTGATGCTGATCAAGAATATATATACTTTATAGGGTCGGAAACGATTCCTTCTGGACGTTACACACATCCACTTTTACCACAAATCTAATATACCCCAATACTCATTTTGAGTATCGGGTATAAAAATAGTGGGCCACGAAAATATTAAATTTAAATATGTACAAGATCAAATATTTTCATATTGATGGTAAGGGAAACAATTTTGTTTTTACAATTTCCACTTTCGGTGAAAATCTATTATAATACATTTTTAAATCTCGATTTCTCTGGTTGTACTTATGTATGTATGTGTTTGGGTTTTATACAAAATGGTTTGCAACAGCCTGCCCATTGTTGGACCAACTTTATTCTCCCCAACTTTCACAACCAAGAAAAGAAAAACCATGGAATTCAAAACATCATCTCCGTACAATATTCCTTACCATATATGAGCTAGACTTGCAAGTGAAATATTTAATCCAATAAAAGTCGCTTAATTAATCAATCGATGGAGAGATTAACCCTATCTTAGAAAAAAGAACAACCAGTTGTCGACAGAACGGCTATGCTTCTGCTTGTTATAGCATTTCCAATCAGTAAATAAATATCGTGCGTATGTACATATGTACCTTGAAGGGAATGAACATTCGAAAGGAGTTGAAAATAATTTACATAAATACGTCGAAAGACAAAGCTCTGCCAAATCTTGACCTAAATTTTAAACCTTTTATTCCAAACCTTCAGGCAACGGGTTAGCTAAATCCTGATAAAGTGATTCCAAGACAGATCGGTTGAGGATTGCTTCTTCCAGGACTGACAGAAAGATGGAACAGAACCACCTTCGAGAACCTTTGGCTATTCATTTCAGCCAAAAAGAACTTTCGAATTTTCCCAGATTTTGGCCAATTCAATTGGCTGGCCGCAAACGTGTGAACACTTGGATGATTGTCCAGTAATGCGGTGGATCATTTTTCATTTCACAAATTTTACAGTTATTATGAGAGACAAAGGTGGCAACAAAAGCGATAGAAAGCAGCAAAAATATCCTTTAAGACGGGGCTCGGATTCAAGGGAAGTTGAGGAGGATAATTATCTGGTTGCTGGGTGCTGGCTGTTGGCTGTTGGCTGTTGTTGGCTGTCGTGTCCTTTCGCATGTGTTCGGACAATGACATTTTTATTGATAAAAATTATGCACGCTCGAGGACAAAGGCAAGCCCTGTCGATGCTTCGTCTTAATGTTGGACAACTTGACTCAGCACAAAATCAAAACGAACGATCCTAAGACAATGGCCCAGGAGCAGGACTCGGACTCTGAGACTCCTGCCTCTCCTTCTTCATCTTGTGGCTGCTGCTGCTGTCATAATGTCTCAATCAGGCAGAGAACATGCAGATAACGGTAACGTTCGCTCTGTCGCTGTCCCAGGACCTTTGTGTACACAGTGTCGCGCTGATGGACACAGGAAAAGGATTTCTGTGGTCACCGAACTGTCATCCATCCAATGGATGGCGACAGCGACAGCCCCGGCGTCGGCTCACTTAAAACGGATCTTTCCATTTCTTTGTCTAACTCCTTCTTCAGCCATGCGTGATGGCTAGTTGGTAGGTGGGTTAACGGTTGACGGCCAACGGGTAACGGTTAACGGTGAATCCTTTGCTGGCCAGAGCCGACCCGAACCGAAACGAGCCAGAGTTCCCTTTGATGGACACCGACCGACAGACAGTCAATGAAGAAATCTCAAAAATACTCGTAACGGAGTACGAAACAAATGTTAAGACCAAATTCATTTAAATATATTGTTTTCGCCAATAGAATCGGATTTGTGTCATAGATATGGGAACTCTTAATAGATTTATGACAAACAGTAATATAATCATATTTTTGGAGGGCTTTTTGTTCAATCAACAACGGTTCACTCAGATCTAAAAAGATATGTATAAGGATAGCATGAAGTTATAATTTTTAAAGCTCACAATATCCGATGGACGTTTACGTCCATACTGAGCATTGGCTATGCAAAGTAAAATGCCCAAATTAGATTATTTAATATTAATTTGGAATCTATACATTGGACTTTCAATTCTTTAAAATATATTTTTTAACAGTCATTTATAATATCAAGGGCATTTATCATTGTTCTTCTGCTTCTGCAATTTTTTGGGTATCCAGACTTAAAATGCAGAAACAAGAATTAAATGAAAGTGGCACGGGAGTGAAATTGTATCCACATTTCAAATATATCCTAAATGTTTGTTTGGAGTATATGTTTTTTCCCCGTCTCAAATTCATTTTTTGAATCCACAAACAATGTGTGGACTCGTCAATATGTAGAGGTTTAAGCTCTGTTTGACTTTGATATTGTTTTATATGCGTTTCCCTGGATGCTGCATTTGTAGCAACCAACCTTTAGTAGAACGCCAAAAAGGCCACAGCAAGAGCAGTGCCCTGACTGGGATACTCTCACATATTCTGACGAAATTACCAATTATTGTAGCCTTTCCAGAGCCAACTGTGAAGAGTGGGCGGGGCGAGGAGACGCCCGTTTCAGCTAACGATTATTTGGCAGAAAATTTGGCAATTCTCTTAAAAAGCCAACACGACACGGACAACCAGATTCGATTCCGGCAAAATGGATTTATCTACTAAAGCGTAAAAATGCAGTTAAATTCCCTGTGGTATGTACAGGACAGGCCCCAGGTAGAAGTGACGTGACGTCCTGTTGACTTAAGATTGCGACGACAAGGGAAGAGGCGAACAAGAAACAGTATAAGGAGTGCTCATTGCAGGGTACGGTACACGGGGTACAGGATCGGATCCGAAAGACCCTCCCCGCTTTGTCAACTTGTTGCTACTTACACTAAGCCGACTGAGCTGCATAATTTTCCATAAAAAAACAATAATAACACAATGCTGGATGGGCTGCTGACTGGCATCTTTGTTTGGGGGGGGGTTACGTATCTGTACAAATGTGCTGTATGCTATAGGAACTACAGGCTCTTCTTGATGACGTGCGCCAGGTCGTAGACACCGCGCACCGCCTTCAGCTTCACGCCGGGCACATCCTGCAGCCTACCGACGCGACAGAGAACGATGTTGTGCTCCTGCAGATTGTGCCCAATGCCGGGGATATAGGCCACCATCTCCTTGCCGGTGGAGAGGCGCACCAGGACACACTTGCGGTTGGCCGAGTTCGGTTTCTTGGGCTTCTTTATCAGCGTCTTCAGGACGACGCCCTTGGCAAAGGGCTTCCCATCCAGCGGCTGGCGTGGCGGCCTCGTTTTGATGTGGGGTCCAGTGCGATGCATTTGATTTAGTGAGGCCATGCCGCGCAAGGCGCTCACATAGCCGCTCTGCATGGCTGCAAAACAGTAGAGATTCGGCATTAATGATTGGTTCAAGTCAATTCTAGCACAACTGTACTGTTGTGCACACATTTCCCAGGTCGGGGTTTCTCTCAGAGGAACAGACAAAGGGTCAGACCAGACAGTTGGCCGGCCAACGAGATTGACAATGCCCGATGGGCCCTTTGTTGTGGCTAATCTCTGTGAAAATCGAAAATGATTGTGCAGCAGCCTCTGCATCAGTGCAAAATCTTTGACAATGTTCTGCTCTGCCTGGGATCGCCAATAATTGCAGCCAAATGACGCGCATGCGCAAATGTCCAGCAATGCATCGGAGGTGAACAAAAGGCCGCTCTCCTCATGGCTCTCAAGCCTTTCATTTCATGATTGAGAGAGTATGACAATGGCGGGAGGATCCGTCGTCCATCGTCCATTCTCTGAGTTTAAATTGACAGCATTTTCAATTATAAATGTAAATGCCACACACCGACCGACGCGCTGGTCGACGATCGCAGGTAATAATTTCCATATTGCGGATTTTAAGCAAGAGCTATGCTCGACATTTAGATACAAAGGAAAAAGGGCGGGCAAAGAATGCCGGACAATGGCCAGTGCTGATCCACACCTGTGGCTGTGGACCGTGTGGGTCCGGTCAGTGTTTGTTCGGTGTGTTTCATTGTGCTGGCCATGCAAAATTCCCATTGTCGATGCTGTTTGCGATATTTTTTGGCATTTGACAGCACTTTCGCTAGCAGGGTTTTAATTATTTTTTTAATTAAAACCCATCAGGGGGACACATGGGAAAGCGGCAATGAAAATATTCACAAGCAGCAGGCTCGTGGAGGTGGAGGGCCCGTTCTCGAAATGGATGTGGAAGCGAGCCGTAAGCAAGTCGGCCACGCGCACACGGCCGAAAGAGTTGCGATTGAATGCTGTGCTGCAGTGGGCACTGCACATTGAAAAACAAACACTTTATACAAATCATTGTGGGCACGACGCGACAAGGATCGCTGGATAAATACTTGCACAGACGTCGAGGGGGAGAAATGCGCACAGTCATTGATTGTAAAAACAGAAGACCAGACCAGACCGATCCTGAAGGGGCTGTCTGGAGGGACCCTCTGCAAAATAGATAGGACAGTCAAGTTTTTGGCCAACTTGCAGGCAAACTTACCCTGCGCCGTCAATTGTTTCGTAATGCTGAATGTTTGCCGCAGGAAGTTCATGTTGTTGCTGTGACGTCGGTATCACTTGCCTGTTTCCAAGTTTAATTGGTTAGTGTCCAATCAGTCGGTAGTGTGTAAAATTTGATAGTTAAGCTCCTTTTTAATTTATAAAGAGCTTGAAATTAGTAATTAATAAAAATATATTATTGTGTTCCGCGGACTTATCGATAAGATATACGGTCTGACCCTGAGAAATATACCGCAAATATACTGACGAATTATTTGCAATCAAGCTGCACAATATCATAATTTTATTAATTTCCTGCATGACTGGTTAATTTCAAGTTGTCATATTTATTGAATTGCTTATAAAATAAGGTTTAAACAGAAACGGTCAACAACAATTTCCACAAAATGAATTTCCTTACAGGGTAACAGCTGGCGTGTAACTACACATGTTATACATTTTAACTACATATTTATGTAATTACCCTAAGCGACACCTGGAGGGGAAATGAGTACGTTTCGAAAATTTTTGTTCCGTTTTTTAATTTTTGTATAAGCCACATGAAAGCCCACCGTTATCCACTATTTGAGTTTTTCTTATGGCAAACAATTAGAAATTCGATGCTGATCACGAATTAGTACTCGATGTGGCCTGAGACATGGCTCTAGATGGCATTTCTACACAGTTTCTATGTTGGTGCATTGCACAAGAAGGTGAGTCCATAACGCGCTTTCAAATATACTAGAAAATACTGTGAAAAGTATAAACACTTGCAAGGTGTGTTTCCCTAGGGTATGCCGAATGTTGCGCATCCCGCGCCATGGTGTGCGCCAAATAGAAATTGTTTGATAGTGAATGAGCGAAAAGAAATCCATTGATTCCAATTATTTAAATGATGCACGTAGGTACGATTTGAGAGCGAGTATTCAAAAAACCTGAGTATTAATGTTTCTATACCTTTGGCCATTTGTAAGTACTGTTTAATTTAATTTTTTGTATAAAATGTGGTTTTAAAAAAGGTCTGCAAAACTTAATTTTTTTCCGACATGGCAGGGATGTACACAGAGATGAATTTTCGTGTGAAGCTTATCGCCGTTGTTGTTGTTGTCCTGGCCATTTTTTCCGAGCCCAATTTGAGGTTGGGTTAAAATCAAATTATTTGTAAAGAAAGCAAAAGTTAAATTACCCTGATATACATAGATGTCAAGTTTATGTTAATGCCTCCATAAGTCATCTATTTTTTTTCCTTTTGCAATTAAGGTTCGTTTCGTTGTATAAAAAGCCGTTTACTTTTCATTTCGTCAACGAAAATGTTTTCGCGGTTTGAAAACGAATAAATCTTGCGGAATGAAAAAACGGGAGCCCCAGTTTATGTGTATTCAAAAGTAAATCGGAAAACGTTTGTGAATGTGAAAAACGGAGCCGGGCTGATTATAATCAAAATCGCGCATATGTACATATAGCTTGCAGCCGACCTCTGTAATGGCTTGGACTAGATTCAGAAGACGCTGTCGAACTCCTCAATGGAGTTTTCTAAATAAATACTGAATTTTACCAAATATTTAATACCCAAACTATTGGATTGAGTGTGTGCAATAAAAGCTATTAAATTTTGAGTTTCCTTGTTCCATTGTTATCCTTAAAACAGCTCTACGACATCGTCCTCGATTTCGAAAATGGAATAGTCGCTGGTGCTACCGAACATCCACCAGTGGCGCAGTATGTTGCGAATGAGCAGGCAGCGCGTCGTCACGAACTCGAAGAAATGGAAGAAGAGAGCGCTGGAGGTCAGCAGGGCACAGGAGGCGATGAATACCTCCTGGACGGTGAGCTGTTCGGCGCTGCCCTGGTTCAAGGTCTCCATGCACTGCAGCACCTGTACACAAGAAAATAAGCGCAGATAAGCAGTGATCGGGCCACGAAACAGGAGGACCGTGAGCAGACGACTCGGCCGGCAAGGAGCACAGGCGGTCCTCACCTGCTGCAAGATGATGTGTCCCAGCGGCATCAGCGAGAAACTGAACATCACGTGCTTCACAATGAGACCACAACAGCGGCCACACCAGAAGGTGCGCATCATCTTCTTAACGCTCATCCGCTCCTCGGATAGATCGAAGACAGCATTGCAGATCTCGCAGCGATTGTCATGGCGGTGGACGATCCATCGCCGCAGGCACTTCAGGTGTATGTAGCCCTGAAATATGATCACCATATGACATAACAGCATCCCCTTAGCCCTCTCCCGCAACTCTCTCTCTATCTCTCTACCCCGGTATCACTTACCACACTGCCCTTGCACTTGCACGGACAGTTGATGATCTCCATATCACTTCGGTTCCAGCGGCAGATGCGGCATGAATTTCCGTTCTCGTTGGCTGAGTGAACGCTCTCCTGCAATTGCGAGTGCGCTCCAAACGTTGGAACGCTCGTCGGCAGGGGAGACGGATCACTGTCTATGACACCATTTGCCGCAGAATCATAAGCGACCTGGCTGCTGGAACCAGGTTCGGTGGCAGCCATCTCGGGTGCCGTCGCCGTCGTTGACGTCCTCCTGTCGCCCAGAACAGTGTTGAACAAGCGACAAGCCGTTGACTCTGAAATGACGGGAAGCTGCTGGCGATGGGCCATGCCAATCGGCTCCTCCCAATGTGTGTGGTCTTATAGGGGCAAGTCCTGGTGGCGCGGTGTGTAAATACTAAATTTTCATTTTTACATCAAATTTTGCACAGACATTTTACAGTACGTCAGACGTCAGATAGTCATTATTCGGTTTGATTCCTGTTCATGTTTTGTTTTAAATTTCTAAATTTTACGGCAAATACCCAAATTTACCCAAATTTCCATACGAAATGGGAATCAATCCAAATCCATAAAAAAATGAAAATAAATATGGAAACGGGAACACATGAAGTTACATAGAATATGTTTATTATTACAGTAGTAATTCATAAAGGTTAGTAGCCGAAGATCTCGTTCTGAGAAGATCTTCGCGTTGCTTCTGCTTCTTCTTCTCCGATTTTACAATTAAAATTATGACAAAGAAATAAATCAACAATTATTGCATAGTTTCTGCTGCGCGTTCGATAACAAATAATAATGTGTAATAGTAATAATAATAATAGTAAAAAATTAAACAAACAAAAAAAAAACGTACAAGTTGCTGGTTCACGTTAGACGAGCCTGCGCTGCCATTTGCGGTTCCGTTTTACAGTTAGATTGGGTGTCAAGTGGTTGTGTGGTGCGGTCCTTGGGTTGCGAGTGGGTGAAATGCTCAGTTGTGTGATGGTCTCGTTTGTGGGCAGGAGGAAACTGCTTAAAATTTAATGAGTGGTTTGCTGTTGCTCTTTCTATTGAGAGTTGTTGAGTTGACTGCTGTGACCTTTACTTCCTTGCTGCTTCTTTGAGGGCGCTGCGATGCTGATGCTGCTGCTGCTCACTGGCAATTGCGGAAACGACGATATATGCTCTGGACATAGACAAAAACGCACTTCCAATCGGGGCGGCTCATCTCCACCATATCCTCCACATCCAGCAGCGGCGCTATGCCCGCCTTCTCGCTGTGGGTAAACGTGAAATTAAAGTTACATTACAGTCACGATAATACAGTATATCAGTACAGTACTCACTCAGCAACACTGAAGGCCACCTCAAAGTTGTGTCTGCGCGTCTGTTTGGTTAGTGTACTGTAGTCAAAAGCATCTGGCAAGAAATGGTGGATTAGCGCACAAAAGGCCAAGCCGTCTGACCAGCTCGAGCTAAAGTTGCTTATTTGAACGTTCTGTGGATAACAGGCAAAACAAATTCGAATGAGTCGGCTCGGAGGGGGGCAGTTTTTGGGGAAGCGAACGAGCGATCGAGCGTTTGGTTGATATTGGTTGGTATTTGTTTTGATGGCGCCTGAGCAAAAGCATTAGGTTCTCCAGCCCCAGCCCAAGAAGTGAAACAATCAAACTAAATGAACAAAAAAAGTTAAGCGGCAACAGTCGGAACAATAGCAACAACAGCGGCGGCAGTAGTGTAATTCGAATGGTAAGCGGTAAACAGTAAACGGTAAAGCAGTATTCGGTAAGCGGCTACAATCAATAAAGCAGTCCAGACACACCTAAACTGCTTGCTTCCTCTCATGCTTCTTTAACTGCTTTCATTGCTTCATAATCTTCTTCGTCACCTGCTTCTACTGCTTGCTTGCTTGCGTGTGTGTGTCTGTATGCAGAGGCGTGTGAGATCGTGGTCTCGGTGTGCGGCTGTGAGTGTGTTTGTGTTATGTGTGTGTGCGTGTGTGTGTGTGTGAAGGAAGCTTTCAAGCGCTGTTAGGAGCTTTTTCTTGTTTTATTTTTAAATATTTGTTTTAAGCTGATTGTTGGATTTGTCGTTAGGTGTTTTTTTGTTTGGGTTATGGGCAAACTAAAATCGGAACGAACGAAACTGTACAAGTAATAAACAAGGAAATCAAAATCAAAGATAGGGAATAACACAAAAATTAACGGTGCGTGGGTCTATGGCTGTGGCTTTCGGCAATTGCGTTTGCGTTTTGGCTTGGCTCTTATATTTTTTTGGTTTTTTTTTTGTTTTGTTGGTTTAGGTTTTCGGATACCTCGTATTCCTGCGTTTTGTGCTGACACCACTGCAGAAGCTGATCCTTGACAGTGGCAGCGCGCGCATTTAATGCCGGATCGGTAAATTTGAACAGCGGCTGTGACGAACCGCCGCCGGGGGTCGTGGGTGTGCTTGTTGTTGGAGATGATCTGAACAAAATGATTCAAGGTGGGAGGGTGGCAGACGTTTTAGCGAAACTCACACAACAAAATAGTTTTTCATCTTCTTAGGTTCTGTTTTTGTTTTGTAATGTATTGTATTTT